>NC_091502.1:25993616-26700619 GCF_947461875.1 Haliaeetus albicilla
TGCTGTATGTGATATAAACTAAATCATGGTCTACTACAGATAAAAATAATTCCAGGGTGTATTATAATTCCAGGGTGTATTTTTGAGGGGGGGAGGGCTGAGTTTTCCCTCGGGACATAGAACACATTCCAGCATGGTAAACGACAGCCTGGCGACACGCTGCCTCTGCTGCCTGCAGTTTTTCTTCAGCTTGTGTAAGAAAGTACAGCTGAAATATGATTGTACCCAGACTCCGCACACAAACGCTGCTGTGTTGAAATGGTGAGTGACTGCGCTTGTACTTAAGCAAACCCGTTATCATTCTCCTCTCCTTGCTGCCAACAGAGGGGTGGTTATTCACTGCACGTCTGGTGTTCAACTCCACTAACCACAGAGATTTCTTACCTTCTCCAGTCCAGCCCTAGTATCACTGCAGTGCTTTTATTTTCTGGATGAAATGACCTGCAATGCAGAGGCTCACTTGCTATAGTGATCCCTCCTGAGATCGGTAATCCTCAATCCTCCTGGGTAATGCCTGGAGGAGGAAACTACTTGGTATAGTAAGCACGTCAGCATTTTCCTAGCTGCATTTTTTATTGGCTCATTCGCTGCATCCCTGACTTCAGTTAAGTTTTCTTCCCTTTTATCCCTCGCTTTCTCCAACCTCCCCCTGCGCCTTGAACTGAGGTCTCAGTATCCCCAGGCTCACCTCTTGAAAAGAGCCGGCCAGATGTAGGCTAGAAGGGGGAAGCGTACTCCCTCCCATCATTTATACATAGGGCAGCAGATCTGCAAACGGAGAAAATGTGGGGAGACAGGACTCTTCCCATGGCAGCAGCATCTTCCCTCCCAAGCTTCCTGGGAGACTGAAGGGAAGGAAAGGCTGATTAAGGCAGATTTCCTGCTCCTCCTGCCTCTGCTGTGCTGAGATTTACAGGTTATTAATTATAGGGACCTTGCTGGAAGAGCAAGCAGGAAAAAAGTGCAAGTTGCAGAGCAGCCAGTCCTCCACCTTACAGGCGGAGAAGCAAAAGATCCTTTATTTGGAGAAGAAGGTGGGGGTTTTGTTCTCCTTTTTAATTACTGACAGTGAGAGATGCTTGTGCTATATGGAAAGAGAACTCACCCACGTGCCTGGGTTTGTTTTAATATTGCCATGAATGAAACAAAAAGAAAGCCCAGCACAATGAATTTGTTGTGAGGTACATTACATCATTTACCCCCTCCACTTCTGTCGAATCTCAGTCTCGTTATCCTTTTTGACAATCTGGGAACCAGAGCCATCAGAGGAAACCCCGGCTCTAACGGAGCCAGCGATGGTCCCACTGCCGGCTTCCAGAGACCAACATTTCAACCTCTGCGCTGGGCAAGTTCCCCATACCGCTTTCTCTAAATATCCCAAGCAGAATATATAACCACGGAGCTTTTGTTTTCCCTCAGCACCTTACTTTTGCCTCTAAATGGCCACTGCGTGCTATCAAAATCACAGCCATCTCCCACTTGCAGGCAAATGGCAGCAACGGGGGCTTGCCACTCAGTTGGGAAAGCACTTCAGGGTGAAGAGATTTTCATGGAAATAAGTTATGCTCATGTTAATGGCAAGAATGATGCAATCACAGCACACCTGCTGAACGGGCATTATCTGCTTGGTTTGTTTTGTCACAGCACAGCTTTTAAGGGAGGGGGAAGGAGAAAAAGTAGAGGCATGAAGGCGGCCTGTTAAAAATGGAAGAAATGAAAACTGGCATCATTGGTAGATTGAAGGATTAACATCATTTATAAGCGATACTGACGGTGAAAAGAACCTCAAGCAAAGACGTTTGTGTGTGATGCAGCGAGAAAAGAAGACATGCAACGAGCAAGAAGCTAAGAGGACAAAGCGGTCAAAGCAGCAAGCCAGGACAATAATTTCTGGAGGAGCACCGTGAATGCGTATAAAAAGCAGGGGAAGATGGGATTTCTCAAAGGAAGAGGCTGCAGGAGCTCAGGGGAAAAAAACATAATGATGAAAGTCTGTGTAACAGTTCTGTGTGAACAGTGGAAATGAAAGATTAAAGATCTAACCCAACACCGCGGCAATGCCCAGCGGCTGATCGTGCAGCGAGCTGTGTTCAAACAGGGTAAAATAGTCTCAACTCCAAACAGCTGAAAGCAAGAATCGGGAGGAAATCGGCACGCAGAGCTCACGTATCACTTAGCACCTAACGTAAAAAGCACTCGCCTTTGAGAAACTGAAATTAGCCAAGTGAGGAGCTGGTCACCAGAGGGTGGCTTCCAAGTGCCAGTAAGAAAATACAACATGGAAACCCAGAGCAAACAGGGATCCTAAAGCTAGAGAGGTTTGGGGTGCAGTGGAAATACTCCTCACACAATTAGGCAAATCAACCCTGTTAAAGGACAATCACACTGAAGAGTTATTATCAATCACTCTCCCTTGCTTTCTTTATGCAATTATCCTAACTGCATAAAGGCTATTAAGCAATTCTTTTGATAACTGGAGCTTTGTTACTGGCTCTTCATTTCTGGCATAGTTTTGTTCCTCATATAAATACCACCTTAAAGCGATATTTAAAGATCGCTTTAAGTACAGGCATAAGTGTTTTCCTGAGCAGGAGATTCAAATTTCTGTGTAAAAGCATAAACCATAAAAACGATACCCAAGAAAATGTACATTTTTATCCCCAAATGCCAGGTTCTCCTGTAGTCACAGATCTACGCCGAAATCTTCTAACGACATTTTGCCATAGGCATAGCAGCGGTGTCTATATCAAGATAACATCATGGATTTAGTTCCACTTTTTTATTATTCAACTTTTTATACATAATAAATACAAACTTTTTACAGCCAATATAAAGAAAGCATTTGCACCTATGCTTTCAGTGTACTGACGCTGTACACGATGATACGTCGAATACATGCCCTGTATGAAGAAATCATAGTTAAAAAGGAGGCATATTTTTACAACTTTTCTTTTTTTTTTTTTTAAATAAAATTAGCAGCTCTTACAGAAAATATTTTAAAATACAACTAAAGAGACTTTAAATAACACTTTCTGAATTTTGAAAGTCCAGGTATGAAGGACACAGAAAAACTGGCCAAAGAAATTGAACATGAACATTATGGCAATACTTGCTTTTCTTCTGCATTGTGAAGCTTTCAAAATTTTTGCAAACAGTTAAATCTTTTTTAAAAACTTTTTTTTTTTAAACTTAAGAATAAGTTTGATAAACACATAAAAAGACCTCAAACAGATCAACAGGACAAGAGGTGCAAAAGAATGAAAAATATGGAAAAGACTTCATTGGACAGTCACCAATTTCATAACTGATCCATGAATTGTTTTCTTCAAACAGCCCCACTCTTGGTTAAAGATCCCACTGGGAAAGGAGATTGGCAAACACAAATGTCTCAGAGACCCAGCTTGGGTTGGGATTTACAAGTATGTGCAAAGTTTATGATAAAATCTTGTTAGATTATTTTTTTTTTTTGTAAATGCAGCCTCAAAAAATAGCCCTTGTTAGTAAACTAAAAGTAGAAAACTTACTGGCTTAGAAAAAAAAAAAAAGACGACATAAGAGCGCATTCAATAGAACCCATATAACAGCTCAAAAAAAACCAACCCTGTGATGCCTTTTAACTGAAACTTTGACCTGACGGAGATTGCTGAAAATAATTTATTAAGTACACAAAGAAAAACCTGTTTTCATCCAGTTTTTCCCTTTCCTCTGACCATTTCTCTCCACGTTAAACCTCAGAATATCCTCTGTCCTTTTCTTTGAAACAACAACAACAAAAATCTCCCTTTTCAGAGATCTCCGATTGAAAATTAGTTTTGAAATTCCTTCACTCTCTATTTCTTGCCTAAGAGTAATTTGAGACCATAGTCTTGGCCACAAAGGCGGGCTGAAGGCTTCGCAGAAACCAGAGCTTTTCCTGGCTCTCCGGCTTTGGCTAGTTAACGGGCTTCGCATGGGAAAATGCTACAGGACCATCCAATGCAAAAACTAAATAATGCATGTAAATACTCTAAATGTAACTTCTAACTCTAGCCAGATGTTTTGATGACAAAGATACACTGCTAATGTTGGATAATAAAGTACACGGCAATAACTGGGATAAGAGTGACCCAAATACTTTAAAAAAAAAAAACCAAAAAAAATCCCCCAAAATCTGCTAAGAAAAAAAATGAAGCTCAATTTCCAGATCTAGACAAAATCTCACTTACTTTTCTACCAGTTGGTTTATGCTATGGAACAAGATGTTACTACTAATTCAGCACCTCCATATTAGATACTCTATTACTAAATGTACTGCATAAATATTAATACAAAGAACATAACAGTTTAACTGTTAATTATTGAAGAGGTGTGCATTAATGTAATTAACGCCATATGATCTGCATCAGTTTTCCTTATCTATAAGATTATTTTCCGGTTTCTTCCTTTCTGCAAGGGGATTAAAGAGGAGCCAGCCTCTCCTTATACTTATTTTTCAGTTCCCTTTTTCATTCCACAAGATCTGATTAATACCTAATCAGACAAGTAATGCTACTTGAAGAATTGACAATCTTTAACACATTCCTATGGCAACAGTAATATACTGTACTAATGCACGTGATCGAAGTATGCTATGACTAAGTTGCATGAATGAGGCTCTTTCCTCAGCCTCTGTACAAAAATTGACCATCTTCAGCCAAGAGAGAAACCTGCTCCAAGGCAATTCCTCTGCTCGCTGTTTGGCCGGTCTTGGTTTGTGCTAAGAGAGGAAGAATGATGTATATAAATCAAACCAAAAAAAAGGCACAAAATATTCATGACTGTGGGAAGGAATCCACCATGTCAGTGTCACATAAAATCCTCCCTATCTCTTGCTCTATAGTAAAAGTCTTCATCATGCAAAGGTGCCTAAAAACGAGATTGACCAAATACCGCGTTTGGTCTTGATTGTAGCACTACTACTTAACTAGTCCAATCATTACACCAGAGTAATTTCCACGTCCTCTATCTTCTCTGTTGTCCGGCGATGATGCTGTGTAGGGGGTGGTGGAGCTGCTCGCACCTGCAACAGCCAGAACCAGCCTGTAACTATCAGAAAACTGTCAAAATTTCAGAATTTGTATAGACTAAAACTGCAACTTTGGGCTCATACCTCAAGATGATGCAAATATATTGAGATCAACAGAACTACAATGAGTAACCAGCTGAATTCAGGTCCAGTAGTCTCCAATTAAGCCATCAAGGCTCTTCCTTATAACCTGTCACCACTCTCAGGTGATTTTTTCTCCAGGATGACTAGCAGTCATGACGGGGCAAACACACAGAGTAAAATAACTTATCTATTCTGCCTGTACCCGTGGATAATCCAGTACGTAAACCTGGGACAGACTTTGGACTTTACACCAAATGCTGAAATCTGCTGACGCCCTTGCCTGGAACTTACGTGGACTGGAAACTACAAGAACGCCTTGTTGCATCTATGTGGCTTACTCGTATTTAATCAATCACTGACCTGAACAATATACAGCTGGAATCTGATGCTATTTTTACACTCTGCCACATCAGTAAAGTTATTCATGCTCCTGATAGAGATTACCTTAAGCGCTAACAGCATTTCATGAAGCAGGGTTTTTATCACATGATTTCAGAATAAACCAGAGCGACTTGCTATGGAAAACATGAATTGTGGAGCAATACCATAACAAACTTCATGATATTTTCAAACCAGGCGTATTCAAAATGCAATGCTAACAGAAATCCTTTCAATTAAGGCCTGACACTGTAGTATTATCTTGGAAAGACAGTAAATGGCAAGAAACTCGTGAAGAAAACATAAATCTACAAAATGGAAAAGCTGAATCAGTGTGGTTTTACATGGGAATAAGACAATGTGGAACTTCTCTGTTCAATACTTAAATACTCAACGATGCAGTACTACCTCTGCCTTGCCTATGTCAAGGGATAAGGCTAACTCACTGACTACTGGAATATTCAGAATATAATTTCTGAATATCCAAAAATGCTCTTTTTCTGCAACCTCATTCATTGAGAATGCCAGGAAAATACAGAAGTTACATCTTAATATGATTTCGTTTAGGACTTTGAAACCCCCAAAACTTGATTTCAAAGTTAATCTGAGGAGATGGATTTTGCAAGTTCTAAGTGATTAAATTCTTCCTTTCCTTTTCTGGCAAAATCCCTCTTTCTAGGCAGCAAAAACATCACAAAATACATAGATCTTATTGTCAAGAACTTTTAATCCAAAACTCTTATATCAAGGGGTTTGGAAATAAATGTAACACTAAATGCAACCCAGTCCCAAGGACTGCATATTTCGTCAAACTGCTGGCAAACAGATTTGTCTGCCAGCACAGCGGAGAAGAAGCAGTTGTACAAATCATATCATTAAACTGTTCTGGCATTTATTCACCACCTCTTTTTTAGTTCTGTTTAGGGGTTATTACATGTGGCAAGAACAGAAAAAACCTCCCAGTGCCTGAAAAGGCAGTATAAGTTTATTGACTAACATCTATTTTACTATCATTATAGATGTAATTGCCTCCCAGGTTAGATTTCATGATTCATATGCCTCACACAGAGACATGCAGGTATTACATCTATGAAGGCAGATACAGGAGGGCAGGTTAGATGAAGCATAGGGGACGGATAAGATTCAAGGTCATCTTTAAACAAAGTGACTTACTGTTTAAACAAGTGCAGCTTTGTTTTGTTCTAGTGTTCACTTAATCTCAAATAGCTCTCACGTTCTATAGCTTTTTGACACATCTATGGTATTACCAAAGCGGAGAGTAAACAGACCTTTCCCCGCGCCATTCATCTGAGATACCGCTTTTTTTTTTTATACGTAGTAATTGGATTTGCAGAACACAAAGCGCCAAATCATCAGGTGCTCTATCACCACCCTGCTTTGAATGTATCTATCCTGATTTACCTAGGCTTGGCCTTATGACTTTGTAGCTTCAATAAAAACAGCAGCATTTGGTTTTAACTTACAGGTCGCAGTTTGCCATATGAAGTTTCCGGAGGAATTCGAGGAGGCTGTGAGAATGCAGGGGACTCTGAACTGAAGCTGTTTTCTGAAGGAGTAAGCAACAACCCATCACAAACAAGCCACTCAGTATTGCTGAATTAACTCTGTGTTGCAAAAAAGCTTCCCGCCCGCCACTGAAATGTGAACATTCTAAATTAAACATTTAGTTATCACAAAATTTCTTACCGTTAGTTGACGGTGATCTGGGGAAGTACTGAGAACCCCTTTTATCCGGACTGTGGTAGGGACTAGTGGGAGGCTGGTCATACAGTGGCAGCGGTGGAAGGGCATTATTAGGCTTCGGAGTTGGGGATACCTGTGTTAAAAAAAGACAGGGGCTGCAGAAAGCCTTACTCCTCAACAGTTTTTATGTACACACCGAGGTGCAGCAAGTTCTGTGACACATCAGGGTGCTAGGAACTTTCATCTGGAGAAAAACTATCTGTCAAAAGTGCTGTCTGGTACGTTTGGGAAGGAAAGCCAAGTCATCCAACAGTGATTATATTTTTTTTAAATCATAGGTTGCCACTGAGCAGAAATTTTCATCCTCTCCCAGATAATTTAGACAGACTTTTTGACGGTTATTTGAAAAAAGTCAATTGGCCAAGTGTGCCTCGCCACTTATATTTACACAAAAGCATTAAGATAGTGAGTTTTATCCCAATTCAGTTACATATATATCATTTCAATGTTAAATTTTCATGATCTTTTCAAATCAAAGAATAAAAATACTGGAGAAATTACTTTGTAGGAAACATAGAAGTCCACCTTCTAGCACCACGATTACACATGAGAATGTGTCTGATTTTCTAGTATGATATAAGGATTACAGAACTATACTGGAATGAGGACGTTTTTGCAAAAATTACTGTAATACAATATTCGGCAGTATTCTGCCCTTCAAAAATTGAGAGGATACAGAACAGATTTAAGTATGAAAACATTAAATTAGGGCTGAGAGAGCCTGTAATTCTCTTTTTGCCAGGTTCTGTTTGATGTCTCAGTCTATGCCATAAATTAATTACAGGAAGTAGACTGTGAATTTTCTCCTTTGGTTCATTTCCTTTCTACCCAAATACTTGCCTTTATTCACAAATCTGTCAGTTTTGCCAAAATATATCAGCTGATAATTATTAGGCTGGGTAAGAAACTAAAAGGTAAGCACTCAGAGTTATTTGGGGTTTCCCCCCCCCCCCTTAAATTGGTTCTGATTTTTTTTTTCCCTCTAAAGTAGTAGCAGATCTTTGCAGCCTGGCAAAATTGCCCTCACAACGTAATATCATATGTGCAAGCTAGCACCTCAACTCTTTACATACCTGAATATCTCCAATCCACTGAGTCTCTCCGTTTTCTGAGGCTGTAAGCTCTTCAACTAATACTGATGGGAACACCCCAATGCGTCCATTGAATTCTCCTTCCCAAAAGCCATCATCATCTTGATTTTCCTTGTTCAAGATGCGGATGATCGCTCCTTCTGGGAAGGACAGCTCATCATCTGTCTGGCCCTCGTAATCATAAAGTGCTTTTACAAAACAGACTGAAGAATGGAAGAGGAAAAAAACCAGTGTAATTGGCATGAGCTTAAAAAAAATAACAGGTACTATACATACTTTTACGGTTGGACTCGATGATCTTAAAGGTCTTTTCTAACCTAAATGATTCTATAATCCTATAATTGCTGAGTCAAATTATTTCAGTTTTCCTTAATTTTAGCTAATCTCAACTCTATGAAATAGGCAGGTACATTACACAGATTTGGTATCAGATAGATAATTATTGAGAACCGTTGTACTCAGTTACAGGTCAAATATCAGAAATTCTCATGTGCAACATCCAAACTCGATATGCAGAACGCTTTCGAGAACAAGCTTAATACACTATTTATTTGTTTATTGGTATTTACCACTGGAGTCTCCATTCAGGCTGCCTGAGACTAAGTCGGCCTCAGTGGAGTTATTTGAGGTGTGTGATCGACTATCCAGTGCCGCAAGGGACTGTAGCATACTCAGCAGACTGCTGGATGTTGGGAACTGCAGGTACTTCTCTGGCACATAACCCACTTGACCCGCTTTATTTCGTGCCTGTAAGTAAATGACATAAAAGATGCTCTGCTTTTGCATACTACTATGAAAATAATCCAAATACTTTCTCCCATTCCAAGTTCTATTTCTAAAAGTGATAGTGAAAAGAAAACAATCTCAGAAGAATGGTACCTTTACCCAGTCTTCCATATCTCCATCTTCAATAACCTCCAATACCTCATGTTCCTCTATGGTCAATTCATCTGGCTGAGAAGCCTGAAGTATATAACAGGAAGATTAGAAAATAAAAGTGTTTTCAGGTGCATGGGACAGGCAGTGTAAAGAACATTCTCATCCAGACTTTTACTAAAACTTATGATTTTTTAAAAAATGAAAATTTTATGATGTAGCATACTTTGAAATGTATTAATAAGGGTTCTTCTGTATACCTGCTGATATTCACAAGACCCTTTTTCACTCAAGAGGATAGATGGAAGCACCCTGAATACCACCCAGCACGTCAAACCCTATTTACTTTTGAAACCCTAATTACTCCCTACTCTAAGACTACGTCGGCCACTGGCTTCAGCTACCGCAGTGGTGTGATTTACAGCTGACCTAGCAGCGCTAGCAGAAGTAAAGAGCATGAATGCAGTTTGTCAGCAAAGCTTTGACTCATGAATGGTGGTTTCACCATTATAGTACAAAGAAGAGCTTTGTCGTACAGCATACAAGCATGCCTAACACTGAGAAGGCGTTTCTAATATAGCCACACCGGCTCAGCAACAAAAATCAGAACGTCTTCTAATGGCAGGCACACAACTGGTCTCCTTGAAGCCAGACAGAGACATGTCTACAATTCATGCACAGACTTCAGTACCCTGCTGAACTGCAGTTTAAATGTGTTTCACAATGACATGGATTTCACACTGCTGCAGTTTTTCAGAACTAGATGTTAGATACATTTAATGTGCACCATTATTGAGCCAAATGCTGACATTCTACCCCAGACTCCCACAGAACAGTTACATCTATTACTTGTTTGTTGCATAATTCATTTTGCTAATCAAATTAAAAAAACAAAAAAATCACAAACCTTATATGAATAAACAACTTTGCAGGTGAGAGGATAATTTCTTAGAGTACCAGAAGGACTAGAACTACTGTCATCAAAAACATCCATGCTGTCTTCAAACTCTTCACCTTCTTCCTTTTCTGCATCAGCATTAATCTATTAAAACAAATTAAATATGGCATTATACTATCAAATAAGTGAAGAAATAACAATAAAAATTAATTGATCAATATTCTTCAGTGTGGTTTATTTACTACTTACGATTATTGAAACTGGACAAAAAAGAAGACTAAATAATATTCAACATACAATTCTCATGTAACACCAAGAAAGCAGCCATCAAACAAAGCAAATACAGGGAAGCAAAAGAATAAGAGCTGTCACCAAATTACATCTTTGCTTAACTCAACTGTACTTCTTCATTCAATCACAGGCCTGTGGACTTTAAACAGAACTGTAGAAGATTTTGGAAGCTCCAACTCAACTGATGGACATTTATCTATTTTTTACATAAGCTGTGAAACAGTGACTAATGTACTTTCAAGATGCCTTTTCAGAGGCATAGCAAATACATGAATGGAAAAAAGAGTCATTTACTGAGAATTTATACTACTAAAAGATTAACATACCTGTGACCACGAGTTATGAAATGAAATTGCAGTGGAAATACTTAAACTTGAAAAAATAAATAAAAAATATCAGCCTTCCAGCTGGTATATTCTGCACAATAGATTTGCTCCAGTTTACAAAAAAAAAAAAAAGTCCTTAGAGAAAGAATGATTACTAAAAACTAGCTATAAAAGTCTAAATAAAACCTGAAGTCAATACACTGGAAAAATACAAGTTTCTATAAATGTAGTTTGGGCAACATTGACATGAGCTGTGCTTTGGCCCTGTGCCTGGATTAAATTTTGAATAAACACTTTATCTCATGTGAAAATAGGCAAGTCCTTCAATCAAAGGCAACACTGTTACACATTTGCCATCTTCCCTGTACTTATTCCTTTCAGTTTGGGACTGAATTTGGTATTCCTCATGAAAACTAAAAGGCTGATAAATCAACAAAGAGACCAACAAGGCACTGTGCATGCTCCCTAAACCAGCTGTCTCCATACCGCTGCTCTGTAACATCTTTCTTCTAGACCTGGAGTAGAAGAGCACAAAGCTTCATCATTTTATGACTTATATTAATTTTTATGTTACGATTTCTAGACTACATTGTTGTAATTCATATGATTTTTTTCTCTGCTCATTTTCATTCAAGTGCAGTTTGCATCCTTTGCTATTTAAATGCGTTCATGGATGTTGCGGTAACAAAAAAATCACTGTCCTGCCTAGCTAATGCTTTGATATATTACCAACCAACTATAAATTACAGCAAATTTAAGGTTTCCCCCTCCAGTTTCTAACTGCTTTTTGCTGTGCATGGTCTATGTCCCAGCAGCCAAAGCTGACATTCAGCTGACAGCCACACGAAACATCATGGAAATTAGTGTATCATGTCTAGAAAGACTCGTTCGTAAAACATCTGGTCCTGGTTTTCTAACATGAGGAGAAAAAAAACATTTTAATTTTCAGTGTGTGGGCAGCTCAAAGTCCTTGAATAGGATCGTTTGCAAAGTAGGCACATAGAAGGAAAACAGCATTAATGACACAGAAAACTTAGCAGTTTGTTTAATAAAGCTCATCTTTCTACGAAGTCTTATAATGAAAGACAGCATAAGCAAAGACTAAATACATCAGCCACAATTATACTGAAGGTATGTAACAGACAGCAAATCCAAGAATAAATGCAGGTAAGAAGGTGACAAGACAGCTTGATTATACATATGAAAAAAGGTAGGCAAATATATATCTATATAGATCTTGTTTTGTTGTATATCCTACACAAAAGAGATTCAATACCAAAAAGAATACCAAGAGCCCTTTTTTTTTTTTGTCCTCAGAAATGCAGACACCCTGGCAACAACAGAGAACACATTTATACTAAACCACCTCCAGTCCGATTTGGCTGTATGACCTGTAGGAGCTAAAAAAGGCTAAAATTTCCTGCCAATTCACCAACAAAGCGGTCTGCCGGAGCACCCAAAGGTATTGATCAGTCAGAGGCAGTCTGCAATACGTGCATTTAGGGACTGAAAACACAGTTTGTTTCGCACAGGTTACTGGTATCAGATGACAATCAGGCTTGAATATGAACCAGTAACCTAATAGTTGAAAGATGCCATAATCTTTTACAAATAAAAGATGCTATATCCCTGTACAGTTAAAAGCATCCATTTTCACGTTCACAGTAAACGTACCAACTGCAAACTTTATTTCTAACTCTGCAATACTGTACTTCTACTGTACAAATGTTTCTTGTAATTGTAGCAAATACAGCAAATACAAAACAAAACACAAAATCCATAAAGACGTTATTCTCTCTTCCTTTTTTGAATAAATTACATAGTGTTTACAATATATTTGTTGTACGCAGCATAGGCACTGCATACGTTTTTCAGTTGACATTAAAATTCAAAATGACGGTTAACTTTTTGGTGGCATGTACACTGGAAAAAAAAAAAGTATTCCCTCCCAAGATTATGCATTTCATCATACATCAGAAAGTCAGCCAACTGGATAGGTGATGGGATATTAACTCCTTCAGCTCGTTACATTACCATAATAGGTTAAATAAATACAGTGGTATCAAGGCATCGATGTTGTTTTCTTCTTTTTAGCTCTTTAAAAGAAAATGTATCAAGAGCTTTGCTGAACAAATTATGTCATGACAAGTACTGGCACAAAAAGCAAAGGTGTGCACAACGTAAGGATGGCAGATAGCTGGTTTCTGAACATTAAACACTGCCTGCTCTTCAAGGATGAAGTGAAAGTGCTGCTTGCTATATGCTGCAGTAATTGTTCTAGTAACTCCAAGCAGCGTAATTTCGGTAACAGTTCTAAGAATTCCATCTATGGGCTGTCCTCATCTGGCCTGCCAAGGTCAACAGTGCCTTTTTTTATATGGGAGCGTACGTAAGTGCAAAAGGGGAAAATAAGAATCAGAGTTTAACCTCCCACACTGTGGCATCTGCTGGCTCACCAGGGACTAGCACGGGGTTTGGCTCCAGGGCCAAGTGTTGGCATGTCTGATGAAACAGAGAACAAGGTACTGGGCACAATCCAACATGCACAACGGGAAGTTAAAGGAGGTGGAGTACAAGAACAAAGGGAAAAAAAACACTGTTAAACACAGCTATGTAACATATCCTCATCTATCCCGGCTAGAAAGGATATGAAATGAAACTCGGCACAAGAACTCCTTTGGGATTTGGGAAGGCTGAAGCCTGGATCTGCATACAACAACCGTAATCTCTAATTATACTACTAACCACGAGAATAAAGCCTGCAGAGCAGTGATTATAACAACCTTTACTGCAAATCACTGTGAACGTGTTTGAGCTCTGCACGCAACGTCCTAGAAGAAACATCCTAACACCCTGTAGAAAGCAAAGAGTGGATTCAGGAGTCTCAGGATTTGTTGAGACTCTATTCAGTGCTCGCTCACTTTTTTGAACTAAAGTTGACACAGATGAAAATAGCTGTATATCCAAAAAAACCTTTCCCTCTAAGTGTTTGCCACCATTACCAAGAAAACAATAAAGAAGTAGAAAAGCATGAAGAAACAGGAATGAGCAGGATTTTTTGTGTGTAGATAGCACATACTTGCTGAAATGGAGATTTTGTTTCTCTTCGGTGGTCAGCGAAAGCAAGCCATTCTCCAAATCATTTGCAATGCAATGAAAAACCACATCCCCATGCCCCCTGAAAGCTTTGTTATACAGAAGATATATTCTGGCTGTCCAAAGCATTTAAGATTAAAAAGAAAGTGTAAATGAAGTAATTTTAATAGTGTATGAAGACTATAGTTAGGAAAGTATCCACATGCAAATTGAGACTTTATAAAAGCCTCTGAATTTTGTTAAATAGTAAATATATAAACATGCACAGAAATTTTATAATTTGTTTGAGGCAAACTGACCAAACCTTCAGGAATTTTATTTTAGTTGGTCACCGGTGAAGAGCAACAGATTGGTTAGTTTTACTGCCAAAGGTGACAGCTCAGCATCGCTTGCCATGTAGGGGGATTAAAAAAAAAAAAAAAAAAAAAAAAAAGGGAGGGGGTATTATAAGCTTTATGATCTCTTTTAGCAGTTCCTCTTTTCCGAACAGGGTTTCTTCATTCAAGCAGCTGTTCGATTCAGCCATCACTATTTATTTTGAAACACTTTATTCTTTGGGGGGGGGACACAATTTGGAAGAATAAAGCCTTTCATCCAAGTATCTCAGATAACATCGTAAACTATTAATGAAACTTCAAAGAAACATGCAGACTTTTTCTTTTCAGGAGATGGCAAATAAATGTTATGGCACTTATCCAAGGTCAGAAAAATCAATCTAAAGTAAACTCAGCAACAGAACCCAGAAATCCTTTTTTTGTTGTTGTTGTTTGTTTTTTTTTCATGAAATTCAGACACATGCTTCAGCCATGTAAAGCTACAATATTCTTCCAGTTAGCTAACAAACTACCAAATATTATCGATTTTGTTTTATATTCAATATTAAGTTAGGAGTTGCTACTAGGAAAGAGCCACATGGAGACGAGGTGAGGTTTACATGTTGGAAACCGTACCAGGTGTGAAGAGCCATTGTTGGTTACTGAAGGCAGGCTGGCCCAGCGTTCGTTTTCCAGTTCTTCCATCACTTGGTTCATGGCGCTTTTTAGCCAAGTATCCACGGACACACCGATCTGCTTCAGCAGATCGAGACGGGCTTCTGCTTTCAGCTTAATTATCTGAGAAAATAAACATGCACAGGTCAGAATTCTTTCAAGATTACATTTCACTCCTTGCCACGATTCAAATGCGTTATTTCCTGATCCGCAAATTACTCAGGTGGCTCCGAAAGCTGCTCCATGCGGAAACAAGTCCAGTTCTTCATTTCCTTGCCTGCAGGAATGTGGTGTGAGCCAAGAGACAGGGAATGGTTTTCTAGAGATGTAAAACTACAGGCACAGCCAATTTCACAAGTTGGTGTTTTTAAAGTAACATCTATTAGTTTATGCTAACTTTCTATTCATATATTCTAGTGGTCAGTTAGTTTAGATTAGTTTCAAAGTGCAAAAACCCAGACAAAACCCAGTGTTTCACAGTATTTTTAAAATTAGGAATACTCCTGGGCTGCAGGCCCTGGATGCTCTTTTGCCTGGTGACTAAACTGGATGTGATACACAAATAAATCTGATGTGACAAACACACACAAACCCCCCACCCCCCAAAAGAGGCTATTTTCCATCAGCACTTGCCAGAGATCACAGGGACCTTATTCGTTATGGAAATGGAATACCCTAATAATTCCAAAATCGAATAAATATCACACTTCAACAAACAGTTTCATGATTTTTGTCTTTAGAACAGAATGAAAATTTAGGTTTTCTGACAGCTGGGTTCACTTCAGCATCCTGGCACACTTTCTGGCCGATGAAGCCAAGGCTTTAACAAATTCATGGCAAACCACCACCCTGATCCAAATTATTTAACAGTCTAAACAGAAGAAATGGAAAAAGTAGCATGAAGAAATTCAGGAGTTCAAGAAATGCAAAATTCAGAATTTCAAGAAAAGCAGAATTTCAAGAAAACAAACCCAGAATTTCAAAGATCACATCAAGAAGTAGGGGCAAACCTAGGAATAAAATCGAGGATATTTATGTCCAGTCCAGCCCGATCACAATCATCCTGTTGCACTTGCTCACCAGAGGAACAAAAAAATCAAGTGATTTACCAAAGGTCCTTCAGCGAGTCACTGATGGAGGCAACAACAGAAACCCACTGAACTGCCCTGGAGTTTTTCCTGCATTTCCTTTCACAGCATTGTTCATTCTTAGCAAGTTACTGTGCAAGTAGCAAAGTTTCATCTCCGTTCTCACCCTTCCAGCCCCTTCTATGGGGATCAGAAGCACCTTACTTCAGCATCTCTGCCTGTATTGACGCATCAAGTTGTCATTGGCACTGGGAAACCAAGCAAAACCAGCAAAAATAGATGGGTCTAAGCAAAAATTAGAGGGAAATTTTGTTTTCTGTAGTGGCTGAAGCACAGTAGACTATGCAAGAATGTATGTACAGTGAATTAAAATGCCAACTGGTGCTACATAGATTTTTATCTCTCTTATGCATATCCTTACTATATACAAAATTTTGTGTTGAGCTGAAATGATACTGGTATTTTTCTTGTTTTTGACATGCTGGTACACTTTATTATTATCTTTCTATTAAGAAGATAAGTCAGAAAATAAATGACTATAAGTTTCATATAGCTAAGCCCCCAAACATGGATCCATTTTCATTTTAAAACTATTTGCAAAGGTGACTTTAAGCCTGTTTCAAACAATGAAACTACTTTTGAGAGATACTATTTTTAATTATGTTTAGAAGAAATGTGATTTTTAAAAAGCAGGTAAGTTATTAGAGTAAAATTTATTATGTGAAATGTATCTTCATATGGGTACAGCTGCATGCATGCACTCTCCCACGTAATTAGGTATGGAGACTGAAAGATTGGACAAGTTTGAGAAGTATTTCCCACGGGAAAAGCCAAAGCGACTTAGCCAAGTGAAGTTTTCCACTTCTCCTTGTATGCGGTCTTCAGGTGAATGATTAACAGGTACCGTAAATACTGTTTGTATAGCCAGGAAAATGAGGAAAAAAAGTAAAATATATGAATATGCATCACACTACTTCAGTCAAGATTCAGAAAATACTGATTTAAAAAGAATAAAAAGTCCAAAGATCAATCCACACATCAGCATTTACATTTGAAAGGCAGATCCTTTCAATTCAATTGCGGCATCAAGCATCTTCTGAAAACCTTGTAAGTTAGTATGGCCTAAGACCCAACGTGAAATTTGTAAATATTTACAAAAGCAATACCTACGAGAAGGTCTGAAATCAGAAGCGTTAGATGGTGTTAGAGCTTTGAGTTCCAGGGGCAAATGGAGTAGGGATTTTATCCCTTTACTGGTCTTAAAAGGCAATACCTCTCACTTAGTTTTTTTCCTTTTGCCCCTACTTACATTAGCTTGTATATTTTAAAGCTATAAGAACATGGAAACAATAATAATTTTAATTAACCATTAACCTTTTCTTTGGACAAATTTGTTTTAGGAGCACTTATCAAATTGAGAAGTGGATTTCTCATGGTATCAAGCTAAACACTTTTAAACCAAAGATCTTAGCACAGAAGGGTTGCACCAAAAAAGCTGAATCCAGGGATGCCAATTCCTGCACGTGAACACACCTCTCTCCTGTTAATAAGTATTCAAGATTTTGAACAAAAACACTTTCTAACCACATCTGCTTTGAAAGAAGGGGAGATGAGTGGCTCTACAGCACCCAGTGAAGACGAGCACTGATCCTGCCTCTCATTTGGGTGCTCCTACGCCCAAGATGAACTACCTGCTAGCACGATGCTGGAGCATGGTCAGCTCCAACCTTGGCAGCTGCACATTAACATGCAGATGCAGACAGCTGTAGTGTGAGAACAACCTCCTTGAAGGCAATTGATTCATATGGGGTTGATTTGTGACCGTGGTAGGGTATAGGTGGGTTAGCGGCTTTGGTGGACACGTCCTTTTATTGTTTTTTTTGAAACTGTGATAGATTGACTTAATGCAGGTCAATGCAAGTCATTTGCTTTAGCTTGTTAATGAGGAAGTCCCCATTTTATCATGTTACCGAGCTGAGGTACCTTCGTGTTTATATATACCTGTCGAGTAAAGTAGCTATCCCCTAATATGTCTTTATATTCTTACATTATATTACGAGGACTTTCCATATGCCTTCAACCAGAGTTGCCTAGGAAATGATCAGCCTAGTTGTTTTGCTGTTTTACCTTGTTATGCAATTTCCAATTAGCTTGAGTTATGCAACAGCAATAAACATTAGTCTAGGCATGCTATAAACATTTGTAGTTCATATTAGTACTCAGTCTGCTGTAAACCATGTTGTTTGTGCAAACTTGTTAGCTAAAATAAACAAGCTGCTCCAAGATCCTTGACTGTACTTGCTAAGGGTCAGACAAGAGTTTTTAATTCAAGGTACCCAGCAAATCCAATCGAGTTACCCCACTCTATTTATGCATAGTAGTCTTAATAGTCAACAAATGTTTGTTCCAAACCACAAATGTTTTGAGCTTCATTCCATTGCAGACAAGCCATAAAAGTACTTACAGTATTAGGTCAGGCCTGCACTTGAAAGATGTATAACACTATTTACAAGCATACATACATACTTTTACCCAAATAATCATACTGGTAGACCAGGGTTAACAGCTTCCTGCTTATATGAAAAAAAACACCAAAACACTGAAAAACCAGACAGTAGTATAACTTTATTCTGCTTCTCACACAGGAACAGCTACATATTTAAAAATACAAGCACTTCATTCAAATATCACTAGGTCTAAGTTAGGTGGGGTTTGATGCTTTCATTAAGCCGGAATAAAATGTTGAGTAAGAGGGAAACAAGGGATCACCCAGTGGAAATATTGGTGTTTTCACCAGCATTAAGTCATGCAACAAGCTTTTCTGTATGTGTACCCAGACACAAGGTAGGCTCTTCCCTTTGGAAGGTGAGGTTTCTGCAAGCTGGAGTCCTGACTTCATCAAGGAGGGACCCACCTTGCACAAAGGATGCAACTTCAGATTGCCCAGTCTTCTTTCAGTTTTTGATGTGGGAAAGTAGCCAGAAAGTGATGCATTGAAATAGGAAGAGACATGGTGTACTTTCTCACAAATCACAGATTTGCCTTACGTTGCAGAACCACACAAGACTACAATACCCTTAAAGGATGCACTTGCTCTCAAAGCCTTGTTCCCTCAAAAAGATCATATATTTCAAATTAAAAACTAAACAATGCTTTAATAATTGATTTTCTCTCTCAACAAAATGGGATGCTAGTAGACACACATGCCGTACTTCCCGACTGAGTGACCTCAGCTGACAGAAGCTCACAGACTTGAAAAAATTTTATATCAAGTAACCACTTATATTCCCAGCAATACTAAGTATCTCCAGGAAGGCAGCTGAGTTTTGAAAGCACAATGCTGGAATCCAGCACTAGCTCAAAAATCTGGGTGCTGCCCAAATTTCATTGTTATTAAGTCTCACTGAAGAACAAATATTTTCCTATTTAATAGTGAAATTGCTATTTACAATTACTACTTACCAATTACTATTTAATAGCTAAGGACTGGGATATCTCTACATGGATTTAAAAACCATCAGCCACCCACAAAGTTTACAAACAGCGTTCTGGGTGGTTCCTGCTTCTCTGGGCTGTTCTTTTGCCTTAGCTGATGGTAGGTTGTAAGAAGATGAAAGGAAAAAACTCCAAAGTTGTAAAAAATATAAATATTGTTATCTGTTTCTCACATACCTATCGTTGCTCTACATGGAAGAAGGCATAGCTTTGTTTATTTACTGTTCCAGTCTTAATTAAGCAAAGGCTTTAGACCTACAGCTTGCACAAGATGAAGATAAACAACATGGAAATTAAAACCAGCCAGAATACATTACATAGCTGCTCTCTGTTCCCAGAAAGAAAAGGGCCTGTAAGAAACCAAGTGTTCATTTACATCCCACAAACACCTCGGTTACAAGTCTTTTAAAGTAATTTATAAAAGTGTTGGGGTAAAAAGCAAACACAGAAATACACCAAAGCTCATCTAATGTGGCCCCTTAAATATTTTGGTTTATGGTTGTTGGATCAGTTTTGAATGGAGTTTCTTGAAAGTAGAGTTGCTTTATTTTCCACGATTTTTCAAGGTGCAGAACAAGACCATGACCCCGGCACATCAGAGTGTGCTTCTCTCCCTGCTGTACATCCCTGCGCTTTTTGATCTGTACTAAAGCCACCTGAAGCCCACTGTCCAGCCCATATTTTTTCTCTTAAAGAATTCAGAATTATTTATTTTAGACAAAGGTTATACTTATGAGCACATTCAGATATTAAAATCAGATTAAATTAGGATTACAAGTAGGCCTAAACCATCTTTTGTGAGAAGTATTTTATTCCATTGCAACCTTTTTCTAGTGGCAGGAACAAAATTAGTGGGTTGGATAGTCTCATTTGGCAAGTTGTTTTAGCTAAGAAGAAAACAACATGGAAAGGTTGGAAAGAGATTATCTTTATTTTTCCCATGTAGAGTAAATTTTGTTTAAATTCTAGGTTTTTTAATTAAAAAAGTATGAAAATGAAACCATTCTTTTAATGAGAAATGCTGTACATTTAAATTTTGGGCCACCAGAATTATTTGCACAGTGATAGGTAGAAGTAACTGTGAGTATAGTAAAAACAAATATTGGAATGCCACAAATTTCTCACAACCCAATGTAAGCCCTCCCCTGCAAATCAGTTTTAAATCGGAGTCCAGTGCTATTAAAGTAGGGATACATGAGCCAATAATCCATGAAGTTCAACCTTCCCTGCCTTGTTGATGTCTGGGGTGGAAAGTTAGCTATGGCTATGCCAAAACCACCCCAAGCAAAAAAAAAAAAAAAAAATCCTATCCAACCTGACTCACCTAAAATTTTGATCCCTGAGGCACAAACCTGAGCTCAGCCTTGAAAGGGGAGTCTATCAGTAATTTTAGCTGTACAATGTTCATGTGCAGTACTGTAAATCAAGACCATATGATGCCAGATTTATAAAAAAAAAGGTAAGAAGGACATTCTGCTCCAACCTGAGTTTCCTTTGTCTTCTCTGCAGCCAAAAAAATAAACTTGCTACCTGGCTCCAGGCGAAGCTCAGCCACTGCTTGCAACAGAGCAAAGAGTCCTGCAGCAACCTGGAAGCACCTGCCCCTAGGAATTCACCTGGCCAGGATAGAAAACCCCCAACCCAACACTTTTTCTGCACCAGCTAGGGAACTAGCTAATAAATGACATTTTTCAATACAACACTGAGTGGGTTTTTTTTAAGCGGGAGGATGGGCAGGAAGTTTCTACAGATATTACAGCAAAGTTAGTTAATTTATATGCTAAATATTCTGCATGGAGTTAAATCAAACAAGACTGTTAGGGTGAAGCAAACAGGAAATGAAATGCTGACACAGATAACGTGTCTCAAGAGTGAATGCCAAGGGTAAGAAAACAGAAGTGAAGCTATTAGTGGAGAAGAGCCCACCTGCGTAGCTCCAGCCCAACTGGCAGGCTGATTTTTCCCTAGCTCAAGCAAAAAAAAAAAATTAGAGATTCCTAAACAGAGAAGGCAGTTGGTGGGGAAGGAGATTGAGTGTAGATGAGAGCAGTATTGAAGCATTTTGTACAGTTTAAGAAGCTGTTCCCAGGCTACTGGTAATGGGACTGAATGGAAATTACCCAAATTCCTAAGTAGAAAATGAAATGTATATAAAAGGTATGTATGCAAAACTTTATTAACACATTTCTTCAGTCCTGGTAATAAATACTGGTTCTTAATATAGTGAAAGATCTATACATTTCGTAGTCAAAAGATTCAGTAAGATTTAAACAGAGGCTGGACCAGAGACATCCCCAAAGCCCCTAACCTGAATGACTCTATGAAATGACACTGCATTCAAACCACAGGTTTAAGGAACTGAGTTGGATTTTCAGTGTGATCCACCTTTCAAAAGAACTAAATAAAAAAAAAGACAAAAAGAAAATCTACAAAACAAGCAACATAAATATTCTTGTAGCCCAGACTAATCCCTGATCCTTTACCAAAAACGTCTGAAAGAGTCTACTGCCTGAAGTCCTACAGCAATTATTCTTCATCTCAGCAACATTTAAAGTCATGATGACTGTTATCTGCAGGATGTTTTCAAAATGACTTATCCATTTGTTTCCATAAATAAGGATATCTAGCCTTTACAGTACATAGGGATCTGTAAGATATATAGAGAGCAAATATGGCTCTTCAGTTGACTATATCCTTACAAGGAATCTTTACGACTGTATTTCATCATTAGCTTCAAAACATCTCTGTGTTTTTTCCTACCCCTTCATCCCACAAAATACCTTCCTCTGTTAAATGTCCACTAATGAAAAACACACCCTTTATTATTATGTGAATTCATATACCCCAGTCTTCTAAAGACTTCCTTTCTCATTGCTCATACCAGAACAGGCACGTTTGTCAAAAAAATATACTGTGAAATATTTAAGCAGGATCTGAGCATACTGCATGCTCTCCAAATTTCTCACTTACAGCAAGTCCCTGAAAAATAATTATCAGGAAGTATTAATTCAAGATAAAAAACTCTCAAATGCGACAGTATAATTTTTGCAACACTGCAAGTCAGAATGATTAAATGTTTGGATACAGCTGATAAAGTACTAAGACTTGTACATCTTCATAATACCATAACACAGCTTCAGGGCTCTGATGCTGTTCTCAAAGACATTCTCATCTCTGCAGATGTCCTCACTAAACTGCTTTTCACCAAAAGAGTTCAAAATTCGTGATCTGTGGATGTCGGCGGCATTTTTCCAGGCTAGTCCTCATTCCACCTAGCCAGAAAGACTAACAGCTCCTACAAATCTCATACTGAGAAGGCAATCTGTTTACTTAGCACAGCTCTCCCAAGCATATGTTTCCTGAGCAAAGCTATAGATGGTAGCAAGTGACATTTTACAAATTCAACTTTTGGGGGGTTGGTAGCCTTGTTCCTTTTCATTTATTTTAGTGAAGCATATGGAATTAGCTTTTCTCACATTTCTTATGAGCAGAGAATGACACCACTCTTGCAGTTGAAAGGTTCAACTGCAAGAACACACTAATAACAACAGGCTGAAACATAGCTACGTCTACTTGAGATGCAGTAGGACCACATGCAGCATACAATTAATAGATTAGATCCTAAGATAGAACAGGAGCCCAGCCAGCAAACACAACTGTTATCACAGCACAGTAATAAATATTCATAGCCAAATATAAGGGGAGGGAGAAAACAGCCTTCCATTTACAATTAAAAATGGACCTAAGCTTCTGAACTAATCAAACGAAGTAAGCAGCACCATAATGAGTCTTAATCAAATCTTATCTGGTACGAATACTCTCTTGAGAGTTGTAGATATCCTAATGATGAGACAAAATACATCCCCCTATAATTAAGTGGAAATAGGACTAATTGCTGTGGAGACCCCAAGACCTTCCTTGAGCATAGACCTGAGCCCAAATGGCAAATCTCCCATCATCACTGAGAAAAATTATGTCAGCCCTGGGACCAACAATACTGCTTGGTGAGACTCACACCAGGCTATCAAAGTATTGGAGTCTTTAGTTTGATAGAGACAAAATAAGATGAGAGGAAGAATTCAAGTAACCCGGCTTCAGGGTCCAGGATGCAGGCTGAAAGAAGGATTATAGAAACCAAGGAAATAGCTTCAACTTTTTTTCCCCCTTATTTCTGCACCACACATCAGTGGAGAGAGTAAATTTTTGTCTACAATAGTTTAAAGATAAAGGGACGCAGGCAGAGGAGAAATGGAAAGCTATTTTAAGGCAAATCAGATCTATCCAAGTGGCTGAACTAACAGCTGTAAAACGCCCAGCAACCAACCTTACTGTTGTCACAAAACCGAAACCTTAAAATACAGAAGTTATAGTTCAGTTACCTGAGTTGGTTGGTTCAGTGCCAAGGAGCTACAAGAATAGTTTATTTTCTCAAATTATTGAATTACAAAGGTGTTGACCTCCTTTACAGATGATGCTTGAATTGTACCACCTTCAATTTAAACAAGCATCCTCAGTGCTTGCCTTTATCAAAATCCATCCCTGACACAGCAGTGGTCAAATGCTGTTTTGACAAGGATGGAGTTCCTCTGGATCTAAACTCTATGGTGTAGCATTAACCACAGTCGATTTTAGCACTCTGCCAGTGCCAGAGGTATTATCAGACATATTCTAACACTTCCTTTAAAACAAGCAAGCAAAACAAACAAAAAACGTTTAACAAACAGAAACTTTCCATTTTTAAGAAGAAAATATGTGTTCTGGTTAGCAGTTACAGTCATTGTATATCATCTGCCATGTATCAATTGTACAGGAGCACTCTGGTGTAAGCTGTATTTTTCTCCAAACTTTAATCATGGAGTCTGCTCCCTGAAACATCACAAGGAAAAATACCTCCTATCCCAGGGAGAAAAAGATCAAAAATAACCCACTGAGCTGTGAATGTGCCAATCTAAGGTTTTATGTTCAGGCAATGCATCTTGCAGAAGATGAAAAACTTCAGTTTCTTCAATATGTCTTGATCCTATGCACACTTTTACTCTATTTCCTTGCTGTACCTTCAAATTACGTCTGCTTCCACACCTGTTGTGCTTGTCAGAGAACATGTAAGTTATACATGCGGTACAGTTTCTCAGTTCCTCTCAGTTATTAGATTTCAAAGGATTCAGGGTCTCTGAGGAAGAGGGCAATGAGATGAATACATCTATGCACAATACACCCTGGAGAAACTGCATTACCAATATATATCATCTCTAAAATGTTCTGACTCAGCTCACATTGTATTAGATGGCACATACAGACCAGTTTGTCTTCTGATAGTTAAGCAGGCTGGCACTGGAAAGATGTGTCAATAATGTAGAATTCGCCAGGGAGAAACATGCAAGTGGAAGCATCTAGCAATGACCAAAATAGCCTTGCCAGAAGAAAGGCAAAATTTAATCCCAATGTGCTTGTGAAGTTATCTTCCCCTCCAGAAATGATGAAGAAACAAAAGGAGGAAGAGAGTAGATTTGCAAAGGAAAAAGCACCAAAGAGCGGGTCAAGAAGCCAAAATGGGACAGAACAACAGGCACGCTACTCCAGAAAGGAAATAAAAATAAAAAGCGTTTCAAGAGAAAAACACAAAAAAAACCCAAAAGGAAGAAGGGAGAACACCTCTGGAATGAGGACAACAGTACACACTAACACACCACAAGAGGAGAGAAAGCGTGTGTACGTACACACACATATGCATGTGACTTACAAATAACATTCAGCGAAATGTCCGTGTCTTCAAAGTGCTAGCAGTACACGCACATGATCATTTAGAAACAGTAAGTCCTACACATGCTGCTCTATAGGTATCGCAGGTTGATGCAACCATTGACTTGAGGAAATTATCTCAAGGTTACAAAATTCATACCCTGCAACCCTTGTCATCTTCTAGGTGTACTATCCTCTAGCTGCTTTACTCAATTAGAATAAAAGGGAGATTTCCACATCTGAGACTTGACCTTCGTGGCAAGAAACAACAGTACATTAGCCAACACTTGTTGCAGTTGCAAGCAAAGTTGCTTTGCTACCCTCCCAATAAAACACTTTGGGTTTTTTTAACAAAATAAAATCTACATGTTACCATCAAACACTTTCAGACATGGCACCAGAACATATTACTTTTCCAGTTACAATCACAGCAGTATCCACAAAGTTTTGCAGTGGTAAGGTTTAATGTGACAAGGTGATAATGAACTAACTAGTGTTAAAGGGCTAATTACTTTGGCTGTTCACATAGGTGCAACCATGTATGGTATCAGGTAACTGTAAAATACTATGCCTTCAGTAACAGCTGCAAAAGTAAATCCAATTAACAGTTCTTTGCATGTTTTGGGGACTTTTTTTTCTGTTTTATTTTATAAAATACATACATCAAAACTGACTTTCACAAAAAAGAAACAAAGGCTGTATAATCTTTCTTTTTCCACTTTTCAAGTCCTGTTTTTCTACTAACATGGAGGTGCTGAAAAATCTTTCTCCTTCCTAAGTCAGGTCCTTGCAAACACTTAAGTTCCAGACTGATTTCATTTGTAGTTTTTATAATACCTTTATGTGAGAACCTCCTCCTCTGCAACTTCTTATCCTGATTTTATTTCTTTCTGCTGCTGCTTTTATCTTTCATTCTCATGCTCTCTGTCCTTGCATATTTAATTATTAACTATATATACACTGAAGCACTTTGGAGTATAAGTCTATCTGAAATAGTTTACTCAAAATAAAAGCCTATTGCATTTTAAAACACTTCCTGTTAAGAGAGCATATTCTGGATTTGTAAAAAGAGAGCCTAACGTTTATCACACCCGTAGGAGGCATATTTTTACTCTACATTTTCTAACCTCTTGAACTGTAAATCACATTCCTAATTACATCAGGTACTCTGAATATCTAGCAGTATGAGAAGCACTTAACTGAAACAATTACGTTTGCTCTACAGTTTTAATTAAGCAACCCACTCAGCCGAAAACTAATAGATTAGTTCCTGTTGCTTGCAATATGTTTTTTGAATCACTGGCCATGAAAACAGTTAACTTTTACCAATCCAACACTGGCAGTCAAGTATGAAGCTAGTTTATCTTTTCTTGAGTCTTTCTTAACCCAGAACAGGTCCCATAAAGCTCTGCAACCTTTTCAAAAGTACCTCAGAGTAAAAGCTGAAAGACATGCCAAGATTATTTCAAATGTTTTCCCATCAGAACTACAAATTAACACATATATCAAAAAATACTAGAACAGAAGGCACATCAGCATGTGGCAGTTCCTTCTAGAAGCCAGAATGTGTGAAGATAGAGATATGATCACCATTTTCTGGTATTAATTCCTTCAGGCAGAAGGAAACTAGTAAACTTGAGATTGTTTTTTCTCTATTAAAGACAAAGCCCCTAAATACAGAGATTCTTGACCTTTGCACAATAGCGGAAAATGCAGCAAGTTTAATCACTCTTCATCAGGAGGTTTTTTTTTAATATTACTCTTCTAATCTCGAGTCTTATGATTAAGTTGATTCAGTGATTTGAGAACTATGAAATCAAGGGAAAAAATGACATCTTGAAATTACCTGATTTTTGATGCTAAAAGCTTACATTTCCACAAACAAAATTAAATAGCTGTAACATAAATCCTTCTGTGGTAAGAAGCTGAACATGCCAAAATAATTTCCTTCTTACCTCAGCCTTGCGTATACTCTCTCTGGCTTCATCTATTTTCTGCTCCAGTTCTGCTCGGGTTTGCTCAGACATCACAGGCCCATGGCATTCTAGCTCTTCAAGTGTCTGTCAGAAATAAGAAAAAACACCACAGATGTAGTAAATGCTAGCAAGCCATTTACAAGGTAAATATTTATGACAAGTGAGGGAAATTATTGTTTGATTAGATGCTGGGTTGACCAACAATAGTCCACTCCAGGAAAAAAGATGATGACCAAGGCAAAACACTATTTAAAAGCACAGTATTTCACATGGAAATTCCACTTAGGGGAACACTTCAATATCTTCACAAAAACATGATATTGTGGTATGAATCAACTCATCTATATGTTGATAATTAAATATTTAAAATGGGTGTGTTGCTCTGCATTTCTATCAGGATGAAAAAGAGCATCTTAAACATGGAGAGAGAAGTTGCTAATGGTAGCCTTGCTGTAGAGGAAGCCAAGACAGGTTTCCTGCATTTGCAGGAACATTATGTCCAGAGGAGAATTTGCTGAATCACAGAAGACACTTTGGAGTTTCTTAGGTTCATGTACATGTTTGTTGACTGTACAGATGAAAAATAACAAAAGCATGTGACTGCACCAATCATCACCAGTTGTCTGCAAGTCTGTGCCTGGTTCAATGACTGTTTATGCATTTTGTGTTAAATAGTCTTTGGAGAAAGAGTAGAAGGAGCATCAGGTGCATTTTCCTGAGTAGTTTGAGGAATGGCTCAAATCTCTAAAGACTAAAGTGGAACTAGAAGCCAGGTCCCCCACTTCCTGGGCAGCCGCTCATTGAATATTACAGATATTGTAGTATAGACTCATTAATTGAATTTAGTCTATGCAAGTTAGGCTTAGTATGGCTAAGCATGTGAAACACATGTTTTTAGTCAGAAGTTAGCACAAGAAGGTAGCTTGAGTCTGAACATTCTCTCTCAACAAGAGCATGAGAGCCTTGATACAGATGTTTAAGGAACTTGGTGACCCAAGGGATGCACTTCTACTGGCTGATTTTATTCTCACTCCTAGGCAGTCTCAGCTGCATTCCAAAATACAGCTACCTGAAGCCTCAGTTAGGACACCCAAATACAGCCCTAGGTTCTTCTATGTTGAGCCACATACGTAGAAATAAATTTATCAATACAGTCTTAATTTTGTGTCTTCACATTAGATTTAAGTGCATATTACTCGTGGATTTTCCTAGTGTTGAGAAGACTTTTGATATCCAATTGAATATATTTTTTTCTATGGGTAATATATACATGATATAGTGGAGGTAGGAGAATCCTTGAAACTTTAGTTTGAACAGAATGATGCTGTGCAGAATAGAGGTAGGTCTGTAAGTTATTTGCAGTAAAGTAGAAGCCGTAACTTCAGATTTGTATGGGAATAACAAAACATATCGATGAACCAAAAAGTTTGAGAGGCTGCTAACATAGCCGTTTGAGTGTATCATATTGAGAAAGGCTAAGATGAAAATGGCAGGTTGCCCAGAGAGATAACAGGACAAAAGTAATTCCCTAGTGCTTGCAGCAGCTCCTCTTTCATGCAGCGGGGAGCTGCAACAAATAAAATCTGTAAACGAATGTTTTCCTAACCTACCCGCTGACTGTGGATGATGTTTTTGTGCTCACGGGCTACCCGGGTAGCCCATTTCCGAGCCTCCTTGTTGAGGCTGTGCTCTTCAGTTGTTCCAGTTTCCGATTCCAGTTGTCGACTCTGGAACAGAAAACAAGAGAATGAGTCATGACATAGACCCGGGGCTAATTCTGTAGATATGATGATATTTAGTTACAGGATAACTTTATATTACATTTATCAGCCTGGGATCTTGTTTCATACAAAACAAGAGGTTCAATTAAAACAACTCTCTTCCTTATGAACTTTGTGATGGTACCATGTTGTGGAAAGCCAACTACAAAAGCAAATCAAAGTTCACAAGAATTCACAACTGTTTCAGGAAAATCAGCATGACGGTGAATAGCAAACACAGTTCTACTGCAATGAAAGGCATTCATGATGAATAAAACTGAAATACTGTTTCACCCATACAACGTATCAAAGAAACAAAGGGTAACTAGCCAAGGAAGTCACCTAATTTCTAAAGTGAACATGCATCATAGGAAGCAAAGATGAAAGGTTAAGTGTGATCCAATGGGCCATTTAGGTTCATTTTTTGTAATTTGTGATCAAATCATAATGCCATCAAGCATTTTAGAATAGCACAGCAATTTCTGCCCCAAAAAATTGTCTGCAAAACAGCAACTCACATTTCAAGTGACATTTTTTGATATTGTTTCATCTTATGCCTGCTTTTATTGTGTCAATAACAACAAAAATTCTCCCCCTCATGAAATTCCAACTAAACCAAGATGAAATAGCTCTCTACTGTCTACAGATTGAACAGAACACACTTGAAACTCTAAAAACAGACTTCCCAGAATTTAGTTACAGAAATCATTCCCAATCTTTCTATAATTTCCCTTAGTGCACTACCCAGTGCATTTACATATGCATCTCAGTGTTTAGGATGTAAATCGGTCTCCACCTTTCCACTAAAGCAGGCTTCCTGATATTCCTTCTATATTTGTGGCTATTGTGTACACATTTAGCACACCTATACTGCATAAGGATAACTATTAATAAAGATTCATGGAGAGAGTCCAACAAAGGGCCATGAAGACTGGAGCATCTCTCCTGTGAGGAAAGGCTGAGAGAGCTGGAACGGTTCAGCCCGGAGAAGAGAAGGCTCCGGGGGATCTCATCAATGTGTATCAATACCTGAAGGGAGGGTGCGAAGATGATGGAGCCAGACTCTTCTCAGCAGTGCCCAGTGCCAGGACCAGGACATGGGCACAAACTGAAACACAGGAGGGTCCCTCTGAACATCAGGAAACACTTTTTCACTGTGAGGGTGACCAAGCACTGGCACAGGTTGCCCAGAGAGGTTGTAGAGTCTCCACCCTTGGACATACTCAAAAGTCGTCTGGGCACGGTCCTGGGCAACCGGCTCTAGACCAGATGACCTCCAGAGGTGCCTTCCAACCTCAACCACTCTGTGATTCTATGAATTTTTTTTTTATGAGCCAGTCTCATACTCTTCCCATCAATAAAATTAGCTGTGAGGAGACATTATATTCACCCCACCTTCCCGGGGTGTGCTCCTGGCACAACAGAAGAGATTCTTACAACAGACATTTCAGTGGTTTCTCCAATTTAAGTTAATCAGTACTCTGAAGGGGATCCTCAAGAACAACTCCTTTTCCTGGAGGACTTGCTGACTCATGCACATCTCCCTCCCGAGACACTCACAGCAGCCCAGAGCCACCCTGCATTCTTTTTTATCACAAGTCCTCTTCAGGCTGATATAACCTTGCACAACCTTTGAGATCAACTGAAAAAATCCCCTTACAAATTATCATTCAAGAAGAGAGAGTATGCTTAGTGCTGCTCAAAACAAACAGAGACTGCATATGCATGTGTGAAAGAAATGACTGTTTCATGAATTTCTCACTCTGTGGTTCAAAAGACAGGATTTTTCTTCATCAGGTGTAGTTTGAAACTAGAGAAGATTCCACAAGTATGCAGAAGTTGTTTAGGAAGGAGAAATTCAAGGTTAGGCAGCAGGAAAAGGGTAAGCAAGAGAGCAGAAAGACAAGGAATTATTTTCAGGTTAGGTGAGAGGCCCTCAGCAGATGCAGAAGAAGAGATGGTGTTATCAGGTATTTTAGCTGGCAAAGTGGTACAATTTGTGTCAAGGAAGGAAGACAATTTTAATACCAGCATTTGGTACAGACTGTAAAGTAAAATCAAGAGATACCAGGAAGCAAACCGAAGTGATACTGAAAGCACAATTTTTAAGCCTTTAGATTACGCTGCCCTCATGGGAGAGGCAATAATACTAACTTAGGCTAACATCCTATCAGAGGATTTAATTGAAAATGAGGCAAAAATTCGTTCAGCTTGTTATTTTGTTCAGCTAAGCTCCTTTTCATCAAAATTGAATCTGGCCTTTATTCTTATTCATCCTCTTATTACAAGAGAGCTGGGGGTAGTGGATTCAAGGGGTTGTGAAACAGATGATTTCCAATGGTAGTGGCAAGCGAGGGAAAGGAAGACAACCCCTACAGACACACACACGCACTCCCACCACAGGGCTCTGAAATATATCTAATGGTTCAGGAGACTCCTGGGCCACTTTCTGCCTCTATTTCAAGAAGCTGTAACTCAGCCAAGATGCTTGCAGTGCTTCAACTTGACCCTAGAGAATGCCTTAAGGTATACATTAATAGACAACAAAAGAGGGGCGGAGGGGAGGTAGCATCCCTGTGCTCCTCACAGTGACCAAAAAAAACCCCAAACCCAAGAGGCTTTTACAATCTAGCATAAGATGTCAAGGTATTTTAGCTCAAAGCCAGAAATAAACATTTCCATGAAGTTCACCCACTGGAGTGGGACAGAGCCGCAAAACCTGTGTTAATGGTATTTTCAGAGTAAAAGCAATTGTTAGACAAGACATAGAGCAGCCAAGAAGAGGAGGAGGTAAGCTATAAGCACATGGTTAGCTCTGGCATGAACAGGTAGGAAGGCAAAGCTGCCTCCCAAGCAAAGAACAAACAGGTGCAGCTCTCTACACCTATCCCCTCACTTAATATTTCAAGTTGGCTTTTGCCTGCTTTTATTGAGGTGGCTTTATACGATCTTGTTTCTCCATTACTGTTCGACCTCTTCAATTACCTACATTAAGCTACTCCACTAGGTCATTGCAAAACGTAAAGAGGACAAACACACTGATTTATTTAGGCACATCCAGTCCTTAAGATAACATTTGACCTCTGGTTTTTTTCCCAGCTTATTGGAGTAAGCATTTTTGTACAGCTTCTTCCACAGCTTCCAGCTGAGTCTTAACAGCTGCAAATCTGAGCAGAATCATTTGACATTGCCTCTCCCCTACAAAACATCTCATAATGAATTTTCAGTGTTCCCATTGGTCTTGCTCCTACATAGTATCTCATTTTCATTAAGAAGGAATACAGACTTCTTTTCAGTTGCTTGATAACCTTCTGCATTATCCCAAGTGTGTTTTCGGTTTTTAATCTATTTATCAAAAGCACTTGACCAGAAAAATGAATGCAAACTTTGTGGCTACTCCTAAGGGCATACTAAAAAAGAAATGAATTGTTATTGGATCAGAGTGGTTATATTAGTTATTCATAAAGCAGTATTGTATCCAAGCAGACCTCACCCTTGCTTAAAGGTCGGAAAAAACCAACATAAAAATGAGGTAATAAAAAGAGTTGGGGAGAAACCTAGAGCTGTGGTCTGAGTGGATACCAAAAATACAGGCAAAAGCAGGAGACAAGATCTAGAGGCAAAATTTAGTCTCCTGGGGAAGCAGCTGAAAAGAGGGACTCCAAAGCTGGACAAAACCAGAGAAAGTGGTGGAAAATGCACAGCCTGAATACTTGGCTGAGAAGACAGTGCAAGGAGAAAGGTTTCAAACCCGTCAGGACCTGGAATGCTTCCTGAATAAATGGAGCTGGTATGCCATGGAGGGACTTCACCCGACCTGTAAAAGACCGTGCTGCTGGCGCTTAAGAAGGCTTGTGAAGGAAGCAGAGGAGCAGTAGCAAGCTGACTGGCATGGAAGAATACACACTTCAGGAGGACTTCAAGGATGACCTGAGAAGTCTGTATCCTCAGGTAAAGATAGGCTAGTGGGGTACATCAAGTAAGAAATGAAAAACCCACTGCCATTTAAATAGGTATGAAGAAAGGAGCTAAAACAGAGATTTATCTGCTATAGACATAAAAATCAAAATGGGAGGAAAGGTGGGGGAACTGAAGTATCTGGTCCTAACTTGATTTACTAAATTAAGCGCTTGCTTAAGTGTTTTCAGGACTGGAACTTGGTGGTGGCAAGATGTCCAATGACTCAATTTAACCTCTTCCCAAAAACAGGGAAACCAAAACCGCTTACCATGGCCAAGGAATGAAGGAAGAGCCAAAAAACCTGAGCTAAACATAGATGGACATTCTGCCGTTCTCTAAGGGTTTGGATTACAGCAAAAGCAGTGTTTAGTGCTAAAAATTCAATCAGTAAACCAACTGAAGTACTAGATGACTCCAACCAGCTAAAGAGCTTAGAGGCTAGCAATGCTGTTTCTTAAATTAACAAATGCATTTAGTCTGTAGACACATGTCGCTTCTCCATTTTTGTCTGAAATGTTGTTGCAGGTGCAGAAGTTGCCTTATGACAGGGACAAACAGCTTGCATTCTCTTATTTATGCAGTTATATCTGGATGCAGATGGCACATGTACAGTCTTAAGAGCAAAAAAGAAGTTGGCCCTTGAGCCTAAAAGCTCCTTATTTTTGTAGCTGAAGACCAAAAATGTTCACTTCAACACAGGAAAAAAGCAGTAACATTTATTGCATGCAAATCACCAACACAAAACACACCTAAAAATCATAGCCATTTCTTCTAAAGAGCTGAAAACGAGATGTTACCATGCCAATGTTGAAAAGCAAGCTCAACCTTCTGATCAACACTTCTAGGGAGGAGGAAGGAATATGCATGACATTTTTCACACAATTCACAGCTAAACACAGCAGTTATAGGAACATCGTGAGTCAAGTTTGGTGCTCATTTTAGTCTATTATTCTAGAACAAATTTAATATTAGTTTAGCCGAGAGTGAGCTAGGACTGACTTGCGCTTCAGTAAATTTTCAATGTTACAAACAGGACAGCCCCCATGTTTAAAAATAAAGATTATTTGCATGCAGGTTTTTTTTTCCACTCAGAAGAATAAAAAAGGACCTACATCCACTATTAATAGGTTATGTAAACCTCTGTACATATGTTATGATAAAGCTAAAAACAAACCAACCTACTACTGCTGCTTTATATAACCACATTCTGCTTTTTAATCTAATAAATTAACATCTCACAGTGGTGAGTGCTGGGCTGCAGAAGGATAAGGAACATCCTATCAGGCAGGGAATAAAGAAAATAATTTCATTTAAACTTATCACAAGAAAGATGGTTCTGGGATATCTGAACAGAGAAAGGGGATCCTGGGACTTCTTGACATCACCTGGGCTGAAATATAGTCCCACCACGATTGCATGTTTTTTACTAAAAGCAAATAGCAAAATTTTCTATAGCAAAATATTTAAATCCCAACAAATACTGAAGCTATTGTCTGACATCTGGTGTAACTGAAACTCTCCTTACTAAAAGTACCCATGAAAGGAACAGTTGTACAGCCATATGTATGAAATAATTTATCCAGTTGGTTTTTAGGGGGCTGTTTATTTTTAATTCTGGTTCAATAATTATTTGGGGGGATCACTGACCATTAGCTAGAAATCTCCTCTGAAACATACTATGCACACAGACTGTTGTAGCAGCTGATGCCAAACTTGTTAGGATAGGGTTACTGTAAAGGTTGTAGCTCTGTTTCTTCCCAGCTCTGGGGTTTGGGGTTTTTTTGGAAAGACTAGAATCTTAAAAGTACTAGGTTTTGTTAGATGTCAGTGATTAATACAGCTTCGTTGTTCCTACTGCCTTATGGTTTTGTATTAAGCACTTTTGTTATACAGCAGAGATTAAAAGCCACAAATATTTTGTTGTTGTTGTTTTAATCTTATATATTTTTAAAGGTTTTTAATCTTCTCACCGAAATTAATTTTGAAATTAGAGTGCAGTACATTTTCGTTAGTGTACTTACATTCTCACCCTCATAATTATTGTCATTTGCCTCAGCTATCACAGCAGCTGCATTCACATCCAACTTTTGCAAAAATCTATAGTGCATTCTAATATAACTAGAAATACAGAAAAATTGCTCTCATTAGGCAACCAAAGGAAAAAAGAGTACCTTTTGAATCAACTTTGACACAAAGAAATTGATTTCATAGATATTTTCAATGCAATATAAACAAAGATCTATTTCTTAAGTGGCCACTTCTTTCAAGTATGACTTCTGCTCTCTAGTCTCACTGTTAGAAATTATTCAGAGCTTTGCTTCAATAGTGTTACCTGACTGTAAAAAAAAGAATACTAACAGTGTGCTCTTCAAATTAAAATAAAATCAATTAAGTAGTGAGCTAATTTCAGCTCATTATACTTAAAGTAAATCAGAAACAATGTTAACATTCAACCTAAGGTAAGAGAGCTAGTAACTCTAGGGTGTGGACTTCCCCTTTTCTTCAAACTAACCTTTCAGCATCAACCTCAAATATGAGTATTGTATCTCAGACCTTATTTTACCCATGACTGGGGAGGGGGGAATTAAGTAAAATTGGTTTTAGTCATGTTGGCCATGCACAAGACATGTCAAATTATACAAGGAATGTACAGCTTTGCCAGGCTCCCACTTGTATCTGCTGAGCATTTCTTTACCTGAATGGCTGTATTTCTCCTCAGCAGTAATTCGTAGTACTTTAGACACTGATAAAATTGAATAATAACTTTCTTCTTTCTATTTAGCTTAAAAAAGTTATAGTTAAAAACAGTCACCTTACTCTGTTCTGGTATTAAAAGCAGAGGCTACTCGAAATACGAAGTAGTGCATTCTCTGAACTTGTTAGTTTGGGCTAACTTACATGAGGGATTATTTTGCACTAGCAGTTTATATTTCATGAACCTTTTTTGTATTTAAATATTTAGATCAAACATAAAATATTTATATTCAATAATTGTAAAAATAGAATATGTTATTTAGAAAACAAAGGAATTTTAAAATATTTAAACATATTTAATACTAAGTAAGTTTTTAATATATTTTAAATATTTAAATAAATTCAATAATAAATGCTGAAATGTGTAAATACCTCTGCCTCTGTATGCATGCACAGAAACCTGCTAAAAGTAGTCTGACAAAGTAGACCTTGACTGAGTCCTGATTCCTATTTACACAGTAATTTCTACTTACTTTGAAACCCCTGAGCACTTGCTGAGCTGAGAAAACATGCCTTGCCACAAGCAAGAATGATGTCCTTTTGTAAGTATAGCTTACGTAACTTATATTATATAGCTTAATATAAGCTCCTCAGAAATTCAAGATACTCTTCTGCGTATGATAGAGAAGTGAAATTCTTACAATCTATCCATAAAACTTGTATATCCAAGTAACAAGGGGTGACCCTGCAAAACCTCCCACCGATCTTACTGAGATGTTGTTTTACTGCAAATTACAGTGAGAAAAATATATTTTTTTCATGTCAATAAGCTGTCATACAATTAGATTTGGCTACATTTTTTACTTGCGTGCTCAAACAAAACAACAGCATCAGTAATGTACAGGGGAAACTATAGTCACAGGCAACACGTACATAAAAAACAGGAAAAAGACAGCAGAAGTTTAGTGTCAGCTTTTTGTTGCCATTATCCTCCCGCACTATGGACATGCGTTTTGTTGTCTGGCTCATTTTCTCACATGATAACACGCGATTCAAAGAAAAAGAATCTTTTCCAAACAGGAAACAGAGAAAAGCTGGCTAATTTCCTTTATATTTCACCCTGTTCTTATTGCTAGGGCTTATCTGTGAAGCATGGGGACAGTATGTTTTCAACGCAATAGATTTCTATGGACTTAAATACCATTTGCCTCGTGGGAGGATGTTTGATGATTAAACTATCACTACACTGAATATAGCAGCAGCCTCTGTGTAAGGTCAGCATATGCTGACTGGTTTTTCTTGTGAGGCTAAAGGTATTTCAAAAGACTCTTATTTTTTCCATTTTGCTATCCGTAAAGGCCCAATCCGTTTTGTGAATTCATTTATTAAAAGGATTAAAGCTGGTTGGGAATCTATCAATGATTTCTTACTGTTTCCTTAAGGGAAAATGGTTTGTTTTAAAAAAATTTAAGAACTTTTTTTAAAAAATATGAATTTATGTCAGTCAAAATTAACCAAGACACTGAAAGAATCTGAGTAATTTAGTAACATGAACAAATGTACAAAGTCCAAGCTCAAAACAATTTATTACATAATGGAAAACAGCTGATAGATGCAAAATATTTTTGTAGTGGCCTTCTCCTTTGTGGACACTCAAGAGTCCACATTTCAGCCAGTGTTAGTGTGATGTTGGGAAAACAAAAATCCTGAGAATTTATAGAAAACCATTTCATACCTACCTTTCTTAGGAACAGTCTCTTTTGGAGGCTCTGACTGTGCACGTTGAGAGTATTTTGAAAGTAAATGGAGCTGTGGGCTTTGTACCTGACTCGAGGATTGCATGGCAATCCATTCTGCGTTACTCTTTGGCAACAGCTCTCCCCTCATAAAACAAAATTTTGAGATGGACCATGTAAAACTAGAATTTACAAAAGCATTCAGTGTTTTCCATGTAGGTGAGTTCCACATCCATGTTGTTTATGACATTCTTCTTGCCTACAGTACTCAAAATTTCATTCCAGTAATGCTCCAATCTTTGACCCCAGTCACAGTGGATCAGGTGTTTAGTTTGAAGGGAGGCCATAATTTGTTCTTGGAAAAGGTTAATATTAAACATTTGATTAGATGTATTAATCACTCCGCTTATATTTCTTTCAGTGTTAGTCTTCAGTGTGAAAATGATCATGCATAACCCACAAAAGCCAACTGATAGTCTCTGCAGATCATCTACAAAGAGAATATGTGGCAAAAGAATGCTTGATATTTTTTCTTCAATTAAATGTTGTTCAATTAATTAGAAAACATACAATTTCTGACAAATTTAAAAGCCTGAGCAAAAGCCCTCATTCTCTTGTACTTATCGATTAAAAATGGTGAATGTGTAACCTCCAATTGACAAGGCAGGATCCTATTAGCTGAGCATAACTCTATGGATCATAAAGAAGCCTGCATAATTTATTTATTTTTGTGAAAACTGGTTACAGCATAAGCAACTAGAAGCTCAAAAAATGCAGTGCAATGAAGAAATGCAGTAATTCTACAGCCCAAGTGGGTTAGCCAAGTAAAGAAGTCACTGCACCTGAGGTACTGAGACAGCTTTAGACATGAACGACCCATTCATTGCCTTCTAAAAAGCTTCTGAAGTTGAGCAGTACAAGCAGCGCACGTGTACACTGTCAGACCACACAAGTGCCATGTCAAAGAATCATGTAATTTTTAATGTTGTGGAGTTTAATAAGAGTGAATTACAGTTCTTTTTTACATGGGGATAGCCCTCTGGAAAAAGAATAAAATTAAATTAGTAATAGGAGTGCATTTCATCAGTGCATACTAATAGCCTGCAGTTGTTATACAAGCTTCCCCATTCACATTAGAGAAGTAACCAATTATACACATCACTATCTTGAGCTGTGAAATTTTAATTCATGCCCCCAAAAGATTAGAATATCAATTACAAACGCTGTGCAAGTGCAAAAGATAAGTGTGAAGCTGATCCCCACAAATAACACAGTTAAATTGCTTTTTCCTTCTTAAGTCTTATTGTGGAAAAAGCTTTTTTTTCTTTTTACATATATATATATATATATATATATATATATGATGCATTCTGTTGCCACCTCTACACAAGTGTAAATTCCGCATCCCGAGCCACATGCATACTAATAAGGTCACAAACACCAAAGTCTGATTGTAAATACTACCTCTGCTATAGTCATTCTCATAGCACTGACAGGTGAGGGCTCAATATCCACCAGCTGAACTGCATTAAAACTCTAGATGCAGAGATTGCACAAGGATGAAAACACACAGCAGCAAAGGTTAGAAAGGCAGGGCAAAGACAGTTAGAAAGATTCTGCTCACTGTATTAAGAACAACCCAAAACTTTAGAAATAACCGACTCTATACAAAGGAGCTGGAAGAAAAATAAAAATCACAGTTTGTTAAAATGGAAAGACAAAGGAAACGGTGTTATAGGTGTTGGTATGTCTGGAAAAATCACTCTTGCGTTCTATTAACAGGGTTCTTGAATTTAATCACCTGAATTGGAGATCAAGACATCTCCGTCCAAGTCAGTTTACTAATGAATTCAAGTAATAAAAAGCTGCACAAGGTTAACTTTTTTAAAGATCTAGACTTATTTTAAACTTATTTCTTAAAATAGCATTAGTAAAGTCGGTGAGACATCAACAATCCACTTTTCCTAAAGTGCTGTTTGGAAATGTATTTACATACTATGATTTACTCAATTTTAATGTCATTAATACTTGCTTTGGAAGCAACACATACACCAAAATAATATTTTCTGAGATTATTTTGGAATGCAATGTTTTAACAGTATTCTTTCTAAATCAATAATTTCTTATATGTACCTATAGGTATTCCTTGAGCAATTTAAAGGTACACAGACACTTTATTTGACATAGCATCACACATGTAACCCAGTATTAGTGAATTTTATGAGAACCTTACCAGCATGATAAAAAGCTAACAAAATGTAGTAAGAATTACGCTGAAAGCAGAGAAACACAGGACTGCTAGTTACAATCTGGAAGCAAAAAAAGATTCTGCTCCTCTGTGGATGATGTCGAGCCTGTTTGATGCTTTTGTTATGATTACCCACCTACTGCAAGCAGAGCTGGTGGAATCAGGCCACTTGCCCTTTCTTTTCCAAAAATACAGAATGAGGTTAAACCAGACTGGGATACCTGTGAGCACTATTCTCTTACCCATTTATAACAACATTCTTTAAAATAGAGCAAGAACAAATAAATCAAGGAATTCAGCAGGGTTCTTACAGTGTCACTGTCACTTGGTTGGAACTGGAAAGGCTGCGGTTTGTGAAACACAGAGTTCTCCTGTAAAAACAGCTGTAGATTGTAATCCCGCACCACCTAAGAAAATAAAAAATGGCATTTAGATTCATTATTTTGTAAACTTGAAAACATGTTCTATAGTAAAATTAGTACAGTGTTTCAGAGACCAAACCTGCAGCAGAACCTTGAATGCAACAAAAGGAAATACAGGACCTGATTCTGGACAGTACTACCCGCAGTTATTGAGAAGTGACTGGCAGGACACACACTGGGTGACAAAGACCTAAAATATACCTGCCATTAACCTACAAAAAATACCACAAATTCAAAATGGGGGGAAAAAAGCCAACTACCAAGTATACAGTACGTGGTGTCACTACCATAAATATTTTCCTCTCCTCTTGCGGATAATTTCTTGTGCACGATTCTTTCTTAAGCTGAAACGTCTTATTTTTTACACAAATTACTAGTTGCAGGAGCTGAAAAGACTATTTGGAATAATGCAGACAAAATCAGTTACAAAATTCATCTCTTTTTATTAAATGGCTTTCAGAGAAAACTCTCAAAGCTTGCATTTTGCTAAACCAAAACTACTTCAGCTACTAAATTTGTTTAATGATACATTTCAGATAGCATGACACATATCCCTAAACAAATCTCTTATGTCACAATTTACACATATTTACAAAGAAAAACTCAGTGATTGCAATATGAAAAAATAGTATCACTGGCTGAATAACTAGAGAATATTCACTGCTTCAATTGATGAAAATGCGTAAATAGCAGCATGAAATTATAAAAATCTACTACCAAACTGAGGGTTTAAATGTACAGATAAATAATAAAGATGGTATTTATCCAGAAATAGCAGCAGCATTGTGTATGACCAAGAATTCTGAATACACTGTATGCACAATGGTAAACACAACATGTTCTCTAACGCATCAAAATGTTGATGCTTGTGTTAACGAAATACTGAACTGTAAAAAATTAATCTTCAGTTAAAGAAAGTAAATAGTCCTCCAGGGCCAATAAGGCACTCATTTAAAACAGTAAAGTACATAATTACTGCGCCAATTTGAGCAGTTGTATGTAAACACATTCAAATGCGTAGAAAACATACAGAGAAGGCATACAGGGAGTCTATATCAGGAATTCCCATAAATAGAAATTCAGAACATACTAAAGAAGGAATCATCTGCAGCTTCAGATGATGCTCAGCACTGACCATGGCATCAAGATCATTTATGTTAAACAGCTCCAGCCTTCACATGGTTCTCTAGATGTACGTGAACACCGACCGTAGCGCACAACTCTGTGCCATGTCAAATATATGTAACTATTTTAAACCAACTTCAACTAGGAAAAACCCCAAAGTGTAGATACTGAGGACGTGAAAACCTACACAGTTATTTTAATGCAATAAGCTTTCACTGTAGACCTCTAACTCAAAAGCAACTCAGTTCTTCAAAGAGAAACCATCTTTACAACACTCATTAAGAAATTTTCCCTCAAAGCAACAATACTTAGTTATAAATGAGAACAACTGTTATCACAACATGAGACTTGGAAGAGTGTGCAAGTCCACTAAATTAATACCCAGGAGCATTTTGCACAATATATTTGACAATTGTTAGAAAGAAAATAAAAAGACTCCTGAGCAGCACAGTAGTCTCAGGATTAAGCAGCAACTTTTCCAGATGGATTTCCAGTTATTCAGAAATGAAGTCAACGTTCTCACACAGTTTCTTTATGAAGTCAATGTCAATTGACATGTTAAAATAGACTTGAAATCAAATGTTAAATATATACCACATGCAGAAAGAAGGATAGTCAGAGACGCACATAAATGAAATTATTTGTCCTAGGTTGGTGAAGCTTCTTACCAGAAACATCACAGAAATGTAACTCAAAACAGCAAATGGAATTTCAGAAAATGTTCCAAAGAAAATCAGATTTTTTCCATAAGAGAAGTGCAAGAAGTACAAGTCTTGACTAAGACTGTTCAAGTGAAAAGGAAGTTAAATGGCTTTTTCATATGCTCAGTGTCAGAGGGTAATACTTCCTTGATGTGCCAGAGGCGTGACATGGGTCACCCCAACCTAGCAGTAATAAAACCTCCAAAGCTGCAAGAAATGATGCTACGATGAACTGGGAGAAACCTTCATTTTATACAGAAAAGTTGTTTTGGAGACGTTTCCCTCCATCTGCATTAGCATTAGGTGACTGACAATCTCCTAAGCAGCTGAATGCAACACAGTCCTGCCCATCCAAAGCAGCCACCTCCGGCTCTCTGACATTCAAGAGGTAAGCAGGCACTTCTGGGAAGCAACTTGTCTCATTCTAAAGGAAATACGATTTAATTCCATCCTGTAAACAGAAATACAGTCCAGATGGAAAAACGAAAGCATTCCTACCAATGATCTAAATGTCTTTTCTAAATGTAGCTTGGCAAGCTTGTGATCTTGTACTTTAACAAAGAACAGGTGAGGTATTAAAAAACCCCCAATAAATATTTAAAATCTTTGCTTTGATGGCAGGCTGTTTTTTATCCCAAATTACTGAATTGCTAACAAATTTGTTACATGTTTAACACTCAAGCTACCTCTGAAACACATGCATAGCTTTTGATATAGAGTTTCTACTCCGGATTCACCTCTTCTTTTTGAGTTGACTGATTCCTGCAACATGGACCTACAGGAAATGCTGAAAGTTCAAAAGAAAGGATGAGCAAAGCCCCCATCCGTGGAATAATCCACCAATTAATGTGTTAGTATTTCAGAGCAAGACACACGTTTTCAGTAGTAGTGTAATACAAATTTTTCTTTTCTGCATTCTTGAACTGCAAGGAGGGAAGAAAATTGGTGCCGATGAGCTATAAACCAGTTGTAAAAATCCTGTTCAGGCCTGACAGCTGTATTTACATTTTTTTCATTCTCCAGGCATTGTACTAACTTAGTAAAGCAGAAACAGAACTATTTTCCTCAAACATACAGCATGACGTTGTTACTGTGTAAAATAAGCCAGACCTGCAGGCTTCTGGCCACACAGAGGCTTGCTAACACAAGCTATCACAAGCTCAGCGCACACAAACATACGACGAAGGTATTCCTACGCAAATGAGCTGTTTAGTTAGCTCAAAGTCCCAGCCAGGCAGCACTCCAAGTATTCTGAACACAAAGGATTTAAGGCAATATTGAGAAATTGATTATGAATATGAAGACATCATATATAAGCATATTTAGTTGAAAGATTCAAACCCAGCATTTGCGGGGAAGATATTTTAAGCCAACCTGAATGATATACACCAAGGTAAATTACTGAAAGTCCTTTTCCAACCGAAGATAAAATGGTATTTGCATTATCTTTATATTTGCTGCCAAGTAAATTCAAAGACAAGCTAGCATGAAGCCAATTTTTAATCCACTCACTTTATATCTAATAAGGTGCGAGTTTGTAGGTAAGTAAGGAACGTGTTAAATATGCTTTTTCTACCTAAGTCCCTGCATAAATGAGCTCTGTTTCTGTGAGGGTGGTTAAGGTAAATGTATAAAGGAATATTATGACTGCACCGAAGCAGCTCGTTTGAGCTCAATGGCAATTATATTTTTTTTAGCCTGACAGATGAATTATTTAAGTATCAAATTATCTTGGAAGCCATCACGTATTTCTGATTCTGGCTGCTCGACAAAGCAAACAAACCACGTCTATGACAAGACTCTAATCTGTTTTCTGTATTTGCCATTCTTAATTCAAGGGAGAAAACACGGTAATATTTTGTTTTTTAAGTTGACAGTCAATTATTAAGAAATGATCCAAACAGCTTCCCAGGGCTTTACTGTGATGGATGACTAATGTGGTTCCAGATTACACAGTGCAGAACTCTCAGCTGCAATTTCTCTTTCCAAACATGCAGAGTGAGTATAACTGAGCATCTCTTGATCGCTGTTCTCTAAAGATCTTGTACTGTTTAAATGCACTCAAGAGAATGCAATCTGGGTGGCAATAGGAAAAACTCTCCCCAAGAAAACTGTCTCGTTTCTTTTAACTTAATACCACTCAGGAGTAACCAAAAATAATAACCCTTCAGTTTTGTCATTATTTTGGAAGCAAATCTTAAGCCTGGGAACTTATATATGCTGTAAGTATTCAGTTACAAAGGTTCATTCAGTTAAAACTTACCCTGCTGGAAGTCTCCAGTAAAAACTGGAATGTGTTTTGTACAGCTTGGCATGACTCTAGTTCAGTCCGGCTGAATGCCATTAAATAATCCTTAAGGTGATCATATACATTTCCATCAAGAGCCTGTATGAGGGAAAGAATTTAAGAAAATTAAGAAAAGCAGTAGGTACTTTTGTATTCATGTTTAGATTTGCAAGATGCTCATACAATTTTTTTTAACACATATTCATCTATAATTATTAGCCTGGATAGTGACAGGTGGATGTCTTTCATTTTTGACAAGGGAATGACAGTGCTTTATTTCCATTAGATGGCACTACAGAGCACTGTAATAATATCACATTATATTAAATGATTTCCATCCAGTTGTGTAATACAGCCATAGCAGAACAGTGAGGTCAGGTTTGGATAAGTGAATACGCTCAGGGAGATGTCATTTATGTCAAGAAAGGGACCTAGTAACTCTGAGGATATGGGGCTTCTACAGCCACAGCACTCCTCAAGTCACTGTACAGCGCGCCAAATGACATTACCGAGACATTCAACATCTGTATGCTTCAGATACACAGCTATTTGCTTACTAAAAACCACTGACCAAGAGCTGCCATTTCACATAAACACAACATATCCCTTTTGTGCACAGAAATACCAAATACATAACAAAAATTTATCACAAACTTAGTAGTTACCAGAGGACAACATCAAAGTTCAATCTCAAAAGCCCTGTTGTAACCCGAGCCATAAAATCACATCGCATGGCATACGTTACACGTAGGTTTAATGCAAGTTCTGTATTAAACATGTACGATTTTGCAAGTGACTGACACTTTCCTTTAAATATTCAACTCTGGATATATTTAAATATATATTATATGTATTTTTCAATATACCAAATTTCACTGAGAGCCATTTAAAGAGTATACTCATTGAAATAGTGTATACCACATTTCAACAGATTCAAGAATGCATTTCTATATAAAATTGCATTTGATTATTTAAATAATTTTGAAAAGTCAGAGGGGGGGGAAAAGGTGAAATTGTATAAGCCTTAAGAAATAGTTTCTGCCCCAGCAAAATCAAGCCCAACATTTAAGACGAGGCTAACAGACACATGTAAATCAGGGAAAAATCATTCAGAACTTACGATGAACAGAAAAGACTTTCCTCCCGCAAAAAAAGTTTCAGCAACCAACAGATGAAATTAAAACTTAACATACAGACATCCTCAGTGAAGGATGCTTTGAGGAAAATAATAAAATTGTGTGACCGGAATTCTTGTGTTCAAAATTTTATATCCAAAATCTACTTTATGCTACACTATTTTCTTCATCCTCCACCTACCAAGACTAAAGTACTTCCTAGGACAGGCTGATTTATTTCCTTCAACTGTAGACATTAAACCTGCCTCAAACTTGCTAGCGCAAAGACTACGGCCAGCAGAAAACAGATAGGCCGCCATGCCAAACCAGCAGCAAACATGGGAATTTCTTTCAAGCCACCACAATGTAGCCGGCTCACTCAGCCATGCTGCCAGCTCCCCGAATCAAAGGCCGGTCTCACGGGGTCAGCAGCCAGGGCAGCTACTTGAGGCCCCCAGCGACGGGAAGGCTCTGTTAAGTGAAGGAAGACGCACTGTATGGCTGGGAAAGAGCTATAGGTTAACTTCTCCAGGCTCTTACGACTTATGTCAGCTCCACCAAACACTCCGTTAAGCATAATTAAAAAAAAAAAAAAATTCTTATTAAAAGAATTATATAATATGAGCTTAGGGCTGGGATGTTCAACTGATAAAAATGTCAGGAAATTCCCAACCGCAAATCCATAAAAAACCCACAGTGATACACATATGCAAACTTCAGTTCTTGGCTGCCTTGGTATAGGCACAGCTTTACTGGAATTCATCTTGCAATGCACATTTACTTCATAAGGCATAGTCCTAGGTTAGCATGAGGATTTTAACACTTCGTGTGCTTTTATAACGCTAAAGGGATAAGACCTCAGTATCACAGTTGTATGAGCACGAAAGTTACCATCCCATTTCAAGGGCATTTTTTTTTTCCACATCAAACACACACAGTCCCAACAGCAGATCTGTCTTGCACTTTCAGGGAATACAAATGATGTATAAAATTGCTAAGACTAGTTGTACTCTCGGGAGAATTGCTGCATGACGATGGCAATCCTGAAACTCCCCCAAAACAGAACTTGCAGACGTTTATGATCAAGCATATCTGTTCCTAAACCTTTTCAGATCAAACACCAGGCTGGAGTGCAACTCTGCTAATAAATGTAAATAAATAGCTTAAAGTTGGCAAAGCAATTATAAATGCTCAGTTTGCAAAGCAGCTGTGATTTTTTCATTCCAGTATGCTATAAACAAGTATTTCAGCGCTCGCTCCCCCTGCCTTCGTATCAAGCCCATATGTTCTTTTTATGTTAAACTCAGCAGGAGGGGTTCATGTCATTTAACTTAAGACTTCTACAGTGCAGACATCTACATCAGAGTTTGTCACTCTAGGTCCTTTTTAGAGTCAATGGAGAGAAGTTGGTACTTCTGTGGTGTGATTCACCTCCCTCTAAGATAGATGGCTAAAATAGGTCAGATGAAACGCAGCATGCTAAGTGCCTATTCCTCTTCACTGACCGTAAATAGCGCCCAGACAATTAGCTTAGATATACACGTCTACACAGGGGTCATATAAAGCTGAGCGAGATGAAGCCCATCGCAACACGTGTTTCTTCTCTGCAACTATTACCTACGGAGCATTAGAAATTAATTTATCTACAGTTGCCTTTTGTAGTTCTAGGAATATAAAAAGATATATAATATTAACTTTGTTATTTCCCCACTCCTCTTGCAATGACCACAGCTCTGAAGTTTTGTGCTGAGATGCCAGAATATGCCCCCCCAAGTGTGATATAGAGATAGATGAGAAAGATAAATAAGAAAGAACATCAAAGTGTGGCAAAACATTAGGAAGCATACAAATCTGTCAGCATGTGAAAACTGCATTACAGCCATTCTCCTTTCATTAATTAAAAGTGGTTTCAATATGATGAAGTTCTTAAATACTGATGAGAGCTGCCAGAATTGAAGTTATTAAAGTCAGTGCAATACAACCCAGGCATATTTGTCAGCCAAGTAAACCCACAGCTAAGCGTGCAGCTCCAACACATGCTAAAAACCTCATAGTTGCACAGAAAACGTGACATCCCATCAATTACAGGATTAGAGAGCTGGTTGGTTACAGTTGCTTTCAATGATAATGTACCTATTCATTCTATAAAATGGTAATTATTATATCAAGCTGGATATGTTAATATTAAAACAGAAGACTTGACTTGCTGAACTACACAATACAAATTAACATTCATGTGGGATTTTATAATCTGAATCTCATTTACTTACAAACACTCTGACCCAAACCACTGAACGTATCAACTTAGGTTTGAAATAAGAAGTCTTTTCAAAATTTCTGATCACACAACTTGAAGGGGAAGCTGAAAAAAAATTTTTTTTACAAAAAAATCCAACACACATTATTCCACTACAATGGCTTTTGTTCTCTTTCTGAATCTCAAAAGATTACTAAACCACTTAACTGTATTAAAATCAGACTGAAAAACCTGTCTCTTTTTTCAGCCTCAAAAGGAAATCAAGGCTTTTTTTGAAACAAAACTGGCATCAGAACTAAGATAATATAAAGTTAAGTACCACAGAATTACAATTTCCAAGGATAGAAAGAAGTCAACGTTTTTTAAGAAATAATTTTTTTACCGTGGAATTGTCATACTTGCAAAACTACTTCCCCACCTGAGTCCAAGCTTTAGAAGATAAAGGATGAAATTAGACCTGAGAAGAACCAAAACTGTTAATGAAGGCAATGGATACACAACCAAATTAAAGAGTATTTTTATAACAAATCCTGTACATTAATTCAAATCAATAAAATGATGTGGGAGGGGGGCAGGACAAGAACATTTTTCTGATTTCAACATAAAGTTTCAAGTATAACATAGCACAGTTTTCCTAGGAAAAAATTTCAGTCCCAGTTCAGATCACCATTTTAAGGAAGTTTTTCTTTTTAATTCAAGAGAATATATTAAACATTTTAGGAACTTGGATGCATTGGCTTTAATCATTCTACATTCTATAAATACTTCCTCAAAAGCAAAGATGTAAATAAAACTATTTTAGACATTGTTAGTACATTTGGTTGCCTCTGGGACATTGTTCTTAATCTAAGATGATAATGCGGAAAGTAGAAAAGACACTGTTGAACGTATCATGTTCGTTCACGTAACTTGCTTCCAGCTCTCTTCACTAGAACAACTACAGGTCTCAGTCACGCTCCATTTAAAAATTACCATTTCAGTTTCTTAGAGCAGACGGAGAACAAGCTAAACTACTATTTATTTTTTACTTTAGAAGACTCATTCCTTCTCAAATCCCAAAGAAAAAATGGAAACTATGTGACCCATGCATAACACAGACCAGAGTCGTGCAAAGCCACCAAGGCAAGTCTTCCATTTTATCTGATTTATTTCTGAAATATTCCTGTTATTCTATTCATGTTTGTCTTGCACAGAAACTGCTAAGCTGTGCTGAAGCTCTGCATAATATTTTTACAGTTTAAACTCAGGTGTTCAAATTAAGCCTCTCATTTAGAATCTGAATCCGCCACGCACCAAAACCTGGACCTTACAGTACTAAGTTAAAAAAACACAAGTACAACCACACTTGTAAAGCCAAGTGTGTTTTCACTGACTAATTTACACTAGCCTCATCTGAATCATCACTGCCCAGAAATAATTATGTATTTTGAAACACTAGCATTTATATTTTTATATATTTTTGAACTCTCTAACCCTCACTGGAACTCCACTCTTTCAGTAAGATGACCATCGTAGATCACATTAAGTTTTCACCCGTAAACATCCATCCTTTTGTGAGTTGATGCAACTCAACAGTTTACCTGTGCTAATTTTGCCTATGCCGAGCATTAAAAACCTTGACAAATACTTCGTAAGCTGCTACCACTTTGCCGGAAACAATATAGCTGATGTTGAAGGCAAAGAATTTCCTTACATGGGTGGAGGTAACAACAAAATTAGACCTAACCCTACCCCACCCCGACTACAGTCTGAAAATGAAAAGATAAGGAAAAGTTTTAAATGAACTGAACAAAAATCATTGTGTTCATGGAGTGATAACTTTTCTATGAAGTCAATGGTATTGCATCACAGTAATTTGACATATGTTCCTGTTTACTAATCATAGCAAAACCCCTAAATAAAGAGAGATCCGTATCATAGATGCTGCCTTCTATCTATTTTAGGTAGCCTATTAAAAATGAAAATTAAGTTCTTATTCTCATTTGGTTTAGAAACCCTGTTTTATTTATCCCTGATCTGTTTTGTTTTTAAAACAACCTGTAACCCATTAAGAAAAGGGACTCTCATTTTTCATCCGTATTTTCTGTAACAGTACTCCAAACTTCTTCTTACTTAACATTAAAAAAAAAAATATATAAATTACATAACAAGCATGCTGAGTAAAGCTTTTTGAGTGTTTGTGTTTAAAACTTATGCCTATAATCCATTAAATAAACAGTGCGATCTCACGGATGGTACAGTCTGGGAATTTTCAGTTGAATGATTTTGGTAAATGAGACTCCAAGTGTTTTAATTTTTATCTGCAAATACCTCAGAATATAAAAAGAAAAGGTTGGGGTAGGTACACTAATAGCTGAATTGTTAACAGGAATTATTACTATTAAGACATTAGCTTAAGTGTCTTTCTGGGTCTATGAGAGGTTAAGAACAAAAGTAGTTCGCATGTATTTTATCCCAAGCATAGCAGTGGATCTCATATTATTTGACAGTGAAGGACAGAGTATTTTGGAAACCTGTCTAAAACTCAGAAGTAATAAAGGCAACCACTTGATTCAGCTGGCTTTACCGAACTCAGCGGTATTCAGATCAGTGATGCGTAACAGCATTTCCCAAGGACACGGGGAAAGAAAGGAAGGAAGGTCAGTAAAACCCTTCCTTTTCAGTTAACAGTTACATTCCACAGTGATTTTCCCTTAAAAATGCTGATTCCTGGTAGTAATTTATTCTAGGCATCAATTTCTCCTAATACAGAAGAGGAGCTTGCTTTCTGTAAGTCTTTTTCTTTTTAAATTCTTCCATCACTGCAGTATTTGTCAGTGCTGAAATACCCTTCTTCTCCATCAAGACATCCTAACATGAAAGTAAATCAGGTCTGTGAGTATTTGTCAACAAAACACAACTTCTATATATAAATTATGAACAAACCCAAGATCAAAGCAATAAAGTGTCCCTGAACAGCATGCCTGCAGCAACCATGTATCGGCTGACATAAAACTATTGCGAGCTTCTGCATTTCTCAGTCATTGCAATCCTGTAGGAACAACTGTGGAGTGTCTGCACCAATCACGACACTGAAGTCTGAAGTCTGACTTAAAAATGACTAGAAGCCTGCTGCCTAGCCTGCCCTTTACAGGGTGAGCATTTGATAAAAATCCTACTTTTCTGCTAAACGATATGTGCAAATAGAGAAAGCTGCCAAGAAAAGTGGATGACAAAAACCTACCCTCTTGTCTGGATCAAAAAGTTAGTGCTGGATCTCCTCAGCCTGCAAGGAGAAAGGACCATCTAAGGTTAGCTCTGCAAAATCAGAATTTCAACTTAGCGGTAGTGCAGCCACACAGTCTGCATCCAATGCAAAGTAGTGTGAAGCTAAGGCCATAAAATTCTGCATATCCCAGGAAAACCATGCACGTCCAAAGCTGCTGTGGTGATAAGCCTCCTTCACAGTGAGGTCCAGGTCCAACTCGCTCTCAGTGAAGTAACACTAGCCAGTTCTGCTTGTGAACATCTGGAATCTAGTGGGGTTTCACAAAAGGGAAACACAACTACGCTAAAGATGATACATCTGGACAGAGTGAGGAAGGCCTCTATTTAATTTGGGGCAGGCAGCTGCTACTCAAAATGCAGAGCTACAAGAGCTGGGAGCAGTCCCAAAGGGCTAAGTGTAAAAGGCAGGATGGGACTGAAATTCTTGGTTTTTCTTAAATGACTGCTGCCAGGCAGCTATCTGGGATGTGAACAGGGAAAAAAGCTTTCTAAATAACAACAGGGTTCCACCAGCATTTGCTGCTTACCCAAGGTGTGCATTCCTTTGCAGAATACTGCTCATCTGCTTATGCTGGTCCCTTCAACACTTTGTAAAAATTAAATAATGCAGCAAAACCACTCTACTTTTACTACCAATTAAAATTGCTTTTGATTGCTTCCTCTGTAACATGACATCTTCAGCTCTACACTGAAGTATTTCCATAGATAACCAACCCTAAAGTACGGGTGGACAGCCAAGTGTCCTGGGCACCTCAGTTGCCCTCAAGTCCTGCAGCAGGTAGTTTCTTTGAACCTCAAGCATTGTCAGACACAAAGTAACAGCCAAAACAAACAAAAAGAGTAGTAACTTGCAGACATTTTTACTCTGCTAGCCCTTACTGCACTTAGAGCAAACTCTTCTACCTCCCCAGCCACCAACCTGTTCTTATCTCCTTGAAATGAAGAAAGGTTTGGCCCAGTAACTCAAGAGTCCCTACAGAAAGATCCTCTGCCACCTCTCTGGCTTCTGCTCCTTCTTGCAGTTTCATAGAAAATAATTTTAAGGAATTTTTGTAACTGTCTCACTGTACTGTTGCTGTCAAGCTAATTAGCTTCTCCTGTTTCTTTTTCTTTTCTTTTTCTTAAATCAACATCCTGCATGACTGCCTTCAGAAGTACATTCTTAAACAGCCAGCTGTGAACTAGGAAGCGAAAGACATTCCAGGGACATATCCATACTGCTCAGGAGTGGAGAAATGATAAAAAAATCTGGGAATGAGTGGAAATAAAAAAAAGCAGACCAAACGGTAGGAAGAGAATGTGATGGAAAAGGCTGCAAAATGTATAAAGCATCTATTTCAATCAACAAAGGCTGCAGAAGCTATCTTAGTTTCCTCCTCTTGTCCCCCAACCTAGAGAAGGAGCTTTCATCATGGCAAACAGGGGAACAACAAACACCAGAAGACAACAAGTGCCCTGACTTCTGTTTGCTTGCCTTTCAGCTCGGTGCTCATAAGCACACTTTGCACTTTCCCTTACCCCAGAGCTTTGTATTTTCAAATGTCAATAGTTTTGGGCTTGTTTGCAAGTTCTTTGTTTGGTCTCATTAGTCACTCGATGATTGTTCTGCACATCATTTTGTTCCTTTACAATTTAGGCTGGGTCATTGTTTTTAACGACAAAACTTTTGTTGCTGGTGCACTGAAGTCTACTCTGAGCACAGAAAAACATGGAATGGCAACAGATGTCCATCACCCAACCCAACCAACAGATGCCCATCACCCTCCTCCAATCCAGAGAAAAAGTCCCTTCGAAACAAGTATAAGCAAAACTAATGATAATATTAAGTACTCCTCCTAGATTTGCCTCCACAGATCTCATGGTAGTACCCTGTAGTTGTCACATTTAATTATGAGGGTCTGGTAGGTGAACACAGGCATAGAAGGAAATCTCCTGTATAATTCTTTGCCCCACAAGGCAAGACAGCCATGAGAGAGTTACCTGATGAAGACAGCATTAAATTAACACTTCAGGGTTCAAGAACAATTCCACTTAAATCAGTGGGAATACCCTGATGTAAAATTGCCGTAAGAATGGAAAACCAGATCTTCAAATTCTACCATATAAAGCTTAAAAAAACCTGGAAGATTAAAACAGATTCTTTATAATCTAGAAACACACCTACTTTCCCCAAAAGTTTTAAAGTATCATCTCCAAAGACTTCTTGGCCCTATTTTGCTTTTTCTTTCATAGCACTGGAATAAATCCCAAGGGATCCTTCTTCTGACATGACTAATTTTCAATAAATTGCACTGGTGCAATCATCTTTGCTTTTGTACTTCCTCATTCTTGGAAAAAAAATATTCTGGCTCGAATCCAACACTCAGAAGAACACTTTGTGGCAGACTGTCACCGTCACGTTACCTTCATATCTGAAGAATACTCTATACTGTTCCTGCCAATAATATTTGGCTTCCTTCACATGGAAAAATGTATATTGAAATAATTCAGCATTTTGCTACTGATTTCTGCTATTCAAGGGTTATTATGCTGACCACATCATCATCATCGTAACGACTGCTGAACAGCAGTGGAGTATGTGCTATGTCTAACAATTGCAGCTGGCTTTCTTATTTTTTCTTCAGTAGGAAAATGTATCCAACAATGAATTATTTTGTTTTGCAGTTTAAAAAGTACGTATATACTTTTACATAATTTGGAAGGTAGGCTAAAGAAATGTACTTTGCTCGAGAATAGGCTAGAACCATGACAATTCTTAGCTCCTACAAGATTTAATCACACACAAACACAGACCCACCTCCAAGAAAGCTCTTGAAATTTCCCCTTATTACAGACTTCCGCTGTGTCAAAGGTGTGGATTTACCAGCAAGTCTCCATATAAGCCTTCATACTATAGATGAAACAGCCTTGACTCAGACACACCAGTTCTTCTGGATAACTTTCAAAATATTCTGTGTTCTACAAGAGTATAGACTAAGGAACAGAAACCTTAAATTGACACAAATATGCATATGAAAATGCTTTTCATACCAAATCCCATGTTTCTTAATAGTTAAAAATACTCCCTTGGCAGATAAAATGCATAAAAAAGTGTAAAAAAAAATAATCAGATACCCATCATATGCATTCCTCATGAGCTTTTCTTTACTCTTTTGCATTTTCCATTTTTTAACCATCTATTTTGCCATTGCTGGTTTTAGTTTTTATTCAGTTGATTCAATCTCTATATTATCATTTTAACAGCAGTTAATTTTTTTTGCCCAGTGCACTTTTCATTTACTTCTTCAAATAAATCTGTTGAACAAAACCCCTTCCGCTCCAACATAGGCTGTTGTTCCCAATTGCTATTTGGATTTATCACTTCCATATGGGTTTTCTTTCTGTACACGGGTTTAAAGTTACCTGCCACTTCCAGCAAACCATTCAGTGAACAGGCTTTTCAAAAGATGATTACAGAGTAAGTTTAGGGATGGCAATACTGCAATATAAGAAACTTCAATAAATTTAATCTATTACTGAGCATTTCAGATTCTTATCATGCCAAACAGACATAACCGGCAGTTGATGTGGTCCATGCAACATTGCACTGTCTAATCCACAACACAAAGGGTCTTTTCAGGATAATGAAGACATTTTCCAACTCAAATTAAAATGCATGTTTTAAATTTTATATTAAAATGTCAATTAACTGAACAGTATGAAAAAGGCAGAGCATACTTCATACAGCAAACCCCACATCCCTGAAAAGGCACTCTACTAAAGGATTACTAACTAGTCCTTACCAGTCATACTAAAGTTTAAGGACCAAAGCAAGTGAAACTATTTTTAGGAATTTTTGTAATCTACACAAATGAGAAACATGTTCTTAAAAGGAAAATGGCTCAGAGTCACGGGACTGTGATTATTGTAATAATTATAGAATCATAGAACAATGAAAGAAATGATCTCAAACAATAAAGGAAAAAACATCATAGGGGTATGCCAAAGGTATAGCAGCTGCATTGCAGCATAGAAGATTAATCTGTTTCCCAAATATCGCTCGGGAATTCCATGCGCCAATTATGCTTTATTACTTTTAGTAGTCCATTCTCATTTATTCCCAGGGGAATCATGCTAACAATTTATGCGTGCACTCCTTATAAGCACCAGTGGGTGAGGAGAAAGATAATTTTAGTCTGAAGTCTGTAATTAAAAATATTGTGAAAGGTTTCTCCCCTTCAGATTCCCCCCACTCTCAACATAAAGCCTGGCACAAAAAACCCTGTTACACGCAGTATTCCTAAACAAGCATTGATGGGTTTATTGGTTGTACCATTTTCTCCAGAAGCTGACAGTATTTTATAAGCTTCTACTATTTGATACACGACAGTGAGGGGTAACAAAAATGAACAGAAAAGTGAACAAAATGGGATCTGGTGGTGTTAAACTATCTTTTAATTAAATCACTTTTTAAGCATGGCCTGATTGAAAACACCTAAATATATTTTACTCTCATAACATCATTTGATGAACATAGTTGCATTAAAGTAAGCTTCTTTTCAAACTTATTTCAACAGTGCTGCATACTCTATGATTAATGCTCGAACCTCTTTAAAAACTACTTAATTTCACAATAATACTGCTCAGATGTCCTAACGACAATACACAGTCAGAATAGCGCAAGCAATGCTTAAATCACATAGGAAGAGATGTCCCAAGAATCTGGTAGGCTTGGGATTTCTTTGGTACAAGGCTATCTTTAATACCTAGTCTTTCCTATTAAATAAACTGAAACAATAACCAAACTTAATTCGATGAACACTGTTTCTGACATCCCCTTTTAAATCTGAAATGGGGCTTCTAGACCCAGCTAGATAGCAGGGTCTGTGGTAAACCTTCACATTAATGTTGAAACGCAGAATTTAAATACAGACATTTGTACCTGAAATCACATATGCATACCATAAAAACAGACTATAATAATCCAACACAATCAATGCCCATTGAGAAGAGCAAGGTATGACAAAAGTGGGTCAACTATTATGACTTGTTAAATTATTTGGGTATTCATGTAATAGTCACAAATATTTGTGAAGATATTTTACTTAGAAAAAAGATGCATCTCAGATTTGCCCTCTTCTTTTTATCCATCTTTTTCCTAGGGCTCCACGCCATCTTTAATTTCTCTTTCATTAAATTAAATTCTCATCTATTAAATGAAATCATTATATCTAAGGTCTAGGACAAAACACTGAACAATCTGATTAATAGGAGCAGTTTAAAAATTTTTTTTTCTAATATTCTTTAGCTGGAACTAGCAACTGATTTCTGCCCATCTCCACATACATTGTTTTATACTTCAGTCAAAAGTAGCTTCTCCAAATAAATTTAGGCACCCAAAAATCAGGATATTGCCGTGATTCTTTCAACAAATTTTCTTCCAGGATCTGTAGATCATTTTCAGCTCCCATAACTTTGAGTTATGCGAGATTAAAGCCCTTGAACCTAAGCATTTAACCTTTCCTGAAGTTTTTGAAATCTATTAAGGTTTTTAAAAGGTACTAATGGAAGGGTGCTGCTCAATGCTTCTGGACAATGCTGCTGCCAAGGGGGAAGCGAGTGCACACACAGCAGACAGGGTTCAGCTGCACTGAACAGGTTCTTCCCATTAATGATGAGCAACACTGGGTATACCAGAGGGACTTTTAATTAGCATTCAAATCCTACGAGCTGTTACCTTAGTGCTTCAGTAATTTGTAAAACATTACATAATAATATCCTTGGTCGCCTGGACTACACTGTTCCAGCTAGTCAGTTGTATGGCATTACGGATCTAATGAATCTACTGGTAGGGAATATTTGCTTCCCTTTCATGCCAAGGGGGTTTATCCTAGCTATAAAGCCTTTTTAGCAGAGAGGACAACTTGAACAGATGGGAATTTTTTTTTTTGTCTGTATGAAAACTAGCAGGTAGATGGACAAATCATATTGCAGGATTCCCCCTCCTCCTCCTCCTCCCTTGACCAAGCTTTTCAGCCAGCCTTCCAATCAATTATCTCCCTAGCAATTTGTAAATGCTAAATAGGAATTTCTTGCCTCCTAATGCTCTTCTGTTGCTTAATTCCAATGGTGCATGGATCAGCTCTGTTCATGTCCTTTCAGAGCAGCCCACAGTGAAGGAACATTTCTCTCTTCCAATACCAGTTGCACACCCCATTCATTGCTGATGGAGCCCTGAGCTATTTACTGACCTCTCAAAAGGAGCTGAAACCCAACGTTGTGTTGCCTTTTGAGCGTGTGCTGCAAGCCACAGCACCCGTAAAGGTTCACAAGCACAAGCCCAGAATTCAGCTGCAGGAAGGGATCCCAAGGCAAGAGAGTTTTCTAGAGACTGTGCCAAAAAATACAGCTCAAACGGCCATTGTCCACACAGGCTACGATAACTGATGACCAGGTCCTTACCTCCATCCATCTATATTAGTAAAACACACCTCCACTGTTACCAAACGGATTTATGTTGAAACAGAGAAGCAAAGCTTTTGAAGGTGTAAGAACAAAAAGCACCTCACAATTTGGCAGCCATACCCTATGTAAACCTTCTCAATTCTGTAAAAACTCTTACCAGGTTTGCCTCCCTCCAGGGAGACACCAAGATGCAAAAAAATAATAGATTAGAAGCCATTTTTCCAATAACTTTTTTTAAAGGATTTAATTATGCTTCAAATTCAGTGTGACATTTTCCATCTTACACTTATTGGGCTTGTGCTATTTTGGGTCTTATCTCCTTATAACTCCTCTACCTCTTTCATAAGTTAAGCCTCTCAGAAATGTTTTCTCCTGCCGTTGACATACAAGACACATCAGCCCTCACAGGCTCCATCAAAAGATGGTGATTATAACATGTTTTGCCTTCTTCTAAACCGCTTTCCATGTTCCTTGAAGACAACACAATCTATAGCGAGACTGTGCTTCAAACACTTTTAAAAAATTTTTCTACCATTCCTAGAGGCTTCGGTAGAGGATTAAAACCAGCTCACCTTTGCAACTAGCTCCAATGCGTCCAGATAACCACCTTCAATTTGCAACCTATATTAGCTAAGTTTCATCAAAAATGAAATAACTAGCAAGACAGCTAGACAACTAGATCTTTCATTTTTGATGAAGCAGCAGTTATTCACAGAAGCCTTTGGATTTCACTTCGAATCATCCAATGGAGCATCTGAACATTTTCAGTACCAACTCCATTCTCATTTCAGTCCTAAATAACCCTCTGGGGGCACAGGACATTTCATTTCTCATATAGACTTAAGTCCTACAGACTGCCATTCAAATCATGCACATTATTAGCTCACTGTTTCAATAATGTTTATAGTTAGTATCTCACTTAACAGGACAAAACCTGTGCACACATATTCAATTTTAAAAACAGGACAGGAGGTTTTCACACAGTTTCTATGTAAGTATGTGTAAATTCCAAGTAACTCACTGAAACACTGCATGGTTATAAGTGATAGCAGATAAAAATGCTTAAAAAAAAAAGAAGTATTTCTTCCCTTGCATCTTCAATTCCTCCAGTGAATCCAGAGTTGCTAAAAACAAAAACCCCAACCAAACAAAACCCTGTGAATGATCTGTTTGGGATGTCTGGCTCCATGACTTCTAAAAAAGGAATGTCGCATGTTTCTAGTTAAAACTTTTCGACACAGCCCCACCTGCCTCCAAACTGGAGCACACCAGGTGCTTCCTGAGTTTGGTTATTTCTCCTGCTAGCTACAGAGTGACTCGAAGGCATGCAGGCTGCTTTCTGGCAGGGCAAAGTATTTCGGGAACCGTTGTTATTGTATTACAGTGCGGCTTTGAAACAAGATGGCAAAGTTTCATTTCCTGTTAAAAACGGGTAGTTTTATGACATTTGACAGAAAAATCTCGGAGCCCAATTCAAATCCTAAATGGTTTCTACATAAAATCTTTAAAAGCCAAAAAAAAAAAAAAAAAAGAAGTCTTAAAGTTTTCTGTTAACTCCTTAAACTAGATTTCTCACAAGACCGCCCAGATTCCTGTTAAGTACCCCCTTTCTGGCCTTAACCCTTACAGTGCTTTCCTTGTGCCCTCTTCCTAGAGTAATTTTGAAATTTTTTGGCTTTCCAGTTATTTTCCTTGTTCTACCACACTGCTTTCAACCTTCATCACTGATTATTTCTCTTTATTCCTTCCCAAGTCACTCCCACTCACTGCACCAACTATACCAGCCTCCTGTTAACTTTCTCATATAAATACATCCATGGCTTCTTCTGCATAAGTCCTATACAGGAAATACCTTTCATGAGCATCTGTAAAATCACACTACATTTTTCGCAATCAACCCTTTTCTAAAGTTATTTCTGTCAATATGCCAAAGAAAAACTCACTGACAAGTCAGATGCATTATCAAGAAATAGTTTTATTATCCCATGAAAAATGATTATTAAGATAATTAAGTTGCCCTGATTTATATATTAGGCTTTGCTATGCTCTGTCTTTACGCGATACACTCGCCACCCATGAAGGAATAAACACTTAGCCCCCTGGAAACAAAGAGCCTTTTTGGACCAAATGCTTAAACAAGGAATTGACTTGTGGTTAAAACACGGGGTGAGACAGAGCTGACTGTCATAAGGCAAATGTGACCATCGCTCAGTTTTTCACATGCACAACAGAAATAGTTGTGATTCAGACCCACTCTTTCATCTCGAGTTCGCTTGTAAAGCCTGTGTGATGAGTAACATGATCTTTCAGCAGTGGATCTGAAATTGAAAATATTAGATGCTACCATAGCTAGTGGTGGCAGCACCACTTACCGTTAAGGCCATCTAAACTTCCCTTGCTTGTTATTTTGCCAAAATTGCCACCAGAAGTGGTGGGAAGCCTCTTTTCACTTCCCTGTAAATGTTTACTCACAGTCAGCCAGAATATAAATGCTCGAAAGTGAAGGAGCTAAAGTTCTCCAAAGCAGCACTTAGGTATCAACTGGGAAGTGTGATATATGAGCATTTAAGAGAAAGCCTAAACAAGAGAGCACAATTTTGTATTAATTATTCAACAATTTACGTGGATGCATAATCACACTACAAACAGGGCCTTTAATAAGGAATCAATTTCCCCAAGGTTTTATGTGCACGTATGCACACAGACTGATGTCCCTGGAAGGGAAAATAGCGTGGTATCCCCTATTGTGAAGCCTACAATGAGCATCTTCTGGAACACTCATATCATGTGTTGGGCAACTGCCTCCCTTCACTCATCCTCCATTCATAGGAACGAACATGAGAAAGCAAGGCACATTCATCGACCGTCTGTAAAGGAAAGTTACTGTGCCCATCTGATATTGTAGATAACGCAATCTATGGCTGGCTTAATTGTAATTAGAAAATATTTGTGGCTTGCAGCTCAGAAGAACGGGAAGTGAAACAATAGTTCTTTCACTTACATAAATTCCCTCTACATTTTAAAGGGAGTATTACAGGATCTTAAAAGAATAGCTCGTACTGAATTAATAAAAGAGATTTATAGAAGAAAATGGAAACCTCTCGTGACTTCAAAATTATTTTATCTTAATGCTATTTTTTCATTTAGGACAGAATCTCCATTTTAGAAAAGTAATTCCCTGGGCGCTTCTAAATCATTCTAAGAAGCATAAAACAATAACGTGTACGTAAAATGATGTCTTACAGCGATAGCATTGGTTCTGCTTCTTCTGGAGTCCACAGAAATATGCATTCATGCAAATGTTAACCTCTTATTTATACAGGACACACAGTGGCCAACCATTGCTAGGATAACATTCCTGAGACAAAAGAAGACCTTCAGCTAACACGTCAACTTACTTTTCAAGTCAAACAGAGTCACCAGAGGAAAGAACTGTTTGCTATACACATCATATTAATTTCTGGGCATAAATGAAATTCTTAACTGAAAACCACCAAGTCCTCAATCTTGGGTCATTTTTATAAACACTGCCAGCTTCAGCTGAATCTCATTTGTGCAAGTAATGTTTGGAGTCTGTATTTACATTTGTCTTAAATGATCATTAAAAGTGCTCCATAAAAGTGGTGGATGACTATGCTGAAAACACAGACGTCAACTTGGCTTCACAAAAACTCCCAATAATGCTAATAAGGAAAAAACAGGGTTCATGAAAACATGAATATTCTAGCACTGCTGGCTCATGCAGTTACTCCAGTTAATGGCAGACCCCCCCCCCCCCGAAACTAGAAGTTAGGAGTTCCCAAGCAGAATCTTCCTAACAGAAAATGTTATTTCATGAAATCATAGAATAATTTAGGTTGAAAGGAAGATATTGGTCCAACCTCTGCTCAGAGCAGGGCCAAATAGATCAGGTTGTTCAAGGCTGTGTCCAGTCAAGTTCTGAATGTCTCCAAGGTGTGACATTCCTACCCTCCCCGAGCCCCTGTTTCTGTTTGACCACCTTCATGGTAAAACTTTTCCTTATATTTAATCAGAATTTCCTGGTTTCAATTTGTCCACCTCCCATCATGCCATCACCTTCAAAAAAATAAGCCTGGTTCAGTCTTCTCCATACGTTCCCCTCTAGGTAGTTGTAGGTCATTAAGACTGTTAATAGATCCCTTTCTTAGGCTGAGCAAACTCAGTTTTCCCAGCGTCTCCTTCTTCGTCATGTGCCCCAGGTACAATACACTCACTCTTGGTGTTCCCTTGCAATGGCTCAGCCACTACTCATGTTAATCCTCATGACTGCCAGCTCATTCCTCAGAAGCAAGACAGATCTCTTCCTCTATCAGAACCCTTTAAGACAGTGCTTAAAAACAGGCAAGGATGTGAAAACAGTACACATAACCTGTAATTTAAAAACCTGATGTCTCGAATTAAAAAAGCAATGCTGTAACATGTCTCTGTATCATCACCCATGCATAAGTAAAGATCTGCTCCAGGGAAATTACGTAACATGAAGTTTCTATTTAAACCTGCCAAATCACCACAAGAACTCTGATCAAGAGCAAGAGCCAAATTATACAACTGCACTTCCTCATGTCAAGCAAACTGGAAAGTACAGAAAAAAACAGAAAAGATGACTGATACTTACAACAATATAAAAAACCTTACTGAAACCACAAGGACAAAAAAAAAAGCAAAGCGCACTAGCTTTTGACACTATTCCTCTAACAGTCCTCAAACACCAAAGACCACACAAGGTATGATATGAAATAAATTTTTTTAAAAAGCAGAAAGCTTTATTCAGAAATGCCTGCTGCTACTGCTTGCTACCTTATTCAGAGTTTTTCATTGTTCACAAAAAATGCATCACTATCTGTAAACAGTTCCCCAACATTAAGATCACACTCGATTGCCAATTGTTTGGTGGGGTTTCTTTCTTTCTTTCTTTTTTTTTTTTTAAATTACACCCTAAGATACCATTCAGGATCCTTAAAGAGTGTTTAGCTACAAAGGTGACTGTATGTTTGGCATCAACCATGAAGCTCTGCTGATGACCTAGCTCTGTAAAATACCTTTGAAATCTTAAGGCAGATTTTCTTTAAAGGTTTCAACTTTGAAATACAAGCATTAACAGGGAAACCCTTGAGAGCAACAGATTTTGAAAACATACCAGAGAAACAAAATAAAATACATTATTAAAATATCTTACACATTGTGTCAAAGACCTTGGTTTGTGTGAAACTCAAACGAGACAGTCCTGAGCCCCATGACTCATATGCACACATGTGCACCCACCTGCCACAGGCTGCAATGGAATAAGCTGCTGAGTTGTCATCTATAAAAGTCTAGACTTTGAAATCAGTTTAAGTTTTAGTTCTCTCTTTCTACTAAAAATAATCCAAGAATTCTTTTAAAATGTTCATGACGCCTCCTTTTTTTTAGATCAACATTTCCTCGTTATAAGTTGCTTTATAAAGTAATTTTCTGAGGTGGTTCATGAGAGGAACTTACAGAGGAGTTAAGAGCAGAGCAGTAAAAAATGAAATGCAGTAACAATAAAGTTTCTAAAAAGACAAGTATCAAACCAGCCCTGAATTTACTTCAACCATCGTCTTATACTTCCTTCCGACCTCAGTTTAAACTTCCGCAGAAGCCTGAGCACCAGGCAGGCAACTTAGGCTTAAAAGGGTTTGCAGACTGTATCTTAGCAATCAGGTGATGCCAACTGTTCCTAAGCAGCTTGTGAGGAAACTGGCAAAGAATAAAACATTACAATGTTTTAGTCTATGCTTTTTTTTTTTAATTTAAATTTGACTACAGAGATTGAAATGCAGAGCTCAGGTTTATGTCACAACTTTGTTACACCCAGATGTAAATTCTGGACAAAAAGGACAGGTACAGAAAAAGGCAATAGGATTCATATTTTTCCTAAAGAGAGATCTGGAATGGTTTTGGTTCTCATTTACTGATGTAACCGATAAACTAGGATGGCACTGTAAAAGTAATTCTCAATTCTTTTAAAAATGCTGGAAGCATTTCATATTTTCTTTCTGAGCATCTCTGTTTTGTTTGTGATGGCTTTCACAGTGACAAACACAGCAGAGTGAATCATTTTTTCTTCTTTGCATAAAAATATTTCAGACTAAAGTAACATATTCTAAAGTACCAAAAATTATCAGAAGCTGTATGTGACCAGAAATCTTGCTAATGAAAATGTCGATTTGTTGCCTGGTACAGAAAACTAAGTAAGGCCACGACATACATATGTGATTCATTTGTCACAGGACAGTACAACAGCAGTATTTCTGAGTCAGGTACAGGGAACAAAAACAATGCTGGCTTCCTCTGAACACAGACTAGCCCAAGGTGTCTCCAGACCAACACACGTTTTGCTTTCCCAACAATAGTTTTGCAAATACCTTGTGCCAGTATAAAGCAACACTGTTACTGCAAAAATATCACTACCCCTCCTTTCTCTTAACAATAGTATGAACTTTTATTGGATTTTATTGCTTATAAAACTACTTGTGAACATGCTATTGTCTAGACTGTCGGCAAGCCAAGGTATGCATTAACGTTACCCGTCTGCGTTCAGTTCAACTTGTACAGGATGCAACGACCAACCTTTGATGTACGCATCCTATAATAAACTTCAGTGTTTTGCCCTCTTCACTAAGTAGGAGTCAAGGGACATGTGTAGCAAAGAGTTCTTGACAGCTGGGTACTATAAAACTGAAGGCATAATTATAGAATTACAACTTGGTTAAACGCGCACAAAAGCCTTTAAGAAAAGTCACAGAAATTGCCACTTTTGGATCAAATGTCATTAAAAAAGACATTTTCTTTAATTTTTAGCAAATTAAAACCAAAGGCAATTTAATACAAGAAGAAAACAGATAGAAACAGACAGCCAAATCAGCTTATTTATTTTAATTCACAGTATATCAATGTATACAAGTTGATGTCCAAGTTAGTAAAGTTTCAAGTTTTCTAGGAAAGTGAGCACTGTTTGCACACGCAGATGGTCCAAAGTGATGGTTTCAGAGTGCTACACTACAACTCAAACCCAAAGCCAGCAGCAGGCAGCATTTCATGGCCAGACACTGGCTGCGTTCCAGCCAAGCCAACCCCAGCTTCAAACAAGCCAGAGGCTGTTGATTCTCTCACCAACAAAACCCACACAGTACAAATCTCATTCTGGAAACAATAACTCAACTAAAACTAAAACCTACAAAGAAATTGTTTGTGATGGACGCAAACAGAAACAGTATCTGAAATATTTGTAAATAAGCACGCGCTTTACTTTCTTACGGAGTAATATAGCCAAGTATCAGCTGAAATGTCTTCACAGATTTTCCCATTTCTAAAGTTTTTACCATCTTTGGGTAACGTAACTAGAAGAACACGGAAATCTTCAACTCTTTAGTGAAATCCATACTGATGCACTCCAAAGGAGCAGTATCAAGCAGCCATCATTTTATACTTAAATGCCATTTAAAACAACTGTTCTAGACAAAGGATATATAAGATCTGTCTTTAAAAACAGAACAAAATTACTCCCCCCCCCCCCCCCCAACTTTCAATGTGATTTCTAATGGCTCTGTTGTAAAACTGATCTTCAGTTAAGGAGTAGGGAGATTTTGAAGGCAGGGGAGGTGGGGTAGTTTGTTTTTCAAATCTGAAGGTTACTATATTAAACAAGTAACATTCTGAAGTATTATTTAGATAAAGGATTTATCTACAGGTTACTGAATAACTCAAAAACCAGCCTGCAAATAATTGAAAATGTACATATCTGCCACATACAAAAATAGCTGCCCCGATGAAAAGGTGAAGTCATAAACCTGATTTCAAAAAAAAACCCGAATGAAACTGGTACTACAGTCATATCTCACTGTATAGATGGTGTGGGTTACAGGAATCTCACCTGGTCTACAGAGTGGAGATAATCACCAATTTGCAGAAGTCATCCTGAAAGAGTAGACACTAAATAACTGAATAAGCCCTATGATCTTTGAGCTGCTACTGATTCCACTCAACAATGCCAACTTGTTCCCTACAGAAGTCAGTCTTTCAGTTTACTTTTAAATGGGGCAGCTGGTACGAGAAGTGAATTTTTCAGGAACGGTTAGTTCTGTCTTGGAAAGTCTTGGGCAAGAGAGAACCAAGAAAAGAAGCTGAGTATCTGCAAGAAGGCAGTAACTTCAAAGGTGCTGCAAGACAGACAAAAGCTGAACAGTTTAAGGAGAAACTTGATGTGATTTAGAAAGGTGGACAGCCCTGCAGAGTCCAAACAGAAGAAGGTGTATCAGCTCAATGACAGCTGAATGGAGAAATACTTACAGATACCAAGGTGGCCACTACTACAGGAATACCTAAGGACTTTCTAATATTAAGATGCATTTTTAGAATGTTAAGCTTAACATATAAATGAACATGTTTAGTTTGGACACTACAACTGTATTATAGCATGTAACATATATGGGGTCACACAGCCACTCAATCTACTAAAAAAAGAACTGTGCTGCCTAGAAAGGGGTTTAATACCCTTTCAAAATACCTCCTTTCCTAGTGATGTTACCTAGAGGAAGGATTAGAAACATTTAATAGACAATGTCTCCATTTCTTTATCCTTCAATCCATTTTCCAGTTCTAGTATCTCTTTCATAAATGGTAATGGCTATTCACAATTCTTTATTCTGTAGGCAGCAATTTTCTCCCCAGCTGACTGCTTTTCTCTTTTTAACATTAATTTTATGTGCTATTTTCTTGCCTGGTCAACCAAAATTGTCAAGATCTTACTCCATCTCTTGGTCATAAGCTTTACATTTGCTTATATTGAATGATTCTTCACCTTCAAATCACCACCTCTCTCTTCAGTTCCTTCTCCATATTGTTTAATGTTAAATCATTACGCTAAATAAAATAATGATTTTGTCAGTATGTTAAACAGCATGGTTCCCACACGCATTTCAGGAGGAGGAGATAGGTAAGAGAGAAACCAGGACCTTGCTAGCAAATCTCTTTCCCTTATAGTTCTTAAATATTTACTTTAATCCCACATCTTCTGTATCTCTTCATCAGTTATTAATCTATGAGAAAACCCTCACCGCCCTACCTGTAACAACGTTATTCTTTTACGTAAGCAGAGACTGACTGGGAAGTTTGTTGAGAGCTCCCGGCAAACGCGAGACATTAAATCAGATGAATCACCCTTATCCCCAGGCTTACTGACTCCTTCAAGATCTCTTTTTGAAGGATGCTTTCCCTCTTCAAAAAAGCAAGTTGATTGTTCCCACCGTATCATATCTATCTGTGTGTGAACTGACTCCATTCATCACTGCACTTGTTTTATTAGCCTGCCTGGTAGGGAAGTCGGATTTCTTAATCTATAATTCACAGGGCCCCTCCTGGAGCCCTTTTCAAAGGCTGGGACAAACTTGTTGCTTTCTGTTGGCACTGAGGCGGGTTTTAGCACTACTGTTGTTTATATTTAAGCAGTTTCACATTTGAATTTACATTAGAGCTCTTGGATGAATGCAGTTGGAGCCCAGTGATACACTACATTTGATTTTCCTGAGGATTTTGCCCCCGTCTGCTAAAATGCATTCAGTAGCCATTTCAGTTTGAGACTTTGCCTTTGACTTATTCTCTCCCTTGCTCCAAAGAATGACCCTGTCGCAAGAACATGTGGGTGTGCTCCCACATATTTTCTGCTCATGAACAACAGTGCAAAAACCCCAAATTTACAGTTCTTCATTAAGAACACAGTTGTTTACTAGATGAGGAGATTCAACTGCTATAAATATCTCAGAAAGATGCCGAAAAAAAACCCTGAATGTTACCCTTTGCTTCCAAAGTAATTTGGCTCGATGAAAGTACTTGCAACTTAAGTTTTCAGTAAACCACAATTATTTATATAGAAGAATAGGTTGCACAGAGAGGTTTCCTTATCAAAAAAAAGGTTCACCTTGAAAAAAGCTTCAAAACAAGTTCTGCAAAAGAAAGGACCGGATAATAGGGAGCCCAATAACTGGGTAAAGAAACCACCATAGATCAGCAACAACTTTAGCAACTGGAGCCCGTGCGCATAGAACATCTATGGACAACGGCACACATGCACAGGAATGGCACCAGCAGGACTTGGGTTTCCATTGCTGTATTTTTCAGTCTTTCAAAAATGATTCAACGGTTTTTAGTTTGATTTTTTTATGGCAACTTATAAAAACACCACATTCCTGGGGTATCTGCAGGTTTCTAACACCACAGTACAGAAAGCCCACACCATCCAAAACACATAAACGTTTATGGAAACTCAAAGAGATGAAGGTCCTGCCTAGCTCACTATGTGCTTAGTTTGTCATACATGCAAAATGTAGCCAGACATACAGAGGAAACAAGAATCCCTTTGCAGGGATTATGTTACAACGCCCTGAGACGAGAGCAGCCATAACCCACCAGAGCCAGTCATAATTTTACCTGGGCTATCTACTGTTGGTTTTTTTGTTTTTTTTTTTTTTTTTAAATTATTATTTCAAATGTCCTTTTTGGTTGTTTTGTTGTGAACATATGAAATTCACTCTGGCATTACTTCCAAGTAAGAGTGTTAACTGATGACAGCCAACCATACATGTAAGGATGGAATTATCTTATGTAAGCATCAACTAATAATTTTATCTCCAGTATTATAAGAAAATACTTACTTTATAACCATTACCATGTACCAAACATTTAGTCAGCACAAATATTCATGTTTTACTAATAGAAAAGCACAACCACACACACACGTACATACAGAGCAACGACAGGGTTGCTGCCTCAAGTACGATCAGCCCTGCATGGCCTCTGAGATGCCCAGACCTGATTTAGCCTTCCAGGAAGTCAGATACTAGGCATAGCAATGAATTTATAACATGGGCTGTGACATACTCTAAAAGGCACGCATATATTGCTGGAGGAGTGGTTAACTTAGTCAAGATATAATGGAATTACATAGAAGAATCCCTTGGAGGCCTCCTTCTGTGCTCTCATTTTCTACTTAGGTTACGTGCTTTTCATATCAATATTTTTTTCCCCCAGTATGCAAGAACATGCTGATAATACAGTGATTTGTTATAATACAGTGATAGTTCTTCAATAAAGCAATTTTAAATGCAAATTACAGACTTCTAAGTTGCCATGCCTGATTGCATCACCTGGACATAGTTTGTAGATAGCAAATTTAAATAAACTTTGAAAATGTCAATATATGAAATGCAACTACATAAAGTCTGAATTAGCTTTACATAGCTGATTTTACAGATTTTACCATTTATCTGTAACTACCTAATTCTAAGACACAGGAATAGCATACATTTAAGTAATTCTCGGATGATATTAAAAAAACCCCGAAACTGTGAGCAATCATATTTGAACTTTTTAAGTATATAATTTCCTATGAGTTCAAGTATCTAATCCTAGCTTGACCTGGCAAGCTGCCTCATGTGAGAACAGCAATGTGATTCGCTGTTCTCTAAAATTCATAGTTTGAAGCCAAGATATTTAGTGATTATATTTTCATTAATCATACCATGAACAATTGTTCTGATCAGATAACTGGATACAAAAAAAAGGATTATGGGATATGCTGCTGAAAAACTACAAAATTTCCAGCTTACTTAAGGTCAACTACAATAGGAAAATACAGGTCTAAGTTTTACAAACTTGATTCCTTTATGCAAGTGAGTTTTTCAGAAAAAAAGTGAATTAAAAAGTAAAGGTGACTGCTTAGCTTTGGGGCTTGGTAATTGGTACCAAGTATCCCACACACTATTGCAGAATCTATTATTACTACACTGCGCTCTCATCTATTGGAGCATGTTGGAAAAGTCAACATCGCTGTTGCAAAGCAACCCAAGATTTTGTACTTCACTGTGTGTACTCCCTGGACTGCAGGGGGACAGCCTGCCTCACCAGGGTCTTCACCACGGGCTGCAGGGGAATCTTCGCTCTGGCGCCTGGAGCATCTCCTCCCCCTCCTTCTGCACTGAACTTGGTGTCCGCAGGCTTATTTCTCTTACATGTTCTCACTCCTCTCTCTGGCGGCTGTTTTCCGCACTGTCCCAACTTTTTTTCCTTCTTAAAAATGTTATCACAGAGGCGTTACCACTATCACTGATTGGCTCGGCCTTGGCCGGCGGCGGGTCCATCTTAGAGCCGGCTGGTATGGGCTCGCTCTCTCTCGAACACAGGGGAAGCTTCCAGCAACTTCTTACAGGAGCCACCCCTGTAACCCCCCCCGCTACCAAAACCTTGCCACATAAAACCAATACATTCACTCATTTTGCTTTCCAGATTTTCATACTTCCCAACTCCCGTAAATAAATTAGCTTCCTTACCTTCATAATGTTTACTAAGTCTGTTTGATAATAGCGATCTTGGTGTGCATTAGCAGCTGCTAAAGTGAGAAGATAATCATTCCTTGCATGGATAGCCTTGGAATTACACTCGGATCGTCGTGCTTTTAACTACAACAAGAAATGGAAGTTAAAAGAGAGGTACTAATGAGAAGTTAAATGACCAAACATGTATAAATAGTAAATTAATATGCATATGTATGTATTAATATAGTCAAAACTTTAAGGGATTAATAGCTTAACAGTTTTGTTAACAGTAAGGGGATTTCTAATGTATTTTTCTCTCATGCAGTTGTAATTTCACATGCGGTCTTCAAAGAACACTTATAACTTTATTAGAAAAAATCTCCTTGTAAACTTGGTTATATGTAATTCTGCACACTGACTGCTGAGAGAGTGCTCTTATCTCATCGCTGATTCTAACAATATACCTTCCAAAATGTCAGTCATCTCTAGATTCCAGACAACTTCAGTCATATGCCTCATGAAATTAGCACCAAAATTTAAGTTCTTCTTAGACTCACCTTTACGCTTGCCTTTTGCAAGCTTATTCTTGACTGAAAAAGACTAAGTTTGGACCTGAAACAGAAATTAACAGAAGATATTACGGTCTTACACCATTTCTATAAAAGTACAGGATAGACAGTCCACTGCACTTCACTTCTGCAAAATTTTCATTTAAATAACTGTTTATGCCTAAATTTTTATTTGTATAGTTTTAAGTAAAGCTTAAGGATAGAGGAAAATATTACAAACTATCCTCTGCTGCATCAATAGTATCTTCATTGTATGTTCTGAAATCTTTTGCACACCTTACCCTGATTTTGGAACAAAATTTAAATACATTGTGAAAGAGGAATTGGGTGGCGGCTGCAACTCAAGTCATTTTGGTGTTTGATGGATTTTAAGTTAGCTCAAAGTGCTATAAATTTGAACTACTGGTCATCTGAAGGGATATTAATGCAAAACCATTAGCAATTATATTCCAGGAAGCTAGAAGAGTACCCACATACAGACACATATTTTTAAAAGCATAATTGGTTTGATTTTCACATTTGGATTCATGAAAAAGAATTAGAGAACTACTCAGCTATTTGAAACATGGTGGTTTAAAAAGTAAGTAAGAAAGCAAAATCAAGTAAATAGCTATTTTAATCTGCCCAATACTGCAGCATGAATCTGTCCCCAAATTCTCAAGCTCAAGGTTTTGATTGTTTTGTTTGTTTCTTTGTTTTTTTTTACTTTCTTCAGGTATTACAGGTAATCTTGATAAAGTTCTTCTTTTCATCATCCAGCCCCCATAAAGTGAAAGAGAGAAAAATTCTCTAATGAAACCGTAATTTCTTTTCATTCCCTGAGAACGATTCTGAGTAATTTCTAAAAATAAAATAAATAAATAAATTTGCAAAAAAGGGTCAGGCAAATTCCCACAAGACAGGCCAAACTCCAAACTGAAAACATGTGAGTTACTTCTTTCCTGAAAAGAAGGAAATCAACCTCTTTAGGATGTCAAGGAGCATAAAAACCTAAAGCTTCAGAAATTTATCTTCAAAAATGGAAAATAGTGTCCCATCCCCTCTCCCCCTCCAAATGGACTGATACCAAATTTGAGATCTGTGGAGAGAAAAGGAAGTAAGCAGCCTTTAATATCAAAAAGAGTGCCAGCTCACATACTGTCCTTTGAAAATGTCAATTTAAAGCAGTTAGTTTAAACTCCTTCCTAAAGAAACCAGCCCAAGTAAGTTATGCGTTACTATCAGGGTAGTAGCATGCTTGAAATGGTTACAAAAACGTATATATGCAAAAAGAAAAAAAAATTGGTACAAGCTCATTGAAAGCAATTACCTTTCTTCCAACATAATATCAAGTATAAAAAAATAATACAAGTACAAGTCTGCTTTATAAGCATGCAATTATTTATACATATGCTATTATAAAAACATACTTGGCCTCAATATCAGCTTTCTCCCGCACTGCTTGAGCCATCTGTTCAGTCTCAAAATATTTCTTTTTGCCTTTAGCTAAATCTTTTACTGTCTCTTGTAATTCAGCTTGGATCCTTGTCAACTGGTCCACGCACTAAAAAAAAGCATTCAGGAAACAAAACATTAATTTTTTTTGCATCCAAATAATACTATCATCATAATTTTACTACATTTATTTATTACATTTTACATGGAACAACATGGTCTCCAAGTCACTCTTGGTCAATTATTCATGCCTTTCTTTTAAAGCTGATCAGAACATAAAATCGTATTTCTTTCTTTCTTTCTACTGCTGTTTATTCAAATTCAACGATAACTTGCAAATTAAACATAAAAGTTCTGAAAGCTTTGGATGAGGTAATTAGTTGCAATAATTGGAATACAATTGGGAAAAATCCAAAGGCAATCTACTGGAGGTGATACAAAAAATAATTAATCTTTCCTTCTCTAAAATTTACAACATAAGAGAAAAGCTTCCATGTAAAACACAACAACACAACAGCAACAAGAACCATTTGATAAACATTATTTTAAGAGCTCATTTTTCTTAAACTATTTCGAGAGCTTTTCAACAAATAGGGTTATATCAGAAAGCAGTGTCATTCACAAAGAAAACTTAGAGGCTTAATATGTATAGCAAGCTAGTCAAGGAGTGAAAATAATTCCATCCATTTTCCATATGACCCAACCAGTGTTACGACATACATTTTAATGTCAAAAAATAATATTCAAAAGAATAGCAGAAAAATTACTGTACTGGTTTTGGCTGGGAGAGTATGAATTTTCTGCATAGTAGCTGGTACGGTGCTATGTTTTGGATTTGTGTCTAAAACTGTGTTAATAACACAGGGATATTTTAGCTGTCGCTGAGCAGTGCTTACACAGTGGCAAGGTCTCTTCTGTTTCTCATGCTGCCCTGCCAGCAAGTAGGCTGGGGGTGCACAAGAGGGTGGGAGGGGACACAGTGGGGACAGCTGACCCCCACTGACCAAAGGGTATCCCATACCATACAACGTCGTGCTCAGCAATAAAAGCCGGGGGAAGAAGGAGGAAGGAGGGGACATTCGGAGTTTGGATATCTGTCCTCCCAAGTCACTGTTATGCCTGATGGAGCCCTGCTTCCCTGGAGCTGGCTGAACACCTGCCTGCCAGTGGGAATGACTGAATGAATTCCTTATTTTGCTCTACCTAATAAACTGTCTTTATCTCAACCCACAAGTTTTCACACCTGTACCCTTCCAATTCTCTCCCCCATCCTGCCAGAGAAGAGTGAGCGAGCGGCTGCTTGGGCTGCACTGCTGACTGTAGTTAACCCACAATTACCAAAATGTTCAGCAATTCTTCAAACATCCTATCAGCTTCAAAAAAAATTTCTGGGAAAGGATCTATGTTAAACAGAAAGAATCTACTTAACAAACCAAATGTGAATTATCAATATTTAGAATTATACTATCTTTAAAAAGAGATTTGTAAAGATTTTCGTTTACCCAAACTAGCTTAAGTACATATAAGAGTGATAGTTCAATGCATTTATATTTAATTATAGATATTACAGACTAGATGTGGTCAACGAAGGCTCCAGGCAGAGCCTCAAGCTAGCTTAAGGAAACCAGTTTGCCTTTCAATTTGCCTTTCTGTCCTTCAAAGACCAGACCCAAGGTCCCACCTCTTTTCACACCATTATCACATACCCAGCTTCTCCCATTCAAGGTGCCACATGTTGTCCTCTTACTGAACACCCCTCCTAAACACCTAAGGTTTTTCATTCCACTAACTATTAATGCATGTAACCTCTTTTACAAGCACTGCAAGACTAATAAGGTGATGTAATCTAACAACATAACATTAATTTCACAGTATTCAACAACTGTTAAAAGCAATATCCAGCCACCTGCAAAAAAGAAACTTTTTGTTTCAGTCAATAGAAATTGCTCATCTTCCCATCACACAATTCTGCTCTCACTAAAAGTGTCAAATTCCTTTCTGGCTGTTAAGTATGTAAAAATTCATATAAGTTCACACTAAACCCAGTATTTGATGTGGGCAGAGCAATAAAGCAATGGGCTCCGTAAGGTAAGCTTCGCAGTGGGTGGTTTGGGGAGTGGCTGAGGGCAGGATTGGGTTTTTTGAAGACCCCTGAGTGTATGATAGAAAAACGAAAGGTAGAAAAATCTGTATATATTGGACAGCTGACAGAGACCTAAAATCATTTCAAAAGGACTGGGTTTCTGCTACATCAATCGGTATTTTGATCCCTGAAGCCTCCTGCCGGCATCAAAAAATTAAAATATCAAATAACCCTAGTTGTTAACACAATCATTTTAAAAGCATAAAATAATCTTGCTTTGGCATCTCTTAAGAATAAAAAACTGTCAGGAGACTGGATGTCATTTAGGGTTTTTGGGTTGGGTATACACCGGTTGTATGTAAAAAGCTGTTTCAGAGAGCTGGCAGAGATGATTTCTTGATGCAATGCCTCCATGCAGAGCGATTTTATTCTGTTTGCCTTTCAGTCTTCTGATACAGATCCGTGCGAACGTCTGCAGTGGTGGCCACATCATCTTTCCTGAAGGTATCTGACGAACGTACACTGCAGCTCTCTGCCTCGTCTTCCAAGGCCAGCGTATGAAACCACACATCACTTACGGGATAAGCTTACAAGGTCTCTGGGGAAAGATAATGGTAGAGGGGGCTCCTGCCCTCTGAACAGCCTTCTCGTCTGTGTCCAAGAGCCGCTGAGTGAGGGCAGGGGATCGGTTTCCTTAAGAGGTCAGACGTGGTCTACAGGAGACACATTTATTACCCCCGCTCCAGAGTCACTTTGCAATTTAGCAATATTTTTCAGCAAATTATGAAGAGGTTTTCTGAAATTGTTCCAGTTTAGTATTAAAATGGGTCATAAAAATGAAGTTTCTATATGCTACCAAGTCACGGAAGTAAAAGTTTACAGAAACATCTGGAAAATAAAGATGACATCTCATCAAGAGCAACTCAATACCTACTGCAACCTTGGAAGGAGACGCTGTTTCTAATAGAAACTCGATTTTAGATGGGCATTCCAGTGTAACATTACAAGTATTTTACTGACTCTGAATTTCAATTTTGATAAGCTTTGTCTGAATGCACTGTATAAAACAATAAATTTGTTGTGGAGGAAAATTAATACCACCAAGTGGATGGTTATTCCACGTTGTAGAAAAAGTGTATCACTGTTAGAATACTTTGAAGCAGAAGTACCTCCCCGATAATTTTAATAACTTGTTCTGCTAATTCAAAAATGCAGGAAAAAAGGAACCTCTATCATTTGTATAAATTTAAGGAAGTGGTCCCCACTTCTACTGCAGACTCCTAAACACTGAACTATCAGCACTTGCAGAAAGATAAAACTGGAGATGATTTACCCAGTAAGGATACTATAAAATTGCTACAGCATTGTCTGGAAAGCTTCACAGAAAAATGAAATTCCACAGAACAATAAAACAACATTAATAAAGTTAGTTTTTCCTCCAGAAAAACAGATATTACGCACGCTTCTAAGAGCTGTATAATAACTTGTTCAGAAAAGAGAGCTCGTGTTACACTAACATCTATTTAGAAATTTGTAGTCAAATATTTTACAAAATGCTACTCTAGAACATTTAACTAGGTAAGTTACCATTAGTTGTCATCACTTTTTAGCAAACAAAACTGAAATGGTGCATTGTTTGGGTTTTTTTTCTTTTACCTTGAATGGATCATTCAAATTAAATGCAGATGTGATGTTAATAAATGCTCAATAATAATGTACAGAAGAAATATTTATAACTACTAACTAATGCCTGAGAAAGTATCTTCCACGAGCGTTTCTATTTCCCTCCTTATGTTTCATCTAAGGCACACACTGAGCATTTGAAAAGAATCATTCTTGAAAACTTCCAAAAATGTATGTTTGGTGCAGCAGTGACTTTTTGTAAACTATTCTCACTCTTTAAAACAGAATGCTTTCTCCCTGCTCCAGCAAAATCTGCAGAACACAAACACAAAATAATTAAAATATGAAGAGTACTTAGCTTTACATAAATACACATCACTGTACTTTTAAAATGTGCCTTACTGCCTTATGGAAACAGATGGAACCTAGCATTATATTTGAAACGCATTCTGTATTAAGAGGTATGGTAGAGACCTCTTAAGACATAAATGACTTTCAAAGGCAACAACCAATTAAATGAAAGTCAAGCTTACTTTTCTCCTTGAACTACACTATTTTCTCTTCATGGATTAACAAATCAATTATAGAAGCTTTTGGAATACTTACTTGTGATACCTTTACAGGAGGTGGCTGGATAACCTGCATTCTACATCTTGAAGACTGCATAAGTCATTCCTTCAGGTTTAAGATAAGCCTTTTCTTAAAATCAGAACCTATTCTAACAAAACCCACTTGCAATTGTCACTGCAAAACCAATTCAGTGTAATTGCCACAACATGATGTTAGATTTGCAGAGATAGTTTTGACCAACGGCATATCACATTTAAAAGACTCATTTCCAAGCAACTTTGATTTCAGATAACATAGCTCAGATCTTCAACAAGCTGGCTATTTACTTCTATAACAACATGCATAGGAAGACACTGAAAAGTACAAACGTATTTTAGAAGTGCCCTACCAAAAGATTTCTAATAACCATTTTTTTCTAAATAAAACCAACATAAGTTTAAATAACTTATTAAAGTGCAAATACCTTCTTCAACTGCTGTTCCTTAAAGCACCGTACAGTCCTGGCTGGTTCAGAAATTAAGTTTTTATAGTTCTCACAGATACTGAGTCGGGATTGGGCCACTTGCATCGTGCCTTCTAAAAGTGATTTCCAAACTGAGTACATGCTCCTAAAATAATGAAACACAGAAAGGTTATGGGAAGGAAGAAAGGGAGGCCCGGCAATACACTGAAAATACAGGTTGGATTACATAATAGCAGCACAATTCTTCAAAGGATTGCTTTTAAAAATAAAGCTAAATCACAGTCCTTCATGCTGATTTGGCAAATACCTGCACTTTTAACAAAAATTTTAACTGAAATTTTACCAAAAGTAAAAATTTGCCTTCCTGTCCCTGCTTAGTGAGTGAATTTTTTGGCAAATATTTTCGGTTGAACCTGTTGCTCCAATGGAACAGACCCTACAGAATCCAGCAGCCAAAGTCAGACAATTTTGATAAGAACATGGATTTTATGATTTTGGGCATCTTGCAATCAAACAAATAGTTCTAGACTGCTAATCAATTTTGCCTCAGCTACCTGTAGTTTCTTCATCATGTGTAACAGGCCAAAGACAACAACTGTAACTGTGTAGTGAGCTTTGCAGGGCCCCAATAATTTACAAAAGCTCAGAAGTGTCCAGGTCAGAAGGACAAGGTGGAGCAGGGAGAGCGGGGGAAGAAGATGACAAAATGTCCCCTGCAGCTGGCAGAAAGGAAAGATTGCTGGAGCTTGCAGAGCCCAAGTACTTGGTGATAAGAAGGGAGGGGCGGCAGGTATTTGGAGAAGACCTCTGGGCACCATGGGTGTATCTGATGGCATGAAAGGTTTGCTGAGTGGGGAGCAAACTGCAGGTAGGAGGGGTCTGTGTGTTATGGGAGCATTTTATATACACTTAAGACTGATAATTCAGTTTATTCCTTCTCAGATACACAAGTGGTATGAAGGTGCTGAAAGTCCAAAACACAAATCTATCAACATTTTTTCCTGTTTGAAGTAAAACTTGTCAGAATACAAAGAACACATTAAAATAAAGTATCTTAAAACTTTTTCAAAATATTTAGGAGGTACTATACAAAGGTAAGAGGCTTTCAGCAACTGAGTCATTTCTGTTTTCATGTTATGATCCACCTTTCATGTTAATGAAACTAAGTTTGTAAACAACTGTTTCTTGCTTTGCGTCCTCTTTGCTGTCAGATGTGATCTGTGATCTTCATGAAGAATGGCCTCCTAAAAAGAAATTTGTTGCTGTCTTTTCCTGTGAAGAAATCCACATGCTTATTACTCTAACCGTAAAGCTATTTACTAAAATATATATTCAGATACAAGCATTAATACCCAAACAGGGTGTACAATTGCAGTTGTTGTCCTGTCTTGCCATTTTGTTTTTCCAATCTTCCTAAATTATTCAAATAATAAATATCTATTTAAGACTAATCCCAGAATTTCAGGGGAAAACAAAGCTTCACTTTTAACTGGCAATGCTCTACAACAAAGAAGAAAAATAACTACCTACAGAAGAGCAGTGTTTCATTGTTGAGTAAAATAATTATACAAATTGAAATTATAAAGACAGCTATTTTGAGATATCCAACTGTTAAATTACCTATAATCACTTCGTTCATCAGCTTTTACTCCAAGCCAGTCCTTCTTTAAGTATTGGCTAGCCAGCTTCTGAATGCTCTGTTAAAAGAAGGAAAAAGAGAAAGTTAAAAATAAGAGGTACCTAAAATAACATTTTTACCCCCGTATCAGACAAATTATAACCTGACATATAAAGAAGCAATCAATCTATAGTATTAGCAAACTACTACATTGCAAGACTTATTTTTACCCCTTTTTCTATTTTTGTTTGACTTTAGTTTCTGTTGAGGACAATTAATGAGTTTCATGTTAATATTTTAAATCAGAGGGACTCTAGCTGAGATCGACACATGCACACCTCAGCTCTGAAAGTATTTCTGCATGTGACTAACCCCTGTGAGACCAATAGTACAGAAGATGTTTGAGCAGTGTGTGGCAGAATCAGAAGCAGGAACATTGCAGGAAAAATGTCTCAATTTGTCACAGCTATAAGAATCAAGATTTTTATTTATCTGAATGAGGACATGGGGTTCTGAGAAGCAATGACATATTTGGCCATTTATCAGCCCACACCGAAATGCACAACTTTCATCATTCATGGTTGCACCGTTATCAGTGAATCAAAGAAGCTCTACTGCTCACAGGATCAAGCCTTTGCTCAGAAGATTACAACAGACTAGAGATTGAAAAATGCGGTTCATTTTTAATTATTAATGTTAATTACGCTCTTCAGTCTCCACGTTTCACTTTGCACCATCTTTGAAAATCAATAACAACATCTTCATACTCAAGCTCAGAAAGCAGCAAAACTGAATTTGTAAACAATGCGAGGGAGGGGGAGTCGCTGTAGCAGCAGTCCCTCCTTCGGCTTGTAATCTCATTTAACAGTATATATCACTTATGAATTGAGTACCATCACATGGAAAAGAGGATGTATATTATCCAACTCATGGAGTTGTATGACAGGTTTATGAACGCTGAGCAGCGTTCCCCCTTCTTCAAAAGAGCCATCACCAGAGAGGCACTCTCCAGCTTTTGTATAAAAGTATACTTAGCAAAGAAATGGGAGACCTGGGTTGAAATTCCCTTTCCAGCCAAGAAAAATCAAACCCGCAGATGCTGTCCAGAAGAGTGTATCCTGGGGAAAAGCCTGCATTGAGACTTCTTCGCATCCAACCCACTCAATGAGAGGCACGGTGCAGCATCATTTGTTTACATTTTCCATATTACATTTAAGATGCCATCACCTGCTAGGACAGCCTTTAAGTTCACTTAGAGAAAAATATCAGAACTATCTCAAAAAGCACAACCAGATTTCATTCTTGTCTTACCAGCCCATTTGATGCTAAAATTTACTACCAAGCTTACAATCTGATTGACACTTTCACACAGAAAAATGTTAATTGTTGCTAATACATCATTAGTGGAAAACTTAGGCTCCCTCATATTAAATATATCTATTTCACCTTACAGTCCAACTCCAACTGCTCTGAACCAGTCTGCTGAGCTGGGTACCAGTTTTCAGTGTTAACAATGCTTACAGACAGGTTTATGCTAATAGTCCTTGTGAAGCTAATTTCTTAATGCAAAACTCATTAATAAGTGTCCCAATGTGCTGCTATTTCCCATTCCAAGCTTCCACACCTTCCCAAGTTACCTTCCCCGATTTCCATTGCACTTTTTGCTCAGTTAAAGGTCATTTTCAAATTCCACGTTGGTATTTCATTCTGACATGTTCATGTATACAGTCAGCAATACTGTCCACAGGTAAAGTTATGCCTGTAACCATAAATTCTTGCATTTCCATTGCAGTTTCTTCCATTTTTTAAAAAAATGCATGAGTTGCATTAGGTAGCTATTAAAAATTCCAGATAAAAGGAAAAAATAACATTTCCTTTAACTCTGGCAGAGGAATCTGTGATGAGATTTGGAACTTTATTAGGTACTCCCACCTGGTGCTATTTTCATGTTTCCATCCCTTCTGTATCAGACTCTACCTACAAGATCTGCCTGAAGATGCTGAACATTCACAAACACAAAACTAACTATGAAAAAAGCTAACTGGCAGTTAAGGGCAAGCTATGCCAAAATGAACGATGCAAAAAAGTCACAACAGGGATAGATAAAGCCATTTTTGCACACAGAAACCTTATTACTGATGTCAGCAAATCAACTATAAAACTAGCGCGATTATATGAGCTTAGCCATTTATTTCCAAACTGAAGAAGCTCGCCACCAAAATCAATGAAACATCAAAGAGAAGGCTGCAGCTGCATGTCAAAGGTGTCTGATCATTTAGTACCCATTCATGAAAACCGATAAACCAAGTGTTGGCATTTCATACAAAACTGCTGTCGGCAAACGTATAGTTTTTAATTAGACCAGTACAGTAGGTTTGTTTTCTTAAAATTTATGCTGAATGTAACTTTTTTGTATGAGATCCTCCTTGTTCTATTCTCAATAACACTTCTTGTTCTGCTCTACCAAAACAAAGATACCACTGTCGGGCTCAAGCAGGGAAGTCAACTGATTGTTTAACCTTTGGCATCGCCCAACTTCACCCACAGCCTAGGAGCATGCTTGTTTTTTCCTCAGAGGTGCACATTGATCACGTTTAACAGGCTTGAGATAATTATATTTAAACACAAGAATAAACTTGTAGAGAGGCAAGAACAGAAGTCCATGCAGAATGCTCTCCTGATTTCAATATTGTTTGATGGCACATTTCCTTATTATTTATTTAAAAGTAACTAGAGAATGGAACAGAGCTTCACTGAGTAAAGGCGCTATCAAAAATTACAACATAAATCCCCATCCAAAGTTGAGTGAAATCCATAAAACCTCTTGTTCCTCTCAGTTTCACTGGGCTACAGACAGTCAGAGTGTCGTGACTTAAAATCCTGCTCAGGAGAAGCAATATTGCGAGGTCGGTGTATCTGCATCCCCAGCTGCCGCGTGGCTCACGAGCCCTGTGTCCCAGCATGCTGGGCACCTCCATGTACCATGCAAAGGCACAGGCCTGCCTTCAAAACCTTTGATATCTGAAAAAACACTAAAACCATTTTTAGTATAAATAAAACCACAATTCACCAAAACTACAAAAACAGTCTGCTCTGAAGGCTGTCAAACAAGAAGGTTTTCTGATTTAATTTTTTCCACTTCATTCTATGGTGTATATCATTGAATTTGAAAAAAGTTCAGTTAATTTTTTTTTAATCATAATGACAATTGACTTCTTTTAAAGTACACTATTTTTAATCAATAATTATTGACATGAAAGGTCAAAAATGTCTGAAATCCCCTGCAAGCACTGTGCAACCTCTGCTCACCCTTTGTCAAAAGAAATGTACTTGGTGACTTCACTTGTGCGTGTTATTAGCAAATTAAGCAGGATTTAGAAATAGCAAATATAAAACAGTGTAAACAGACTGGCTGTCACATAAACCCAATTTTAATTCATCTGAAGAAGATGCATATCCTTCCTCCACATCTCGGTTTTCCCTTCCTCCCCCCATCAAAATGTATGTTATATTTCTATGCTACAAACACATTAATATTACGTATTCATGGGTACTTCAACTGTTTGCAAATCTGCCTAACAGATGGATGGATGGAACATAAAATTGTGTCAATCAATCATCCAAGGAATCAACACCTATAAATGAAATTCTGCTGAACAGGAAGGCCATCCAAAAATCAGCACAGTTTCACGTATGCTCACATTCATATTTCCCCATGCTGCAGCTCCTATTTGATGTTCCCTATTACCAGATCTTACCCTCAAGTCTATTTATTGGTATTTTCTAATAAAGCCAGTTGTGACAGATATTGGGGGAGGAAAAAAAATTTTAAAAATGCTGTAATTCTAACAGAAAGTAATTACCACCAGAAAAGGAAAGATGTCCCAAATTAAAAGATCACCGATAGAAAAGTATGCGTCTTTTTAAAAGGTATAGGAATGATGCTTTTCAAAGCAGTCCTAAGAACTTTATCTGTAATAATTGAGAGGTGCTGATGACAGCCAGGTCCCCTAAAACCTATTATTGATTGCAGAAAGCATGGCAGACACTAGCTGATGTAACACTGCATTTTGGAAAATATCTGTCAACCAGACAAATTTAGTGCTCTTTTTCATTTAGGTGGTTTCAGTATCTTGCATCATTTTAATCACTTCTCTTTATCAGAGCAGAATCCATCAACCAACCCTTTATAACTTCCATTTCTACAAATAAATCTACACTGTGCTATTACTGTTGCATTAAAAAGGAACCTTGAATTGAGGACAAAGAAATACTGTCCTCGGAGTTATCTCTAATACTCAGCGATCCAAGGAACTCCAACATAGGCTGTAAGCAAATGGCCCAAATAATCCCTCTGAGTGGGAAAAAGGAAATGGATGGTAGAAAAAGCCCAGCCAGAAGGTAAGGCCTTAGGCACACGCTAAATCTGAGGCTGGCAGATGAGAAGGGCATATGGACAGCAGCTGCTGTAACAAGCCTATGATTGAAAAGCTTCCTCCAGCCATGCCGTTTGCAGCAGTGCTGGGACCTTGAAACAGCCAGCGACGGAGAAGATACAAAGGAATATGAAAGCAGGAGAAGAGGGGTGAGTTCCTACCTGAAGCCAAGTGCGAGTTGGGAAGATGATGTCCTGTATGTTTAATATTCGTTAGCTACTACATGATGTTAATACACTATTATTCTAGTTCAAAGAACAACTTTTCTAAGCGCTGATCACTGACAAGAGACAAAAAATAATGCTTTTTCCCCCCCCCCCCACGGATGCATGCATGGCAATTTGCCTGACTGATCCTCGAGATCACTGCTTATGTATTATGTGCCACAGCAACAGCTTTCTGACATTATTTTGTTTACTAAGTGACATTACTTTGTTTGCTAAGTACTCTTCTGGCAGGCAGACACTCCACAGGGGAAAGGTTTTTAGCATCTCTTTACTTGACTTCTTCTCTGCAAGGAATGAGGTTACTCACAGTTCAACTGACTTCACAGAAGTTTGGAAGCCAGTTGTACTATTCAACACCTGCAAATTAAGGCTCTCTAATAGCAGCAAGAAAAAGTAATAGTTTTGTTATGTATAAATTCTTATTATCAGACCCATCCATTGCTTATGCATGAGTGAGCTTTGTTCTGCTTTGGTTTTAAATGAAAAAAAATGTTCGGTAATGTTGGACCATTATTATTGTGATTTGCATGTAAGATGGAAAATTTTAGTTTATTTCAGTACTTCTAGTTCTTAAAAAATAAAACTGAGTTACATTAAGACTTTCTTGCCATTGTAAAAGCAGCAGTTGACTGATATCAGATATCTTTAAAATCACATTTTTAGTTGTAGGAGAGTAAGAATGGCTGAGAATGAAGAGAAAATGCCATATATAGAGAATCCTCCAAAATGAGAAGAAAAAAAACCCCACACAACTGAGCTATGTGAAATTTCTCCATTTTGAATAATGCTTCTACTACAAAAATGAAAAAAATTAGATGCATCCAAAAAAGACATTTCAGATGCTTGTGCTTCCCCAATGTTCTCAGATTCTTTTCTTAAATCAGTAAGATTTTACATGACTTTAGCTAGCTCAATGAGTCTGATTCACTGAAACATCGAAATACTTAGTGCCAAAAATTTTGTAGACAGCTTTATCAATCATACAGATGTTTTTTTTTCCACAGGCTTGAAGAGTAACTTGAAACGTATTTTACGCTGTTGCCAATCTCTTCAAAACATTTGGACAGGGAGAGGGAATGTGTGGGAGCAGAAAACGCAATGCAGTCTGCGTGGTGAGAAGAGGACTCCAGTTCCTGAATACAGAACAATTTAGTCTCAATATTAAATTCGAAGATAGTTATTAAGTGTTCACAGTGATTATTTAAAGTGGTATTTTATTTACTAGAGCTAGATTGAATAAAACCTTTAACGGTTTAATGAGAATGAACTCGGTTCAGCACGGACTCAATTCAGGGATTCCACGCAGGATGTGACTTGGTCCACTTTACATTATAAGCTGACAACAAAAACACTGTCAGGCACAATTATTTTGCTCAGAGGTTACACAGGGCCTTAGGCAACGAGACCGTGACTAAAGTGCTGCTGCAGCACAAATAAAAATGAAAACAAACCACAAAACAGGCAGCACATGGACTTCTACAGCACATCCTAATACTTTCTAAAAGGCGCAGATCAAAACTATGCTGGGACTGTTTATCTGCATTGCCTTTAATATGGTTAAACGACCGATAAAAGAGGTTTCCGTGTGCCTGCAGCATCAATTGTAAAACTCCCCAGAAATATTATGACAGGCTGGTTATCTAATGTAAAGCTGCATCTCTAATCATGTTGCTTCTCCTTCCTGGAGATGGGGTACTCCTTCCTACCATTAGATTATTCCAGTTCCAGAAAATACCGAGTTTCATTCTTTCATTTGCAATTTCTTTCCAAGCTGCTCCATTTCTCTTTTTTTTAAATATTTGAAGCATGACAAGAAGGCAAAGGAAAACAAAGGGGAAAGCTGAAAAATTAATTTATAGCAGTTAAATATCACTTAGAGCACTCTTGCAATCAGGTTTAACAAAGGAAGTGTCAAATCTCTTATCCTTCACAGGTTTTGTCATTTGTTAGGTTAAAGTTAAAGAGTTAAAACCATTACTTCACTGGAAGCATGTCAATTCTTTCTAAAACATCTTACTCCTGGAGTTTATCATTCCTTTCTATATTCAATCCTTAAAAGGGATAAAAAAAATACGAAACAAACCCCCAAGAAGTGCTTAGTCCACTTGTAGAAGGAGTATCTGTGGGATCCTGCAGAAAGGAAAGGCAGAAGGCCATCTACATGACAGTCCCCCAGGTTCAAGTAGGAATGATCCTACACCAGTGAAGACCATTCGGGAAAGATTGTGGAATCTTATCCCAATCCCTAACTATTTTTCTTCTAATGTGGCTAATATCACTTACTTCAATTTGCAGCACATTATGCAGCAGATACCAAAAAAATTACAACAGTCTTTTTAGTGTTTCAAGACTTCCTTAATGCTTTAGAGTAAACATGTGCCTCTTCATTCAAACCTAAATTTTTCAGTCTTAATTTGTAACCTGCTTATTTTCTTTGCCCTTGATTTTTACTGCTTTCCTCTGGCCTCTCTCCAGTTGGTCCAAATCTTCCTTGAAATGTAGCAGGCAAAACTTGAAAGACAGTATGCTGATTTTTAAAGCTGATTTTGAACTTCAATACTGTTGGTAGACACACCTGCCACCCATCCTGAGTCAGTATCAGTAAATTTAATAAGCATACATCCTATTCACTCCTCCAGGCTATAAATGATAATGCTGACTACTACCAGATTAAGGGCAGGCCCTAAGAAACCTCATTCATTTTAGCAAAGAACTATTTGATATCTAAATGATTTTCTAAATGTTTTTCATCGTTTTGTCATTTTACCCAGACCACACTTCCCTAGCATGCATTTTAGACCACCACATGAAAGCATCAATAACCTCCCTAAAGTTAAGAGAGCCAGCACCTTCTGTATTTACAGACCTGTTACCCTGCAACAGCAAAAAAAGAAGTCAAAACATTATACCAAACTGGTGTTAAGCGTTTTTTCTTAACACTACTATTTGTTGCTGCAATGCTTTTCTAGGAATTTAAACTAACCTGAATGATACATAACTTCACTCTTCCTCCATCAGCATTCCTTTAAAAAAAAAAAAAACTGGCACTGAGTTTACCCCTTTTTTCAAAGGTTTCAAAGTTTTCAAAGACAACACTCACAGCTTTAAGACGGGAAATTATTGGAGGCTAAATCCTCTGCAACCAAGCTGACTGGACCTAGAGCCAATTCAGACTTATTCATCAAAATATCCTCTAACCTATTATATTCCTGATCTTTCATCAGGCCAAGATAGATATATAACCTAGGGATTAATATGAGCCAATCTACAAACAGTGCTCTACCTCACTTGGCAGAAAATAAAAGTTGGAAGTTTCTTTATCTGTGTATCTCCATTATTAAGATTATCCTGACAGATTAGTTAAACAAATTTTAAGTAATAAACCCATACTTCACTAAGCTTCAAACTGTTTGCTTTTTCTCCAAGTTCTCCTGGCTTTGGCTTCCAAATTTTAGGATTTTAGGCACTCAGAAAAATAATTGTCATCTTCATGATGTGGCACCATGTCCATAACTAAATTGCAGATCCTTCCAACTCTGAGCAAGTTACAAACCAGAATAAAACCAGTTACAATGACCAAGCTAAGTATTCATCTATATAAATTATTTTCACTTTCTAAATTATATATTTTGAATTGCTAAACTAGAGATATGTTGCCATTCAGAAACATTCCAGGTTATTTTTAAGGCCTTTTGCTAAATTACTCAAAAAAAAAAAAAGTCTATGTTGATGCAAAACTGTCTTACTGCATGGTCCAGTGAACATTTCAACATATTTTCTCTTCTGAACCCAAACTGTAGGGTTGTCTGACTGGCATTGAGAGCCAGCTTCAAGTTTAGGGACTCTCTTCTTGCAGACACAGCAATTTCTAGCTTCGCAACCTGTGAGGAGGTACACACGTATGCCAAGCAAACAGACATCCCCCATCTCTCCGAGACACCAACAGAAACAGAAGCAGGCTGAGCAAAATTACCCTGCAGTCTTGAAATGTGGGAAACTGCCAAAAATTTTTTTTAGTCTTCAAAATAGAAGTAGCTTGTGTTTAGACCATATACATTTACTCTTCCCTATACTTGCAATAACTTTTTCTAGATTCTGAAGCTGTTCTTCATAAACCTAAATACAGAGTCTTTTTTCATAGCTAGCTTTCTTAAAGTCCCTATGAAACTGTTAGAAAACCTCAGGAAAGGGCAGAGCCTTAGATTATATTAAACAAATTCAGAAGGTTCCCACCACATCACTTTTCTGTGTAGCTGAAAGCAGATTAGCAGCTCTGGAGAAGAAATTTGTTTGCCTCTTGGTTCCAAAGTCTATGCTTCTGGAGCAAATCCCCACTCCTAATAGATAAACCAAAGTCCCGTATAGTATTACTGAATGGGGTACCGTTGCTTTACACAGTTTCTTATAAAGTAGATCTCTTTTCCATCATACTGCACTAGAAAATACAATTTTTGGCTGAGTTCATTTTATACTTTTAAGTAAACTTTTACCAACCTTTGGACCTTGACTAGCACATCTAGACATTAAAGCCTCTGAAATCCATTTAGTATTCCATGAACGTCCAGCATAGAAAATGACTGATGAGATTTTGTTAGATGAACTGCTTTCTATCAGCAAGTGTTATAAAGTGTCAGGTGCCACACTGCAACAGAAAGGCCTCCAGAACCCCGTATCTGTAGATGGAAGATATTTTACCTTCAGAGCCCACAAAGCAGAAGAAGTGCCAGCATCGTAATTTAACTGACCCCCGACAAAGAGGAAGACTGCACTTTCTTCCAACCCCCCCTTCTCAACCAGCGTTTGGGAGAACGTGCCAAGATGCCAGCAGAGAAGTGCTACCAGCTCTGCTGCTCACAGCCAGCCGTCGCAGACTGCTGCAACTCCTGCAGCCACTCAGAACTGTTTAAATTACTCAAGATCTTCTCAAGGCTCCAGCATAGTTTTGAGGCACAGACCATATAAAACTGGTATTAAAAGACTGAAGAGAATGAAGTCATGGCTAAACATCTGGTTTTCTCCATTTACAGGTCTCATTGCTAGTGTTAATTCAAAGTAAAGTTTCTCAGGACACAGCATCTTCACCTGTGTAAAATATAATCCAAATACCACGTTTATAAGTAAAAAAGCAGTTGTATCATTCACTCAAAAGAGGAACTACTTTCACACTTACTGGACGCACCAGTCTCCTCTGCCTTCTGTGAAACAAATGCCACATCCTTCCTCTGTCTCAAACAAGCCGTTTGCACAAACCTTATCTGAGAAAGCACTGCCTGTGAAGGAGGAGATGGGAGAGATCTGTATCACTTTCCCCCCGTCATTTTCTGCTGCTTTAAAGGATACAAGCCAAAAGCACCTCTTTAATATGACTTTGAAGGCACTTGATGTGGGGTTTCAACTAGTGCTGCTGTCAGGTAGAATTATTTTTCTTCTCTGCACAACTTTGTTTGAACTGCTGAGAAATATCACTTGAAACAAGTACAAAACTGACTCTAATGACTCCTGAAATGCTGATTGTCTCTTCCCCCCACCCAAGTGAGAGCTCCATGGTGGTGGAGAGACAGACAAGGATCATGATCTGGTGCTGTGGGAAAAAGCAAAGCACCAATTAGGATCAAAAAAAACAGAAGCAGCATCTTCCCAAATTCTCACCTTCCCCATAATTATCTCCACAAGTTCTGTTTTGCTGAGTGAGACCATAACCTGGCACTTCCCAGCTTTTAATGTGTGAGGATTTAGTGTAGTGTTAAATTCCAAATTTCCTGTAATTCAGATCTTGAGTGGCTGATGGAAGTATAGCAGCAACTTCATCCTTTACAGTATTTTTGGCTGTAGAGAATAATGTGACAACTACTCCTCTACAAAACAGAAGAATCAGGACAGGATCTCGTAGGCAAAGACTGAACTAGGGATTAAAACTCAACATTAACTAGTTCACTTGCCTGATGGAAGAATCTGAAAGAGAAACACCTTTCTCATCCTTTCAGTGAAACAGCTCTAACAGCATTCATCCGCACCAGTGAACACCTCTGCATGAGCGCTTTCAACACCACCACTGGAACCAGTTTCTGATTCAAGACATTTGTTAAAGAACGTAGCAAAAAGGTTGACATAGCTCTGTACCCTCCCAAATCTGATAACCCATTCATGCAGCTCTCCTGCCCTTGATAACTTCAACTTGTCATAGTCAACACTTGCTATTTTTTTCCTTCTACAAAGGGAAATGCTCTCTTTACCCCCACCCCAAAAAAGAAAAAAGAAGGAAAAAAAAAAAATAGAAGACATTTATAATCTAACAAAACCCTTTTTGGAGGAGACTGGTCAAGCAGTGTTGCCGGCTGATGCTGACTCTTAAGCCTGGTTTGTAAAGGAACCTGAAAATCCAAACTTCTGCTTCCAAAATAGTGCTTACTGCTTGATGGCAGAGAAGTGGTTGAAAACACGATAAGCACATTCTCTTGCACACACTGCAAGTTCAAATGTGTTTTTTGAAGCGACTTAATGGTTGAGTCAATTCTGTAGCGATTTTCTGGGAGATGAAAGGATGCCCAATTCATGCAGATGTGCAGAAAAATTAAGCAAAGAAGAGAACCATACAAGAATAAATACAATGGGACACTGGATGGGACACTAAAAACATAGCAAGTTAAGTCATAGTAGAATATAACATTACAGAATGTATATATTTTCTTACATAATTACATTCAAGTGTAGAAAGATATAAAAAGAAAGTGTAAATTGAGAACACAGGCTGGTAATTATCTGAAAATATGATGATAAAATTACATGATAGATCAATCATCCACAAAGATTAAGCAACAATAAAAACAAGACTCTTCAAAATTAGAGATTTACAGAGACTGCAAGAAAGGGGATTTTAAGAAAACTCGAAAAATACATATGACATCAAAAGTAGTATGTTAACTGATGAAGTTCAGTTAAGGAAAATGCCACAGTCCAATTTTACTTCCACTTGATCACAAGGTTATAAAACACATGTAGCTGAATTTTGACGTGGTGAAATACGGAGTTTCAGGAAAGAATTAAATAAATGAGAAGTTCAAATTAAAACCAGCTTTAAAAGCCTGCAAGTGCAGTATCACAGAAAGATGAAAATATTCTAATAACTGCAGTCACTGTTTGAGACTATTAATGAAATGCAGAATGATGAACTAAGCAGCGTAAGAACCTTACCAAAATTAAATGCATTAATCTTCAGTTTATTTAAAGAAAACAGATGTATATGGAAAGAGCATGTGATTAAGAACAATAGTTTAAGAGACTCGGGACAGGAGACAGAGGGGATGATAATATCTGTTAAAACTAAATATTTATATTACCAAATACAGCTGAAACCCACCAAAGAATCAGCAACTACAAATTAAAGAAAGTATGTGTACAGCAATAGGCAATTTCAGTTATCCGATACACTTATTAAAAAAAAACATCGCGGATATTAACATATAAAAGCATGGTAGACACAAGTTAAGCATGACAGTGTCTCTCAGTGAAAGCCAAAACACATTAAGAATTGTTCTTGAAAACACTTCTAATTCAATAGCTGCCACTGATAAATTTAATATTAATGGTCAGCTAGAAAATATTTAGTACAGTGCCAGAAGAAGTTACAGAAATGTATATTGGGGTAAAGACAAAACAGAGTATTTACTAAGACCAACAAGGAGGATACAAAACGTAGATAACCTCAGTGAAGATCATACGGAGATATTTCTATAAATTCAGGAGCATACCTACGCCAAGAAGACTTCTTTGGCTTTATCAATAGTAGCAACAGCATCTCAACCACCAAACTGGCTTATAAAGCTACACAACTCATCTCTTGAATCTGAAATGTTATTGTATTTTCTAAAAAACTGCAGGCAAATAAATCCATCCCAGCCTACTAGATTCAGTTTCCATGCTAAGGCTACTTTTTGCCCCCAGGCAAGCACCACTCACTACAGATCAATTCACTTGCATAACTGTCCCTTGATAACATGCCGTACAGCTGAATTTTGGATGCTTTGGCAAAAGGTGACATTTTGAAGAAATCAGGAGTACAGAGGAATACACAACTTGGAGTTATTTATTAGCTGGCATACAGGAATATAGACTTGGCATCTCTTAACTTAACTCAAATTGGTCTAAGGTAACAAATTTACTGAAATATCCCATGTACACACAAACCAACATACTGTGTAACCTTAACGTATTTGTTTGCTTTAAAGTTACTTTGAACTAGTTCAAAAAGCAGTGAAACATTAGAAGAGCTAAAAAGACAGCATATAGGAATGTCTGACTAAAAGACTGGTTAGTGACCTCCCTATCTTGTTTCAGAGACAGACTGCTACTGAAAATTGTATTTAAGACTTTACCAAGTCAGCCACAGAGCCTGTGACTGTAAAATTATAGTTCTCATCCTTGTTCTGAGACTTTGCATTTATACATATATATATATATATAAAAGCCATAAATATGTGTAGGGTTTTTTTTAAATAATGCCATTCATGAGAATTCAATTTTTGAATATTTAGTATTTTGAAAACGCATAACAATTGGAAATACTAGCATTTAATGTCATGGATATATTAGCATTTTAAGGAATCACAGAAGGTAAGGAACTGCAAAACATTTCTGGCAGCTATTCCTTCCAAGTTATTAGAGCTCTCGGAGAATCTGAACGCTCATCTATAATATAATAAGCATTTCTTAAAAGATTCTGTATTTTATTGGACTAGAAGCTGACTGCAAAACATTACTTCTTTCCATTCTCCATCTGCAGGGGAATACATCCTACATTTGCTTTCTTCCACATCGTAAAAAAACATTTCTGAATTTGTTTTATTCTCTGAAGTGCCATTACCAGCCGTTTCTGAAGTTGCTCGGTGTTATTCATTGTCAGTGTCTTCGCAACTGAGCAGGTCGGCATTTTCTATTCTGTGGGAACTTCTTAATTAAAGGTTCACATGATTACAAAGCATTGACACAGCTCCATGTTTTATGTAGCACAAAGCTTATTTTTTTTTTCTATCCTAAACCAGCTGGCAAATAACTATTAAATTTTTTGGTCTTCACATCATATTTATTGATCAGTTCATAACAACTGAAATGTTACTATTCTGAAGTTTATCACACTAGAGTGTCAAAATTAATTTTGCATTTGGTAATTAGCTTCTGAGCTTGTTATATCTTCAGAATATGGAACTTGCAATTAGGTAATCTTTTACATTCAAATTTTGTAAGTCAGTTTTCAACATTAGTTTAAATGCATACATCACATATTGGGGGGGGGGGGGAAACACAATAATCTGCCTGAAAACACAATGCCATATATTTAATGAATTTAGTATTTGGTATATTTTGGTATGTCTGGCAAAGTTTACATGAACAAATTTCGCTCTTGAAATCATTATCATCACTATTCAGACTTCACAGTTTTCTTGGTGGTTTTTTTTTTTTACTAATATTTCTTGTCCATTCTGTTTCAAGTTTTCTTTTTAAACAGCAAACCCTGAAAGTGTACTTTTAGCATTGCTGAAATCTTAGATCCACTAATACAAGATGATGATAAGATTGTGCATAGCCAGTGTGATTCTACAGCTATGTATTTATAAACTTACGTAGTTTGGGTCTAACTGAGCAAAGCACCTTTTCCTCAAGTATCTCAGAATACACATACTTGCATGGAAAATGGATCACCTAATTCTACATTCACGCACTGCAGGTGTTACTGGTACCCCCATCCCACCACAGCACAGCATTGCCTCCAACTGCCCCACAACCATCACAAACGGTCTAACTGATTAATGCAGTTTTCTCCAAGAAACTTTTATTTTCTATAACAGTGTCCTTGATGCCAGATCTCTTTTAGGTTTGGGGAGTATTTCACATGTTCTCATTGGAAAAGGAGTATCCTGATAAGCACAAATTACAATGCTTATTATGAAATATAGACATTAAATACAAATATTTATATAGAACTATAGAATCACAGAATGGTTCGGGTTGGAAGGGACCTTTCAAGGTCATCTCATCCAACCCCCCTGCCATGGGCAGGGACACCTTCAACCAGATCAGGTTGCTCAGAGCCCCGTCCAACTTGACCTTGAACGTGTCCAGGGATGGGGCATCGACCACCTCTCTGGGCAACCTGGACCAGGGTTTCACCACTCTCGGCGTAAAAAAATTCTTCCTTATATCTAGTATGAGTCTCTCCTCTTTTGGCTGAAAACCATTACCCCTTGTCCTATCGCTACAGGCCCTACTAAAAAGTGCGTCCCCATCTTTCTTATAAGCCCCCTTTAGGTACTGGAAGGCTGCTATAAGGTCTCCCCGGAGCCTTCTCTTCTCCAGGCTGAACAACCCCAACTCTCTCAGCCTGTCCTCACAGCAGAGGTGTTCCAGCCCTCTGATCATTTTTGTGTCCCTTCCCTGGACCCGCTCCAACACGTCCCTGTCTCTCCTGTGCTGAGGACCCCAGAGCTGGACGCAGAACTGCAGGTGGGGTCTCACCCGATTGGAGCAGAGGGGCAGAATCCCCTCCCTCGACCTGCTGGCCACGCTGCTGGTGATGCAGCCCAGGAGATGACTGGATTCCTGGGCTGCAAGCGCACATTGCCAGGTCATGTCCAGCTTTTTGCCTACTGCTACCCCCAAGCCCTTCTCCGCAGGGCTGCTCTCCACCCCTTCATCCCCCAGCCTGTATGGATCCCGGGGGTTGCCCCAACCCAGTTTGATGATGTGAAGAGGCACAAGGCCAAACCTACCCAATTCAGCAGTCAAACAGCAGTCACTTCCAAGTCTTGCTCAGTATCGTCTTCCCTTCCTCTGCACCTCCAGCTTATTTTCGACTAATACAACAGCCAAGGAGGAGGAAAGGTTTGCCACTTCTTGTGTAGTTATACATGGATCAGTAAAATAATTAACAGGCTGCTTCAGACAGTGAATTTCATCTCTAGACTGATGGTTTATTTTGAACAATTAAGATGAATTTTAAGTGTAGAAGACAAAGAGACAAAGATCTGCAAATTTTTAAAAACAAATGAAGATGATTCACCTCGGCTAGTCAACTCTTTCAGCTGAACAAACAACCCAATTGTTCTCTGGAAATCAGAAAGAAAAGCGTGCATGCTTACATCTGCAAGTAAGTTTTGGCATTGTGATCCAGTTATGGAAAACAAAGGTTTAGACTTCCTAAGTAAACCAGCTGGATTAATCAGCCAGCTTGAGGAGGAGGTGAGTATGAGTCCATGCATATCTAACACTATTTTCAAAATTCAAGCTCAGCAGACATTGAAGCTACTTTCTTCTGCTGATTAGTGAAGTTTGAAAATTGACAAACAAAAAGGGACCAATGAACTATTTCTCAATAATTTCAGTGGAGATCATTCATGTGTTGTGGTGGAGAAAAGGAAGAATAAGTACGTTCCGGGTGAGGGGAATGCCATCTAAGTGGTCTTTCAGAAAGAATCCACATTCATGTAAGGACATAAAAACTGATGTGATGGTGTTCCACAGGGAAATACAGAAGAAACTGAGAAGCTCAAGAAACGTAATTTCAGGAGAAATGTGACCAAGGATAGTTTTTTTTTCCAGTCGCTGACTGGCCTGCTCATGACAGCTGATGTGCAAGCTGATGCAAGCTGCTAATTGGATTAAAGGGCCTTTAAGAATGAAAAAAATCTCACTTTCCACTTCCACAGGCAGGAGATTTTGGATGATATTCCCAACAAGAATAGAATACAAGTATTGTTTCCTTCCCATAACTTCAAACTTCAGCCTTTATTATGCATCAGAGAAACACACTGCTGATGACTTGGAACATCTCAAATTTTTGCAATTTCTATTTTTCAACACCAAGAGAAGTTTCTTCGATCTTTCAGTTGAGCTGAGATGAAAAATTACATTCTCGAGAATCTTTAACCCATAGTCTACTACTCCAGTTAGTGTCTGAACCACCACCAGTAGATTGCCACATCACGTATTTGACACTGCAGTGTACAAAACGCTAGGTGCCAATGCAGCATTCAAGTTGAAATCATGAGAAATTAACTGTTTGCCCAAAATTGTCAACCTGCGTATCCCAAGATGACAGAGTTGAGCCAAGATGTCCCAACGCTAAATGCAAAACTGAATTTTACACTCCTGGGATGAATATAAAAGCCAACCTTAGAAAACCAAGCTTGCTGCTTCTCACATATTGCTGATGATGAGAAAGGACAGCGGCTTCTCTGCACCTCCTGAGTCTTCTTGGCATGGCAGCACGTCCAGCTGTCCTGCCTAGAGAGGCAGTGGGGCTTGCACTCACCCAGCACTGTGGTGCAGTCATAGAATCATTTAGGTTGATCACCAAATCCAACTGTTAAGCTAACACTGCCAAGTCCAGCATTAAACCATGTCTCCAAGCACCACATCTACATGTCTTTTCAATACCTCCAGGGATGGTGACTCAACCACTTCCTTGGGCAGCCTGTTCCAATGCTTGGCAACCCTTTTGGTGAAGACATTTTTCCTAATATCCAACCTAAACCTCCCCTGGCACAACTTCAGGCTGTTTCCTCTCTGTTCCTTGGGAGAAGAGACTGATCCCCACCTCACCACACCCTCCTTTCAGGCAGTTGTAGAGAGCGATAAGGTCTCCCCTCAGCCTCCTTTTCTCCAGGCTGAACAACCCCAGCTCCCTCAGCCGCTCCCCATAAGACCTGTGCTCCAGGCCCCTCACCAACTTGGTTGCCCTTCTCTGGACACGCTCCAGCACCTCAGTGTCCTTCTTGTAGCGAGGGGCCAAAACTGAACACAGTATTCAAGGTGCAGCCTCACCAGCGCCGAGTACAGGGGGACGATCACTTCCCTGGTCCTGCTGGCCACACGATTTCTGATACAAGCCGGGATGCCATTGGCCTTCTTGGCCACCTGGGCACACTGCCGCTTATCTGCATCCCAGCTATCTGCAGCTTTAGGCAACTATTTTCTTTGCCCTAAAGACACGTATGTTCAACTGTGAAAAGATCTGAATGCACTGGTTGCATTGTATTTTTCAATGTGTCTCATTCTATCCCTGCAAATAGATTGGCAGAATTGATTTTTTTTTTTTTTTTTTTTTTTTGCAAAGAAGCAATTAAAACAAATCCACTTTAGGTCCATGAAAATCATATGCCCTGCTTACTAAAAACCCTTGGGAACTTTTTTCTGTAGAGCAGTAAAAGTAAGCAATGCCCATAATACCTGTGAAGCTGCAAAAAGTTTGCTGTGAGAAGGTCTGAGGTGAATGTACCATGCCAACACTACTGTAAATAATTAAACAAGGTCTAAAGGTGATCACTGATACCAGCACTCCTCAAGCAAGTTGGCTCCAAAGCTCACATCCAGCTTTTAAAAGGCAGCAGCAACTTTCAGGGTTCGTAGTCTTTGTTTTTCCCTTATCGAGGGCCCTCACCATATAAAATTTCCCACCTTCCTAAGACTCCACATCAACTCTGAGTGGAAGTAGAATATAATTTAAGAGTAATATTACTTAGTGAAAAGCACTTTCCTAGAATGCCTGCCCTCATATATCCTACAGGTCACGCAACAAACATTCGAATGACATCCACATTCCTTAATCTTACCTTAAAAAGTACTAGTATATATTTCAGGGTTTTTACTGTGTTTTATTTTGTCCTTTTAAAATCAAACAGAAGCAGAGACACATCTTTGAACATGGATATTCAGACTATGCAAAATTATAAGTAGGTTTTGAGTAACCTTAAACTGTCTTTACTAGCATTTCAAGTTTACCAAGGGTAAATTTGGTATCTCAAGGCATCTTGGTACCTTAAATCAAGGGTATCTTTTTTAAAAAAGAAATCTCTATTTTCAACAGGACAGAAGAACAGGCAGTTGCAACTACCACAGAGATGTTAAAGGTTGTGTTCATGTTCAAACATCTGTAGCAAAAAACCCCCTCCACAGCCCAGGATACAGGTGCCAAAGCACTCACTAAGGGGAAAAACGGTCTATCAGAAAATATTTTTTCTCTGAAGTTATAAGCAAGCCAACTCTTGTAAAAGCTGCCAAGAGCATCCAAGTCCAACTCAGTTTGACTTCATTCATATAAAAAAAAAAAAATTCCTTCCTGCTCATTTAAGAAAGAATTTAACAAGAACAATTCAGGAAAAAAAAAAATCATCAAGCTAATCTCCGCACAAAAAACAAACTGGTGAAAACCAGTCAGAAGAGAAGGAAAGCTTGTCTTCGGTACTTACAACACAAATTTATTCAGTCTCAACATTTGCAAAGTACAGGTCCGCCCACAGGAACTTTTTTTTTATATATATATATATGTATAAAAATATACATACATATTTTTCACATGTGAAACTCATGGACTTGGTATTATCAGACAAACAGAACAACTGAGAAAAGCAAGAAAATGCCCAGGGACGGTGGAAGCAGACCATCTGGTCTCAAACACACCAACACAATAGGGAAGGAGTCGAGTTTGGCAGCTAAGGACTGGAAAGCATATGGTACGTTTCCTCTTAACTGGGCATTTTCTGGCTTTTCTTAGTTTGTGTCAGAAACTTAACAGACCTTGCGTAGTTTGTATTAAGCTTTCTCATACTGAAAATTAAACCATAGAGAGCCTCAGAGTTCTTCACTTTGGGTAATTCTGAAGCAGGGTAAGTAGGAAAAAGAAGTACAAAAATCTCTGTAATCTTTTGAGATTGTTGTGTTGGTATTTTTTTGCTTTCTGAATGGATTGTGTACTAATTTTTCACCAGGGACATGTGCATGTCCTCCTATACTATTTTCAAAATTAGATATGGCAAATTCCCTAGTCTGCTTCCAGGTCAGTGGGGGGGGGGGGGGGGGGGGGGTAAGGCAAGACTGAAATACTGCAGTGAAAGCATACTAAGATTATTTGCACCAAACTTACTTGGGCTCAGAGTAAGTTTATTCTAAAAAAAAGCAAAGTTAATCTTTTTATTTGTGTATTTACTAATGGTTACAAGACAAGCTCTCGAGCACCGACTTCACTCATGTTTTGATAAGGCAAATCAGAGAAGTCTGAAATTACCACAAATGGAAGGTTTAAAAGTTTATGCTGGTAGCAAATATACTACTTTTTAAGGTAAAATTAGCTGAGTACAGGACTGAAATTACTTACTTGGAAACAGATTCATATTTCACAGACACTCACATTAGTATTATAGACAGCATCTCAGGTTTTTTGTCCATCCAGTTTATCATAAGGTTTCGCTTCAATGGTAGATGGAAGTTCTTAATTATATTTTCATATCAGCAATTTAAATGAGATAAATGCATATTGCTGTAGATTTTTTCTACTGTGGTGTCTGGGAGCACCAGTACCCTCTGTATGGGTCAGCAGTCTATAACATCAGGGTGGAAAGATAGAGACCAAAACCTCCAAAAATCAAATACAGTAACAACTCCTCAAGTTTAAGACAAAAATTATATACAAACATTAATCTAATGTAAACAAATCAAGCACAGGAGAGAATGAGACAACATTAGTCAACACAACACTGATCTCAGCACAGCAACACTTTAATTTGAGATTACACAGCAGTTATGTCAAGTTGCACTATTTCACATTGCAGTATGTTCAGCTATTATGTACTCAAAGTAAAGTCTTGATGAGTATTTAGCATTACTTTTTTGTACCTAGCAGCAACTTTCACTTTGCAAAGATTAGTATTATTTTTAACCTTGTATCTAAAAATCTGCAACTTCCAGGAATAAGTATTAGCAACTACTGTAAGTTTATTCCAACAGAAATAGCCTTGCACAAGACTGCTCAGAAAACCACAAATTGTTCTTATCAAAAACAATGCGATGAGCTGGAGGGAGAGGGGAAAACTGCATTTGCAAAGATGTAGCCAACAGAACTGGCTGACCCTTTCAGGTGCTGTGTCTTCACTGCAAAAAAAAAAATATTCAGTAGACTTTCAGGATGTAATCATGATGAAACAGCCATAAAATTAAGATTACTATGCATCAACTGTGTGCACGGTCTTACCCGTGACAAATACAAGACCAGATTCATTCAGCACAGAGTTGAACTGTTGATCCAGCAGATGTGTTAAAAAAGTAATTGCTTGAGGGCAAACACAGCTATACTGCAATTGGCAGCTGGAGCTGAGCTCTGTGGAAACTGTAGCTTTCCTGCGCTAAGCAGCATGATTGAGCATTTTATTCTTCCAATGGCTCAACTGCTTGAAGTTAATGGTAACTGCTTCAACCACCCTGCTTGCTTCGAAAGCAACCATGTGCTGAACGCTCACGGCAGATGACGGCACCGGCCAAGAGCACACCAAGAGTAACCCAGGCTTAGCTGAGGCATAAAACCAGGTTACAGCACAGTAGCGTGATCATGAGCTCCACTACTTCTTTACCTAGAGCTGACTTTTGAGTTACTCGTACATACAACAATGAACATCAGCATTACACCTAGCAAAGTCATTCTACGACTACCAATACATCAAAGGTAGTATTTCTTACATGAATATTTGCATTTCAGTACCTTCAGAAAAAAACATCACAACTCAAATGGAAATATTCCAATCCTTAAAATAGAAATAATATTATCCAAAGAGTACTATGAAGCACACTCAAAGGGGGAGTGGGGAGCTCTCAAGCTGCAGGTTGAAAGTTTTTAGGAAAAAAACAACAAAATATAACGTTGGTATTACAAGAGACACTGTGCAATGAAGACCAGCTCCCCCAAAGTGGAGAGTCTTTGGAAAAGAGATGAGTTTGACTGCAAAAAGGAAACAGACAGAATACAGTAAGGAAAAGTGAATCCATGCTGTAATTCTGGAAACCGTGTGGTTGTTCAGAATCAAATTCAAAGCAATATGGAAGAAAATACAGGTCTACATCTTGAATAATATCCTTACAACTGGAATAAGCCAAAGAAACAACTATTGAATACGGTCATCAAAATGTCTCCTATCATCTGTACAATTTCAGTTTTAGAATAACAGCAGAACTAAAACTAAGCAAAGCAGCTGCTCATCAACTGGAAATGGAAGTGTCACATCCAAGAGCATCAGCAATACATTTCATAAATATTTCTTCTCTAGACAAATGCTTGAGAGACCATCATTAGAAATCGCTCATAACTTTTTAATTTTATAACATTTATAGAAATGGAAAAAGCTTACAGAAAAACTCTTTTACTTAGGGAAATGGAGATAGCGTTTACAGACAGTATTTTGTACAAGGAGCTCTGGACTGTATTTCTGGTTCTCTTTCCCTTTGCACATTTTCAGGCAACTTGGTCTAACAGCGCTTCATTTTCCTGCACCTGAAAACCCAGGTGCATTTTTCTTTGATATAGCAAAGGCTGGGAATCTCAGTATTTTGTTAAATATTAAAACTACTAGAAAATATTTCACTGTAAGGTGCCCATATAATTTCTAAGAACAGTAACTCATATAAACACCCAAGTATACTGAAATTACCATCTAACAGATAGGCAATTGCTTTCCTCCCTTCTCCAGCGTTATTCCCCCCCCCCCCCCCCAAGTTTAATATAATATTTAAGGTTACAGAACACAAAAAATGTTACCAAGCTACAAGCAAATTCAGCTGAAAGGAATTTAACAAAAGTATCTGACAAAATTTGCAAAAAAATACTGTTGTTCATTTTCTGCTTCATAAAGGTTTTTATGTATTCACAATACACTGTAGCTCAGAGATCTGAGCAAACTGTTACATTTTGGTAGCAACATAAAGCATTAATTAATAGATGACAAAGTCATCTGGTTCTGTATTCTCCACTGTTCTTCAAAGGAAAATAATTTCTAACCTAAATACAGGCTTCATAGAAAGCACTGAAAGGTTAAACAAAAACCTCTTCAGTCAAAATGCTTACAACTCTTAAGACAGCAAGCTATAAATTATTAAGTAGCTTGTCTAATTGCTTCATGATGGCATCCAAAGATTCCAGTCCCCCCCTACCCCCACATCCCAAGACGCAATTCCAGCTGGATGCACTTTCAACACAGACCATTATTCACAAGAGTCCGCTCTAATGTTAAAATGAGGTACCAGAGGTCAGGCTCCTAATAAGAAAACAAAGAGTAAGATTCCCATACCCACATAACATCCTAAATCTCAAAGCTACATCAGCAAGCTGACAACTGGAAAACCTAGGAAACCTCATCAATAAGTAATGGAGAAAGGAATCGGATTACACTGAACAGTCAGATTTTAAATCCTCCAAATTAAGTCATATATGGAGAACTGCTCCTATAAACACTGCTCTGAACCACAGTTGTAAATCAGAAACTTAAACTAAGAGAATTAGGGAACTTTCAGGTCTTCAAGTCAAAGGACAATAGCATAAAAAGTGAACTCAATTTCCAGTTATTACAGAAGAGATAGGCAAAGCAGGAAAAAACAGCACAAGATTAAAAAAGGGTCCAATTTATCAACATGCACAGATTTTCCAATTCACTAGAGTTTGTTGGTTTTCAAACAACACATTTCAGGCAGAGAAAATGCATATTTAATGACTCAGAGTTTACAAACTATAGCATGGTTTGCAAATCAAGCAAAATAGCTCTTTTTTTTACTGGGTAATGGTAAGTAACAACATTCATAATTTTATAAAATATATAAATAAATCATCCATTCACACAAAATTAAACGATACGTGAAAATGTTAACCGCTGAAGTAGTAAGTCTTGGCTTGAAACTTCTTGTCTTCTTAATTTACAGATGTTAAATATTTATTCTTTTCTGCCTACCATCTTTCACCATAATGAAATTATTTTTCATTATAGCAAAATGCAATTGATTGATTTTAGCGCTCTCCCTCAGAAAAAGAAACATGTAATCTGGCAGACATAGTTAGCTTTCTTTAAACCAGCACTACTGACCATCAGCTTCCCCATTTGAGGGACAGAGCAGCCAGTCCTTCCACACAGTTTTCATACCAAAGTCCACAGTAATTCAAATACCTGCACAGCTGGTATTACTGACACGTATGTCACCTGTAAATAGTAATGTACAATGTTCATTGGAAGGGTTACTAAATGATTGCTAACTAAGGGAAATAAAAGAGCAGGAGCAGCTCTATATCCATTCAAACGGCGGTACACGTGTATCAGGAACAAGATAGAAGCAAAACAAGGCAGTAAATGTATGTGGTGTATGTCTTGTCTCAAGAACGTCATTGCAAGAGCAGTTGATGATTGACAGAGATCTCCCATCCACTTATCCACTGCCACCAAACAGCAATCATAAATGCCATTGACACTGTAGAGCATTGAATAAGGGCTCAAAAAGAGTTAAAATAATAATGTTCTATTGGCTCAGTGCATCTCTTACCTTTAACTGCTACTGGAAAGAAGAAAGGCAGGGCAAGAAAAAAAAACTATGTCCCTCTTATTCATAACTTACTAACGATTACTTAGACAAACTTTGGCCAATTGTTTTTCAATATGGCCAGAATAACCCAGCAGTAAAAGATACAAGCATGGAGGTAAAAAAGAGCAATACGGAAATCTTTCTATCCAGGTTAACTTGCATGCCATCTATAGCCAAAAAAAGTATGGAAGGCTTCATTTTGCTTTATCATAATGCAGCAATCGAAACTCAATCTTTGTATACCGAGACACTCTCAGTGCAAAGGTTGATGCACAATAAAACCTGGCACCAAGAGTTTGTCCTTCCTACACCTTGGCTATCAAAAGCACCAACCCTACACGAAAGAATGCATTTTATATTTTTGTCCTTAAAAGTGGAAATTAAAATTAGTTTGTTACTGTATCTTTAGTCATAGGGGTACAAAAGATCAAGAAACAACATTCATACATGCAAAAGTCAAAAAAATGTGTATCGCGAACAAGCTTAATTCTTGCAATGAAGCACTGGCGGGGTAATGTCCTCAGCACCCTTTCCTACCCTCCTCTTCTTCCCTCGCTAAGAACTCAATTGTTTAATTAATTGTTTTACATAGGTGAAATGGACCATTAGAAAACATTAGACAACACTTAATTTATCATTTATACAAGGATGAATGCAAATCATTTTGAGGTTTGGGCTTTTTTCTTCCCACACCCCTAATTAATATTCATGAGGATAATTTCACAAAGGCAGTTATAAAACTATGTCAGAGGCAGCTTAAAAATATAGTTGTGCTAACACAGAAAGAGGAAACTCTCTCCCCCCCTGCCCTGAAAGGGGGGGATTTAAACCCAACGCAAACATTTACTGAATGATGGGGTTTTATAATATTTTAATCGAGTTATTCATTACACAAAAATAACACTGTGGAAAACCAGATAACGTTATACAAAAGCTAAGTTCATTTGTTCTGGACAGGTGGCCAGTCTGCAACTCCGTGCCGGCATCCAAAGCCCGCCCACAATAGCACTAAAGACGATTATGCAAATGTTCCCTATTCCCTGCTATTTTCCCAGGAATGGGAGAAGGGCTCCATGTGGAAGAAGCAATTGTTTCCCAGTCATGTGGAAAACAAACCAAGAGAAAGAAGGGAGGGAATGTGAACAGGAGATAGAAACACATACCCTTAGCAGGCCAGTCTTCTGCTCGCTCTCGCTGAAAAATGCTTGAACCGATCATAACAGTAACGTGATTTCCATACTGGAGTGCGGATAGCAAGGGTCAGACACAGAGTTCAGAGCCCAGGAAATGTATTCTTCATACACAGCTATTCTACATTTTCCCTTGTATTCTACCGAGGGACAAAGCAGTTAAAAGATGGTAACTCTCCTTCAGTTGTAATACATCACTTAAATGTGAATGGTGGGGCTGCGTGATGCTTTACTAGAACAAGTAGAAAGTTTGTAAAAGGTGAGCAGCAGATCAGATCACCTAGCTATCTGGGAGCTGGAATTTTGTCTGGATTTCATGCTATTGAAGGATTTTTTTCTAATTCCACACATTGATCACAGAGTAATTAAAAACCAAATGTGAAATCTAAGTCAATGCATTTGCTTCACTTCAGTCCTTCAATGATTATTAATATAAACATATTTTATTAAAATACAGCACCTTGTACCACAATATAGACTAGTCTAAAGGTACGTAAAATTTATTCTTTAAAAGTACTACAATGGTTCTTGTACTTCAAACACAGCTCTTCAAACCCCATGGCTTAAATCACCCATTTCTACATAAAATGCTTTTCACCTCTCCCAAGTATCGATTTTCCACACAAGTACCCACCTAAATAATTCAGCTATCCTTCTGCTTATGTGCTAACTGTATCTTATAGGATTCAGCAGGACACAAAAAAGACTGTAAGCAAATGAACTTGATGCAACTAACTAGCAGCCTGGAACTTTATTAATTATAAGTTAGGCATGACTAATTATAATTATAATGGCATGACTGTCGCTCTCCTCCCACAAAGCACCAGGCATTAAATGGATCCAGAGCAGCCTTAATGGGCTAGAAGTTGTAACAGATAAACAACCTGTCCCATTAGCATTAACTTTTACACAGGTTGCTGATTCGGCTCTGCAGCTGAACCCTTCCAGCTGCAAACGGGTACAGGAGCAGCTGCATTAGTTGGAGGTAGATTCCCCATCCACCACAACAAACAGGGCCAAGACAGCTACCTCCCGCTGAGATCTGCTCCAGTAACCAGTTTCATTCAAGCTGGACAAGCACCACAAGTTGTGATACTTGGTTCAAGAATCATTATTTTTTCTTCAGTTACCTATTAGTCTGTATGCTTACTATTCTAAAGGAACCATGTTTCTACAGCTGGTATCAGGGGACTAAAATAAGAAATAATCATCTAGTTAACCTTGCTCAAATGAAAAATGAAATAAAAATCTTCCCTTGGTCCCCCCGCCCCCCCCCAAAAAAAGACATGGCAATCAGAGTTACAGCGAGCCTCAAAGTTTGTTGAGTATAACTTCTAGGAGCAGTGTTAACGATAATCCTTATTTGGTGATTTAAAGACCAATACCTCCTCTGCTTCAGGTAAAGCAACACAGCTTTTCACCCTATTCCAGCCCTGTAATTTGAGCTAGTAAAGATAAAAGCTGCCTCCTATACAAACTTTTTTTTTTTTTTTTTTTTTTTTACTTTTAAAAGTAAGGGGGTTTTATGGTTCTTTTTGCTTCACCTCAACACCATTTAATCCCTGAGCCAGGCTTCCAAAGCATACATGCTTTGCTTTCCCAGTTGCTGGAAGTTTGTTTCCATTTCCCATCACTACCACTTCTTCATTCAGATCCCGACAACTGAAAGACTTCACGCTGATCTTCAAAAGAATTTCTTGGCAGTTTCTGCCATTGCTTTGAAGCGATTAATAAAATCCTCCTTACGTCACTGATACTATTGCTACTTTTCCTCATTCAACAGAATTTACAAATAACACTGTTGAGTGAACACTCTTGCTCGTATGTTCATCATATGTATACTGCCTTTATCACGTCTCCTGCCTGTCTATAGTTACTCTGTGGTTATTTTGACACTCCTTAGAATTTATATTCTTCCTTTTTTCCCAAGCTATCAAGTGCTTTGCATTTCCATTAACTCCACTGTTCTCTCTCCCTCTTTCTTGTAGGAAGCTCCTCCACCATCAGCCCACCTATTGGCTTTTGGGTGCTCTGTAGATCTTCCAAATATCTTTCAACTATTTCTTTTTGTGCGCTTGCTTGTTCTCAATTACTACTTGCCTTTCAGCACTGACATCTTCAATTTGAATGCTCCACCTCGAGTTCTCTTATCTTGCGATCCAGGTCATTTCAGGTTTCTCTCCACAGACTTTTCTGAACATTCTTCCCCTACCCAGGCATTTCTCTATTCCATTTTCAACACCAACTAGCTCCTCGATGTCTTGAATATCTTTTTTTCTCCGCCCCCCCCCCCCCCCCGCAACTTCTAACACTTTCCAGCTCAGCAGCCCTTCGTTCTTTACCCACCTCTATTTCTTTGTCTTGGTCTGGTAACACAAAACTTGATCAGCCATTCCTATAATCTCATTTTTTATGCTATTCCACAGCTCTTCACCATTCATTTCTTCTTTCACCACAGACAAAATTCCACCCCCCAACTCCTTTGTTTTCTTTCCTGTATCTGGCTCTTTCCATCTGTGCTTATCGTAGATCTTCGTTCCTGACACTTTTTTGGTTGCTCTTAGCTTCACTGATGCCAGCACTAACTTTAGCTCTGGAGGTAATTCTGTGAGAGAGGAAGCCTTCGACAGCCTCAGGAACATACCCCGATTTACTGCATACTCCCTCTGGAGTTATCAATTCTTGTTCGCTGTCATGTGCAATTCACCGAATCTTTAGAGGACAGGGATTATTCTGAGACTGAACTATATACTTGGTCATGTAAATAATCAGGAATTTCAGAGAGAGTTAAAAAGCTAAGCACAAGCATGGCTAAAAAAATATACACGTTTCCTATTTTAATTAAAGCATGCCTGCAGGTCATGGCAGCATTTGTATTGCTTTGGGGGTTATTTCTGCATATCAGAAAATTTTTTGCATATGAGAATACCACTACCAGCTGTAATTATATGACCGTACATAATTGGATTTTACTAAAAGTTCTACTCTGTGTTTCATTGAGTAGATTTTATATAGTAATTATTATTGGTCTTCTTCCTAGGTATTCGGAAAATACGCTGACAGAGGGACAAAAAGCATTTAGAACATAAAAATAGGTTGACAGAGACAATACTGTTTACTAAAGCGGGAACAAACCCAGCCTGCTGTAACAAAGTCTAATCCACAGTCTTCTCTCCATCACCTTTCTTCCACCCAAAATTCCCATAACCATGACCAGAAATCACGTCACATGAGTTGCTGCAGTGCTCCACACACTCTCCCTCTCAGGATTGTGTTTCTTCCACCACCACACTGGCATGTCACCAGGCATACATCCATAATGGGACCCATGCATAGATGCTCCCCCTCTCTCCTCCTTTGCAATTATTTGACAAATCCATTTGACTAAAGAGACACTTGCTGAGCTACACAGCCAGGGACTGGCACAGGACATGGCACAGGACATGCCCATGCTCCAGCTATTGTCCACCCAGCCCAGTGACACACAGACTCTTACAGGTACTCTCAACAATCCCATATTTTCCAAAAATTAATAGTTAAGAGTGCACTTTTGCTAATAAAAAATCATAACAAATTCTCTTTTGAAAATGAGATCCAAATAGCCACTTTTTCTTATTTGTATCATCATTATACACATACCTGAGAGGAGACAAAACTCATTTTTCCCCTTTTTTGTCATATAAAAACCTTATGATCAGTTTAGCATGTAATTAACATGTTTGCCAACTCCTTGTTTCACTGTAGGCCTCTAGCCCAATATTTTCTGTACAGCTGTATAGTGCCACCATTAATTATTCAGAGGTACTGCTGCAAACCAAAGATGTCCTGGTAAATAACAGTTTTGGACTTATTACAAGGTGAGTAATGTTTGAGTTTCCAGTTGTTACAGGTAAGTCAGCTACTCATTCTTAAAGTATTTTTGCTCTTTGTGTATTATTCGGCGTTGCGTAGAGAAAAATCTTCGCTGCAAGCCATAGGGAGAAGAGCAAAAAGAAATTCATTGTAAATAATCAGCTGCTCCTGGGAGACAGAGACATTGCAGTGTGCCAAGTCAAATTAATCCCAGACACAAAGATGTGAATAAAGCTTTAAAACTGAGATAAAGCAGGGAAATTAAATAGATCACTTAAAGAAATAAAACTAACTTCATTTGGTACTGTATTTTACATACTGGCTAATGTGTGCCTAAAATTCAAAGTTTCTGCAAAGGAAAATGCTTTTTGGCTTCAAGCATTCATGTGAAGAGAAGAGAGTACTGTATATAGAGACTGGAGAATGCAGATGGGCTTTCAGAAGCCTTGTTTTAAGCAAATGCATCAAGAACAAATTTCTGCTAAGAAAAGCCAACAATATATGTTTTTAAAACATCTGAAATAAAATCAGAACCAAAGTGAACTGCATTCATATTGAAATCAGCATTGCTAGATAATAGATTTTAAAAAAACAACTTTTATTTAGCCTAGGGCAAGCTTCGAATTTGCAGTCTGGTCTCATCTCTCCACTCAAACCTTTCTTTATCACATTTTTCATTTTGACTCCTTTAAATAAATGGTGTGTTTCTGAACACAAGACATCAAACTCAGCTCTGATGTGACTTAATTAACTTCTACAGGGGGGTAGGTCATTAGAAAACATTTATACATTGTTGCAAATTTACATAGTGGTGTACAAACACAGAAGGAAACAGATTTCCTACCTGGAAGCACTTACAACACAAATAAAACCACCAATAACCAGGATAATCAGAGTATGTTTTGACCTGGCAGATGCAGAAGTTAGGCAGTGTTTTAGGGGCACAGAACAGTATCACTGAATGCAAAATAGTCAAGAGATTGACAGAAGTGAACTAAAACCAGAGGCAAGCTAATACACAAGGGCACAACAGTTTAGAACTTCACAAACAAGGAGCTTCACTGTCATACAGTAAAGGACACAAAAACACTCGTGCATAGAAGCAAAGCACATGAATCTATATCAAATATTTCCACGAACATTGAAAGTTTTAGTTCAAATCATTTCAGTTGCTATATAAGGGATGTTAATACTTCGACAACTGAGAAAGACATTCTGGTAATAATAGGGAGGCAAAAATGCATCAAAACATATGTGAAATATGAAAAAATTATCACTAAGGAAGACGGTATCTCCCTGTTTTCCAAATTAGAATCTAATTTGTTTGAGAAAGGAAAGACAAAAGGGCAGATCTGGAAATTAAAAGCAAATACAGTGATGGTTAAAGGCAGGGAAGATCTACTTAATACAGGACTGAAATCACAACACTGTACACTTGAATATAACAAAATAGGATTCACTGAACCATTTGCTCACTCACCGAGATATTCAATGTGTGGGCAAGAAAACCCAGGGATGACAAAAAACTGAATCAGCTCTGGAAAAGCTTTCAGATAAATCAAGCATCATAAAAACAAAGACTATAACAACCACCACCACCTAAATACATACATACATAAAACAACCTTAGCAGTAGCACATGAAGGATTTAATGAGTCCACATGCAAGCAGGGATGATTAAAAATGTTCTGGTATCATGTGATATTGATGTAAATGAGGGGCGATTAATGGGACTAAATTGCTTCTCCGCTTTAAACAATGTCCTAAAACCATGCATGATTTTTCTTCATTTATTTTTGTATCCCATTCTTTTGCTAATATGACGTTCTGTGAAATTCGATCACAAGCAGTATTGAGATTATGAAAAACGTGTACAGGAGGTGATCTTCACATGGTAGTTGCTCTGTGCATTTGGCTAATGTATTTGTATTTTTATTAGTATTAGTATTTGGTAGTGTATCTGCACATACAAGCAAATACATCTTCCAGACACTCTGAAAGGCAGCAGTGGCAGTTCTTCATTTTGTTCTTCATTCTCCATTCCTACAACAGTGAAATTTCTGGGCACCTTGCCAAATGATATTTAATTAAAAGCTACTCTGTTTTTGATTCTTTAGTAACTTGGTTACCAGCTCTATTGACCATTTATGCAGTGAAAGGAATTTGATATAAAACTGGTTTTCTATTGTGTTTACGGAACCGGTGACAGTATAATTTTGAGTGTAGAGACAGCTGGTGGTAGTTTGCTTAAAAAAACCTCAGAGAGGTAAAATATAGAAAAAGTAGAGATAGAAGCACCCCATAATCAATGGAGTGTTATGTACATTAATGCTGTACAAATGCTATTTTAGTTTACCATTTGGCAAACCAATGAGCCTGTTTTCTTCGGCAGAGAGGCAGTTCTCCCAGAGCACCTCAATAATGCCAAAGCTATCAATTCCTGTGTTGCAGCCTGATATCAAAAAGAAGGAAAAATAGGATCTTTGATTTAAACTACATTTCCTGCACTCAGAGCGGGCTGATTAAACACATCTAGTACAGAGAGACACACCAATGGAGTGTATAAACATTTCTTGGAGAATAAAGGGATAAAAATGACTGGCTGAAGAATGCACTAGTTCTTTTTATTTCAAGGCTGGGTTTACTCTGTCTTTTTTAAATGGTAGAAAAATATCTCTGATCCTATCAGTAGCCTCTGGTCATGGTTTTAAACACCTAAAATCATATCTTAGCCTCAGCAAACTAACTAGTGGCCCTTCTGATAACCTGGGTACAACAGCACTTATAACCCAGTCCACATAAACACCTACAGAAAAACTCACTCCAGACATTTCTCAGTGCAGCAACCACACGAGTAACTGAGGAAAACCAATGACTTTTCCCAAAACTAGTAAGGCAAAGTGAGTTTCAACATCAGAAGCCTGAGCAAAACGAAGAGAACCAATGCAAGCGATACCTTCAGAAGAGCTGGCACTGTATTTTCAATCTTAACTCCAAATAAAGGAAAAGCAGACAATACTACGTGAGCAGGGTTCAACATGCATGCACAGTAAAACAACCTCAGATGTTCTCCCGTCTTTACTGGAAGATACTGTTCTTTTTAAATATGCTGAACGCTTATACTTAAAACTGCATATATCAGAAAAATAATAAAATATCAGAAAAAACATTGAATACATCTAAACAACAGAATTAACGTAGGACCTATTCCTGCATCCCACAGTGCTGAACACACATGCTGATACCATCAACCAGCCAGGCTACACTTGTGCTCACACCAAGTCTAAATTCCAGCAATGCTTCCTCAGCATGTCCTAATCCTGCCATGAATCATCAAGCATTTCATGGTCCTGAACTTGGATAAACTGTAAGAATAATCAGAGAGAAACTTTGTCAAACACGACATTAGAAATTGGTTGAAAGAGTAAATCTCTGTTCATTCCGGTTACACACAACCCTGTGAGGCTTGGAGCTGGTGGAATTTTACAGCTTGCTTAGTGTATATAGTTTTAATGAAGAAAATATCATTACCGTTTAGTGAAAAGAAATTTTTGTAAACCAGAGTATTTTAACTCTAGTCTATGACTCAAATTTAGCTACCTTTACTATCTTAATTTGGAAGTTAAGCCTCACTTCAGCTCTGTGGCTTACCCAAAAAGCACAAATATTAGGAACTGAACATTATTTCAGAAGGTTGTTTTCAATATTTCTATCTTACAAGCTCTTTACCCAAATTCTTAATGCCTGAGACGAGACACGTAGGAAAAAAAACCCCAAACAAAAAACTTAGATAAACTGTACAAACTTGCAAAGCAAGCAGTAAGATACAGCTTTTTTTAGATTAAAGAGCTCAGTTTACTAACACACAGCAACAACCCTTCTTCTCACGAATTTTAAAGAAACAAAGCATTCACAGCAAAAGTGTGAAGGTTGCTGTAAAACAGATAACTGGTTACAAGATCCAAAGCAGAGGCATGGCATAAGCTCCAGCAGTGGACAGGACTTTGTGCTGGGACTCAGCTGTTACGTATGTTTATGAAGGGCCTGCAGAAGGTGAGGAGCAACAAGTTGACATCTGCTGACAACAGTTATTCAGAGTGGTAATGTTAAGGGCAGATACCAAGAACTAGAAAGGAATTTTAATGAGACTGAGTCACAGGATAACAAAATAAAACTGAAATTCAATATAAATAAATGTAAAGAGATGCAAACAAGGAAAAAAACCATATGCTAGGTGGACCATTTCCATGCAGGGTCAACATCTTGGGGTCACAACAGATAGGTGCGTGAGAAACATCTATGTCTATTAGAAGTCAAAAAAAAAAACCAATCCAAAATAAAAAAAATGCAACAGTGATAGGAGTTAAGACAGGAAGGAAGAACATAACACAGATTATTGCTATCACTGCAGGAATAGATGGAGCAGCATCTCAGAAGTCTGTGTGCTGTTGTGGTCTTTCCCTCTGCTCCAACTCGAAGAGACAAGAGAAGAGGCAGAGAAGAACAAGGATGGTGAAAACGCACGGATCACTGGCCACATCATCAGGAACGACTCAGAGAGCTTGGACTCCCCAGTTCTCCTAGGAAACCAGACAACTGAAGGGATGGGAGAATATGATGTTGGTTTATGAAATCATGACCAACATGGTGACAATAGATGGAAATGAACTGTTTTCTCTTTCTCCAAAACATTGATGGCACCAGATAAAACTAGCAGAAGTAATGTTCAAAGGACACATTAGCCAGGTTGCATCAACAACAGAAGGTGCTGTAAGCTCCTGAGTTCCAGCCAAACAACCAACCTCTTTTAATCCAGAAGCACTATCATAAGAAAGAAAGAAATCCACTTAAAATTTCAAGGGGAAAAAATAGCAACCTAAAATATCTTACACTGGCTGGATATCAAGACCAAGATGAAAGCTGACACATGGACTATGACATACATCCCTAAAGAATGCCCTAAAATAAAATCACAGTAAGAGTGGGAACACAGGCAGAAATCTAAAGCAAACGAGCCTAAAGCCCACTGTGTCCCTGCCAGGTTCGCTAACATGGCTATAGGTTCTCCATATTATCTCATAGAGGTTTTCTTTGAGACTTGTCCTAACGTCTTCTGCCTTTTGAAAGGAACTGAGGTGACATCCGTGCTGCTCCAGAACATGAAGGATATCAGGGATTTCATATTAAGTTGCTTTGGAAGATTGGTGAAACAGTACCAGGGAAAATAGGCATAATGAGCAGGTCATTTAGAGCAGAGACAGGCAGCATATGGATGCCAAAACTGTTAGGTGGCAAATTTTCAATGATGTTATGCAATAGTACTAGTAGTGGAGGGCTGTAGCTGTTAATACCTATAGTAAAGCACCTAGAAGAACAACTCGCCAGAAGGCAGAAATACTGCCTTGTACTTAGGTAATACTTTTACTTATTAAATGATCAACACATCTTGCTTCTGGTACTTTGACTGCCTCACCTGTCTTGTAATCTGAAACATCCTGACTACAGCATAAGGACCCTCTGAGGCTCTACAGGGTTCTCTGTCCCCTATTTTGTGTGGCCTCCTTAACACACAATCTGTTCACCAGCCACAACACGTAGGTTGTACCTCATACCAGGAACATATGACCTGGCTTACATGCAGAGGACACCAGCTACCTCCCATGGAAACAGTGAGTTCGGCAGGTCTTGCCATGGTATGCAGTCCTCAAACGTCAGCCCCAGCAGACCCAATGACTCACTTCACCCTGCAGAATTACATGCTCGTTTTCACATAGCTTGGTTCCAGTGATCATCAGTGACAACTGCAAAATTGAGAGCTATGAAGATTTAGCAGTCAATGCAGATCGCATGGGGAGGATTTCTGAAAATATGAGCAGCCAAATACGTTAGTACAACTGTAGAATAGATGCATTTTCAACCATGACCTGGAGCAGAGGCATTAATGTAGAAAACCCTAAACAGAAAGGGGATCAAGCACAGAAGGATAATAGCAACTGATCCAAACGTTTTTCACCATTTGGAGTATTAGAGAGAGGAACAAGAAGATATAATTTGTGTTTTTACTGAAATTTAGAAAAAAATATGCTCATAAAATTTATGCTTTATATATTATGATGGCTGGTGCCATTATTGACCCTTCCTTCACAGATGTTCAAATGGGCAATCAAAAAGGGTTTCACTTTGTCAGTTTTTCCACTGCCATCAGTCACAGAAAAAAAGAAAAACAGCTCAAGAGAAATAAAAGGCTGGAAGAGAACAAACTGAAATGCTCATCTTTACTCTAGGTTTTACAAAGCAGTCTCCACATATCAAAACAGCTAGTTAAGTACCATGATTTCTTCTTGCAATCAAACCTTTTTATTTCTCTCTGGAGCCTACTGCAAGAACAGAATCGTATGACACTCCTCTGCAATTGAAGACTTCACTTAAGAGCACACTGCATGAATGCAAGGTGATGCAATAAATAGAGACCATGTCAAAAGTAAGGGTGTTAATGCCAGAAATGAATTCTGTAGTATGGATGAAGACCTCAGATTTGCCAGCAACTCTAAGTTTTGCCTTCAAAAAATAAAGACCTCTGCCCTCCCTCACCTCCCCCATTTTTATACCTGTGAAAATACCTTCATTGTTATATGAAGTCTTGCACTGCTGCTGCAGCATAAAAATGCTTATCCAGAGATATTACAGTACCAGAAGAATTCATTTGTTAAAAAATAAAATAAAAAAAGGGACTAAACTTTTAATAGTCTGCAAGCTACATGAAAACACATTTCATTGTTGTACAGTAAGTTAAACAGGTAGGATCAATCCAATTCCAATTAATATTTTTATTTTATACTATTTTCAACAATTTCCAGGAAAAATAAAAGGGCAGTGGAACTCCCCAAGTCTTCACTATTTTTAATAGAAGTATTTAAATCTACTCTTTAATAGAACACCAAAGCACACAGTCCACGCCAACTTAGAATCACAGGACAGTTTGGGTTGGAAAGGACCTTTCAAGGTCATCTAGTCCAAACCCGTTGCCATGGGCAGGGACACCTTCAACCAGATCAGGTTGCTCAGAGCCCCGTCCAGCCTGACCTCAAATGTTTCCAGGGACGGGGCACTCACCACCGCTCTGGACAACCTGGGCCAGGGTTTCACCAAACTTTGGTAGATCTTTTGTGCAATCTCAGCTTGTCAGCCTCCTAAATTCTAGAAAGCAAGTTTCAAAACATGAAAAATGTATTTCCTCATTTCTCAAAGCTACATAGGTACCAAAATAGCCTGGTAGACACATTTGCACAAACCCTATGAGGCAAAATCTTTATTCAAACCTTAAAATATCTTGAGCTACTTGAAATAGTTATTGAAAGAATATTACACAACTCATTTTTTTGACTACTAAATTCCTAGTATTTTATTTTTTTAGAAAAAAAATCACAGAATGACAGAATGGTTGAGGTTAGAAGGGATGTTTGGAGATCATCTGGTCGAACCCCAGCCCTAACAGTAACCTATAAAACATTAGAAATGTCCTTTTATATTCCTAGAAATAACTTCTGCAAAGAGGCCATCTAACTCTTGAGGATGGTCAGCTTAGACTGAAAGAAGGGGATAGGAGAGGAGGTAACCCAAGACTTCCACCATTAAAAAAGCCCTATTGTTAAGAAAATAAGCAAAAAAAATCCCCTGAAACCATAATTCTTACCTTTATTTGGTATGTAATTATTGCAACAAAGGAAATTAAATCAGCTTTGAAGTCAAGAACCCTCATTTCTTTATATTTAGAGGCAAAGGAGATGTCTTTTTACTCCAGATAGTCAATGTGGTGTTATTTTTTGTTCTTTTTCTATGGAAAAACAATCTACCTCTATAGGAGTGAGCTATCAACATTAGTAAAAAATCAGTTTTTGCAAAATATGATTCTGTCTGTTTTGTGCAACTGTTATTAGGTAAGACTGTAAAGTGATTCCCAAATCCCTCTTCCCAAGGAAAGCTGGTTCAGCCATCAGACTTATATGTTGGATGAGCCCTTCTGTTTCCTATCAAGAAATACCATTTTGATTCTGTAAATTGAAAAAGGGAACAGGGCAGATCTCACACAGCATAAAATTCCCTGAAATAGCCCCGAGGCAAGAGGTACATCTCTTTGCAAAAAAAAAAAAAAAAAAAAGAAGAAGAAGAAGAAGGAAAAAAGTGACAGGGTGTAGTTTTAGCAATGTCTTGGCATTTCTTAAAGATATTTCTAAGATCTCATGGTGGCGCCCTCATCCAAAATCCTTCTGCATGAGACTTTCCAGAAGTCATCTGCACCTAGATTCAAATTTCCTGAGCTTTTTTTGTTGCTGTCAAGGCCACTATGAGGGAGATTTTGCTTCTAAATGGAGGAGATACAAGATCTAATGTGCTATCTATAGGCTAAAAGAATGATCAGAAATAAACATTTTCACAGATTTCAGCTGTTTGTCTCTACACAAACCCTTTTAAGAGAGAGCAAGCATTATGTAGCTGATGAACAGAGATCTTCACGCTGATGCCATGTCTTTTATCTAAAAGCACACAACATAAAGGAATAAAATGGAAGGCTGTGTTTAAAGGGACTTTTGATCTTTGATCCTCATGTCCCTTTGAGAACCTTCCCTTGGCCATCAATTGGGACAAAACCTTTTGTTCCTGATTATGAGGAATAACTAAGTTGGTCATGGTGGCGTGCTTGGTGGCAAAGAAAACTGAAGCAGAACATGGCAGGATAGTTGTAGTGTATCTTCACTGCTCAGACTTTAGATGTAAGAGTAGAGGTGAATGATGATCTTTCAAAAAAAGGGATGTTTATTTCCTCTTTCCTTTTACATATAGGAACCTCTCTATGGAAGATGTAGGTTAGTTTTACAGGAGTATACACCATTCTGGTTTCGTTCATGTTCTGTCATGGCCTCCACAACCTGGATGAATTTGTTCAGCTTGCTTTATGTTTTTCTATCCATCTAACAGCAGCATGTGCATATTTACAGCATGTTTTCAAAACCAAAGGCCTAAAAATGGGCACATCAGCCCCAAAGTGTGCTTTCGCCCCTCAGTTTTCACCAGATACTTATAAAAGTAAAAAATTGTATCATCATTACATCTGATGACAGTTGTATACTTGAAAGCTCTTTTTAAAAAGGTAGATAGTGTATTATCCTTCTTATCCAGAAGAAGATACCTTTATGAACACACAGAAAAAGTAACCCTACTCACAAACCCCAACCACATATACTGGAGGACATTCATACAGATGCTTTGCTCTACCTTAAGTGAACAGAAATTATCAGGAAAAACAGAAACAGAAAACCAACACCAGATAGAAAATGTCTTTCAAGACACTACTAGAAACAGAAGAAAAATAATTTGATAGGAAAAATGCTAATTTCTCACTAGCCTATTTGGATAGACAATCAAAAAGCAAACACAGATGTACTTGGCATCCTGAACAGAAATAAATCCAGGAAACCTAGTAGCTCACAATTTCGTATCTCAAAAAAAATGTGACCAGACCTTACTATTTTTTTATTTTAAATTACCTCTTTATGGTTTGTGAAGGTAAAAAAAAGCTTTGAGCCACATTTGTACACAATCAGAGCTAAGAAAACCAGTGCTGAGATTTTTTTCATAAATCTGCAGGCTTCCTCCTACTCAATTAGTTTCTGTTTCCAACCAGTATGAAATATGCTTTCATTCTTGTTGAAAATATGACAAACTACCCTTTAAACTGAAAAAAGGCAGAGTATTAATTATATTGCTAGTGAAATGAACAGCAGTAAGAATATCTGTCAAGCAGAAAATACAGAATAATATTACAAAAATCAAAAAGGGATAGGAGGAATAAGTCTATACAATCATCAAAATGATTTTGGTGACTGAATGTTTTACATATATAAATTAAAATACAAATCAATGTTAAGGATTTGTTCCTGCACTATACTTCCATTAGATTTCCACTTCATGCGTGACATTCACATTTACTGATGATGTCACTAACTTACCAGTCAAACCGTATTTTAAAATGTTTGCTCAATACAACAGAAATACAGAGTTATTTTAATATACATGGAAATTTCCCAACATAAAGCTTATTGCACACGCTAATTTTATTTTTCATGGAAAATACTGAAAAATTATTATCCAGTTTCTCCAGTACACTGCTGCAACTAATAGGATACAAACCAATGAACACTAGTAAACAAAGATAAGTCACAAGTTTCAGACATTAAGAAAATAACCACCATGCCACTTTCATTGAAAATGCAAGAGACTAACCCACAGTATGTTTTCACTATTTCATACCTGTATTTAGGAGATTCATTTGCGTACATGAATTTTATGTAATCAGAATGGATGCCACAATACAAATTTCTTCCCCATTTTGGCTTCAATTCAGTATTGTACTTCAAGAACATGCTTACATCTATCCCAATTTTTTACAGCTAAGGCAAGTAACAGTTCTGTTGAATTTGCCCAAAATGTCATGATTTGGTTAAAACCTTTCACTTAAGTAGCAAACAACTGTTGACTTATGTTGAAATTTCACTGAGAGCTCTAGACAACACCTCAGGGGGTTTTGTTTAAGTAGTATTACTATTTCAGTGATAGTGCCAATCCAGTAAACAAGTGGAGCACATCATCTATATGGACTGTATAGTAGGCCACATATTTTTTCCAGAATCTGGCTGGACAGCATGCTCCCTCATCAGTGTTAGTTTTGTATTAAAAAAAAAATCCTAAACAAAACACTATTTTAGCATTTTATTTAAAAATAAACAAACCAAAACACTAAAATAGTGTTTTATTTAAAACAAAACAAACCGAACAGTTCTAAACTGGCATCTTCAAGATCTTTGGCACTGCATCGACAAAAAACTAAGAACATCCAAGCTTTTAAGGTACTGTTATTTATTCCTTCTAAAACAATGTGGGAATGACCCAGCTGAGGTGAGCTTCACCGCTGGCCACGCAGACCTGACCATATAACAATAAATGTTTGAGGCAACAGCCCTTTTTTGGTGAACTATCAGAAATAGTCCCCTAGGATCTAAAAGCTGATGTGATACCTACTTTTTGTTCATGTTTTGCAACAGTTCCTTTAAATATGGGCAAATCACTTTATTTTTAAATGAACGCTTACATATTACTGGTAAAGAATAAGAAGATGTAAAAGTTTCTCATCTACTGTTTATAAATATACCATGTCTTTATCATAAAGCATGCAAGTCAATGACACAGTTGCACAGGGGTAGCTCCAGAGCCTGCAGTGGACATGAAGAATAAGACTTATTTCCCTAACACATGCGAGAAACACCCTAGCCATTTACTTATATATATTTACTGAAGGAGTAAGCCATACAAACAGCAGCACACACTCTCTTGCCTAGATCATATAGACAGACTTCTTTGCTGCTAGCACATATTTGTCAGATTAGCAGTACATCTTTTATTACTTTGTAGCTGCCATTTGGACTCCTCTCCTGCACTGGCCTGAGTAACCTTACGCTTCCTTTCTCCCTCCTCTTTCTTGGGAGAGTAGGCAGGACTGGCTGATAAAAGGCCTTTTATCTGTATGAAACCGAACAAGTCGACTACTGTTCATTTAGGGTCTTATACTGAATAACCATTTACGGTAGATTTGACTTAAACATTCTCTCTCTGTTTTGGGGGGGGGGGGGTTTATAGCTGTCAACACGTTCTGGTTTGTACAGGTCTGAAAGCATAATTTCCAAGGTTGAAAAGAGGAAGAAGGGAGTGCAATTTTTAAAAATAGTTAAGAACATGTCTACTGTGCCCTTTAAAGTAATCATTGGTCTAAGACAAACAGCTTTAGTAGCCAAGAAGGTCTGCCCAGTTTACCTTACATTCATCTAATAAACTGGTAAGTGTCAAGCGTAAAATCTGGATCACTGGGGTCAGGGACTGCTCTAGAACGGAAAGGATGACATGCTGCTCCTGTAAAAGTATGTTCAGGCATTTTTACAGCATACATACAAAGTTATGTATTTTAATTGTTGTACAGTGGGTTAAATGAGCTTTTCTTTTTTTAAAACAATGGAGACTTTACCCTCAGTATAATTAAGGTAATGATCTAAGAAACATGAAAAGTAATAATAACTTCTCAGAAACTTCACTACCTAAAATACATGGAGTCACATATAGTCCAAAAATCACTCTAGGTACTGTGCAGAAGATGCAATCAAACATTTCCTTGAAGTCTCACAGAAGAAAGGAATAACTCTTACGAATTACCTTTGTCTGCCTAACATTTGAAAACCAGATGAACTAGTTGAATTGCAGAAAACTTAATCAGCTGAATTAACTACCTGAACTTCAGGATAAAACAAAGAATAAAACTCTACATACCTTTATTTCTGTATGGGTCATTTTTTTAAACAAACATTTTCTTTTTAATTACACTCTCCAGAGTACCATTCTCAGGCAGTTCAGTGATTGCTGGTTTTCCCTAAATTATGGCCTTTTGATTGTAACAGAGAACATGCTCATTAGGTAAAGAAACAGTGTTATGTTGGAATACAAAGGATTTCTTTTAAAATTGAAGGTTCCAGAGCAAATGCAGGGCTAACTGAGAAAGTGCATAAATGCAAACAGAAGACAAAAAAAAGTTAAGAGACAAATGGCTTTTGACCTGTTTATGGTGTGCTAGGAAATATAAGGAAGGGATGATAGGTGATGCTCATCCACCAAATATTTGCCTTCTTACCTAGAAAAGCTTTGGGGATTTAAAAAAAAAAAAACAACAAAAACCAAAACCAAACAAAAAAAACCCCCAACAACCAACAATAAAGAAACCACAACACACACCCAGAGCATTCATAGGCATATTGACAGCTTGTGGATCTCTGCACAGAAATCTCCAGCAGTGGTTTGCAAACCAGGATGCATTTCCCACTCCTGAGGAAATGATACCAGCCCAAAACCCGAGAAGAAGGGCAGGAACAGAACAAAGCACAGAAAGGAAGGCACAGCCATTACCAGGGGACTGTGAAAAAGGAGGGGGGTGGTAAATGGCCAAAGAGATGGCTTGGGTAGGGCCTGGGCTATCAAACAGCCATGAGAACGAGGACACGTTTTTCACGAGGGAGGTCAAATGCTGGAACAGCCCCACAGAGATTTGGGAATCTCCATGCTCCAAGATTTTCCAAACTTAAAAAGGATGGGGGCCTCACCAATCTCGCTGAACTTTAAAGTCAGCCCAGCTTTGACCAGGAGGTTGGACCAGACGACCTCCAGGAATATCTTCCACCCAAAATTATCCTGATTCTAAAATTAAGAGTAGAAACAGAGCTCCATTACTCAGCAAGGGTCCCATGAAAGGAAGAGGCATGACTGTGACTGAAACAGGGACAAGGTAAGGCAATGATACCACCTTCATCCCTGACCTACGAACTGCCTAACCCACCACCACTGCCTGCTCTCCATTCCAATTTTTCTCAAGAGTGTTCTCACTACATACCTGACCCAGACACTTTGTTCCAATCCATTTTCAGGTCCACCTCCCCTTGCCTTTCAGCCATCTCCTCTCCTACTGCACCCCAGAAACATGTCAGGGATAATCCTGCTACCCATCCCCTTGGATGTAAGAACCAGTTTTTGATCAAGGGAAGGAAGGGCATGTGAACTAGGAAGAAACAAATGGTCATTAAAATAAGTTTGTTTGGTTTTTTCCTTGGTTTTTGTTGTTGGTTTTTTTTTTTTTTTAAACAAAACCAAAATATGAATAGGACATGGGCTCTTTTACTGTAAACTGTATGCCTCACCTTAGTGGTAATTTTTCACATTTGAAAATACAGCGTAAGTGTATCCCACTCCTTTCTCCCAAGTCATTCCTAAGGTTTAAAAGAAATAGGTACAAAGTATTTGTATTAGGGGGGTGACATAAAGCCAGACTTCAATAACTCCGAGATGAATAGTGGCACGTGTGAGGCATATTGGTATGGATAGCTATGAAATAAAAAACAGCCTTCCTCTTCTACACCCAGGACAAGATACATGAAAAGGCACGCATGAAAAAGGAATCCAAACAGAGGTGGAAAAGACTAGGTAGTGTATTGCTGTTATGGACTTATGACTCACTGCTGGTATTGCTACTACCTTGGAGGCCCAAAGTTTCCACTTTGTTTATTTTTAAAGCATTGAGTTGTGACTAGCCTGCCCTCTTAAATAACAGGAAAGAAAAAAGCAGATATTGGGAAGTATGACTGTCTGGATTGAATGTGTTAGAAAAAAGAAATTGCACTTCTTGTGTAATCTGAAAAAAGCTGAAATGCTGATGCCGTTAGGAGAAAAAAAAACAAAACAAAAACAAAACACACACAACCTACAGTAGAGAAAACAGTGCTGCACACAGAAGCAGCTCACAGATAACTCCACAGACTGAAAGATACACTGCCTGGTTCACCAAAACCAAAATACCAAGTAAAAATGAACAGCTTGTAAGAATAAAGTTTTTCATCTGAAAGTAGAGCACTTACATGTATCAAAATTCCAGGCAGTGGATGCTTATGAGCAGAGTAATTGGAAAGAAAAATAACAGCTAAAAGCAGGCTAAGAGAAATTTGCTTGCATCAGTTCAGCAAAAAACATAGCTTCTTTATGAAGGGCTTTCTTTGTAGAAACAGCGTAATTCTAAGCTTAGCAACCTCTTTATAAGGAACTAGATGTTTTCACTGAAAATAGAAGCTGACAGTCCACCTCTGTTCTTAAAGAAACATTATTTTAACCTAAAGAATTCCATAAAACCTGTAGCAGATAGCTTTGCATTTTTAAAAGGCTGCCATTTAAAATTCTTTTCAAATGGACAAATATTTCAATATAAGGCATTTTAATTTTTCATCTAACAGAACAGACAGTGAGGCAAGACCTAAATCAGATGCCTGAGTTTTTTCCCCACTTTAAGTGCTGACATGTGTTTCTTGGAGAAGAAAAAGTACACAAACAACAATGTGAAATCTACATAAAAAGAGAAAGTCACCGATAATATTGTTTGGAATGTCACACGCAGACCCATAGTCTTTGTTCCACGCAAAGTATATTATATTAAGTGTTAAACGGACATTTAATATAGAGAATTCTAAAGAGCTTCTTGTTTTGCGGTAAAAAGGGAAATGTGCACTAAGAGGTTGAACTGTGACAAGTGCAGAATAGTATCAATAATCCCATTACAACACCTGATTTGTCAAACTTGTCTCTACAAGTTATTCTAAAATTCACAATAGTGTTCTTAACCATTTATGAAATGGAGCAGATCATGTCTTTGTAGCATTCACAGCCACTGATTCTCCATGCTTTGTTGGAAAGAATGGCTTGAATGGCTACTAAGTCTTACACTTCATTTTCTTCAACCTCTTATTGATATCCTGGTGTTTTGAATGCTGTTCAACTGTAGGAGACTACAATACAAAGGTAGTATCAAGCAGGTGTTTTCTTTCTGGAACCACTAAGTTCTGTTGATGTATTATGTGGCATCGTGGCTTTACAGACCAAATCAGGTCATCAATATGCATGACCTCCACATCAGGCAGTGACCAGGAAGCGGAATGGATTCTCTCCTGAAAAATACAAAATCTGTCGAGCTGAGATTTAAGACAAACCAACAGAAGAGTCCAGGCTCCAGGTGTATCTGAAATCATGTGCGTACACACATTCCACACCAAATATGAGATTTTTCAGGAACATGGCAAGGAATACTCATTAATAAATACATATTTCTCAATCCAGGTTGAAAAACAGGTTTTCCTCTTAGTTTTGTACCTTAACTGAATGAATCCAAAGCTGTTTTAGAGATCACCACAGATTATCCAGAAGAAATATCATGAACTAAATGATGGCATAGAATAAAGAAAACTTATTTTGCCGAGGAGATACTTTAAAGAAACTTTTTCCCTGGTAGAAAATTTTCTTCCAGAAAAATGTTTTGGGAGCTATGGCTAATTGCAGGACACCTCTAGAAAGTAAAAGATGAGAAGGCTCTTAAATTACAAGGTTAATTTTTAAACAGAAAATGAAAGCATACAGCAAGACAACTCTTTAGACTTTCATTTAGCCAAAGATTATTAAGTTCTTGGACTGGAAGGTAGGGATGCCTTATAGATCACTGATTTTAACCTGATTAAGTTGTGTAAGCAGAGGAAGTCTCAAAAAGATATGCAACAATTCCCTCTAGCTCTTTAAAAGAAATTAATTATTCCAAAATAAGAAAAATTAACAAAACTAACAACGAGCAAAAATTTAGACAGACTGGGACAAATAAATGTGTCAGGTAACTAAGCAAAAGTCACAATTCGTGTAGAAGGCTTTAAGAAAAAAATATATACAACATGAAAAAAGAGGAGATAGAGGCTACTGAGAAATTCAAACTGAGGAAGAGGAAATTCTGTTGGCTGATGAAATGATGTACCATAAATTGGAATTAGCAGTAATACAGGCCCACTATCAGGAACAAAGATTAAATTTATAAATGGTCTTTGAAAAAGCAAACACGATCAATATTCTGTATTTGGAAAGCAGCAGTTTGCTTATGTTTCTAACACAAACAAGTGTGTTAGTACCATGGAGAATGTGCAGCATTAATGAGGAGAAAGACTTTCTAATCAACACTCCCATAAAGCTCACATCTTAAAAGAGAAAACTTTTGACCCACTGATGTTCATTTTTATAAATGCTGGAATATCAGAAGACAAGGTAAATGTACATGGAGATGCTCTTCCTCATATAAGAAAACACTACTTAATAAACATTTGGACCAACTGGATTCTGCTTTTTACAAAAATAAAACAGGTAATATTTTCATCAGAACCACTCTTGAACATTTCCCACCATTTTTTCCACTTGATTCATATGTCAGTGTCATAGCTAATGGAGTCATAGGTCAGTATGTGAAGACTGCCAATCTATTATGCATTAATGAGGTAGACACAACACATCTTCATGAAGCATTTGTCTTAGTACCTAATGAAATTTTAATTTGAAAACATTAGATACCAGTAACTAAGACTTCAAAACACAATTGTCAAAGGAATCATTGATCTAAGCCATGTTCAGTTGAGTTTTCCAAGCACCAGCACAAGGCCCTCTTAGTATTCTGTGCTTTCATCAACTAAAGACAACAAAAATCAGCAAAGGAATAACTAACCGAGAGAAGAAAAACAATTTGAGTTGCTCAGTAAACTAGGGAAGTTCAAACAAAATGCGTTCTTCAGGCTTGCATCAAGCATGCATGTAGTAAAGTGCTTCAGGAGTAAGAGATGCCCACAGGCAGGACCACTGGAGCTGGAGAATGAGAACTCTTACAGGTTGTCCTGTGCTTCAAGTGCCAGTGGTGACATGAATGTCAACCAAAGACAACATCTCCCAGAAAGCATCAGCTACTTGTGAAGGCTCTATATCCCCCCTAGTTTCTAGGGTTAATAAAAGAGCATACTTTTTCCACCGCCCCCCCCCCCCCCCGAAACCTGCTCAGTTTTTTATATTTTTACTCACAATGTAGGAAGAAACCTACAGAAAGAAGCACACAGTATGTTTACAAGTCAACCTGCCTGACATGGTTTTCTATGACAGATGGGATCAACCAGAGCAAGATTCCAAAGTGGGAGGAACAGAGGAGTCTGACAGCCCCCAACTATACATGAAGGAATATCATTCAGTGCAGAACAGGCCTGAATGGCTCCAGCATTTTTGCATTTGGATCCGGAGGTTTCTTGGATACAGCTTCTCCCCCTCCCCCAAGTAGCTGTTCCAACAAGGCTTAAGGGAGTAACATCCAAAATAAAGTCACACACAAAGCTTCAGTGGGTCTGCTGGCTTTTCCTATAAAAATTCCTACAACGAGAAAGGCAGAAAATTCAATTCAGACCTTGGATTTTAAGATTTCAGTAGCTTTTATCTTCTGTACAGGTAAGAAATGAACTCTCCTATGTCAAAAGGTGCCATATTCACACAGCCGCTACAGGAAACAACTGAAGCTGGATAAAGGCCATGCAGAAAGACTCCCTCCAGGCTCTAATGGTGAGACCACAGCTCTGGCTTGGGAGGAGAACATTTCCCAGCGCTGGCAGACAAAAATGTGGTTTTCATATTCGGTTAAAAAAAACACTGAAAGATTATTAAAATGCTATGCAATACTACTGATAAAATAGAATTAAGCTACCTCAAACCTACTGACATACTTTGCAGTAATGCAAGTGGACCATCTCAAGCCTCTAGGATCACTTCATGCAGCCAGCGTGAGCCAGGCTGGATGTGGCTTTCTAAAGAGATGCAAAACAGGACAGTAAAGATACTGAAAATCTCAAAAGAAGGATTATATGGAGAAAATTCAAAAATTTAAAAGGTTTTTTCTAAGAATTTTTTTGTCTGTCTTTTAGAATACACAGCAATGATAAAGCTAACACCTGCAGACACGCAGTGAGCTCATTTATGGAAGATTTCACTCTAAATTTTTCCTAGGTCTCCTTCAGAAAGTTTGAAGAGATAATAAATACACAGACAGATTTCAAAGCAATTTTTCTGTCTTCCAAATTAACTTCTCTCAAGTACATCCAGATATAGCAACCATTCATCTCACTGCCCAGTACGGAAATTTCTACATAGTCTACTCATTTACTACAAGCGGAAGTTTCTCTCCAGAGAAACTGCAGAACGATAGCCAAGTTCCTTCAAAAGATAAGCCTGAGAAAAAAAATAGTTTCCGTATGTGTGCTAATTACCAACTAAACCCTTCCTCACATGATCTGGAGTACAGAAGTCAAAGCTCTTAATTCCCTAAAAGATAAATTATGACTAAGTCTTAATAATACATCTCCCCCCCCCTCCGAAAAGCTAATTTCACAGGTATTTTTTAAATTACTGCTTGATTACAAAAGTCATCAATTTCGGCCATAAAGCAAAACCAAGACAAATGACTAAAATACTATGGAAATACTTGAGGGAGATTTACTGCAGCGGTAAATCTAATATCATCCTCAAAGGAAGAAACAAATAATTTAAGTTCACTGGTGAACAAAACAGGCTACTGACCAGTCAACCTACGGCTGCTTCTTGTTTGTCCCCAAGTCAGGGACCCACCCTTAAAGTCTACAATCTCTTCCTGCTCTCCGTAAGGCCACAGTAACCTTCTGTATCCTTTGGGCTGAAAAAAACCCCAAACACTCTGTCCAGACTAGAGGGAATGAACTAATTAATAGAAAGCTGCTTGTCCGATTTTCAAGGCAGGTACCTCAAGTTTATTTTACTGATGCCCCAGGGGTTAGCTAGCTGCTGAGTCAGAGGGAAGACTTCATTTCGCCCTGGAATTTTTTTATTCCAAACCTGTCATAAGGTTGTGTTTGTCAAGCTGCGGTTGTTTTGCCATGTGGGATTTCTGAATCAATTCAGGTGACTTGGGTTCAATGCTGAAATGGCTGCCTTTACAGAGCTCTCTAGCACCTTCCCTCAAGCCTCACAGATGTTGCTTTTCCTGTGTAGTGTCTGCCATCCTCCTGCTCTTACAGTTAATACTGCAGCATTGCAATAAAACAATGTATTTTAAAGAGAGAAGTACTTTACCTAGCACCTTACTTTTCTTTCTTGAAAGATTCTACTTTTACTGCAAGTTGAGCAATTTGATTTTCAAGAAAGTTGTCCACAATCTACTAAAGCACACCTTACCTCTTTCTGACATGCCAGCACTGGTACTTTACAAATACTTGTACAGGAGTCCTCCTCTATAAACCTCAAAGCATTTTACACGGCAAAGGAAGAAAAATTATTGAAATTCTATTGCTGAAGCAAAAGCTGCATTAATTGCCAAAAGCATCTGTTCAAAAAAAAAAATATTTTTTTTTTGTTTTCAAAAGACCAGGGATCTAGTTCCCACTGTATCAAAAAGACCAGTATTATGTTGGCTAAAATTCACTCAATTTCTCTAATTCCTTATTAGGGAAATACTATCACCTTTCCAGTCTTCACAGTACAAGGATAAATCAGTTATCATTTGCAAAACATTGGACTACATGGTAAAGAACAGCAAAGAAAAAATATTAGCCATAGCACAAGTTAGTAAGACATGGTAGGAAATCTCCGATTTTAACCCTTAGAATTTTAATCCACTGAAAAATTGTTAAAAAGGCCACTATATCTTAAGTAAAGCAGCCTAACGTCCTTGTCAGATGGTAAAAGAAACAGTCAGCTTCTATCTTCTGATTTTAAACAATGGAAAACCAATACAGTAAGGAAAAAAACCAAGCAACTATTTGGGCACAGCAGCCCATAAATATTATTTACATATATAAAATAAATTATACATTATATTTATACATATAAGCACACATATAATAAATAATGTATATACACACACATGTTATATATACACAAGAATTGCTATTGGAATATTGCACATTTTCATCACTTTTCTAGAAAACAGGTATTCACATATTCTGATATCTTTAAAGAAGTGTTTTTTCAAGTCTGGTGAGACACTCACAGGGTGAGGAGAAGCTGGTAAAGGCAATCATACTATCTGCTTACATCCACCTTTCCTCTTGCCTTTACTGCTCCTCTCTCCCCTCCACCTCCCCTCACTCCATCTGCTGCTCTGACAGGCTGCTTTCTCCTTTGGCATTCATTTCATCTTATTTTAAGGCTCCTCTCCTGATTATTGTCATTGATATAAACACCACCAAAGGACGCACTTGCACTTCACTCATAGCTGCCAATAGGAATGTGTGAATAAACACTACGCTACCTTTTATTTCTCTATATTTTAAAACGTTTTAGATGTATCAAGTTTCTCATTGCAACAGACACAGCAATCAACACCAAGTAACCTGTCCGCTCTCTCCAGATCACAGATAAGATAGCTATTTTTACTGAGCACGCACATCTCTTCAATGTTAATTTGACCTCCAGAAGAAACAGATGGGAAAAAAAAAATCGTAACAATTACTGCCTTTTTAAAAAATCTGAACAGAAACTTCTACTTGCACCTCTGTTCAAATTTAAAGCTCTTGTGCAGCTCACAGAATGGACTTCCCTACCTTTTTTCTACATTATCAATGCCTTCAGTTGAGGTACTACAGTTAGCAACTAATTAACATGCACTGAAATGAGTAGCACGTTTCACAGCTCCATCTCTTTGAGGTTACTTGCAGACCCAAAGAGATACACCACGTTGATTGCCTACAGTCACGTTTTACTCTGAAACAATGACAGCTAAATATCGGGCAAAAACAAAGCATGACAAAACATGACAAGGAAGGTCATCTGTGTGTTCCCAGCACGAGAGACAGACTGTGAAATACTGCTGTTGAGTTAAAAGTGTTAAACAATAATTAAAAGTACAGCAGAGATGTAATTACTATCTCAAAAAAAAAAACCAAACCAAAAAAAACCCAAAACAAACAAAACAACACCTACACCATTTTACCTATTTAACATGCTAGGTAAAACAGTTTTTTACTAGGTAGCAGCAAAAGCACACATTCACCAAGTTCTACTTTCATGTAACAAAAGAGTATTCTTAGCCACTGATTTCAGCTAGCTTATTAATCAAGGAGAATAGCTAATAATACAAAATTGCAATTTAAATGCTATTACTAGGAATACTGTTAATGGAAAATGAGAGCCTTTCTACACTCTCAATACTGAATATTAAGGTAAGCCTTTAAGCGTATATTAGTAATGCAGTACTGAAAATACAAATGCAATAGCTTAGTGCATATTCACAAAAGCTCTAAAAGGACTGCAGAACTACAGTACTAGGGCTGATACATGAAGTACTTCTCCCATTTCTACTACGGCGCAGCCTAGAAAAGCCAGTAAAGAAACCACTGGAGGCAGACAACATGCAGAAAAACAGGTCGAAAAAACTTTGATGGCAACAGGTACAATACAGTGAAAAGAGTCAGTAAAAAAAAAACCTCCCTTGATAAAATAAGACATAAGGCAATTTACATACAGATCCTGCAATTCATCACATACATTCAAGCTACTTACCATGTAATTAGGGATAAATTATAAACACTGAACCATGGTGTTTCACTAGCATTTGTACAGGTTCTCCTCCTCCAAACAAAAGCACTGTGTATAGAAACTTGGCACCCAAGTGCACTGCATCAGCATACAAGTTTTTTGAAACTGACAAAGCATTCAGTTCTAGGGAAGTTCTTTTCACTGTCCATCCTTCCACTCTTTTTTTTTTTTTTAGCTTGCCATAAAAGTCATAAATTAGAATATTCTGAGTTCCCTAAGGTGACAAAAGACACTTGGACAGAGTCTGTGAAAAGGTTTAGAAATCTTGCTTCAGAAACTAACTACTGAGAATTTCCAGTTCCCTTTATAACTAGTTTAAAAGGAATATCTCACTGTTGATGAATACGACTTCACAGTTATTTTGATTACAATTTCTCTCACCAGAAGACTTTATGTGAAATTTTATTACCATCTCAAAAACAGAAATCCTTTTACAGGCCCAAGAAGAAACATCCCACATTGTTCTTGAACTGTACACTTATCAGCAAACCAAGGAAGCGATCCCACAAGACTTCATTCATATAAGCAGCCATTCAATGAATCTCAAATGATGCAGCTGTATTGCTGGAAAGTTGGGGGTTTTTAAATGCAAGTATCTGAAAGCCTCAGTTGTTAAGACTGAGCCTTCCGAATCCGAGAATGTAATTATTTTTCCAACTTATCAAGACTATTCCCTAAATGCAGTGACTGCTGTAAGTGCCTCTGCATATAAAAAAAACTCCCAGGGTAGAATGGATAAATGTATTAAGAACTGATCTTAAATTCTCTATGTCATTACAAAAATCAGTAAAGAATACATACTTTTAATCAAAGGTTCATGAGGCATATATCGATTCTGTCACTGAAAAATTACTATATTTAATCAAATTAACTGCAACTAACAATGTAATCAATGCATGCTAATGTAAATTCACGTACAATGAAAGAATTGGAGCGCCAATAACTGCAGACCCTTATAGCACTATTTTGAGTGTTTCGATTAAATTCAGGACAAATTTCATTTGACTTACAAAGCTTTTTCAGCTGAGTTTTGGACTGAGACCACATGTAGAAAATATAGGACTAGAAAATGCATACATCGAGATACAGAAATCCTCTTTCATAAACTGACAGTAATGTCTGGCCCACAGAAAACGTTTGTTCTCTATATACTTGTGGGTGATGCAGCACTGATGACTAAAAGGATCCTTAACACAACAGCCTACAAACTACATTTGGAAACACCCTAGCGACAGCTTGTGTTTTCACATTTCACTTCTGTCACTGCCCCAACATCAACAATTGTAACATCAGGCACATCTCCAGTTGTATTTATTGAATATTGAGCCTCACAAGCTTGCTCACTTATATTTTGTTCTACCTTTAATCTATTTTAAAATAAATTAACGTATTTTTAACCTGTTGTACTTGGACTTAGGCTCCAAGAGCCTTTACTGTAAATTAAGCAGGCAGCTGCCCCTTACTAGATACTTCTTAATTTTGGAACAAGGGAGAAGAATCAATCCTCCCTCCTTTCTCACAAACAAATCAAAATTCACCCCACTCCCTATCACAAGCATGAGGCCAAATCTGGCTGCTTTTATTTCAGATGAATGGGAAGGTGCTCTTACTAAAGAATGTGAATGTAAATTTATTTTGGACTGAGTACACCAGAACACACTTCCTCTCTCTCTAATTGACCTGATTTTACTTTTTACTCAGGTTTCACACTAACTTCTGAGAAAACCTGAAATAGTTGACTGACTTTATAACAATTTGAAAAAAATGTTAAAAATGTCTTCTGTAGCCAAGAACTTCCTGAAGTCAAAATGTCCATAAAAACACAGAATGGGTCTAACTCCTGCATAGGCCAAACTGTCCAATTCAGAACTTTAACAGGTACTTTCATAGTAAGCAACTTACAGAAAGGATAACCAAAAAAACATACACTGTGGAAAATTTGCTAACGAATAAATTGCCTCGAGAACAATGCCATAGACATCAAAATTATTCCAGAACCTACCTGTGCATATTCCTTCTCAATTGCAGCTCTCTTCTGACTGAATGCTCTGAAAGAGGGAAAAAAAAAATCCCTTAATACATACAGCAAACCACTATAAATTCAATAATTTACTTAAAAGGATTTTCTGCTAGAGAGTCTTTATAGTTAAATGAGCAATAAAAAAGCAAAATTGTTTGAAAACTGTATATCAGTAGCCTAGCAACTAGTGCATGTGGACTTCACATATGTGATGTTCAAATTTCCAAGTTTTATTGGACAAATTCAGTTCCCAGGACTACCAGTGTAAATACCATTTACTTCATTAAAGGCTCATCAGCTTTCCACTGGTATAGCCTAGGGAAGAATTTGGTAGCACAGAACAGAATTTGGCTTTATGCATCTAGATGGACTTACTTACTATTTCTTTTTCTTTTTTTTTTTTTTTTTAAGAAAATGTAAAGTAACAGCAACTGAACATACTAGATTCATAGTTGTAGTCACAAGACTAACAGCCTTTCTCTAAACCCATGCTGTCCCACAGCAATATACTGATTTACCCATTAATGTAGCTATATTGCATTAGACCCACTTAACTCGGTGCCAATCGTAGCATGTCATTCCACATTAACATCGGTGCTGTACTCTCACGTAGGGGCTCAAGATGTACCATCTCAATGTATTTTAAAATAGAGGGTTTCAACACTATCACTGTTATAACAGGAAGAAGGTTCAAATACCTAGATGTGTCAAGGCTCTTTTTTCAATAGCTTAAGCTATTCCCTCTTTAGCACTTGAACAGTGAAAGCAGAGTCATTTTCTTCAAGCTATACTACAAACTACTAAGCTTAAGGCTACGCCATCAGCAAAAGAAAATCTAATTCTATTTAAATTAGTTACACAATAATTATGGTGACACATTAATAAAAAATCCTCAGGAACATCCTATAATAAGGTTAACTCAATAAACACAAACAAAAGGAGCTCTGAACAGGCTCTTTCTACTCCTGTCTACTCCATTTCACCCATGAAGAGCATCCACACGCTGATAAGGCTCAGCCTCCACAACGGGATCTAAAACAAAAGTCTAAAGGCATTGTGATTGCTTAAAATTCTTTCCAGACTAATGATAGCCCTGAAGATCTGGCCATATTCCAACTCAAATAATTGCATCCCATCTTCCTAAATCCCCCTCATGTAGCTCAGGTGGGTACAAAGGGCTGTACGACTGTGCCACACGAAACACCTCTGTATGAACAGGTAAAAATTGTCTGAGGTGCCTGTAAATGAATCTACTTTGTAAACCAGTCAAGATATTTCATCTAATATTACAAAACAATTTCTTTTAGGCTTTCCTGTTCCAAAGTCCAATATCCTAGTCAGTGTAGCAAACATCTAAAAACCACACATACTATCCTTCTAAAAGATCTTACTTTTCTTTTAAAAGTATAAGTAACTGCAGAAGTAACTACTAGGAATAACTGAAGTGTGTTACCAATATTGAAAAGGTGAAAGAAAACAAGCAGCTGGCTTTGAACCGTAAATCTGGGAAGACTTTAGGGCAAAGGCAGTTATTTTCCAAGTCTCAGCTAATCTTATTTGAAAACATATAATCAGAGATAAATATTAAGGATACTCAGTTTACACAAAACCTGGATATGGAGCTGTGTATTTCACCGTGAGGTTTTTTTCCCCCCATACAAAACAAATTTCACTTAAACTAATTGCATAAAAATTGTGAACAAGCTGGAAGCCTGAGATATGCCCTAAAAACCTTCTACGTTAAAAGGTTTACACTAGAGAAAAAAACCGAACACATTCAACTGGCCCTACTGTAGAATTACAAAATACCATGCAAATCAAATTTACTTGCAAAACTGACAGAAATCTTGGACTTGGAATGACTGCAAGCTCCAGCACGAAGAAAATGTATGTACAGTAGCACCTCCATGAATTAGAAACATTTTAGAGTAGTTTCAGATTTTGTTCTGCATTTTAAATGGGGTCTTATAAAAAAGTTGGCAGGACAGCATATAATTCAATTTATACAATACTTAAATTTGTGTTTGATCTGTGTTTTGGTGAATGAAGTAAATGGTAAGTACTGAAAGACCAGCAGAATCAGCCACCTGTATTCCTTGAAGCTGGTGTTCTCTGCTGCTTTGTGACTGCGTTTCCCTCAATTTGTCAAACACAAAGCTGTTTTTAACCTCGGGACAGTTTATACAGGAATCCCTTTATGACAACCATAAATATATTACAAAACACAATGAAATATGAGACTGAAGTAGACAAATTTCCCAGGAGAAAATGATTTGGAGCAGGGGAGAAAAAAAAGTGTCTGACTAATAAATGCATCATAGTTTCTTAATTTGGGAAACCTGAAAACTTTCATGTGTGTATCTTGATTTATGTGCAAAGCTGGGATATTCTTAACCTTATTGTCATTCAAGATGGAATTTCAAGTTCATTCATACACGGAAAGATTTGGTTCCGTAAACTAATAAAACGTTCTCAAAGTTTTTTAAAAATGAATTAGCAGGTCTGCAAGAAGGCAGGAACATTATTTAGGGTTTCTTTAAACTAGGAAGTATTAATATCTTCTATTACATCTTTTTCTCTAATTAACCATGAAGTGCAAGAAGCACCAGAACTGCACGCCTCAAAAAGTATCCTAGCTTTTGTTTCTGGACAGTAATTCCTAAATATCATCTCTATCCTGCAAATGTTGATTCATACGATACGCTTACTCCCTTTGCCCCACTAAAAATTATTCAAAACCATTTAAAATTGACAGTTTAAAAAGAGGATGAGAAAGAATAAATACAAAGAAATTCAACACACTATGTGGTGTATACAGTCAATCTGCAACCATTTTCCATTTTGATACTTGCCACAATCCTCACATTGCAGGAAAATCCTGACTTAAGTCTCCAAAAAAAGAAAACCAATTAAAAAAACATAAAATTATGCTCACCATCAGGACAAGCCACCGCCATTTATAAAAAATGCTATTTTATTACACGTCGAGAGTGTGACCAGATGCCTGTCTTTAAAAGAGCCTGCTGCTAGGGAAGACTGCTGCAAGCCCGAAGGAAAAGTCACACTCAGAAAAGTTACTTCAGTGGTTTCAACATACATCATTTAACATCAAAAGGCAATGCCAGCCACTCACAGCATTTCCTCACACACCGCTTCCAAGGCTTACAGCTCCGTATGACTAGAATGAACCTAATCCTGGAGGGATTATGAAGGAATGTTCTTTCCAAAGCACAAACAGCTAGAGAAGCTCGGCAGAGAAGGTTTGTCTTCCTTTGAAATGTCAGCAATTGGCCAAGTCTGGTCAAAAACAGAGCAGTGGGGTTAGAGAACAGTTGCTCCTATTGTCATTAGGACAATAAGGACTAAACATAGGGTTAGAAAGGACTTCTCTTTCAGACTAAAAACTAGTAAGAATATCTGAAGAAGAGGAAGGTGGGGATTTTTCTGCTGCATAGCAGGACTTCGCCCACCTACATCTTCTCCTTACGTTCCTCATCGGGCTTCTGACCTGGGATAACACATGCCAAAGTGCACCACAATGCTGAGCTAGTCACTTTGGTTCCTGAGGAAGAAAATTCTTTGGTCTTAATTCATAGGACTTCATGTGACAAAAAATATCTGGATGAAACGTAATAATCTATGGTATTAAAGAAATTAGATTATGCAATCTAACTTTCCCTTGGGCTCTGTGAAACAGTGGAACTGTAAGGGAGAAGCAGAAAGAAAACTGTACTTACTGTCATCCCTGCTTTGCCCATACTACTTTTACTAGTGCTAAACCCTCACTGTCACTGCAAATTCCCAAACATAAATTCCAGCAACTGTCAGGTATTTAAATTACTCATATCAACTTAAGGTAACAGATACTATGAAATGTTCAGGTATATTTTTAAATTCTCATTGTAAATAAGCGTAACAATGTGAAGTAAGGAGTCAGGTCAGTGGAGAATGATACTTCAAGAACTCTTCCTATAGAGAAACAGGAGAAACAGACAGGCTCTACCGGGTACGTGGATGTCCACTTGGGTTGGAAACGTCTAAAGCTCCAACGTTCATGAAAAACCAGTATGTTAACATTAAAATATGCATTAGTGTTATATAAAACAATGTTATATTTGCCAAGATTATCCAGTCATACAAATCTAAGGATGAAAGTCACAGCTTGCACAGTAAAAACAGTTAAACAGTGACACCCTGAAAATCAGAAAGCGAATTACTCTCTGTATTAAAAACCCAATTTAACTGTATCTAGAGAGCTATGCAAAAATGTAAACAGACACTTCATGTACAGGTCTCTTGAATAAAAGAAGGGGCTAAATTTGCATAGGTGAATGTATTTCCATTTAAAGGCTGAGAAATTCAGCAATGAGCCAAGCAGGGGGCTGAATCACATTTGGAATGAGTCCCTGTACAAGATCACGATAATGGTCAAAAACAGATGTATTAACTGGCAAACCGGTACAACTCACCTAGCACTAGCAGTTTATGTTAATACAATTTTTTGGCTATGGAGATTCAGAGAAGTTGTTCAGAAATTTTAATTTAAAAAATGCCAAACCTTACAATTTGTACAACTATGCAAAGCACCAGAAAACGTACAAATTGGTATCACATCTGAAACATCCAAAAGTGTTAGACTAAAGAAATGCATCTGTTTTAACTGACCTTGACCTAAGAGAGTCCCCAACTGCTACACTAACAAAAGCAAGAAGCAGCAAATGAGAAAATAATGCGCTCAGCTCTAGGGAGACTGGATTTCCCAGATCAGCAGAACACAGAGCAACAGAATCGACACTTTCAGTGCCATCTATCCGAAAGATAATGGGGGGGGGGGGGGGGGGGGCGGGGGGGCAGGAATTACACATGCACACACTGCATGGTGATGGTAACTCTCCAAAATCTTGTTTTAAACCTTTCAATACAGACTACTGTATCCCTAACAGAATCAAACCAACAAAGTCAGTATAATTTTATCTTTGCTTTACCAACTGTGGATCTCCCGAAGTCAACAAAAAGTGAAACCCACATTAAGCGATGCAGATCAATAAAGTAGATCTGTAAAACCCCAATACAATGAGAAAAGGAATGGGAAAAAAAAGGGGGAGGAATAAAAGATTTTCCATTGTTTTGATTTTTTGGGGTAGTAAGACAATTTCAAAATTCAGTTTAAAAATTAATTCATCCCATCAAAAATTCCTGAAGTAAATCTACTTAGGAATGGTAGAGCACATTGCAACTGATTTTAAACTGACTCAACCCACCAACACTCAAGGAGGTGAATCAGTGAATTATGAAACACCCAAAAATTTCCAGCTTCCCAAAAATTTCCAGCTTCCCAAAAAGTACATCAGGAATTATTCATGACATGTAGAACACATGCCAGTGGAAAATTATGACTTTGCAACTTCTGCTTAAAATGTACTGGTAGCACAAACATTCAGTGTGCAACAGTGCAGTGTCCAAAGTAATACTATACTGGTTTTCTTTTTTAAGATGAAAGTATATGCTTACTCCAAAACTTTCTGTTAAGAGACAGCTCTCATTTAAAAAAAAACAAAAAAAAAAAAAGAAAAAGAAAAAAGAGGGGAGGCAACCCCAGAAAACTTAAAAGCCAGTATTATGTATCAAGGTAGAATTACACAGCTGGCTTTGTTCATTCTTTTTGTCCCATTCAGAGACAAAAATCACTACTGAATGATCTCAAACCACCTAACAGTGAATACATGCATGAACACAGTCTTAGCCCCCCCCCCCCCCGAAAATCCCAATCTACCTTTGAAACAAAAACAAACAAAAACCTGCGTGCAGCAAGTTAAAATGCAGTGTTAAATATCAATTCCCTACCTGCTTTAACTGACAAACAGGTCTAGAATGCCTTTTACAGTGACAAGATGTATTTATTCTAAGCAAGGGAAATAGATCCTAATATATGAGCAACAGGGGAGAAACCCCGATGGTGAACTACACACACTTGAAATATTTATGTACAAGATGGAATTGAAATTTCCAGCCAGCTGCCCCAGCCTGGCCTGTTGCTCAAGACTGGCGTGTCCCAGGGGCAGGACTTGGCATTTGCCTTTGGTGACCTTCACGAGGTTCCTGCCAGCCCACGTCACCCATCTGTCAAGGTCACTCTGAATGCAGCCCTGCCTCCAGCCTAACTATCAACCATTCTCCCCCAGTTTGAAACCCTTCATCAACTTGCTGAGAGCATGCTCCATCCCATCATCCAGGCTGTCATTAAAGTCATTAAATAGTGCTGATCCAGTATTGACCTCTGAGGGATACCCAGCTGCCAAATGGACTTTGCACTGTTCTCCACCACTTCGAGAAGTCCAACCAATTTTCCACCCACTTATCAGTCCATATGCCCCCGATGTGGCTATAAAGGTACTACAGGAGACTGTGTCAAAGGCCTCACTAAAGTCAACACATACAACACACACTGCTGTCACCTTGCCCACATTGCTGGCCTTCCCAGAAGGCAATCAGGCACAATTTGCCCTTGGTAAGTCCGCACTGGCTGCTCCCAATCGCCTTCTTGTCCCTTCAAGAAATGGATTCTTGGAAAAGAAGCCTTGGAAATGGCTCCTAGGAAGTTTTGCTCTATAATCTTCCCAGGAACTAAGGTAAAACTGACCAGCCTGCTGTTCCCCAGATCCTCCTTCCAGCCATCTTTGAAAATGGCTATGGCATTTGCCTTCTTCAGGTCATCAGGAACCTCTCCTGATCGCCATGACCTTTCAAAGATTGCAGAGTGAACTATCTTACCACACCTCTGTAGTCCCAGTAAGCTCACAGCTCTGCAACTGCACACGCATTTTTAATTCCTCCTGTTTGTTTCCCAACTGCACGGGCTCATGTACAGGCACCGGTGACAGATCCCCAGTCATACTGGGGTGAGCCTCTTCCAGGACACTGTACCCCAAACACTTCTTCATTAGAGCCAATGCCTTTGCTTCAGGTTATGGTAACTCTCCCTTAGCAGACTTGGTTTACAGCCTTCCTCACTAGCTAGCTGTTGGTGAAGGTGCTTGTGCCTCATCTTGTCAGATGGATCCCATCCCTCCTCAGCAGTCCTTGTTTCAACAAGGGTCTCAGGTTTATAAGATCCAAAGCCCTGCCTGCAACATCAGCTGCACTGCCAGGTGCTGACCTGCTGGATGTGACCACTCCTGCCCAAGCCCTTTACCTTCACAGGAAGGACTAAGAACACCCCCCAAGGTCCCCCTGCCCTTCACACTTGTCCCAAGAGTTCTGACATCACTCTTTACACATTCCAGGTCACCTCTGGCAGCATCCTAGGTGCCCACATGGGGTAACAGTCCCCATGTTGGATGAGCCTTTGTAGTTGTTCTGCAGTATCCTGGATCTAACTCCCCAGCAAACAACAAACCTCCCAAGATACCAAGTCAGCTCAGCACATGGATGCTTCTGTTTCCTGTAGGAGGGAGTCTCCAGAGACCATCACCTGCCTCTGATGGTACAGTCTGTTCACTTCCTTCCACAGCTCCTTTACTTGGTGGCACGTCAGTGCTTTGTCAGAGAACATCTCCCACAGGGGAGGCCACTGTTGACCCCAGCCCCAGGGAGAGGCACCACACACACCTTGCAGCCTGAGACCTGGACAGCAGCATCCTCTGTCTGGGTTGAGACCTGTTGTGCCAGGGGTAGTTGCTCCCATTGACGTTCCCAACAGCATCATTGCTCAATTTCAAGCAATTCCACATGTGGAGCAGTCTTTGGCCCACCTTGTGTTCCTGCTGTGCCATCTGCTACCTGTCAGCAGTACTCCAGGCTAGCCACTCTCTAAACATCTGTTGAAGAGTCACTTGACACTGCCTGGTCAGTCTGTTGAAGACAAAAGGTTTAAGTACTCCCCTGTCAGGAAACAGCCAAGAGAAGCTGTCTGCTAGAGCCAGCAGCAGCAAGCCAACAGCAGTGGCCAGAAGGTGACTGCTGAAGAAGGAGCCTGAAACATGCTGCACCAACTGCTATGTCAACTAACGAACTCTGCTGCACTGTCTTGCCAAGGCTAAGGGAAAGCTCACTGGAAGCACATGCATGTGTAAGCAAAATGCACAGCATACCAGAAGAAACATCTTAACACTTCAAAGGTACAACAGCTAATGTTTAATAGACGGTAGTTACATTTGATATGGTCATAGTTGAATTAAAACATTCTTTGTAATTCCAGCTGCCACTACAAAATCAAACAGGGAGCAATCCTGAAATACTTGGGGGGAGGGAGGGGGCCAAAACATTTTCCCCTCTTGTAGGAAAACAGGATTTCTTTAGGAATGCTGTTGTTCTTGTTTGGAGGTTTAATTCACTTCTTTTATCTGGATGCCTCATCCCACTTTCTCCAGTAACATGAAAAATGCACCATAATGAATCAATATCGTACAACTGAACAAGTGCTTTTACCTGGTTTTTAATTTAAGGACAGGCGTGTCACTAACAAAGGCACAACTGAATTCAAAAGTACTTCAGCTAATATAAATCATCACCATAGCTCAGTTTAGACCAGCGGTTGGCAATAAATGCTGAGATAACATAGCACACTAGCAGCTGCATGCCTAATTAAGTACTTCAGGAACACCTGTATATGCAAGCACAGACTGCATTAAAATTCCCTTTCCATGTCCAGCAGAGACAAAGACGACATACCTGAAGCAATAATTAATCTACAGAAATTATTCATCATGACAAGACTCCCAAACACTACATGTAATAGGCTCCTCTTCGTGTCCTTCTGTTTATACTAAACAGAATTACCACTACCAAAGCATTTTAAGAGACATGCAAAAAATTCTGAGTGTCTGAAGGATAAATTATTTTACAGAAACAGTGATTTCTAAAGTTATCTATATAAAGACTTCAGAAGCCATAGCAGCAGCCAGAGCACAACCACCCAGGTTATTAAAATTAGAAACACACTTCTAGTAAGAAGGGGTCTCCTGTTAGCTCCTTTCCACCAGGTAAGTTCACATGTGGCTCTTCAAAGAAAAGAGCAAGCAATGCGCCACTTCAAAGAGGCAATTTAAAACACTACATACAAGGGAGGCAGAACAATCAGAAGCAATTTTCATGACAAAGTACCCACGGCTTCAAATTCAGAGACTTTTGTAGGTTGGGGAGTTCACACAATTACACAAAGGACTGGCTTTCCCTTTTCCAAGCAAAACTCCTCTGAACACAGAAAATGCTATTGTCTTAAGGCAATGGAATAGCCTTGCCTGGAATACAGTAACAGAACCATTTCACTGCCTATAGCATCTAAAAAAATCACCGTCAGCTTTGTGATTCAACACAAGCATCTGACAGACAACTGCAAAGCTCTCTAAGCTTCTTCAGGTTTATATAAAGTTCAAACATGGCATTAGCAGGGAAAAAGTATCAGAAGATGACAACCTTTCATTCACCCAGCTAAAGGTAAGCTGAAGCAGGTTCATGGCTGTTGCACTTTCAAAGTTACATCTACTGCAAAATAGAAAACCAAAACAAGTACAGTGGGAGTGGGTTAAGTGGCCTTAGAGAGTGAATTCTGGACTGAAATTATATCAGCATTAATTTTTGGATAATGCTTTGTGCTACCAGTCAAAATGGCAGTGCAGTCCTCTTTTTTTCTCTTCAACAGTGTATTTCCCAGCCCCTTGAACCAGCCCTAAGTCATCAGTCTACCTGCTTTTCAAATAAAGAATTGTTAACTTGAAAATCCATACAGCACTGGTTGGTTTTTGTGATTTTTCTTCAGTTTTAGGGTGCTCCTTTTATTTATAACTTGTATGAAAATCACAGAAGACTGATCCAGTGATGAACATCAAAAAAAGAAATGTATTCAACATGCCTACATACAAAAGTTTGAGAAAGTAGCATTAGTGACCATGTACAGTTTATTTTAATCTTTTCTAGCCATAGCATGTTTCCTGGCACAAATGCTACTTGCCCACCATGCCTACATTGATCATTGAACACCACTAATAATATTTTACTTACGCATCAGAAAATTCACCTAGGACACAGCATGCAAACTTAATTCTACAGCAAAGCTTTTATCATGACAAACAGTCTCCTTTTTCAAACTAAGTTTATGCCAGCACGTCCATTCACTATTGCTATTGTTCTGGCATCACAACTGAAGTATCTTTCAAAATCTGTTAAATCTAACACAAATTTAACTTCTGCATTGACAGACAGCTATAAATACACCATGAAAAACAAAGCAAGTGACTTGGAAAGCAGCATGGTTCAGAGCGAGACAGACACAGTGCATGTCTGAAGTTTCACAGGCAGGCCCATATACCTGGTACAAATCTGACAGTTCCTCTGGTCGTGGTCCAAGCTGGCTGAACCTCCAACAGCTCTGATCTGGATGCGCCATACCTAACAGACCTGCCAGCTCTGAGAATAGGGCAAAGTAGCGTATACATCTGCATCCACCTAGACAGCCAAGTTCAATTGTCTTGGGAAAGTAAGGATAAACCTGTTTTAAGTATTCTCTACCAGTTAGTGGAAAAGTTTTCTTATCCAAGCAGGCAAATGGGACATTTCCTCCCGGAATCTACCTGGGAAAGGGCAGAGGTACAGAGATGCCCACAAGGGAGCAGTTCCAAGGCTCTTTAGGCAAAGTAAGGCATGAAGTTCCTCCTTCAGCACCCATAGGCAAGGTGAAGTCTCACCTTAATCAGCACATGTATAAGAATTAACTCTTTTATTACAACTCTTTCTACTGTCAGACCACCTGAAAGTCATTTGCAACCAAAGAGATCTCACCAGGGAGGGCACTGACCCCAATCACTTTCTGGCTAGTTGGATTCAATCTAAACATCCCTGTATTTCAGTCAAACCAATGCTGCCTCTCTAAGACTAGATCTCACACCCTCACTTTTGCAAAAAGGCAACTGAAGAAATTAAGAAGCTGTAAACAAGTAGAAACTCACTTCCATTTCATTTAAGACCATACTCTCCACTGCCACAGAGTACTTCAGCTTCCTTTCCAGCCGTTCCAGGGGAAAAAAAAAAAAAAGAAAAAAAATCACCAGATGCTATGTTACAGCAAATAGCCTTTATGTTTTATGTTTGATTTTAAAAAATAACAAACTCTCTTTTGTTCAATGATCTTATATCACCTGAATGAAACAGATCTCTTCTTAGAAAGGTGATTATTTTATATGCACAGTTACCTTCCAGATTTATCTGATGAAGAATAAGCAATTCACCAGCATTTTTATCTAGAAGAAAAAGTCTGGATCCCTCAGTACATACACTTCCTATTCCATGTCAGGTTTGAATAATATCAGCACTACTACTATTGCCTTTCCTGCTGAAGACTTTGTTCCACCTATTAAATAAACTCTAGAATAAGTTGCTGTACTGTGTTGAGCATTTAATAGCACTGGTCAAACACAGTTCTGCTGCTTAGATTTTGGGTTGGTTTTATTTGTCTGGTCTCCAGCTAAACTTCCTGTCTCATACATTAGCACAAGATCATCATCCATGCCCTTCTGCATGGAGATATGTATGTGCAATCTTCCCCTCAGGTCTTGTAGAAAGACGTTAATCAACATTCATATCAGAGCATTATCACGGCTCTTCTTTCCAAATTGTACGTTAAGCACATAAGTCTAGGTAAAGATTTTGCCTGCAAAGACTGAGAGGAAAAAAATTAAAAACGTTGAGTACTGCAGTCTCTTCCCTAGAGGTCATCACTAGGCTGTCTCCCCTCTTGCCTCTGAAAATGTCTTGCTGCTACCATTCTTGTAGCACCTCCTTTACTACTTTTCATGTCCCTGACCAGCTGTAGGTGTAACTGATACTGTCCTTCAGCAGTCAAGCAAAGCTTTGGAGTATTCTCCTCCTTTACTGCCCACTGTTTTCACCTGTTGTATGCTGTCCTTTAGTTCCTTGCTCAGTCCTGAGGGGCTTCTGCTGAAATTCCTGATCTTTGCACACAAGGCGATGGTTTGCTCCTTAGCTTTCTGGAAGTCTTCCCCAGAAAAACTAAGCTAAAACCATCAAATCCAGGCATACTTCCCCTTCCTGGCTGATTCCCAGGAGATTCTGCCCACCAACTGCATGAACAAGCTGAATTCCGCTCTCATGACAGTGTGTCTCCAGGTCCTGAAGTCAATTTGTGGTCACAGAAGCCCAAGCTACCACTAGTCAGGACAGGACTCCTAAGAGCAAGTTAGGAGTACCAGCCTTCCTCCCATGACAAGTATGGACAATTTGCAGTTCTTATACCACAAGCATTTCAACGCAGTGCGAATGTGGCCTCCAGGCCAAGATCTTTAACGAGCATTCTAATACGATCACTGCTGGGTAGGCCAAGTTCCCCTCAGCTGTGAAAGCATGCAAGCCAGAAGAAAAAACTCAAAGCCACCCTCGCAAGGTCACCCACAGCCTAAACTTTTGCCAACAGTGAAGCTCTACGACCCACCACAAGAAGCCAGTGACATTTCCTGCTTGTGAATCAACTCGAGGTCTGCCTGATCTCAGCAGATGTGTGAAGGACATCTTTACAACTCTTAAAGCACAAATATTTGTAACATCAAGAAATTCTTTGCTTGCTGAGTCAAGAAATTCAGCTATCCTCCCTGTAGGGCACTGTTCTTGCAGCTCGTTGGCAAGTCATCCCTCACTTTTTCTACCTACCTCAGTGTACTTCTCCAGTTCTCTGGCAATGAAAAAAAAAAGTGGACTTTTTTGAAACTTGATTTTAATATACATACTCTCTGTAATATCTCCTCTTTAGTCTTAATCTTAAAATAGTCACCTCTTCTGAATACAGTTTCATAAGTTCCTGCAGAAAGGTATTAACTGACAATTCAAACGTCCTGCAACGTATCAGAGCTCTTCTCTCCTTTATAAATTCCTTACTACAACACGCATCACTGTTTTCAAACGGTAGTCTTCCCCAAGCAAGTAAAAGCTACAATATCCACCCCATCCCTTTTATAGCCGAGTACACAGTAATCCCTTGTTGATTCAGCTACTATGGAACATTTTACCGTCCTGAGTGGTCCCGTTACATCTTTCCAGTCCTATTCTGCTACACAGGATTTACAGTAACTCACCAACTGCGTCCGATTCAGCATCTCAATGCTGCAATTAGAAGTACGTTCTTCCTGCCACTAAAACTAATCATCTTGGGCAGCTTTGCTACAATTTGTCCCTTGGAATGTTTACTCTTTAAATATCCACTTATTCTCAACTAAGATAAACTACAGTAAAGGAAAATTCTCTTGAATGTAAACAGAGGCATTAAAGCAGAAAACATTCCAACCAATTTGCAGAAAATCTGCTTATAACTTAAATCAGTATATAGCAAACTATATAACAAAGGTCCTCCTCAATCAAGGAATCAAAGTTGTGCATGGTATCTTTGTGTCAAAAGCAGTCTTCTGCCTTTCCTGCTGGGATTCATCTACAATTCTTTTACTACAGTTTTCACACACAATTTTCAGTATCTAGATCATTCTCTTGCCTTCCCCTCAAGCAACACTCTGAAACGGAAAAAAAAGATTTTTTTAATGCATTGATTCCAGAGGAATTAGAAAAACCCAGAAGTGAGGCAGAGCTAGAAATGATCTGCCCCTGCTCAGTTATCACCGAACCCCATCCTTCACACAAAGTATAGCTGTTTCTAAACACAGCTACAGGTCTTCATCATCATTCTTGTGGACACAGGAGAAGCTTATTCTAATTTGGACCCAGAGGTAACTAACCACAGAAGAATTAACCTCATACACAAGAAACAAGTGGCAGCATGCTTCCAAGCCTGAATTTCTCTAAACCTTTTTATTATGAAACAGGTCTTATTAAATAATGGAAGTACTTGGTTTTCTCTATCTTCTGTAGATAGAAACCCTCCAATTGACTCAAGGCTCTTAGCGGTTGGGTACTGCCACCCACACCATCACAAAATTCAAGACCCTCAGCTCTGTTATTACCTTTCAGTCATTGGATTGGCACACAGGTTTAAAAATCGATCAACTGTTGTATTTTTGGCAATCTATGCACTACTGTTCTAATCCCACTCAACTCAAAGGAATAAAAAAACAATTTGCCTTCCATGCCCACTGACAGAGCAGATAAATGAGATCTTGCTTTAATACATAAAATTCAGACAGTTTAACTTTGAATGTCTTGACTTCAGAATTTCTTGCACATGAATGATTTCCTGCTGTATAAAAAAATATCCCTCCCTAAAAAGCCCATTTATATTTGAAAGAGTATGTTGCTTATTCAGAATAGTTTAACTGATGTACTTAAAATCTACAGCTTCCCCATCAAATGTGTTATGAAGTCACCATTTTCACCAGGACATTCAGAGGTCAATCACAACTGGCATAGGCCCGTGGGTTCAAGTTTAGGTGCTCTTTATAACGCACATAACATACATCTTGGTAACATTTATAACACAAGCTTTTTAATGCCATATGTAAAACACACTCAGTAAAAGTTACCCGATTTAGACAAAAATTTTAACACGTATGCAAAATACTTAGTGTGACAGTACAAACCTACAAACTGGAGTTTAAACAGGAGATGTTTGTGATTTTTTTCAGCACAAGCTTCCAATTTATCAGAAGCTTCTCCTTCATAAACCTATCAAGAATGACAAAGCAATTTTCTCCCAACTTTCAGTTTTAAGTATGCTTCTGAACCAAGATTTTATTCATCATTTAAAATGTTCTAATTCACACAACCTATGATAAACAACTCTTTTGTAAACCATGAAATATCTTTACCTCATGCCTGAACAACGACCCTCTAGCAATGCACAGAAAAAATTTCCAGACAACATTAAACAGCGAGCAATGTACTCACCATAAATCACATTACTGTACAGTTTGGGATTAGGATGAGTTGCCACTAGCAACAGAGCCAAAAAAAAAAAATCAATTCTGTCACTATATATAGAGAATTCTTGTAACCTCAAACATAGTCAATGTTTTCAGCAATTTGTCTCAGAAAAGTATTAGCAGTCCAGCATGTGATCAGAGAGACATGACATGCAGACACAAAACCATGCTAAAACAATAGAGCTTTCCCTTTGGTAGAACAAAAAAGAAAACAAAAAGAACAACCAGAAAGCTGCTGGTAAGCGTGAACATTTCATTCACTGTTTTCAAAATAAAAGCATGCCATCTTTATAGCATTAGCATTTACAACAAATATGAAGATTAGTTTTAGAGCTTAAGTGTATTAAAATGATCACTAAGGACTTTTTGTTTTAAATAGGAAACAACTAAGCAAACAACAGGGAAAGATACAGTTTAGACAAATACAAAGCTTTTTTATAGCTTACCCAAACCCAATTCATCATATTCAAGACATTTCCTATTTAGAAAAAAAACACTAGCATAATTCAGACAGTCTACAAGGAGTTTTTAGAAAACAGGAATATGAGGAGTTTCTTTGATCCCATTTGCTTAACAGGTCTCTGAAGAAGCCAAGACACATTTCATCATTCAAGCAGCTTATTTCATCCTGGAACTGCAAAATGTTTTGTAGCAGGCAACAACCACCTTAAGAGTTTTTATCTTACTTATTTGTCACATTTTAGGAATCTTGACGGTGCCACCCAAGTTTATTACAAAGATTTTTCTTCTTTCTTTACCTGTATTTTTAATACAGGCAATTCACTTTTAAATGACGCCCTTCACAAGGTTTCATTGTCACTAACATTGACATAAGTCAAATTCTGTATTTTAATGTATTCAACAAGTAATAATAATTACCGTGTTTTTTTCTTCACAGCACAATTGCCCTGTCTTATAAGAATACGGTACATGGACTGTTATTTTTTAAGTCAGTAAAATTTAATAGTTCACTGAAAATATGCAGTCCCATTTCTAAAACGTATTTGTAGGCAATATTCACATGCTACTTGCACCCCAGTCATACCGCTCTGTGTGCTAACCCATTTGTACCTTCACAAAAAGCTGTTGTTGCTTAAGAAACAGCAGCTATTTGTTGCACATCTCTCCTAGACGCTACCGCACGTACAACGGTCATCGTGGAAAGCACCCACACCTCTGCCACTTCAGTGCAAAGTCTCATAACTTTGCCAAAGAAAGTGGGTTTAAGATGTTTAAGGATGGCTGACATCCCACAAGCCAGGTGAACCAACCTAACTGCCTACCCCCAGCTGGATACACTCCTCTGTACACCGATGTCATAACAAGACAGCACATTCCTGCTCACCATGTAGCTTTCTTTAAACAATACTGTTCACAGTTTTCCTTCAAAGGATATTTAAGCCTGCCCGTACCTTGGATGCAGGAATCAGATCCGTCAGTCCCTGAGAACTGCGAAATGCACACTTCCTCCCACCACCATCTTCTCATTTCCCTGCCAGAATAATTCAATGCTACATCACAATTACAGGTTGTGGTCCACATACTATGGAAAAACAACTATCCCTACCACCACAAATTCCTGTTCTAAATAAGCATTGGAAAGGTTGCTCAGCTCCCCACTATTCAGCTCATGTACGTTAATCCTGGGCCAGATGGGACTCAGAGGAAGCAAAAGGAGAAACACTGAAACAGAATTATGCTTTCTGAATTTGGTGACGTTGCTGAAATAATGAGAAAAGGAGCAGAGGCAGCCAAAAGAAAGAATCCTGGCATTTTCTTACTAATGCCACTTGCCACCAGGCCTGGCAGGGCACTGCCTATCCTTGAACTGTTTCTTTTCCAGTTCAGCTCATCTCCTTTTCTGGAATGGTGGGATTCCTCACCTCTGCCCATTTCACCTGGGAAGGTTCTTCTGAGTACAACCAGTCATTTCCAATTCTGCTTTGATCAGTCCCTACCCCAGGGAAAGACAAGCCAGAGTCCCACACTATCCTTTTTCCAAAAAGCAGAAACTTAAGTCTACTGCCAACGAGCCTCCTGGTAAATATATTTGAAAGTACAAGAAGCCTTTTCTTCTTGCCACTGGATTTCCTTGATCTTGCTTACTACCTGCAGTAGCATCAGCTGCTACAAACACCTCGGAATAGGAAGCCCAACAGAGGATAATCCTCCCCAAGGGCAAACATAGCCCAGGTGCTTAACTGAGAATTAAGAATCAGTTTTCAATATAACTATATTGGAAATTCATTAATGAAAACAGCACTTCTTTGGGGCAGGGCAGGGGGGAGCATCATACAGTTAGACTATTCCTCCTGAATGAAAAGCTACAGTAAAATCAGAACACAGTTGCTAATACAGGTTGCCTCTGTGCTGGCAGTTCTCCAGCACAGCTACATGAAGATAAGGCAAAACATGTCTCAAACATCTAGCTAGCTATGTCAACAAAATAGGGCACAGGCCTACTCTAGAATAATATTGAACTAACCTGCTAAATTTAGAAAGAAAAATTCAAAACTTCAACAGAAAAACTTCCAAAGCAGGGAGATCGTTTGCTCACTTGAGAGTAGAAAAGTGTTTGGATGCATCTGGACTCACAATAACATCTCTTTGGCTGAAAAGACCTGGTCTCAGTTATTAACTGGCCAGCAGCATTGCAGTGCACCTCCATGTGAAGGACTTGGCATGAATCAGCTCCAGCAAGCAGACAACATCAAAGCACCCCTGCTAAGTAAAACGAACTTTTCAGGGAAGACCAAAACTCAACACACTCCACAATCTAAGCCTGGGGTGTTTAAAAGACTACCCTAAACTCCAGAACAAAGACCACTGTCGACAGTCACATTCCTCTGGCACAGCAGAACTCTGCAGCAGTAGTAAACCTTGGCTGCAGGACACAGAACGCAACTGGTCAGAAGTCCAAGTCTCCCCAGGAAATCAGGAATAACAACATCACCATCCTTGATTTCAAGTAAAAGAAACATACCTTCACTCCTACTTGTACTCATGCACATTTGTAAAGATGAAGAGAGCAACCTCTTCCCAAAAGAAAAGGGAGCACAAACGGGAAGCACGTGCCAAAGAAAGAATTAAAAAACATTTTTATCTGGCTTCAGCAACACACTGGATGATGCTCAAACTCTTTATGTAGATTTTTTCGTATTGTTTCTTGAGTACCTAATGCCCAGTAGCTGCTACAGAAGCAATGGAAACATAGAGGATTTAATTCCCCTGGCATTAGAGATAGTCAGGTCACTTCTCCTCCAGCAAGAGACAAGACAAATACCAACTTCAACAAGTCTTTGGATACTGGCATCAAAATTTTGCTGATTCACAAGTGAAAGACTCATGTAATGACAAAGATTATGTTTCACCTCCTCAGCAGAAAAGCCTAAGCTTCAAGTGGTTAGCAAAACTAGAGTATATGGCTTGCTTTGTTTTCTACACAACTGATTAGCTCATAGCAACTAAACAAATTCTGCTTTCACATAGATTAATAGAAATATGGATTAACATTTTTCAAAGTTTGGGGTTTTGTTGGTTTGGGTTTTTTTAACTTATCTGAACATAATGTACATAATTTAAGCTCTGCATACATTTTGATAGATCAGAAGTTTTTAGGCCACCGCATCCAAGTGCTTCTGCACTTTTACACAGCAAGCACAGGGAAAAAAATCGGATGCCCAAAGAGAACTAGTGCACTTCCCAAGTCTGTTACTATATATAGAGGTAGTGATTCGAAAGACTCAACACCTCCCAGATCATTACACTTTTGAGATCTTCACTTGTATTTGAAACACACAGAAAATAGCTAAGAAGCAGATACAAACTAGTCTTACTACAACTGCTCAAGGAAACTGCAGAAATTACTTTTTTTTTGTCTCTTTTCTACTATGAGATAGAAAATGTGGAATACAAGGAATAGCTATAACTTCCGCTAACAAACCAAAGATACAAGTTATATAAAATACTTCAATACCCCAAAATATTAATGTTTGCTATACAGAGATCTGAGTGTTTTTTTAACTGCAAAGAAAAGATGAGATTGCTCAAAGATCTAGAGAGGAAAGCAAATCATGAGCCTTGAATCTTCTTGCTCACAAATTCACACATCTTTGTTATCCTGCTTAGGCACACCTGAAACAAGATCCCCCCCCCCAAAAAACCCCAAAAAACCAACAAACCACCACCACACTACAGGCATCTTCTTGTCTGGATTATCAAAGTTTCAAAGAGATCGACTCTAGTAAATTTATTGGCTGCTTTTATATAGAGGAAGAGAAAAAACATCTTCTAGAAGTCTAGTATCAAAAGGTTTTTAAACAACCTACAGATAGTTTCAATGAACAGAATTAAATTCTCTGTTATTATGAGGCATTGGAATGCACAACATTCAGCTTTTACAATCCACATGCATACATGACATTACCTTGCTATATAGATACGCTATTTCAACATCGGTACTGCTCCAGACACATCGTCCCATTCAACACTCTTTTCATCTCCAGGAGCATTGAAGGGAGGCAAGGAAAAAAAAGTAGAGTTTTGTAGTCTTCTACTTGAAAATGCATAAATACTACTGGCTGTGTTATCACTGAGCCTAAACTAGAAGGTCCCACCTCTCTGACTGCTTGTTGTCTAGTATGGTCATACAACTTCTCTTCACAAGGAGCCACATGGAGAAGACAAGGGGCAACAGTACAAGTTGCACTGGGAGAGGTTTCATCTCAATGTAAGAAAGAAATTTTTTACAGGGAGAACAATCGATCACTGGAACAACCTCCCCAGGGATGTGGTAAAGTCCCCATTGCTGGAGGTTTTCAAGATGCGACTGGACAGGGTACTAGGTAATGTCATCTAGGCTCCCTTTTCCACAAAAGGTTGGACCAGATTGTCTTTTGAGGTCCCTTCCAACCTGGGCTGTTCTATGATTCTATGAACTTGTGGACCACAGTTAGCTTGCATTTTCTCAATTTAGAAAGCAAAGCCAGCAAGACCTGCTCCCCAGTATTCTGTCTGGACATATTTCTAGATACAGACTTACACACATTAAAGAAACACAAGCCACCTCAATAGCTTTCATTGCAGAACTCAGCAGGAAGGAAGGGAGAGAGATCATTCCAGTCACCAAACTATTTTCTCCAATCCAGTATCAGGAAGGACAAACTGCCACTGTCATTCCCCATACGCCAAATTGTAAAGCAGTGCTACATGCAAGTAGAGAGTGGTATAACATGGACACAGCAAGACCAACTGCTGCAGGCAATTTCATTCCCTCACCTAAGTAGAAAACAGCTGGTTCTGTCCAGGCAATAGTTGCAGCACAGAATGAAGGTGTGGCAGAGTTTGAAATTCTTACTGGTTAGATACCCCAAGGGAGACACCTTGGAGGCACATCTGTTTTTAAAGAGCACCTATGTATTCTGGTATTGCCAGTATAGTGAATTAACTTAAGTTTATCTCCTTACACCAATACCACAGGAGCTGGTGAAATAAATCTATTAGAATTCAAAGGTCTGGGCTGCATTATGACTTGTTAAAATAAACCTTGTGATCGTCCCCTCTTAATTCATTTCTTCTCTTTCTTGTAATTTGGCTGCAACTGGATCCTGAAAGTAATACTAGCATTTCCAGAAATGGCTTGATTTCCTCCAACTATACAAACATACAAATGCTGTAGCAGAACTTGTACAGAAAATGTGAACACTTGTGTACTATGCCTCTCGCACAACTATGTGGACTAACAGCATTGAGAAGAAGAGGGGAAGAATGAGAAGGTAAAGAGGAAATTCAAAAGCAGGACCTACTTCTAATTAGGTGTTACTAGGCAGCTATATTTACTTGTCCTCTTACTTAGTCAGCTTAGATCACGCAGAGATAATTAGAAACAATCACACAAAACCAATTAACATGAAAGAAAACTTCATAAACAACAAGCACATTAAAATAACATGTAAAGCCACTGCCATCTACACCCTTTTCACTAGTGGCAACACAGCTGAAAAAGAGCAAAGTACATTTAGAGATAAGATAGGCTAACACCAGGCAGGGTAGACACCAAAAGTATGAAAAGCAGCTGCTAGAAATCAAGACACTGTAATACCGCCTGTTATTGCCTTTCTGAATTTTTTAATTCACAAGTCATTCTAGCCTCTCTCCTCTGTCTCTGCCTGGTTTTAGGATGAACAGACATTGATTTTTAGATCAAATATTAACAGAAATTCAGCAGCCTGACATATGGTATGTTGCAAGACAAAAATTCACAATTATGTCAAGAGAATACAACCATTTTACTATGCTGCTGAAAGTCTGAAAAATGTTTGGGTCAATTTCATTTTTTTAAAAATTCTGGCCCTCATTTCTGTCATTCTCAAATTCTGAATTAAAACCAAAGTACTTCCACCTTTTATACCCTTAGAAAATAATTTTAAGTAATTTCTCAAAATTCCATCCTGTCCAAATCTTCCCAGGAATGTCTCACAAAATGTACAAATTCATTTATTCTTATATTCAAACATCTTTAAAAGCACTTTTGATCTGAGATCATCTTAGAGTATCATACCCTTAAGAAAAATTGTGGCTTGTTTGGGTTTTTTGCCTCCTCCCTTTTTTTCTCCTCTCCAAATATGCATACAGAATATAGCAGAGCCAAAAAAACCTAACTTACTTATGCTCAGTATTGTATGTATTTAAACATGGTCACAAGTGCCAAAATATTCTTCACTAACACTGTCTCGCATCTGGCACACAAGCTAGAAATAACTATACTTAGTGGCTTTACCACCATAAATCTTCGAAAGTCTTCTGCATGGCTGAGCTCTTCTCATAAAATTAGACACCAACGCGTTTTGTCTTTCTCATTAAAAGGATGCTTGCTGGAGAAAGCGCAGGGGGATAGAGATGTGTGAACAACCTTCTTGGAGCCACTGGAGATTGGACCTAACCACATTCTCACAGGCACGAAGAAAGGAATATGTAAAATAACTCAAAAAGACTGTTACAAGGAACATTTCCGAACACTAAGAACTTAAAAAATCTAAGAATAGAATCTACATGCTTACAACAGCATACAGGAAAAAACCCTAGGTTTCAATAGATTTTTTTTTTTTTTTTTTTTAGTTATTTTCACTCTCTTCCCTCAAGTATTAATTGGAAATACTGTGTTTATTTCAGAAATAAACACAACCAAATGCTACAAACATCTATTCAATAAAAAGCCTCCAACTTAACGTATTCCTACTATGCATTTTGGGAAAGATATTATTAACATTTTAAAACCTACTACAAAAAAACAAACTGAAAAACACTACTTTGAGCTATTATAAACCAGTTTCGTTTACTGCAAATACTTGACTGGAATAACTTTAGTTTGATCAGGTTTTGCCCTTTTTAAAAAAATATGAATGCAGAACACCTTTTTTGTGTGCTTTCATACAGCAGAAAGCGACTAAGAATATTAAACAAGCTCACTGACTTTACTAAGACAAAAAATAAAAAAAATCAGATGCATACTCATCAGAAAATGAAAATCACCAACTGCAATACAAGATAACAGCTAGGTTAAAAATCCACTAGGAGCAGGAGAAGCTGATCTCAATGACCAGCTGGGTATGGCAAGCAAAGTAACATGGTACTAAGTTCTCTACAGCCAAGATAACCACGCTACATTGGCCCCTACCTGAACAAAAAAGAAAAATCTCTCTTTTTACCTCTGCCTCCCCTATGAAGGGTACTTTCATGAGGTATGAACTGATAATAGCGTTTCCCTCATTAGTTAGAACAAGCTTCCCACTCACTTAGCATTGGAAAGGCACAAAGTTTTCAAGGTCTCCTGAGAGAAGATGAGACCAGCCATTCTCTTCTGATTCCAAAGCTGGACTTGACCTGAATCCAGAAACTCACACATTAAAAGGAAATCCACATAATACACCATCAGGAGACTGGCCAAACAGGTCTATACCATAAATTCTGTGCATTTCTTAAAGAGGCTCTTCAGCATCCTTTATATAAAGTTCAACTAGTCTTTGAGACGCACAGGCTCCAGTTACAACTTTTAGTAAAAACATAAAAAACACTTCAGATTACAGCAACAACTATCAGATTCTCCGAGTCATATCAGCTTCTGTGAAAAGCAGCATCTTTTTTTTTTATTATTATTACTTTTTACAAACACCAACCTACGACACTGTTCGCATTAGGGACCGTGGACAAGGTTTTACTTTCTGATTAACTCCAGCTCTGTGGCACAAACATCAGCATTGCCAAGAATCAGTGTTCACAATGTGCTAGTGGGTATTTTCAGCATGACAAAAATTGAACTGGTTCTGAGCCAGCTTGACACACGGTCAAAAACACTTCAGTGAAGCCAGTTCTGGTGGTGTAATACCATCTCCTGCTATTCACCACACCCTTCTCGCAGAGGCAAGAGACAAGAATCTGTGCCCGCAAGACAGACAATATTATGGACCATGAACCGGACTAACATGAAATCAGCTTCACTAGCTGATGCACATCTCCATGTTCACCTGTGAATGTCTAAAATAACTTCCAGAGGAAAGACAAGACTGGCATAGGGAGGAGGGGAAGAAAAAAATAACATCTGCAGCCACAAAGCTAGGTGAAAAGGGTGGAGTGCCCTCTATCAACAGCCTCAATGTCCCAAGCCACAGCAGGTATTGTTTACAAAAGTCTTTGTGTAGGTAATGCTAAAAAGGCTGAAAGCACTGTCTGCAAAAGATGCTAAAAGCACTACTGGCAAAGAATACAAAACCTGCAAAATAAACCTTTTCCCACCAAACAAGATGAAACAAATACAACAAAACACCAGAGGAAATTAAGCCAGGCTACACTAATTGTGTCTGGAATGGTAAGAATGCTCTTCCTCTTTCCAATACAGCTTATCTTGACATTTGTGGTCTGTCCTGAACATCTTCAGTTCCTCTTACGTACAGGGTTTTGGAGGTAAGAATGGGGATTAAAAATACTTAGAGCCTCAAAGGGAAAGCCTTCCTCACAGAATCGGACTTGGGTTTGATCAGGTCGATCACAGGAAGAGCATTTTGTTCCTTTAAAATGATCCTGTACCATATATTCTAATATATATACACCTAACTTGGTTGATTTTCAGCTATGCCTTGCAATTGTCACCATAAAAATCTGTTGCATTGCAACTGCTGGTTTTCTAGAGCTCTGCCAAGTAACATTGTGGTGAAAAATGATAGCTCCAGGAAAGGCCATACTTGGATAAAATTCAGAAAAAAAAAACCCACCACATGACTTTCTGCAAGCTAAAGAATTCATTCTTAAAAAGGGGGCACTGAGTCAAAACTGAAAATGCAACCTTTGGCAAAGAATGCATGTGTTGTACTTAGTACCAGAATCATCTTTTTACTGTCTTCCAAGACAAATGCACGCTAAAGGCACAGCGCTCACCAGCTAACATAACAAGCCTGAATTCTCCTGAAAGCTTCTAAGGAAACAGAAGCCCTTAAAAATCAGACTTCCAGAGCACATGTTGGAATTGCTTTAATAAACAAAAGCTCATTCAAATGCAAACCTTAAAGGTAAAATGGAGGAAAAAAATTAATTTTCTTTCCAGTGTGAGAAATGGTTTGTTGGTTTGTTTTTTTTTTACACTATTACTTCTGCTACAAAAAAAAAAGCCCAAAGAATCATCTTTTGACAATTTAACCTTCATCAGTTAACCAAAAACTGTAAAGCTACTTAGAAATAGTGAAACAGGAGATCCATTACTTTTTGTATGTCATGGATAAAAAAAAACAAAAAATGAAGGAGTGTGGTCCATTTCTCAATTTCACTGTGCCAAGATAGGCCTGAATCATTACACTGTGGCTATGTTTATACTGAAACTTACTTTTTTTTTTCTTCCCCTCAAAACTTGGACTTCCACACCCAGTAGGCAACAGTTTTTTTAAGTACATTCCAAGCTTCCCTCAAACAGTTCCAGTCAAAACACCACCAGATCTTAATTCCGTCAAGAATGTGAGCATCTCATTAAAGGACTGCCTAATTATAGGTAACGTGCCCAGACCACAGATTCTGTGGTATCTTTATATGGAATATTATTCAGAAGCAACACCACCAGCTTTTCTCAAAATTTCTGAAACTTCTGCATATTTAGTGTCATAGCAAAGAATTATGCTCTGTGTCCTCAACTAATTAACAGAGCTAGGGGAAAAAAAATTAAAAATTAATTCAGACTACTCACTAGTGGTGAGAAAGATCAAACCAAGAGGAAAGAAATGTCATCAACTCCTAAGAAAATTGCAAGCTTTAAAGAAAAAAAATTAAGCCTCTAAATCCGCTAGTTGCACAAGGAAAGCTTTTTCAAGTGTGAGTCAAACCTAGACTAGAACAATACCGTGCATATAGCTTTCATGAGTTTTTCTAATTCTTCTGCTGTTTTCCACTTTGGCGGGTTGCAGATTTCAGAACCTGTAAGCACATAAAATCACTCTGCTCCTACTTAAATAATGCCGTGAACATCAGAGGCAAGCATTACATCTGCTGAATGGAGTGAATGACCTTAAAGGAAAAAGGAAAGGTGGCAATCAGGAACAAATTTCTGAGCAGTATAAAGGAAAAAAGATGACCTCCTTATGAAAAGAAAGGAATTTAAAAAGAAGGCCTTATCAGATACCCACTAGCCAGAGGCAAACACACTCTGGAGTCCAATACAGGGTTCAAGAATATCCAAACAAATTGCATTCCCTGCAGCTGAAGACCGAAAAGAACAGGAAGAAAGGTAAACTCCTCACTACCACTTTGCCTCAGGACAGGAAAAGTAAAGCTTTCTCGTAATTTTCAGAATCTCTTACAGCATCGTAATGTATATGGCTATATACACATATAAATACATATTTTTTTACAGTTTTGTTTTCCGGTTATTTATCCTTCTGCAGCACTATCCATACTGTGACAAGACTTTTCCCTTACACAGTATCTGTTAAGTGATCTCCGTTGTAGCTGCTATATTAGATTTGCTGTTTTTAAAATTGGAACTGCAGTTAGCTTCTACTTCAGTAGCTTGACTCACAGCCAAAGTTGCCGTAAACCTTATCATGAACCTACCAACATAATCAGTGAGATTACAGAAGCGCAGTCAAATTCCACTGGAGAGCACAAAGTATATTCATAGCAAAAGGTTACGTGCAACTTTATTAAGTGGAACATAATACATAAAATGACATGTTAAAACTAGCAGCAACTAGCTATCTACAGATACATGTTCATTCATACTTTCTTTTTTCTTTTTTTGAATGTCTGCACTGTTCACTCAGACTTGTTATGACAGGAATGGGACACCAAGTTAGACCATTGAAGAAGTACTGTGTCCTCACACTGGGCACATAAACACAAATCCCCAGTAATTTCCTCCTTTGCTCACCCACATAGTCCACATCTAACCTGCCACGTCTCAGCAGAGCAGGAGCAGGTGACAGCCCAGCTGGCTGGGCAACAGCATCCAAGACCAGAAAGGGCTCGGATTGTTAAGGAAGACCCACAAGAAGATCTCCCCACTTAGCAAGTAAACACAGAGGCTTAACAAACCTAGCAGGTGTAAGCGGTACTGCTGAACATTAAATACAAAAGCATCTCAGAAATAGAGGTGATACCCAAGAACTAACCAAAATTCACAAGCTCAGAATTCGATACAGAAAGGACTAGGGAAGAGATGAAGTATCTGGGAGGAAAACCAAAAAATAAGTTGACAGACTGGAAGGAGGGAACAGTCTTCAGAGGGCAGAGCTTTGGATGAGAGCATGGAAGATAGAAAGTACCACACAAAGGCAAGGCAGCAGCAGGAGAAAGGCAAATGACACAGAAATAGAATAAGAGGAGAGTGTAGCTTTTGAAAAAAAAAGTTGAATGCATTTATAGGATACATTACACTGTGATACATGCTAGACTGAACAAAGAGAAGATATTTTAAATAAGAAAAAGTAAGGAGGGAGAAACCACAAGGACAGAAGAAGGAAAGAAACAGAAGGAGGTATCTGTACGCATATTTGCATCTGTATCAGGAGCACATGAAGATTATGAGCCTATGATTTTGGCAATTCCTTTTACACTACGAATTTAGTTGAAAGCGATGAAAAACTAAATTCGGGACCCAACAAATGAAAGGACTGTATTGCTATTCTATTTCAGCCAGAAATCATGCAATCTTTACATCTATTTTCAACACACCGTAAACTGACTTAAAATGATGAAGCAACACAGGATCAACACATTCAGACCGCAGAAAATTAGCTAAGACTTAAATAAGGTGGCCTTTCCAGCTCTGTAATTCACAAAGCAGCAGCTGTGCCTTCTACAGGAGCATTAGCATTAGGCTGTGGTTACACAGTGACTTTAATCCCACGTGAACCTGGGCTGCTACTGCACAGTCTTGCTTTCCCTCTCCTTCCTCAGGTACTCATTCCTCCTCCCTCTCATCCTAGCAGCAACACTTGTGCAGCCATGCAGCAAGCTGGATCAGGGAACAGATTTATCCAAAAATTATCCCTTTGGGGGAGAAGAGTTGGGTAAGGTTTGATTTCAGGTGGGTAAATTCCCTAATCCACATGGTTCACCCATCCTTGTGCTCCCACAGGGAGACAGGAGAAATAGTTGGCAAGTGGAGCTGGCCCTTCAGCAGCAGTCCAGAGTTCAGAACAGATTAATACAGCCATGTAACCACAACCTCATTCTCACTGGCAAAACATGAAAGCAAAGAAGTTTTAAAAAAAGACATTTTACAATACATTAGCAAAAACTGTAAAGGCATATACAGTTCTTTTGAAAAGCAGGCCTTGAGATAACGCTCAAGGTAAAGCAACTATCACCTAACAAGTTTATGAAGTCTATAGCATATAAACACACTACAGAAATACCAAATTGAATTGAAATGTGGATCATATAGAGCTCTCTCCAATTTGCAGACACATGCACACACACAAAAGGAAAGTATGCCTATGTCCCAGCAAACTAAGGGCAATTTCAGACTACTACATGTGACTTATTTACTACCACCAATCAAATAATGCAATCTTTAAAACCAAACCAAAATACATGAAAATTGCCAACACCTCTGATAAATTCAGCCATTCATAACCCAGTTGGCCCCTGGGGGGGGGGGGGTGGTATTAACTTGCTGCCTAAAAGCAGCCAGGAGTAGATAGAGTGAAGAAGTACTTCTAGCCATAGAGAAACTCTGAAGGATTTCTGGTTCACACCAACGAAGCCTACATTTACCTTTCGGGGGAAAAAACCCTCTTTCTCCATCACAGTTGCAGAAAGACAATCTTTTTATAGTAATGCCAGCACAGATCTACCACATGAAAGGATATGGTAGGTTTAGTGAGCTACAGAAGATAAACATATGTCATGCCTAAAACTGAGCCAATGATCCTAAAAGCATCCCGAATCACTTGTTCCACAAATTCCCCAGTCACCAAGCACGAAAAAATGTAATGCAGAGAGCCAAACAGAGATTCTAAACACAGAAATGTATTTTTAAGCCTATTTGCTAACGCATTTCAAAACACAATTTTTTATTATAGTCTTGTCAAGTCATGAAAAGATACTTCAGCTTTACTGCTACTAAGCTTCCACAGAGAAGAGAAATACAACACAGTTTCTATGACTGCAATGGATACTCGATTTTTTTTTTTTTTTTTTTTTAATAGATACTAGAATTTTACATTGTGTCAGAAGTTGTCCAACTCCCAGGGAAGCTTTCCACTCAACTACCAGCATGTAGTTTTGTCAAATCCCATGTATGCTTTCCACAAAGCAAAACATGTTGCCTTTTCTTCCTGGCCTCCAGGACCTGAATCTACATCCTTGCGTACAAAACACTGTATTATCACTCAAAAAGACGATGTATTTTAGATTTAAATAAACATAGTGGTTTTGTTTATGCACAGCCCTCAATGAGATTAAGTATCTGCAGAGGGGCTGGAGAAAAGGTAGTTACACCTACATGCCTCAACCCTGACTAAGAAGAATCCCATTTGGAATAAACGGTAGTTCAGTCTTCATCCTCTCCAAAAGAAATAGCTTAAGCCTTCAAACTACAAACATTTAAAGCACTGCTTAGTTTTGCATAAAGATATCAAAGCTATTGGAATGGCAAGTATGCTTATGATCTGGTAGGCTGCCAAAAAAAACCTGCTAATATACTAAACAATAGATGTATTCTGCTAGAACTCCTAAGAGAACTTTCGGATCTTTTTGTTGTAACGCTTCTTTTTAGTTGTATACAAAACTGAGCTGGAATGATATAAAAAAATGTAATTAAGAGTTTTAAATCCTATACAAATACTATGGTTTATAAGTATTACATATGTGATTTGAATGCTTGCATTTATATGCTAACAAATACAGTAATTATTTGTAATAATTTAACATTTTAAAATATGTATTCTTAATCACTAGCTTGCAAGCCATGTATTCAGAGTTCCTTGTTGCCACTGCAGCAGTTATGTTTGTAGAATTCAGAGCAGCATAAAACAAGAGCATGAAGTTGTACTCTTGCAGTGCCTGAAAGCTCCAACAGTGCTACGAAAGGACCCAAAATCCCTCAAGCCTTGATAAACAAACAGCGTTCAGTTAAAATTTAATACTTTTGGATAACAGCAGGGTGCCTTCTATAAAAATAATTCTTCATTCCAGAGACAAAAAGATCCTGTGTGTGGTTCCAGTGAGCATTGCTTTCTGGAACACTCCGGAATCACGGTGGCTGCATATCCTGAATACAGTCATAAATACACAAGTAATGGAATGACGAGGTTGACACCCAACTTCTCACACAAGTGTCACACACACTGACCAGCGGCGCAGTATCAAGACTACCAAGTCTTCAAAGCCCAGTTCCTCCTCCACAGCTAGATGCAATTAAAAGGCCTCTGCATCACAAACCAAGATCAGGGTTTTTTTCAGCAAATGTTTTTAAGCAAAAATTCTCTTGTTCTCTCTTACTGTTATCTGATATTTGAACAAATCCTTGACACGATGGAGCTGTCATATGCTATCACATCATTCCATGTTTAAAGAATGTTTTAATCTGTAAATCCATGCAGTGATCCTGCAAATGCAGACTGCTTGCAACAAAAATGCTGAATAGAGACTATGTACGTTTAGTGACCATGTCAGTGAATTAAATATATTAACCCAGTTTCTTAATCCATAACATTAAAATTTACAAATTAATTTAACTGTAGAAATTAAATTACATTAAAGAAAAATATTTTAAGCCAGCAGTTTCATGTTTTCCTGGTTTTGTATCCACAGGCTAATGATACTTATGATGTCTTTCAGCAGAATACAGACTGAAGTGATTATAAGCGCCTGAAAAATAGGAAATGGTAACAAAACCTGGACTAGAGCAGCAGTACCTGGCCTAGATGTTCTAAAAACAAGTTTCTATCTAGGGGAAAAAATTCCTTGAATCAGTCTGTTACTTATTACTCAGCATTTGCTTGTTAAACACTGCAGAGCCACTCATTTTAATCTAAGGAAATGAACACTGGGATCTTTCCCATATAAGAGTGTTTCAACACCCACAGAGGAGAGAAGGCTTAAGCCCCAACATTCTGATTTATGAAGAGAGGACACTGTGAGAGTGAGACAAACAGTACGTCGTCTGTCAAAGTTAACACATTTGTATTTTATATACAAATATGAAGCAAGAAATCTCATTTGAATAATTAACAGGTAGACTGTACGCTGCCAGAAAGAACAGGACAGCAGTGGACTTACTGGTGAATATCTTACAAAAGACCCATCCTAGAAATTGATTCTCTCCAAACAGAATGATTAATCCTCTGTATAATACCAGGTAACCACTACCACCATATTTTGTTAAAAGTGAACTTTTAACTTCAAGAGAAGCAATCGTATTAGGTAAAACGAATAATAAAACCCCCACAACTGATGTCATGTAGATTTGCCCTATCGATCTTAACCTGTGCAGAGTTTTAAATTATAAATGCAAATAGCTTCTTATAAGTTTCTGGTAAAAAAATACAATCTATTTAAAAGTGCTGTTCAAAGCTATCTCTAGTGAGACATAAATCATCAGTGGTTTTAAAATATTTTAATAATTTTAGCAATCTTACAACCAGTAAATCAAAGTCTTAGTCTATTATACAGAAAAATATTGCTGAAAAGACCAATGCTTTTTGTATGTTGTTTGTGACTTTTTTTTTAACATTTCCCCCATTGAAGAGAAGAAAAAATGGTTTGCATTGTGTTAGCTCCAGTTATAATTTCCAGCTGTGTCAAAACTTTAACAGCCTAAAAGCAGGAAATCCAAAGAGGAAATTCCATCGTCAGTTCCTGAAGTTTTGTAACTCAAATGTTCTTCCAAAAACCGGATCTTAAAGGAATTTTGGTAGCATTTTCTGTAACCTTACCTGATATCTTCAAGTAGCTCACATTCTGCCTGATGCTTGGCCTGAAGTTTTGTCATCTGCTCAACCTGAATGTTTTTTAGCTCTTGTGTAACTTTCACCTACAAAAAAACCACAGACCACATACATTTTCTGTAGAGTTTAAGTCAAATTTCAACATAAAAAACCAATTCGTGTCTTTCATCTCTTTTGAAATTGCACATTTCAGTGGAAAATTCAAACGCAGAGTTCAGAGTGCAGTTTAACCCTACACAACATTCATAAAGGCTGATTTCAGTAAGTGCTGTCACCCCAGCAGGCTTATACTGCGCATGGCAAGAACTTCATGCTTATGCCCAACCATTAACAGAAGTGCAATTTTATTCCAAAACCTGGGAAGATAGCTTGTGTGCAACAAAAGAGTTTTGTCTACCAAAAAAGAAAAAGCAGGCCACAGGGGAAAAAAATTAAATTTTAGCGTATACATTTAGCACTTCAGTGCAAGTCACACAATTTTGAAATTTATTAAACTGTCCTACAATTGCCATCATTTAAAGATAACTTAAACATCAAGTTGTTTTTTGATTGTGCATCACATCAGAAGAGCCCTCTATAAAAGGCTTCAGAAGGCTGGCCTTACACTTTTAGTATTGGCGCAGTTTTCCTTTGAACCTTGTGATCACGAAGCTAAAATTTCAATACTTTGGGAACCTACTTGATAACTGGCAGACAGCACCATTGGCACAGGTATCAGGAATTATTTGATTTTGGAAGGGAACCTTGAGGTGGTTTTGTTCTTGTTTTTATAAAACAAGAGGTCTTGACATTTAAGCCCTGTAGTGATCACAGTGAATCCATGTATCGGCCTAAAAAACGATCACCAGCATAGCTGAAGCCATTATGCATTCATGAGGACAGAAATGCCAAACAGTTACCATAATTGGGGGAAAGATGAACAATTCAGAGAGCAAGAAGACACAGATCTCTCTCTTCTTCGGTAGTCAGGCAGAAAAACCCTAGATCTCATCAGCTAGCAAAAGGCTCCTCAATTTTTATTCTGAAAATAATCCCCCAGAAACAAGCACCCTTTAATCACAACATTATATAAAGGCAAGTTTTTCACATGATACAAAAGACATGTATGCCCCTGACTTTAAGCAGAAGAAATATCTAGTTTTAACATGAACTTTCAGCGTTTTTGTTATCTGTATATGAAAAAAACCCTATTCAAAATAAACAAACCCACACCAGATGACCCACGTAATGGAAATAATCTCAAATGAAATAATATAGGCAAAGAATGACACACATGTAATATAAATAAGCCGCCAAATGCAAACAAAAATAGAAATAAAAACTGTTTAACAAAAGCAGAGTCCATCCGCAAAACAAGAGGTCGAGAGACAGGAATGAACCAAGGAGAGATCTTCACTGCAGCTGCCTGCCAGGGCTACTGGGGAGCTGGGGGGGATGACAAGGGATTTCTGTTTACGCTCCCTCTCAAGTCTTCCTCCCCTCCCAATCCCTCCTAGTCGGTATTATACAGTTCTCCACTCGGCAAACCCCTGCAATCTCCTCTCCTCATCGAGAAATCTCAGCATCACATATGAAATCTCAAACATCTACAGCGAGCTAAGACAATCTGGTTACAGCCCAAACCACCCTAATCGGGCAGCATCGCAAAGAATATGTAACGCGCACAAATCTCAAAACCACGAAACTCCCTTCCACGGTGTCTGTAAAGGAGCAGCCTCTCCATCCTGCGACCTGCTTCGCCGTCTCTAGCTCCCCCTTTCTCCCCACACACCAACCATTGCATACAACCCTCAAAATAACTAACCCATAAATCTCCATGTATCAGTACTTACACGCAGCTCAAGACCCCACTACAGCTCAAGTCTCCCAGATAACAACCTGCCTACACAGACAAGGCACACTAGGAACAGCCTTTTCTCCAAATCTACATTCCTTCTTACGCCTCTTCCCACACCAGCCGCCCCTAATGCAAAGCACCCCCCTGTTCCCATGGACCGCACGGACACAAAAAAGCCTCCCCGCTGCATTTGCGGATTGTTCCCATCACACATATGTTGCACATTTTTGGCTGTCCCTGTTCGCCCGCGCTCCTGATACATGCCGGGATAGCCTGCATCCTTGCATCAACTCCAGACGTGACCTTCTGCTCCAAGACAGCCAACCCATCGCTCTTGGCATCAACCCACCATAGTACCCAAACACAGCTGAGCCCCCAAAACACAGTCGGTAGCCCCCCACAACTGATACAGACTTGTCTCAACACCTCCGTGCAGCCAAGCCCTCTGCAGCCATTGACCCCCTTCCAGCCCAACCCAGCCACTGCTCTCCTTCATTTGGAGAACCTCCACTGGGTATGGGGGTGGCCCAACCACGGCCACCCCAACACCCACTCCCCCCACCCCCCGCACCCCTTTCCTCACCAACCCTTCCCCATGCCCCGTCCTGCCTCCAGAGCTCGCCTCCCACACCTGACCCATCCCACCCCACCACCACCCATCGCCCCCAACGTCCAGTTTCCAACACCCCCCCCTCCAGACATTTCCCCCTTACCCACCTTGTACGGCCACTCTCACTAAGCCCCCCCACCCCATTCCCTCCTCACACTTGCTCTCCCTCTCCTAACCTGCCTCCAGACTCCACCACTGCACAGCCCACCCGGCGCCCAACCTGCTGTCCCCACTCCCCCCCCCGTCCCCTCAGACCCCCACATCCACCCCCCCACACCCTACCCCCAGGCCCCACCACCCTGCCCCATCCCACTCAGCCCCCCCCCCCCCAAAACCAGTCCTCAGCCCCACTCGGCCCACCACCTTTCCCCCCACCTCCTCCACACACAGCCCCAGCCCCCAGCCCCTCGCCTCCCCCCCGAGGCGGGGGGGGCCCTCACCTTCCTCGGCGGGGGCTGCATGGTGCTGCGCTGGGTCTCCACATCAATTCCCTCCCCCCCGGCAGCAGGATGCGGCCCCCGCTGCAGGAGGAGGAGGAGGAGGAGGAGGAGGAGGAAGGGGCAGAGACCGTCTCCCTCCCGGTTCGGGGCGAGTCCCGGTCGGCGGGAGGGGCGGGTGGGGAGAAGCGGGGGGGGTGGGGGTGTGAGGCCGCCTTTTCCTCACAGGCAGCGGCGGGCGGGCGGGCGCCGAGCAGCGTCCCGAGTGCCGGGCCCTGGGGAGCGGGGAGGGAAAGGAGGCAGCGGAGGGAAGGCGGGGACGAGGAAAGACTTCGGGGGGAGGAAAGAAAAAAAAAAAAAAAAAAGGAAAAGGAGTTAAGAAAAAAATAAATAAAAGGAGGCGGCGGAGCGCGGCTCGGGAGCGCCCCGCTGAGGGGACGCGCGCCCTGCCAACGGCCCGCCCCACCACCGGCGGGAGACCTCCCAGCCGCCTAGAGCGGCTACCATAGAGTGGCGGACGAGGAAAGAGAGACGGGGCGGACACGCCCCCCGCCTTCCCCCCACGGCGCCCCGCCCTGCCGGAGCGCCGGCTCCCGCTGCGGCCGCTGGGGGGCGCCGTGAGCAGGGCGAGGGGCGGGGCGAGGGGCGGGGCGAGGGGCGCGGAGGGGTGCAGGGGGTACACAGGGAGGGTGCAGGGGGGGTTCGGAGGGTGCACGGGGGGGATTCAGGGGATGCACGGGGGGGAGCCGTGGGGGTTCAGGGGGTGCACAAGGAGGGTGCAGGGGGGGTGCCAGGGGGTGCACAGGGGGGTGCAGGGGGGGTGCCAAGGGCTACACAGAGGGGGGTGCAGGGGGGTGCCAGGAGGTGCACGGTGGGGGGTGCAGCGAGTGCACAGGTTGGGTGCAGGGGGGGTTCAGGGGTTGCACGGGGGGGGTTCAGGGGGTGCACGGGGTGGGTGCCGGGGGGTGCACAGGGTGAGTGCGGGCGGGGTGCCAGTGGGTGCACAGGGAGGGTGCAGGGGGGGTTCAGGGGGTGCACAGGGAGGGTGCAGGGGGGGTGCACAGGGAGGGTGCAGAGGCGGTGCAGCTTGTGCACAGGGAGGGTGCCAGGGGGGTGCACAGGGAGGGTGCGGGGGGGTTCCAGGGGGTGCACAGGGGAGTGCAGAGGTGTGCACAGGGGTGTACACAGGGAGGGTGCAGGGTTTGCACGAGGGGGTGCAAAGGTGCGCACGGGAGGGTGCGCAGTGGGGTGCACGGAGCGCAGGGGTGGGCGCAAGGGGGGGTGCAGGGGTGTGCATATGGGGTACAGGGGGGGTGCACAGCACCGCTCCCCATGGCCATCACCTGCGTGCTGCTGCGTATTGGCCCAGGTTCCAAGGCATGAGTCCACCGCAGGATCCGGCCACACAGATTGGGGTGCAGGGGACAGTGGGGGACACCCCTGACGTGCTCTGCGCTGGAGGAAAACCAGCCATCGCCTTCGCTCCAGAACTTTCGGGCTGCCCAAGCAAAGTGGGGCAGCAAGAGCCAGACCTGAGCTGGAGTTGGAGTATGTAAGAGATCGTCACCCTCAGACCCTGGGGACGGTGACCGGAGCAGTCCCGTGGGGTTGGCACCCAGATCCTGGCGCATCCCAAAACCGTCGCACCGGGAGCAGAGCGCCTGAACGCGCGACGGCCAGCAAGCCTTTTGCAGGAGGTTGCTTTTAATCAAAGGAGAATAAAATGAAGCTGAGCTCTTGAGCGTTGCAGGCGCTGGTGAGATGCAGGAGAGCCCGGGAGGCAGAAATGATGTTCCCTGCCACGCAATGTCATGTTTCGCTGGGTGTGAATTAAAAACCCCTGATCAGACATGCTTCCCCCCCATCCCAGTACTTAGGTTGTTTGGCTTAGCTTATTAGATCTGCTGCAATAAAATCTTGAAAATATTAAAGTGCATTTGGATGTTTCCTTTAAGCAAATTACCAGGGCAGTTTGCAGAGCGTAAGGCAATTCTCATAATTGTGTTTTCCCAAGTGCTGCAGCGTTGCTGCTGCTCCATCACTGGCTCCTTTATTATTGATGAACTGCTTTACTCCAGCTCCCAGAAAATGACCCCTCGCCTTTAAAGATGTTTTAACCATCTTGAACGCTTTAAAAAACTAAAATGCAACTTGAATTTTCCTTTCTCCTCCAGCTATTAGTTTATTTAGTGCTGCTAATTAGTCTAACTCATTCTCCCCAGGAAAACTTCTCTAAATGATGAGTGAGAAGCAGTGCATCAACAGATGCTGTGAAAATATATTGCATCTCTCTATTTGAGCTACATGACCTGCAGACCCCTGAAGGTGTTCTTGCAAGACCATGCCCCGTGCCCAGTAGCAAGTTTAAGTCCATCCAAAGCATTTCCTACACACCGACATATAGCTGGGAAAGTGCTTTGAGAAGACCAAAGCATTGAGTGCAGTCGTTCTTTAATATATATGTTGCAGCTCCTGCATGCAGCGTGGTGCTCAAAGCCAGGACGAGCAAATGCAATGGGGTGCACTCAGGGGGGATGCAGAGGATGCTTCATTCAAGCAAGAGGGTAGAAAAATCGGTTGGAAAAAAGGATTTTGCTGGGCTAGGAAAAATGAGCTGGTGCTCTGGAAGCCACGGCTTGCAGGGGGAGTGGGTTTTTGCAGATAAACTCTTAAGTCAATAGCGCAACGTGCAACGATCTGCTTCCCCAGCAATAAAATCATTGCGCTGAATCGATGTGAAATGCAACCTCTGCCGAGCTCCCGGTGTTTTAACTCATTGCCCCAAAACTGAGTCGTCCTGCAGAAGTTTTGCACCTCGCGCTTCGTTCTTCCAACCAACCTGAAGGAGTTTCCTCCTAAATTATCTCAAAGTAGTATCTGTGCACACAACCCTTTGCACGCGCAGACGTAAATCATCCACAGGCTTTTGCATGCAGGACTGAGAAGTGTTTTAGGTATGATGCCTGCAAAAAGATGCATCATCCTCCCCTATCATGCACAGCAGTAGTTTTTGCACCATTTGCCTGTATTCTTCCATTAATAATTTCATTTTATATATTCGACTGCAGATTCCCTGAAGCCTGACCCACGGGGCACTGCAGGTTCAATGTGGGTCCCGGGGGAGTTTGCATCTTCGGTGATAAATCATGATGGAGCTGCCTCTTGTAGCTGTCCATAGCACTTCCACATCTTTATCATACTGATAATAATCACAAATGGGGGGGAAAAAGACAGAAAATGAAGATGATCAAAAAGTAAATAGTGTAAGTGTCTAAATGCTGTGTATTTTATCAAAAATACTTGTTTTCACGGCACAACTTGAGTTCAAGCTGCATATTCTGAGCCTTTACCCCTTGATTTCTCCTTTTTGATCACACAAATGTAAGCAGGGCTTGAAGGCAGCTGAGTGTCCTGCAAACCCAGATGATTATAGACAAGCCCAGCTGAATCTGAACATCACAACTGAAGCTAACGGGGGGGGGGAGGTTATTTCCTTAAGTCATATATGGCAAGAAAGTTCCTGGCCAGATGTTGGAAATATAATAATTAATCCTCTACCAGGCTGGCTTGGTGGCCTGCATCCCAATCAATCCCCATCTGCTACATCCACCTGCTAATACAGCTGCACCAGATGTTGCTGGCACATGCTCCAACCTTCCTCACTGCCAGAAAATAACCTCTGAGTTGCAGCAGCTCAACCGACAACTGACCCAAAAGAGCAAAAGGGAGTTTCTGCAGCTCATTTCAGGCATCACACAAAGGTTTGCACTGAGCTAACGGGAGCTCGGTGCTTCTCTGCCCTCCAGAAAGGTGGACCCACTGATGGGTTTTTAGGGGATGGAACAATTGTAGGGTTAATAGTAACACGGGGCATATTCAGAAACCGCTGCCTTGATGTGTTGTGTCTAAAGTCTGAGATAAATTTTAATTTTGGTGGTATTTATTTGCTTTGCATTGGTGGGAGGTAGTTAAGGCCGTATAGCTCGAGGTGGTTCAGCCCCTAATAGTCGCAGAATAATCAGTGCAGGAGGTTTATTGAGGGCTTCGTTCTCTAGGGTCTCCACAAGCAACGAGCATATTCACCCTGAAAAACCAAACAATAAAGTAAATGGATCCACTGCTACAGAAATAGAGTTATTAATGGCAGGGGGTGGGCTGGATTAGTTAAATAATCTTTGAGGAGGGAGATGCAGCATCATTTAAAAAGGGAAATGCAGCCAAAGGACTTTTATAGTTTTCTAAATAGTCATTTGTCTTACTTTTTCTCCAAACAAGAAGCACATGAAACATTTCTAATGAAACCTGACATTTCCATGAAGCCAGGCCAAGCTTTAAGCAGAGATTTACGGCTCCAGAAGGCGCTGGCATTGGCTTGCAGCTGGCAAACGGGGCCGTTTTGGGTTGATGTTGCTTCTCCCTCGGTCGGGGATGCTCAAAGTGCGACTCACGGTGTGATGAACCAGTATCCTTCAGACACCGTTCTGCGTGCTGAGGTCTTTTAAAAAGCTTTTCCATGGGGAAATGGAGGATTTTGATCAGCACCCACTGCAGCTTCCTGGCTCCTCATGGGTTAATCTGCCCTGCCAGCTAACAAGCCAGAGAAATCCCAAACAAGACATGAACAATTCCTCCTCCATCCAGGAGAAAAACCCAGCCTGGGACTGATCCTGGCCCAGCAGCCAGGAACTGGCTCCCAGTCCCTGGCTTAGAGCTGCTCCCCCACTAACCAGGACCCAGTTCATCTCCATCACTGCGAAACTGGGAGCTGGATGTGCCAGGAACTGGCTGCGTATTGGCAAGAAGAGGGAAATTTGTTAATTGGGTATTGAGATAAAAACCTCCCAGCGATGGGCATGAGCAAATAATCCCCCGGCATTCCTCGGAGCAGTCACGCATCCCTAATTCCCTGAGCGATGCACAGCGCAGCAAGCAAATAAGCAAGAAGAGGACCCGAGTTATGAGCTGGTAAAAGTAAGGTATAGCTGTTTTGGCTAAATAATAGGAAAAATAAACTGTGGTCCTCATTGAGATAAGCAGCTCCTGGGGTATGAGCATCTGTGCTGGTGAGGAAGAGCTTTCCCAGGTCAGGGATTGTCCTGGGTGGTGATTGTCCTGGTTTCAGGTGGGATAGAGTTAGTTTTCTGTTTAGTAGCTGGTACAGTGTTATGGTTTGGGTTCAGTATGAGAAGAATGTTGATAACACACTGATGTTTTCAGTTGTTGCTAAGTGGTGTTTATACTAAGTCAAGGATTTTTCAGCCTCTGATGCCCAGCCAGCAAGAAGGCTGGAGGGGCACAAGGAGTTGGGAGGGGACACGGTCAGGACAGTTGACCCAAACTGGCCAAAGGGGTTTTCCATACCATGTGACATCATCCCCAGTATATAAACTGGGGGGAGTTGGCCCAGGGGGGATCGCTGCTCGGGAACTAACTGGGCATCGGTTGGCGAGTGCTGAGCAATTGCAGTGTGCATCACTTCTTTTGTATATTCCAATCTTATTATTATTATTTTCTTCATTTCTGTTCTACTAAACTGTTCTTATCTCAAGCCATGAGTTTTGCCTTTTTCCTTCTGATCCTCTCCCCCATCCCACTGGATGGGGGGGAAGTGAGTGAGCGGCTGCGTGGTGCTTAGTTGCTGGCTGGGGTTAAACTACAACAGGGATGGAGCGGCTCCAGCTGAGCTGGCCGGTGGCTTTCTTATCAAATCCTGCTGCGGAAATGAGATCCCAAAGGATCTGCCTTCCCTCAGGGATCTGCCCGTGCTGCCAGGTTATGCCTGTGCAGGCAGCTTTCATGCCTGCCTGCCTGCTTTCATGAAGAAAGTGGCTCCCAAAATCCATCAACAAGGTGGGATCCAAGATGCCATCCCACATGGTGAGCAAAAAAGGTATTGCGTGTGTCAGCGGCAGGGAGTTGGGGAAGACCTAAGGGATGAAGGAACGAGTGTTTCAGGGTACCTACGCTCCATTTGGGAACGCCTCTTCTGCATAAGCCAAGGGGAGGCTGTGTGCTTCCCCATCCCCACGTCTCTCAGCCGTGCAACCCTCCTGCTTATAGAATCATAGACCATTTAGGTTGGAAAAGACCTTTGAGATCATTGAGTCCAACCGTCAACCTAATACTGCCAAGTCCACCACTAAACCATGTCCCTAAGCACCACATCTACACGTCTTTTAAATATCTCCGGGGATGGTGACTCCACCACTTCCCTGGGCAGCCTGTGCCAGTGCTTGACAACCCTTTTGGTGAACAAGTTTTTCCTAGTATCCAATCTAAACTTTTCCTACCAGAACTTGAGGCCATTTACTCTTGCCCTAGCACTTGTTCTTTGGGAGAAGAGACCGACCCCCACCTCACTACACCCTCCTTTCAGGTCGTTGTAGACAGCGATAAGGTCTCCCCTCAGCCTCCTTTTCTCCAGGCTGCTCTAGATCCTTCACCAGCTTCGTTGCCCTTCTCTGGGCATGCTCCAGTACCTCAGTGTCTTCCTTTTAGTGGTTTTGTTGTCTGTCACATCATGTCATGTCATGTCCTTACATGCACGATTGTCCTTTGTCTCAAATAAATAGGGTTATAGATCCCAGTCCCAACCTGCTTTGGGTCCCCAACCAAGGCGCAAGGTCCAGCACCTGGGCTGGCTCTGGCAATAGTTCTGTTGCCCAGAGCGGTGGTCGATGCCCCATCCCTGGACACATTCGAGGTCAGGTTGGACGGGGCTCTGAGCAACCTGATCTGGTTGAAGATGTCCCTGCCCATGGCAGGGGGGTTGGACTAGACGACCTTGAAAAGTCCCTTCCAACCCAAACCGTGCTGTGATTCTATAATAGCAGGGGACCAGACACAAGGGTGGGGGACCCCAAGGAGAGCAAGCTGTGGATGCTCCCCGACACCTTCACCCTAAGTCTGGCTTTGCCCCGTGTCACCTTGCCAAGGAGTCAACATGGAAACAGCCACAGGAGCCACCCAGGGTTTCCTGGCCAGCACATCCCATGGAGGGAGAGAAATAAAACACAACCGTGCTCCGAGCGGTTAAGGAAACAATTTGTCAGCCCTGTTGATTTTTAATCTTATGGAATGCTTTTTGTAAATCTGGCTGTTTGTGAAGTTTTATCCCCTCCCTGCAACCTCTCCAGGAGGGACCGAGTCCTCCTGAGGATGCTCAGGGCATTAATACTCTGGTTTCCCTTTGGATATGCCAGTGGGAATAGGGAGCTGCTTCCTTGGGGTCCACACCAGAGCGAGGAGGGGCATGAGATATTGGGGGAGATCAACATTGAATTAGCTGAGAAAGGCAGGATCTCATCACACTGTCACTAAGCCAAGCAGAATAAACAGCTTTTTAAAAAAAATTATTTTATGTATTCTTGTATTTTATTATTACTTCATATTTTAATTTTATTTTATGTATTATTTTATTTTACTATTACTTATATATTTTATTTTATTTTATTTTATTCTATTTTATTTTATTTTATATGAAAGAGGGTACAGAATATGGTCCCGAAGAGATACATAAAACCCAGGGAACCCCAACAGAGATGAGACATAAGGGTTGGAAACCCCAAAAGCCAAATACCAGCTGATGGTGACAAACCACAGCTGAAAATAGCAGTGTATTCCCTCATCCAAAAAAAAACCAAAACAAAAGAATCTGGCCATAAAAGCAACATATGGAGATGAACCCCAAGGAGTGGAGGCTCACTCGAGTCCCATCCTCACGCAGCTCCCTCGGTGTAAAAGGCATCGCTTTGGAGTTGGGCTCCCAAGTGGCCGCTTCCCCATGTGCCTCTTTATTCTTCACATCTGAGTTTAATCCCTGAAGAGGTTTAAACCTTTTTAAGTACAAAAAGCTCACGGCAAGCAAGGAAAATGCTTTGCATTTAAGGACTCTTGGCTGCAAGGATGCGCTTCAGAGCAAAAACCGGCATGTTTTAACCCACGCTATGGGGAGGGTGATTAATGCATGAGGCAGCTTTGGCTGCGAAAGCCTCAGCAGAGAAACATTTCCACCAGCAAATCCAAGCAGTTGCTGATAAAGCAGATTTTGCCTGCTGAACTGGCAGGAGTTTTCCTGGCAGAAGGATTTGCTCGCCAATGGAAACCGCGGTGGGAGGGGGCTGCCCATGCAGCAGTCGCTGGTCAGCGAGGTCCTCCCTGTCCTGGGGAGATGATATGGGAACTGCTTCCTCTGGGGAAGTCAGCTTTGTATGTTAAATATGAATACACATAGGACTATATAGGAATATGTATTTTTACGTTAAATAGGAATACATAGGAATATGTATTTTTATGTTAAATAGGAATATATAGGAATATGTTTATATTCAATATGAATATATAAGACATAAAAAGCTTAATAGATATTATAGACAGACAGGTAAGTAGATAGATGAATAGATAGATAGATGGATAGACAGATGGATAAATAGATGGATAGATAGACAGATAAGAACAAAAGAATGACAAAATCAAAAGGAAAAAATAAATGAAAGTATAAAAAAAAAAAAAACCAAAATTATCTGTAATAATTAACCATGAAATCCTGGGGGATGACACAACCATTCTCTTCCCCGCCTGTGTCTTTGCCAGTACAGGAGCCGACCGCTCCAAGCAGCAGGTAAAGCCAAAAATTGAGCTTGGGATTATCTGACGGCCGTGTTTTTGTTCTGTGTGTTTCTCCCAGGGCTTCAAAGGTCATGGTGGCACCGAACCAGATGTTTCCAGCCTCCAGATGTTGTGCCTCCAGATGATTCCAGCTCTTCCTTTCTCCCTTGCCGCTGATCCGATAATATGGGGACAGGTTTTTGGAGGCCACGGAGATGCCTTGCCATGTGCACATCTCAGGCTGGGGGTAATTCCAGCATCTGTTGGGGGGGGTCCTCACACCCCTCTGCTTCCTGGGATGCGGTGAAACACGAGGGATGGTGGGTCCTGGTCCCACCTTCGTTGTTCAAAGCAACCCACGTGCTCAAGCAATGATGCTGGCATGCACCTTGCACTGCCCCAGCAGAGGTTTCCCAGCACAGCGGCTGTTTTCCCTGGATTTCCCCGAATTAATTATTTGATTTCTATTCCACCTCTTCATTCTTTCACCCAGAAGGCTTTGCATATCCGTCAGAAGGAAAATATCGGGCTGGTGATGGAGCCTCCAGGCTTTCCCCACGTGGGGGTGCCATGCGGATGTGAATCGGGCTGGTGTGCGTGTCCTACAGCCATGGCAAGGCAAAAGGTGACACCTAAGCAACAGAGACAGCTCATTTTTTTTGCCATTAAAAAAAAAAAAAAGTTGATTTGGAAACAATAAGATTCATAAAGCAGGCAAAAAGCAAGAAATTATACAGATGGGGAAAAATAAAATTCGCAGAGTGTGCTTTAAGCATCTGTATAATTTCTTGCTTTTTGCATGCTTTGGTGCTCCCCAGCGGAAGAAAAAAATCCTTCTTTGGAGCTTGCTGTAACCTGGTGCAAATTGAAGAAACCTTGAAGTGGCTTTTCAGGAGCCCAGGGGATGAATCAGCCTCCTCCAGGTTAAACTGGGGCGGAACGACTCATCCTGCAGCCGAGATGGCTGCGGGGGGATAGAGGTCCGGCCGAGCAAGAAGAGAGCCCATACGGCCCTGCCACGTCCTGCTTGGGCCTGTTCCACCACATTTCGGTGAAGGCTGGTACACCCAAACAGCTTTGTTCCCCATGCTCTGCTGTCCTGGCCTCTCCCCATTCCTCCCTTACAATGTTTACCATACCTGGAGGGGTGAGACTGGGATTAATTTCCATGAGAACACATCAAAAGAGTAAATATCTCCGAGCAGGGATGCTTGACAGGTTTATGGGGTTTGTTTTCCTCCAAGACCTGGCAGCTTTCCTGCCCTTTTTCTGGTTGCTTGTGACCAGACGTGAACATCAGGGTCCGTGGACGCAGGAGGCATCTGCCCATCTGGAGCAGGACGCCGTCTCTGCCCTTTGTCCCGTCCCAGCATGGGACCATAAGTGTTTCCAAGTCTATCCAGGAGGTACTTCTTGGTGCTTTCAAATGGAGGTGACCTCTCTGCTGGTGTAAATCAGGTAAGTCCTAGCACATTCTTCTCCTTTCACTGTGGTTATCTCCCATCCTGTGAGCTGGGAGCAGATGGGGGGAGGCGAAGAGAGGAGATGAGGGTTATGTCCAGTGATGGGTTTTAGCCTTTGGGTGGGAGCGAATCTGCGGGGCTGCTATGGTCTGGTGTAGGAGTTGGACCCACAGAGCACAGCCCCATGGGGTCACATCAAACATTCATCAGTTGCTTTTCTGATGCGGAGCTGTTCTCCACCAGCAGCACCTCAGGAGCAGGAGGCAGGAGGTCACTGATGCTACTGGAGTAGAGGAGATATAAGAAGAGTCTCCAAGAGCCATCCAACGATGCTCCTGAGGTTTGGGAGTATTTTGACAGCGGGCACAGCTTCATGGGCTCACGTTGTGGATCACATTACCCCTGGGATGTGGGCAACCAGAGATGGGTGCAGGGCCTTCTGCCAAGACCCAGCCCCGCACATTCACCATCTCTGGGTGTGACTCCAGGAACGCATGTCTGCGTTCAACCAGGAGTCGTCAGCATAACTTCTGTGGAGCTGGGATGGGATCTGAGGTGTTATTGCCTCCAGCCTTCCTCCTGAGGGTCATCTCCAAGGTCCAGGGACTGGGGCATCAGCAAGCCTCCACCAGCCTCTTTCCTCCAAACTCTTCCACATGACATGGACATGGACACAGACAGGGACATGGACATCCCAGTGAGCAGCAAGATCACCTGAAGACCTGTTCAGGGTCCTCAGGGTTGGGACACACCTGCTGAGCTGCCCCTGAGAGGCAGTTGTTGAATTTGTCTTTGGGAAAGTGGCCTTCACCTTCCTGAATGTGACCTCGAAGGAGTTGACATAACCATCAGGAAATTATGGCAGTAAGGAAGTGTGGGACAGTAAGAAAAAAGGGATGAAAGGAAAGACAAAAGCTCTGAAGGGATGAGAGACAAGAGGAGGCTTGGACCAGGGAAGAAGAGAAAGGACATCGAGGCAGGAGACAGGTTGTAAAGACAAGGGAAGAATACTGGAGTTGTGAAGAGTTGAGGTGTGTGACAGCAAATATGAAGATGACGATGCTACTTGGCTCTTTTTAAAGCACCAGAAGCACCCTGGGGTCTTGTGGATGCTTTCTGCATTGTAAGAACCTTCCATGCTTGCTTGGTACATGCAGGAGGACGAGGTTGAGGAGACACTCACTGGGCCAGAGCTACAAATCCCCAAAAGGTGTTGCTGTGTGTTCAGGGCTCTCCCAGAACAGATGTCCCAGCTTGTTTTCATTTGGGAAGAACCAAGGTTGTGTGCTCCGGGGCTGCGTTTCCAGAGCAAACCAATGTGCAGTAGGTGGAACAATCAGGGCAGGCACTGAAAAACTGCTTGTTGCTCTGAATTAAAACGTTGCCTTTGAGTCCTGTGTGCTCAGCAGTGCGGAATTCCTCCATGCTGCCCCACCACATCATCCATAGCAGGAAATACGCCTTCGACAGTGGAGGAGGCATCACACCACGTACATTCTATAGAGGTTACCATGTCCATGCCTGAACATCCTCCAAGATGTGTCCCCTTTTTAACAGAGGGTGATTTGGGGAGAAGGATGGTTGCATGCACAATGGTCGGGGAGAGAAGAAGTCTGGTGGACACGTTGGAGACTCCTTCCCCATGGTAGAGCCCAGAGCCAAGCTCATGTGTCTGGCTGTCTCCAGGCAGTGTGTTCACAAGTCAAGGAGGTGTGGATTTCTCCGAGCTGCCCGGCTTTGTTGTGAGAAAAGACAGGAAAGGATGAGGGTGGTTGCAATGTAATAAGGCAGACTTGCAGGCACGCTCAGCAGTGATGAAACTGGACCCCTGAAGCTGCTCAGAGGGTGGCCAGGAGATCCTGCTCTGAGATAAGGCTGAGCTGAGGGCCTCAGCAGGCTCCAAAAATGGAGGTGCTGCTCATGGATGACAGATCTCCAGTTGGCTTTTATATCTTTAGCAACCAGTGCCTGTGTTGAGGTGCAAGGTCAGAGCTGTAAGAGCATCTTCTCAGCTTTCTGAGAACTCCTCCACGTTTGGAGGCTTCCCACGCCTTCCTTGGAAGTACAAGCTGTCATCAGACTGACAAACTCCTACTCTAAATTGACTCTGGCCTGATGGACGTGGATCTGATCCCCAAACCAGTGTTTGCCCTGCTTTCCTGGGCACACTCTCAGTGTCTCCAGCTCACAGAGACCTGCTGCTGCCGGCCCTGGCTTGTGCAGGAGCACGTCGGGACGGGGCTGTCCCTACTGCCGTCCCCTCTGCGTGAGCAGAGCAACGTGTGCATTCCTGCTACAAATTCCCCTGCCCATCCGTGCGTCACTGCTGCTCTCCCCCATTTCTTGTTAATGTGTAACTTGAAACTTGCTGGGGCACATTTCTGTGATCGCAAGGTTATCTGTTCCCGGCTGGATGCATCCCTGCCTGCTCGGACCACGGGTATTTTTATCTGCAGGTAGATGGTATCATGTGAAGGGCAGTGGGTGGGGAGGGCTGAGCATGCTGGAAGGTTTTCCTGGATCCCTCCAGGGCAGCCATGGAAAAGTCCTTCTTGGACAGAGGGTAAATAACCACCTGGAGAGACGTTCTACAAAAATGTGTCTGAGAGCAGTTTTGGGGACCAGGAGCTCAACGGGGCTCAAGGCTATTGTGTGGCTGAGAGAAGAGGTGGGAAGCCCTTCTCCTCCTTATTTGCTAGCTGCAGAGGGAAAGGGACTGTTGGATTGCTTTCTGTGTCCATGGCAGACGTTCTGGAAGTACATGGCACCAGCAGCACTGGATGGTTTTTAGAGCAGACATGTGTTGAGCAGGAGTGGTGTGGGTAGAGCTGGTTGACCCACAGAGCGGGGGGACGGTGGAGATGCTGGCACCTCGCTGCACCCTCTCGTTATCAGGGCACTGCTCTGCGCCAAGGGCTTGTCTACACGGGGACCGTATCAGCCTGCGACTGCCTGGGCTGGACGGAGATGGCCCGTTTCCAGCGATCCTCACTTGGTCATGTCCCATCGCAGCCCTGGTTATCAACACCGGCCATCCCCACCACCCTGGCACTGATGTTTCTCCTGGTGCTTTTGCACACAGACATCTCCATTCACCCCGACCAGCCTTAATATCTCTGTTTCACCTCTCTGCCTCTCTTCCTACAGCCAGGGACAACTGAAGGGAGGAAGAAGCAGTGTCCTGCTGGGGGATGAGCCCCTTCCGACCCCAAACACTCCCACCTTTGAAGCTCAGGAGAACGGCTGTTGTTCAGCTAAGGGGAATTGCATGCCTTAAGGTCTGGATGCAGCCTCAGATCCTGCAAGGACCTTTTCCCAGCACCTTCTCCAAATGAAAGGTGACTGGCAAGTCTCCTCCCGACATTGTGGCCACAAGCCCAACCCTACCTTCTTTTATGCTTCATATTTTGCACGATGTTACCATCTCGACCACTGAAGCGACAGTTGGACCAGGAGTATTTCTTCCTTATAATTTTTTTTACTGCTTCTGACCACAGCACTTCTGTAGTGCAACTCAGCAACATTCACATCCCTTCCTCTCTCATTTCTTGGAAACGTCACTCTCTGATTCCTTTTCCTCTATTTCAGTCTTTCCCAAAAAGGGGGGTGAGACCCCAACACTGAATATTACATCCAGTGGTATAAGGCTTTTCTTGCTTGGGCAAGAGGCTGCAGGATCCAAGAGCATCCTTACAGGGAGGGATCCCATGACTGTTGGCTCCTCCAAGGAAGGGCCTGTCCCTGGGTGCCAGTCAGGGAAGGAAAACAGAGATGAAGCTCCTAGGAAAACCCAAGGGGAACTGTGACCTTTGTGGTCATTGGCTGGACTCTGCTCCAGAGGGAGCACCTGGAAGGAGACAGGAGAGGAGGGCATCAGGAGATGGATGGGGGGCCTTGGAGGTGCCCATCTATGGATGGGTGGAGATCTTGGAGCTGCCCATCCTCTGCCAAGGCTAGGAAGGAAGTGAAACTAGGTTTGAAGCTGGAAGTGTGGTGCGAGCCAAGTTCAGCACTTTTTTCCCCATTTTGTGGAAGGGCCTGCCATGCTCCTTCGAGAGGGTGGGTGCGGGGGAGACATGGGCTTAGAGCCGGGCTTTGGCAAGCAAGGAGGGAACCGAAACTTCCCCTGTGAAGAAGAAACAGTGGGAGCAATGTGCTGATGTGTCTGTCTCTAGCTGCTTTGATTTAATTCCTGTTAAACTCTTCTCTACGAAGACCTGCATGTCTTTTACGGAGATGATGCTTCATGGTCAAGCATCATGCTCGCTAAAGCAAAGTGACTGCGAAGCACCGGCCTGAGAGAAAAAAGTGGTTTATCCCTGTTGTAAATGAGCAACGGGGCAGAGATCAGCCCCACTCCTGCCTGCTTTTCTCTTCTGCCACTTGCCTTTGCCAGTGAAATGATCTTATTTGGAGGGCGAGGCTTTGAGGCATGTGGGGAGATGAAAACCCCAATTTGTGAAAGAAAATAAACCAAACGGCCCCAGCCATTTTTATTCTCCTGGAGCAGACCATGCACTGAGAAAAGAGATTGTGGCTGTAATTATCAGATCTAATCAAAGTGCTTTAACAATAACTAATCTCCTAATTTAACTTCCAAATGTAAAAACACAGACATATTGAGTGTTTTGAGTTTTTTGTGAGCACACTCATCTTGCTGCTTTTAGCCTAAGCATCAGAAAGCAGGAATAAAACCCATATAAATACTAATTTCAGATCTGATTTCTCATCCATACAAAAGGAAGAACAGCCTCACGTTGCTCTCCCAAAGGTGAAGTCGTTCAACAACTTCCCAGCAGCACTAAATAAACCTGGGCTCAGGTGTGCTGGTTGAAAGGCTGCTGGATTTATACATCATCTGCATAAAACCAGCCCTGCTATTTTCTGAAGCAAATTGTTTTTGCTGCTTCGAGCACATTGTTCATGCTCTGTGAAAGTTTTTTCTTCTCCAGGAACGGTTGATAGGTTACAGTGGCAAACAGTAAAATCCACTTACCAAGCCCACTCTTACACAATAGCCACTCTGCAGAGTGAGTTTTCACCTCTGAGTCATAGGGGAAATGAAAGAAGAATTATTTTGGTTTTTAACGGCATGAAATATTTAATCCATTTACTTTGCCTGTTCACAAATGCAGATCGTACATCCGGAAAGTCCCAGCACTGAGGCATAAACATGAGCTTAGCTAAGCCTTATCCTGGCCCTTCAGCATATAGAGAGAAGATGCACCTCTGGAAGTGCACGGCTTAACAAAGCTCAGAAGAAGGGCTCAGTCTGGCCAGTGTTTGCATGAGCAAAGTTGTGCCACGAAGCCCGAGACCTTACAGGTGTGCTCATGGCATGGATGCATCTAAAACATGTAATATGAGTTTTTTCATCATTGCTTGTTGCTGCTGCTGCCTTCACAGGCACATTTTGCTGCTGGTGTTTGCTTTTCTACATGCCCAGACTCCCAAAACATGTCACGCAGGACTGGCTGCGTTGTGGAGAACGTCTGACTCATTTGCTGTGCCCAGCTCGCTCGCTGATCGCGGCAGGTCCCAGTTCAGGCTGGGACACGGCAGGGAGCTCTGCAACTGCAACGTGGGAACGCCCTGAGCAGCCCTGTACCATTAACACCCCCAGCTCCTGGCTCCGGGATAGCATCTGGGATATACATTAGTGGTTACAGGACATGAGTAGCCTCCACGGTTGCACAAGCCGAGATGAGCTTTGTAGGCACAGAACATCCCCGTGCCCCGGGTGAGATGGGTTCAACAGCCAAGGTCGGGAAGAAAACACTGCCCGGGGGTGAAGGTTGCCCTTACCAGGACGTGGGAGCATTTTTCCTCTCCTGAGCATCCCTCTTCCAGTTGCAAAAGGTATTGCCCAGGGCTGGGTGGTCCTTTGGACCAACCTGTTTCTAATCTTGCTGAGCCCTAAATGAGCCCTTTGCTTTGCCCATTTTTTTGTCAGACCTCCATGGCCTCCCCTTGTCCCGCTCCTCCCCAAAGGTCCAGTCATTCATCACTGTCCTGTTGGGGACACCTGGCTACAGCCCATGCATGGGGACCCCAAATGAGGGTGTCATTGGGTGGCACAGGGACATGGCCTAGATGCTGTCCTCTAAAAGCAGGACTAAATCTGGCCATGTAGATGCTGCTGTGTCTTGAGGTGAAGTCCATAAGAGCTAGATTTGGCACTTTGGCAGAGTGTAAGGCAGTGCCAAGCTGACCCCACAAGACCTCGACACGCATGCATGAGGAGCATGAAACTCCTCTTAAATCCAAGCGTAAACTCCCGATGACTTTTCCTCTCTCTTGCCTGCTGATGAAATGCCATGAACTGCTCGGGAAGCAAATTGGACAGCTGCGAGGAGAAGGGATGTGATGAGTTAATCCAATTTCTGGCTGCGGGCTGTCAATCCGGCAGATGCAATGTCCCACTGCAGCCGCACTTCTGATACCCTCTTGTGCACACTCCAGGGACACCTGGAGGACCAGGGCATGTTCAAGGGCTCTTTTAACAACCTCTATCACTCTTGTAACCACCTGCATGATGGGATAGAGAATGCTTAGCGAGTTTGGGAACAACACCAAGCTGGGGAGCATGGTTGACTTGCTGGAGGCAGGGCTGCCGGAGAGACCTGAAGAGGTTCAACAAGGACAAGTGCAGGGCCCTGCCTCTGGGGCGTGCTGGCCTAGTGCAACAGGCAAGGCTGGGGTGGCCAAATGGAAGCAGCTGGTAGCCACAAGTTGCCCCCAAATCAGAAGCATGCATTTGTAGCAGCGAAAGTCAACCATGCCTTGGGTGGCATTTGCAAGAATGCAGCCAGCAGGGCCAAGGCAGTGATTCCTGCTCTCTCTTTGGCACTGGTGAGACCATGTCTGGGCAGTGGGTCCAGTTTGGGGCTTCCCAGGACCAGGCAGAGGGTGACAGATGGGCCCAGAGGGGGCCACCAAGCTGGAGCTCAGGACTTGGAAGGAAAGGCTGAGACATGGGTGTGCAGCAGAGAGGAAAAGGCCAAGGGGCTTTTTGCTGCCTGCAGCTCCCCGCTGGGATGGTGCGGAGAAGGTGGAGATGGAGGCGCCCAGTGGTGGGACAAGAAGCAGTGTCACAAGTTGCAAAAAGGGTAACTTCCATTAGATATTAGAAAAAAAATCCCATAAGGGTAGTCAAACCTTGGAAGACAGCCCCGAAAGCAGGAAAATCTCCATCCTTGGAGACAGTCAAGACTGTCCTTGACACAGCCTGACCTTGTTGAAGGTCAGGCTTGTAGCAGACTTGGAGCAGAGGTCCAGAAGGTCAGACTTGGAGCAGAGACCCCAGATGACCCCCCAGCCTCAGTTATTCTGCGAATTTCCCATGCTGTGCTGAAGCTTGGGCTCACATGGACAAGGTCTCCTGGCAATAAGTCCCCAACAGTGAGGAAGAAAGCCACCCGGAACCTGCTAACAGGGGAGTAGGGATGGAGGACACAGGCATGCCCCCACCCTGAGCACCAAGGGACCCCCTGCTCCATCCATGCCGTGGCTCCCCAGCATTCACTGGGCTTTTGGGTTTTTTCCACCAAAAGCCAAGTGATGCCTCATTTCCTCCACCTGGCAACAAGCTGAGTTCCTCCATAGTCAACAGGCTCTGAAGCCAACGAATTTCTCCTTTGACATATCCCTCAGGGGGCCTTTGGAGACCTGCACCCACCTCCATTGGGAAACGCTCTCCACCTGCTCCGAGGTGTCCACTATCCCTCAGGACCTCATCAGCTCTTGGTGGAGCGGGACGGGGACATGCGGTCACCAGCAGCTCCATCCTCCCTGTAGAGCATCTCCTGGGGCTCACAGGGGAAACAATGGCAGTACCCGGACTGGACCAGAGCCTCCGTCCTGCTGCTGTCACCCCATTTCTTAGGCTGGTCCTCAAAAGCGAGGAGGAGCCCCCAGAGCTGAAACCAAGGCAGCAAAATGTGATAACATGCAAAGTGATTCCCTGGCTGTTGTAAACAATGGGAAAATAACATGGAGATGTAATTAGCTAAGGCAATTAAATTGTTCCGCTTCATTCCACTGGCATGGTTTTGATTTAGGCTCCTGAGGAGGTGTGGAGGTGATACTTGCTCCATAGTCACCTTTAACAGATGGGGAAACTGAGGCACAGGCTTTCCCTGGTGATAAGTAACCAGTGTGGCCAGCAAGCATGCATATACATGATGACAGGACCAAGAATATCGCTGGTTGCCCCATCCCTAAGTCCCAGAGCAAAGACACCCTCCTCCTGAGCAATCCCTCCACCCGTGGTGCTGCTCTCCATCCATTACAGAGCTCACGGGCATCTTGGAGGAGATCAAAGCTTCGTGTAGAGCTCGTGCCCCAATTGCTGGGGAGGCTGGTCCCACAATTCTGCCCTTCCACCCCTCGCACATTGCCCAGCTGGGTTTTAGGGTTACTTTGGGAGCTGAATTTCAGAGCAGAGGACACCCATCAGCCTGGCAGTAGGTCCTCCAGATGCCCTAAAACCATGTCGATGTGAGATGACCATGTCCCACCTCCTCATGGCCCCTGGAAGATGACCACAGATCCCTCACATCGGCCTTTGTGGGGACATGCGGAGGTTGCCTTGGGCTTCAGGGCTCTGCAGACCTGGTTAGCATGAGCAGTGAGCCTTGCCCAGAGTTGCCCATCAGCTTTTCCCACTGGTCCAAGCTGTTGCCATCACCCTGTCACCATGGTGGGACAGGGAGCCAGAGTGGAATGGAGGATCACCACTGTGCCAGGGATTCCCCAGCCCATGCTGTTGGCCCTGGGGGACATGGGAAGAAGCAGAGCATTGTATCCCAAAATAGCTGCCTTGTTACAAAGGAAAGGTCGGTGGAGAGCCAATCCGTAGGGTTTCCTCCTGCCACAGGAAGGTGAGTGACTCACTCCTATGGAAACTGGAGGGACGGGAGAGAGGCAATCCCTCTCCCTGGCGGTTATCTATCTGGAGATAAATCTCCATCTACTTCCCTTGCAAATACCTGCTCCTGAAAATATCTATTCCTGGGGTTTTCTTATCAGATGTTCTATTTATTCAGAAAATCATAGAGCCCCGAGGGTCCTTGCTGTGGCTCCAAACACATCCCAAGGCTTTGCCATGGCCACCCCATGAATGACGTATTGACAGGGAGACCCAGCCAGTCCCCACGCCTGGAAACACCAGGAAACACCTGCAAGCACTTAGCTAAGGGAAGGGTCTTCCTCGTGGTGTTTTCTAACCAGGATAGGGTAGATCCCGGTGACAATGAGATGGTCTGTTGTTTTTACATGAGACTGTGATTCAGTTTGAATGACAGCTACCAGCTTGAGGGTAATGGTGGGTTCATGGTCCAGACCATGTCCAGGGTGTCCTTCAACCTGCTAATGTGTGAACTGTGCACTGTGCCCCAGGCCCTGTCCAGGATACACCACTATGGGTGGTACAAATCTTGAAAGGGAGCAAAGCCATCATCTCTTTTCCACGGGTCCACCTCTCACTGTAAACCCAAAGCTTTCCCCTTGACTTGAAACTGGCTGGGAAGTGTCTGCTGGTGACCACCCTCCACCCGTTCACTTAGCAGCCCAGAAAAGGCCAGCTCAGTTTCTCCTTCCCAAAAAGACTTCCCTGAATTGCTAAAAGGAAGATCAAGATCCAGCTTGCATGACACAAGGCGCTATGTCATGTGTCAAAGGGCCCTTTGGTCACTAGATGTCTAAGTTAGACACATGCTCATATTAAATAAGGCACAAAATGTTAATACATAGGGAAGACACTGTGGGAAAGAAGCAGTTAAATGAAAAGACCATCTTGGCAAGAGGCAGTGGGGTCTCCCCATGGATGTCTCTAGCACAAGATGGGATGCCTTTCTAACAGAGATCAACCCAAGCACTAGCTAATGGCTTTCGTGAGAGGTTGCAGGGTGACATTCAAGTGGCAGCTAAAAAAAATGGACCTGGTTATCTACTGGTCTCAGCAAAACTTGCTGGCACTCACCCAGTTTGAGACAGAGACTTAGGGCTCAGCACAGTGGAGCCACAATGGATCGGGCCACGCTGCTGCTCCATCACTGGCATGTGTTGGCACCTTCAACCTGACCTGTCTGCTGGGATCCCCTGATCAGAGGATGACAGGATAACTTGGGTTGGAAGGGACCTCAGGAGGTCTCCAGTCCAACCTCCTGGTCATGGCAGGGGCAGCTCTGTGGTCAGACCAGGTTGTGGAGGGCTTTATTCAGTTGGGTATTGAAAATCTCCAAGGACGGAGGTTACACAACCTGCTCATGGTGGAGCAGTTTTCCTGCCTTTTCTAACCTTGGTCTCTTGGCCCTCATCATGGGAAGAGAACAAAGGCAGCAATCCCAAGGAGCACCACCACCACCTCTCCTGGGAAAGCCCCATTGGCACCAGGAGCAGACCTCGGGGACATGGTGAAGGAGCACTTCTAGTTAAAGCGTGTCCCAGGCTGCTTCTTGCATATTTGGATGCCAGTTTTGGTCCATCCAGCTGAAAAACATTATGCTGTTTTAAAGGTTTATGTCTCTTTGCAGAGGACACACTACAGGTCCCGCTATCCTTCCTCCCCCGTCTTCTGTGTCACAGACTATCAACTGTCTCTCTCTTTCCTTGGTGATAATGGCATCATCATTTCTCTTCCCCTTCCCTCTCTCCTTGCCTACACGTTCCCTGCTCCTTTGGCACAATTTATCTTTTCATTTAGAGATGGCCTAACCGATACCCACTTCATTAAGCACTCAATTGCTTTCCGCTTGTATTTAGCTTGGAAACCCGTTCCTTTGATTCCAGGACTTGTCTGGGCAAAACTCAAGCACAAGACCAACTGTACAAGTCGGTCAAATATAAACATTATTACTTCCAAAGCTTGTTTTGCATATCCGGACTTCCAGGTCTGCTCAGCCGAGGGTTAGAAGCAGATTTACAAGGAAATAACCATTTGATGTGGAGGAATTGGCTTCTGTTTAGCTAAGTCTTGCTGATAGATACATCCCCAGCTCGCCGAGGATGTCGAACCTGGTGCTGGCGACAAACCCACTCCCAGCCCAGGGGATTTCCAGCACTGGGACCGCACACCCGGCACCGCGATGCTCTTGCTCTGCATCAGTCCTATCAGCGATCCTAAGCCAAGGAGCCAGCCTGAAAGACTCCGGATTAATCCCTGGAACGTGACCTTTAAATGCTGGGAGTGGTGGGAGAGTTATTTTAACTGTGGTGGCAAAGATCCAAATAAGAAACACCAGCCAGGCCCTAGATAACAATATTGGACTCCTGACAAGGACACCGGTTGGGAGTGAGCCTTTGGGCTGCTTTCCCTCCTGGGGAGTGGGTTATCATGGGGTGGACACGGGAAAGCAAGTGTCTCCTGTCTTGCCTGGTTGGAGGTCAAAAAAAATACACATCCATGATGGAGCACCCAACCATCAGCCTGCATTTCCCCAGGAGAAATCCATGTGGACACAATTTCCCACCTCCCCAGTTACTCTGACCCTGCTCCAGCCATGGCCAGGGAAATAGGTGCAAGTCGCAGAGCTCTGTGCCCCACAGGGTGGGCTTTGTGAGCCCAGTTTGGGTTTAATTGGTGTTTTAAATGAGAAAATATGGGAAAATGCAAGAAAATTAATCTTGATGATAAGAGGGGTTTTAAAATGGAGTAGCTGAATTGCATCCATCCTCTGCAGGGAGGTTTTCCTGCCCAGGGAGGTAGTTGACTCACCATCCCTGGAGGTATTTAAAAGATGTGTAGACATGGTGCTTCAGGACATGGTTTAGTGTTGGACTTGGCGGTGTTAGGTTTACAGTTGGACTCGATGAACTTAAAGGTCTTTTCCAACCTAAATGATTCTGTGATTCTATGGTATTTACTGAGAATTGAGGTGGACCCAATGTTGGTCTGCTTCAAATGGGGTTTGTATCCATGGGAAGCTCCTAAGGGATGACTTGGGTGCAGGAGGATGCCACCAACCTTCTATGAAAGAGCAGGAAGCAGGATGGTTGTTGGGGTATCATGAAGATGTAATGCTGCATTTCCCATCCTCACCCACTCATCAAACCAGGGTGTGTTCAGTCTGGGGTCTAAAGAGGGACTCGGTGAGGTTCCTTCCCCCATTTGAAATGTTAATTTGGATGGACGTGTCCAAGGGACCATGCACAGGCTGGACTCATCCTGGCATCACTTGTGTGTGGGCTCTCCCAGCCCTGCCTGGGCAGTTGGGCTGAGCAAAACTCTTGTTTTCTGGGCTGAGCTGGACAAGGAGCATCCCCCACTGCATGGCATCCACAAGGAGCTGTGGCTTTCTGGGGTCCACATGTCCATCGGGCAGCATCGTGCCCTGGGTTGTCTCAGCATGAATCTTCCTGAGGACACAAAGGTTATTTTGGAGCAGGAGGGGAAGGAAGTGAATTCAAAAGCCCCATATTAAAAACAAGTATTTTTTTGGAAACAAAGGGATTCCAGGGTGGGACCCTGTGCTGGTCCCCACGGTCTCACTGCTTGGAGCTGAGAACAAGAAAAATGACCCAGAAAACTACTGCAAAATGGCTTTTCCCAGCCTCCGATGGGAACTTGCTCCTGAGCATCTCTGCGGCTCTTGTCTGCTGGGTCCTTCGTGAGGAACAGATAAAAAATGGGAGACAAGGGATGCTGTGGGGGTCCTGCCACCCCATCACATAAACCAGCCTCCAGTTGGAGGAGCCAGAGCAAAATCCGCTGTGGTGGCAGGCTGTGCTTCCACCTTCAGGCTGAGCTGCTGGCGGGTCAGTTGAGCAGTGACCCCACAAAATTTAGGGGACAACTGGACCCCATGGTCCAGCTGCCCATGCCCACTGTGTCCCACCACGCTGCTACAAGGGGTCCATGCATGGTTGGACCCATGCCTGCCGGGCTCTTCACCAGCTCTGCAAATAGAGAAATGAGCCTTTTTTAGGGCAGCCTCTCCCTGAGCACTATTTTAAGCTTGGACCGTTACGTGGATGGGTCACAGCTGCTGGTTTTAGGAAGACTTGGTTTCGGGACATGTGTTTACCTCCTCTCTTGGACACCAGGATCAGTGCACAACCCCTTCCAGCAACACCAGCCATGCTGAGGGCAACATCTCTCCTCCTGCCCACTTCTTCCAGCACCTCCTGTTGCTGCAACTCACTCAAAGCCCCCAAACCCCAGCTCTTGAGCAAGACCTTGTGGTTTTTTTTAAATCTCAGTCTTATTTATTATTTTCTGGGCAATCCGAGGAAGATGCAGAAGCAGCAGCAAAGACCATCATGAAATTTGACAGAAAACTCACCATCTCCCCTTCTAAGAAAGCCATTGGTGGGGTCAGCAGCAGCAGAGCTGAGGATGACACCCGCCAGGGAGGAAGGCTGACCCCACCAGCCCCCGGGGTTTTGTGGCATCATTGCGATGCTCCCCCCTCCCTCCACCGGCTGCGGTGCAGAACCACGTCCGCCGCTGCCACACGCCTGCTGGGAACCAGCCTGTGCTGCCCGCAGCACACGTAGCCCAAGCCGATGGGTTAATTTTAACACGCCTGCCCTGGTACGTCGTGTTTATTTAAGGCCTTTATAGAAGCAACGCTGTCAGCCACAACGGGGTCCTTGTGCTTCGGGGCCCAGCAGCCGGGTCCTGCCGCCTGGGAGGTCGTGGCAGCACCCGAATGGCTCTCTGGAAGCGTCCTTCTGAGGGAGGGGGATGCGCTTGGAGTTTGCAAACGCCTCCCAAAAAGCTGGGTTATGTAGGAGCTTGGAGGAAAAGCGAGCGGCTCGAAGCCAGGCACCTCCATCACCCTCCTGGTCTGAAGCCCCGCAGTTGCTGGAGGAGGAGGTTTGGGGCATCACATGCACACGGTGGGGAGGAAATGAAAGCTGGGCTAAAAAAAACCAAACCCCAACTGCTGCTAGAGAATAAAAAATAGACACTCAGATGGCTAAAACCACAGAGCAAAGCCCCCTCTGCACTGAAGCAATGTGGAAAAGATCAAATCTCGCTGCCTCCAGCTGCTTGCTCCAGTGAACATCATGTGCATCAGGTCTCCTCCAAGTGCCCCCTTCACCAAGCTGTACCAGCTGGATGCAGCCCCGGACAGCAAAGGTCCCCTGTGCCCCATCTGCACCCACTTATCAGTTCTTGTTGCAGGGATGATTGGAAAAAGGGTGGAGGGTGCCTTTCTGCGCTCAGCACCCACCACCCACCACCGTGGTTGTGGCTCGTGGGTGCTGCTCCCCCAAATGCTGTCAGCCTTGGGGATGGCAGGAGGAGATTCATACAGGAGCACATGCGTATGGTGGATGGACAGAGGGACTGGCTCATGGTGCTTTTTCAGCCCCAACTTCCACCTCCAACACCTCTTTCTCTAATCAACCCTGCTTTGGAGCTCAGTTGGCTTCTGGGAAGGTCCTCCCATGTCTCCAAAGCACCCAGTGGCTACCAACCCCACCTGACCTCATCCCCTGCACACCCCATTGGTGTTCACCACCATGAACAGATGCTTCATCCTCCAGCTGGGTTGGTTTTTGCTGCCTCTTATGTACCTTTAAGAGTTGCTGATGGTCCTGAATTAGAGCATCCTGGAGGGAAATTGCAGCCAACCTGGGAAGCTGCAAAATCAGATCTGCTCTCATGGGATGTCTGTCCTGCTCCCGTGGGATGTCCCTCCTTGCTCCCATAGGAGGTCCCTCCTGCATGCCCGGTCACACAGGGCACATTTCTGCCTCCCAGTTAGGTGGCTGAACATCTTACCAGCCAAGAGACCACGAGAAGTGATCAAAAGCTGATGGCCAGGTTGGAGCAGGGCATCAGTTTGCACTTACATGGATTTAGACGAGTGTTCGTGACTTTCCTCTCCCACCAACAAACGTGAGGCAGGTCTGCAGGCTCAACCCAACACATGTCTGCAAACTTTCCTCCTTGCTTCCACAAAGGCTTTAAAAAAAAGCAAGAAAAAGAGATCTGATATATCCCAACTTGTCTCAAGCACTTCTGCTGGTGTCTCCTTGCACATGCCACAGGTTTAAGCTGCACCCATGGGTGCAGCACAGGGCTTTGCTGTGCCACCCTGACCTTCCCTGTTCTCCTGTTCCTGTATCGCATTCCTTCCCACTAGACAAGATGGAAATGTTTTGAAAGCATCTTAGAAACCTGCATCGCTGCCAAAACAGTTGAAAAATGAAGCTGTGAAGGGAAACGCGGGGCTGCTTTCCAGCTCGGCTCAAACGGGTATTGCCGCTTGCCTCCATCCTCTGCACTGCAGCTGCACAAATCATTTGCTTCTCAACAGGATTTAAAACATCTGCCTCTTTCTTTGGCTTGTTTGAGCTGCTTTGGAGCTGGAAAATGGAGATTTTGGGGGAGGGAGGCTCTTGGTTTGGGTCCCCTGGGCAATGGGTTACCATCACCTGCATGAAGCATGAAAATGAGTAAGGTGGGTTAGGGTGGACAACAGAGGGTAACAACCCTCCTCCCATCTCCCTCACACCCAAATGAGTGGAGAAAGGTGAGAAAATGCAAAAGAACAGGAAGGAAAGGCTTTTCCTTGCAGTGAGCAGTGAAATTGGGAAAATCCTGCTTGCTGGAAGCTGCTGCAACTTCAACCAGGCTTGGAAAAGGTCTGATGGGAAGAGGACTCTCCAGGGGACCGCTTCCCTGCTCCAAACAAGCTTTTAGAAAAACATCTCCTCTTGCTTGTCGAAGCATCCAGCAACAAGCCGCCAACCAAACCTCGTAGCCAGTCGCGGCCATAATTAATCACCCTTTGACATGAAAATGCTGCTTGCCTCTTGTCTTGAGTTGTTTGGCTTTATCTTGCAGTGGAAGAGCTGTGGGTGTTCAGATCGCAGAGGATCAGGCTGGGGGAAACGGCACCAGGCAAGTGCTGCTGAGCAGCAGCGATTGCCCCATGGGCCAAAGCTTATGCAAGGACACACAACAAATCTCTGGACATCAGCCACAACTCCATCCAACATCTCCGGACATATCCTTCCTTCAGAGGGAACCAGGGCGAAGGATTTGGAGGATGAAACCAGGGTGCTATGGTCCGGTTAATCCAAGAAGTGTTTCCAAATCCCAGAGAGAGGGGCTTAACTCAGCACCATGCTGGCATCCCAGCAGAGCACTGCTAGGCAGCTTCACCGGCCGGAGCCTCACTCAACAGCTCTGCCCTGGCATCTCCCTCCCTCTCTGCAAGCAACAAGCTTGTCCTTCCTCCCTTATCAGCCCCAAATAGCTGCGACGTGATGTATTGTTTTCCCTCCTCAAACAAATTACATCAGAAGAAGGAAACAGGCTCTTTTTTTGTTGTTTTCTGGCATGGAGGTCCGTCAGCAAGATCTCTGCAGCACCGTTTCCGTGCCAGATGTTCATATCCTTTTTGCACCGGCTAATGCCTCCTCTAGCCAGCTGCCACTTTCTGCATTTGAATAATAGATGGCATGGATGCCCTTCCCCACCTCCCCTGGGGGCTGTGTGTCCCCCCCAGCCACATCCAGGCGGCTCAAGGAGCTCCCGCAGAGATTGGATCCAGCTGCAGAAGGAGGATCTGGCTTACGCCCACAGACACCGATGGGGAATACACGGGGGGCCGCTGGGGCTCACTCTGCGCTCGCTCGTCATGGAAAACAACTGGGCCACCTACACGTGATTTGGTGGGGCTTGTTCTTCGGCCTCATCCTGCCCAGAAACCCTCCAGCCCCCCCCAGTTTGAAGGTTTTTCAGCCCAACTGAATGAGCCCCACTGGGGAGGTAGGGTTGAACCTGGCCACTGCTTCACTTGGGCATCAATCATCTGCAGGGAGAGGGCAGGCTATGAAGATGGTGGTGGCCCTCCAAAGCTTCCTGCAGCTCCTTGGGAGGCCATGTTGTGCCAGGACTCAGTGGGGACAGCCCCCAGAGCATCTCCTTAGGGTATTGGAGGGATATGGGGAACACAATCCCCCAGCTGACACCCACGGCACCCAAACTCAATGTATTTCCTAGAAATTTAGGGCAGGCTACAAAGCCAGTGGTGGTCCTCCAAAGCTTCCTGCAGCTTCTTGGGAAGCTGTGTTACGCCAAGGCTGAATGGAGACAGACCCCAGAGCATCTCCATAGGGTGTTTGGGGGCATGGGGGATACGATTCCCCAGCTCACACCCACAGCACCCAAACGCAGCGTATTTCCTAGAAGTGTAGGACACTCGAAGGACTTCTGTTCCACAGTGCGGTCTAGTTTGCCTTTATGTTTCTGTAGACGTTTTGCATCCAGGCAGGCAGAGGCATTTTGACAGGTCTGCTGCCTTCTGCAGGAGCTGGACCCCCATTTGTGGTTGAACCCAGCCCCCAGCAGTTCATGGGAGAAGATACAGCAAGGAGCAAACCTTCTGCTACATCCTCCTGGCTCCAGCATTCTCTTCCCTGGATGAAAAGTCCTAACACTGGGATACAAGAGGTGCAGCATCCCCTCTCACAAGGGTTTACCTGTATCCCCAAGGAAGGAGTGTTTTGCTGGCACATGGCTCCTGGGAAAATGAGAGTGGAGCAGGAGAAGCTGCTATGAATCAGGCACCCAAATGTACTCTTCTCTAAAATAAATTCCCCACTCCAGGGAGTTCATGGCAAGGCAGCTGGGTTTGACTTCACGGCTCACTGACTGGTCTGTGGGAACAGGTCCTGAGAGAGAAAATGAGAGCCCAAATTGGCCTCAAAGTCCCTTTACGATCTCATGGCCCCCATCCCTCTGCTTCCCTTGGAAATGAAGCTGGTTTGCGGCAAGGGATGTGCTGCGGGGCATCACCTGAGGTGCATTGGTACCCTCCCAGGGCTCGATGGGGCACAGCTTAGAATCATAGAATCATAGAATTATAGAGTCATTTAGGTTGGAAAAGACCTTCAAGATCATCGAGTCCAACCATCATCCATGCCCACTAAACCATGTTATGGAGTACCCTGTCTACGCGCTTTTTGAATACCTCCAGGGATGGTGACTCAACCGCTTCCCTGGGCAGCCTGTTCCAATGTCTGACGACCCTCTCAGTAAAGAAATTTGTCCTAACATCTAACCTAAATCTCCCTTGCCACAACTTGAGGCCATTTCCTTTCGTCCTATCTCCAGCCACCTGATGGAAGAGACCATCACCCTCCTCACCACAACCCCCCTTCAGGTAGAGAGCTTGGTGTCACCAAGGGTGGGACAGTGTCCCAAATCAGGATGGCCGTGGCAGGACCCCCAAGTAGGGCTCATCCACCCGGTTCAGAGGCATTTCTTCCCCTCCAGGGCTGGTCCTGGGACCCCCTCACCCCTGTGCGGCTGCTCCACGCCCCAGCGCTAGCCCCAGTACCAGGGCACCCCAGGATGGATGGAGGTGGTGGGGGGCATCTCCAGGGCATTCCCGGGGGAAAGCAGCTCTCTGGAAGCCCTGGAGTCTGCTACGGATTGGGGGAGGTTAGATGCAACGGGGGCGAGTGGTCCCAGCCCCGGGCAGGTGGGCTGGCTCCTGGCCGGGTCCCATCCTGCCCCCGGGGGGGGGAAAGCCTGTCCCAGCCCCGTTGCCAGTCCGGGGGAGGGCGGTCCTGCCCCGGTCCTGCCCCGTTCCCAGCCCCGGGGAGGGCGGTGCGGTCCCACCCCCGTCCTCCCCGTGTCCCCCCCCCGTTGCCCGGCTCACACCCGGCGGCAGCGGCGACCGGGGACCGGGAGCTGAGGGGGGGTGGTGGTGGTGGGCTGGTGGGGGGGGAAAGACGGAGCCCCCGGGCATGGAGCTGCCTCCGCCGGCTGCTTGAAGGGAGCGGGACGATCGGCGCGGAGCTGCCCGGCACGGGAACCACCAGCTCGGGCATCGCCCGGTGAGCGGGGCCGCCTCCGGCCGGGGGGGGACGGGACCGGGCAGGGGGGGAGTGTTCTGGCCACGCAGGAGGGTGTGCGAGAGCTGGGGGGGTGATGCAGGGTCCCCACGCACCCAAAGCAGAGAGCGGGGCAAGGTAAGGGCAGAGCTGAACCCCAATTCTCCTCCTCCTCCTCCTCCTCGGGGCGGGGGCAGCTCACGCCCCCCCGTACTGACACTAAAACTGACCCCCAAACCCCCAAACCGACCCAAAGACGAGGTGGTCGGAGCAGCGGCGGGCAGCGAGCCGCTGGCACGGGCCGGTGCTGGCACGAACGGTTCAAGCCGGGCACTCGAGGAAGGCTCCTGGGCTCCCTTTGCTCCTCTTTGCCTGAATTATTTGGTTGTTTATGCATTCATTCCCAATAATGTCTTTTGCCGCTCCGTTTCTCCCTTCCCAGGGGAATTCGCTGGCTGTTTATCAGGGGTTTCCTGTACACACCTCTGGGAAAAGCCATGGAGCTGACTCGCCGCTTTACTCCGGCTTGCGTTTTTCCACCTCTTTGCATGCTGAGGTCCCAGTGTAATTTATTTGGGGGTGTTTTAATTTGCACTGGGATCGGTGAGACTCTAGTTTCAAACCTTTTGACTTCTTTTAATAGCTCCTAACCCACAAACACCTTCTTCCCCAGAGCTGGGCGCTGGGTGGCATCACTGCAGGAGCAGCTTGAAGGGTGAAACCTCTTATTTCTCTTTCTGTTCCAGTTTTCTTATCAGCTTATTGCAAAAACCATTTGGCAACCTGCTGCCTTCCTGTGCACGAGGCGGGGAGAAGCAAACCCCGCTCCCGGGGGGCCGCTGGCGCTGGGGAACGGTGCCCCCGGCACAGGGCTCGTGGCTGCTGAAATTGGGCCATTTCATTACCACCGGGCATGTGCCCCCAGTTCCTCTTCCTCATTTACACCCGAGCAAAGGGAACTTGGTGGCTGATGGGCTAAGGAGCTGCACTGCAAAGGGGGAGACCCCGACATATGCTGCTGAGCCCTGGAATGCAGCTGCATGCCGGGGCTTAGTGGGTTATAAAACCCCGAGAAGTATTTTTGAATGTCCTGGCACCAAGTGGCTTTACCCTGTCTCTGCCCGATGTGATTTTTATCTCTGGTTGTTGACATAAAGCTAAAGCTGTGAATCGTTTGCTGGCAGCGGAGCGTGCTGCCAGCCTCGCCGTTGTCCCTCCTTAACTCTGAACATCCTCCTCCTCCATTAAAGCTTTAGCTGGAACCGGTCCACAAAGCAAAGACCCTTTTGCTCCCACAGGATGCTCCTCATAGAGGAGCAAATTATCCCCCAAAGTCCGCCCTGCATGGGTTTTTCTGGGATTTGGTGCTGCTTCGGCTTTGCAATAACTGCCAGTGCTGTGGTCGAGCCTGATAATAGTGTTATCCCCAGTCTCGGATGCTGGTTATCACCCAGACAGAGAGAATGCACTTGGTTTTGCTGGAGGGGTTGTGGTGTTGATGGGTGACTCCCTCGGTTTGGGCAGGAGGCTGTTAGGTTTCTGTGGAAATGTCATTTCTCCCAGATACAGGGCTTGTAGGGTGAAACAGTTAACAAAAGCAGGTGATCAACCAAAAACTATTCTCCAGGTCTGACCATTTCTTCCTCCAGTGAGCACCAGAAAATCGTGGAGGGCAAAACCAAAGTCAAACTCCTGGTATAAAAACCAGCACAGGGCTCCTTTCTATCTGCAGGAAGCCTAAAGGACATGAGCACCCTGTTTTCCCCCTGCAATAAATAAAAATCAAGATTTGGGGGCTCACATAAGATGTGTCCCCAACCCCGTGGGATGCTGCAAGGTCTTTTGGAGGGCAGATGATGTAGGGCTGTAGGGAAAAAACATGCAGGGACCATCACCTTTGCTGTAGCACAAAGGGAAATGTTGAAGGGATTAAATATTGTCCAGGGTGATTTTTGCTCCCAGCAGGATCTGTCCCCGGAGACCTGCCGTGCTGGGAATCGAGTCAGGTTCAACCGAATGAAGGCGTCTTTAATTATGCACGAACGCCGGCACCAATGGGTTTAATCTAATTCGCTCTAAAGCCACAGCTTTGGTTAACCTGGATGGACTTTCCATGATGTGGAAAAAGGCAGGAGGTTTTGGTACTGCCTGGGAAGCAGAGGCTTGAAGGGGGATTGATTCAGGGAGGAATTCAGGGAGTTTCTCGAGGGAAACCAGAAATTCCAAGAAAAAGTCATTTGGCTTAAAGGAAAACATTTTATTTGATCTACAAACAAGGTCATAAAGTTCTTTTTAAGTCGTTATATCATTTATCCAAACTCCCTCTCCCCTTTCTAGCTTGGGTCAAGTTACTGAAAAACCCTCTAGGAAACCAAAAGTCTTCCAGAAAATATACTTGTCATGGAGAAAACAAATTTAACTGTGCTGCTTCTCAGCCTGGGGGCAGGAGGGGAAACTGAGGCACAAGGCTACTTCAGTGGAGCAGCTCTGCTTCTGCCAGCCAGAGCGGAGCTGCCCAATGCCCTCCAAGGTGCTTTTTTGGGGAAAAGAATAGAAACACAGATTCTGTGCAAGCTTATTTTGGGAGGAGTGAGGTTTTCTGGCTATTTTTGGGGTGGGGGAAGGGGTAAGTCAGACCCATGGGGGTTAAAGGAGGGGCATTGCCTGGGGCTCTGGGCAGGGAGTTGGGTAAAGCCCCTCAAGCTGCTTAAAGCTTGCTTTTGGGTGCCTCCAAAATGTATCTTGGAGGTATCTTGCCTTGGGATGGCTGAAGAGAAGCGCCGGAGAGCGGTGGAGAGGGTGGGACCGGGACGGCTGGGGATGTCCTCAGCCCACGCTGGTGGCCAGAGCAAGCCTGGAGGAGAAAGGAGCTGAAGGTCACCGTGGCAGAAAGGAGCCAAATGGAAAGGGCAGATGAAAATCAGGCAGTTTGGCCAGGCTCAAATTTCAGCCTGGTCCTATCTCACGTTTCCCAACCAGACAGGCTTGGTAGCATCCGAATGCGCTGTCTGTTTGCTTTTGGTTGCGGAGAGTTTCAACCACGGTCCCAAAGGAGAGAAAAACGGTGCCAGGTCGTTTGCTTCCCAGCGTCTCGAGTAGTTCCTGATCTGGAGTGAGGATTTTGTTGAGTCTACTAAATGCCTATAAATTAGGGCAGGGAAAACACCCACACTCTCCTGATGTCTGTTGCAAAGGAGTCGGTGGGGAAGATTCAGTAAATGGATCGTGGTTTCGACGTCCAGCGTAAAATGATGGGAGCTGCGGTCGTAGTCAGTGCGACTGGGTTCGATTTCCCAGGGATTTGCACTGGCAGAATGAAGGGCTGCATCTGTGAGGTCCTGCCGGTAAATTAATCCACATTAATTATTGGGGAAGGTCAATTAAACCTCATCAACCCCCCTGTGAAAATGCATTCATTGCAGCCGTGATTCGGTTGCGCTTTGTTTGCTTCCGTGACTTTGCTTCTGCTGGCAGCTTCCCAAGCACAAAACACTGCGGGATGGATGATGACCTCTTGGGATGGCTCCGGGAATGCTGAAAGTGGGGCAGAAACCAGGATTAAAGCCCTTTACTCAGTGATTCAGTGTCCAACCCGTGGTCCCCCTGTGCTGGCCCTGGGTGCTGCCCATCCCTCGACTGCCCGTGACCTTCTCCAATGACAGCCCCCTCCTTCCCCATATTGACTCATCTAAATATCCCCTGCCTGGTCATGGTAGATACTGTTACGGGAGCGTTTTGGGATGCTGCCATCACATGCACATGCCTGTGGGTACATATATTTGAGGGCATGTGGCTGCCGGGATTGTAACACCGGTCTGCCTGGGCTCCTTTCATCACAGAGCTCCTCTCCCGTGCTGCCTTCATCCACTATAGCTGAGGGTACCTGTTTTCTGGGAAAAAAAACCCACATCCCATGGGATAAACACGTCCAAGGCCACACTGCAGAGAGAGACATGGTCCAGCTGTTGCAACCAGGTTCATCCAGACCTGACACGTGGTCCAGCATGGAGGAAGCTGGTCGGGGCGATGCCCTTGCTGTGCACGGGTGGCTGGAGGGCACCTAAAAAGCTGTGTGTGCTCACCTGCATTCAACACCAGAGAAAAAAACCTCCTGCCATGACCCTGGGAAGGGCTGGGAGAGCCGATGTAGCAGATGCAGGTGGTCCTCACCAAAGCATTGTGGTGGGTTTGCTTTTGGTAGTTACAGAAGCATTTATCCTGCTTGGCATCCTCAGGGATCGCTGTTGCTTTCTCCCTCCCCTCATCCCCGCGGGGGGCTCGATGCATTACTGTAAGAGCTGGCGTTCGTGCCATCCAGCCCGCAGGCAGAGGAAAGGGCAGCTGCCAGCTTTTGTGCCTTCACATGCCTTGGCTGGCTGTGTCCTTTGCAGCTCGCTCGCTGCGGATGCAACGGGACCGGGGGCGAGGGGGTGGACTGCAGCCACGGCCCCAGCAGACACAGCAGGTTTTGTCCTAGGGATTCTGGACAAAAGTAGGGGGAAAAAAAAAAAAAAAAAAGGCTTTTGCATTTCCAGAAGGAAAAGGAGGGAGAGCATGACGGCAAGGACAAGGCTGCCTTGTGAGCGGGGTTTTGTCTCCGTGATTACCCCATTCAGTCAGACCAGAGAGCCCTGTTTGCTCCTTGTCCTGAAGATGGAGATGTGCATCTTGGCACACCCATGGCTGCAGTATGGCCTGGGGCAGCCTGTGCTGCCCTGCATGCTGGAAGAGATTCCCCACCTTGGCTTATGGATGGGTTTCAAATGCTCGTTGGGTTTTCTAGATGGGTTGCAGGAGCCTGCAGGGGGGGTGGGCTGGAAGATGGGGTGACCTTGCCCCCATCAGTGCTTCAGAGCTGGGCGATGGGTTGTCTGCAGGGGACAGAGGGGATGCAGACGTAAAGACACAGAGAAACCACATGCGAGGCTGAAGCCTCTGGAGCTCTGTAACCCTTCCCTGCGCCTTTTAGGGCACCTTGTGTGGCTTCTTTCGGTCGCGGTGGCCTGTCCAACCCATTTAATTGGCTGCCAGGTCTGCGGGCAACCTCCGTCTCGTTGGCCACAGATCTGCAAAGCTCAGAGGGAAGGAAGAAGCTGGGGAGAAGAGCAGCTGGAAAGTGTTTTCCCATTTGCCCGAGCACTGCCAATCCTCTCCATCTGCAGGAACAACCCTGTTGCCGAGGGCTTGAGGGAAGCAGGATGAAGGGTGATGGGACCAAAGCTGAACAGGACACAGGAAAAGCAAAACCCTGGGGCCAGGAGAGAGCAGGATCAGTCCTGGCTCCTCATGTTCATCGCAGAGTGGTTCCCAAAGTTATATTTGGTTTCTGGCAGATGTTGCAGATTAGTCGGGGTGTGAGCGTGTGTGTGGTTTCTGCCCACATCCTTGGGAAGCGTGAGCCTCGGCCAGCGCTGCTTGTGGTCTGCAGGGGCAAAGCACCAAAATGGGGGAAACATCATCAGGGATCATGTCTGTACCATACCTGGACAGGTTGTTTGATCCAGTCTCTGGAGCAAGGACTGAACTTATCCCCATGTGATGGGCTGGAGGCATCACTTCACCCCTTCTCCATCAGCTATGAGTTGTCAAGGTGCTTTTTAATGCCATAGTGCTTCGCTTCGGTGAGAGATCATCCAGGTTGGCAACTTCTAGGAGACCCTCATTGCCTCCTTCCCTACAGGATCTGAATTGGAGGTAGGTGCAGGATAGCTCTGGATCATTTTGTGCTTGTCTGCAAGAAAGAGCATGCCCACGCTGTCCCACAGCATGGTGGCATCAGGTTAGAGCTGAACCATTTAGCTGAGAAGGCTGGTATTGCTCTTTTCCACCTAAAATCATGGGGAGATTTGGATCAGGGTACATCCTATGTACTCTTTCAAAGAGCAACTTTTCTCAAACGTTTTCTCCTGCAGTAGCTCCCAGTCTCTGAGCTCCCACACTGGGTTCATCTCCCTATATCCCTGTTTCCGCAGGCTCCCCATGACAGGGTACAGCACTGTGATCAAACCAGCCTGTTTTACGGGAAGGGAGGCAAATGCGTTTTAATTTGATTCCTGGCTGATGGGCTTGCTGAGCGATCATGTGTCAGCTGGGTCGTGGGCTGTCCCCGACACACAAAAGGGCCCTTGTCCCTCCTGACAGAGACAGTGCCAGACTCTGTGTGTCTGCAGAGACTCTTTCAAGTCCATTTTTCTCATCTCAACTGGTCATTCCCATGCATAAAGCAGCTTTGCACAAGCATAGGCAGACTTTCTGGGGGTGATGCTGAAGGAGCAGGTCTCAAGGCCAGGAAGCAGGACCAGCGAGATGGCCACCATCGGCCCAACACTAAATCCATTAAAAACATATTCTCATCATGAACAACCAGCCTAGGCAGGGCCCCCGTGGTGGACAACGTGCTCCCTTTGGCAAGGTCTGGTTACAGGGGCCTCCAGACATTTTGGTGGTGTTTGCTCTACCAGAAGGAGCTGAGGACCTCTGAAATCAGGGCCCTGCCAGTCACAGGGATTGCTCACTGAAGAACATGGTTCCTTTTTCTTGCCCGTTCTGCCTGGGGTTTAGTAGGACCCACCTTTCATGGTGCCAGCTGAGTCACTTCTCGTGGATGGTTAAACACAGAATGCAGCATCTTTCCTGTTCTGTAGTGCCTGAGACCAAGTTTCTGTGTGAACCCGGTGGGAAGGGTCGACTGGGATATTGAACTGGGCTGCAGGAGATCTGAGTTGGACTTCCAGGTGTGGCCTGGGATTTGCTGGTGACTTTAGAGCAGCTTAGTTCCTCCTCTGTGCTCCAGATCCAAAATGAGGATAAATAAACCTCCCTTCATCTGCTTGACCATAAGTCCTTCATGCTAGGGACTACCTCGGTTGTGTCAACACCCAACTCAATGAGGCCATGGTCTTTGTGGGTATGTGATGTGCTGGCAGGAGACCTGCATTGCCACCTCTCGAGTCATTGTCACCTGCACTGAGATGGCACTGCCTGCCAGACGGCTAGCCATGCTTGCGGGTAGCTTTTGGATAGACACAGCTAAGTGTTGATGGCAACCTTGACAGGAGGATAAGGGAAGGGTATAGTAATAGTATATAGTAATAATGACAGCACGGGCCACACAATGTGTCACAGCGTTGTGGCACAGGTGTTTTCTCATCTAACCCACCTCGTCCAGGGACTCCTTACCTCCGTGTCCTTACAGCCTCTTTGCTTTCCCCCCAGGGTGATGGCGAACCTAACAACTCCTCCAGCCTGGACCAGAGTCATCAACAGCTCCTTAGACCCAGGTGGTGCAGGAAACAACGCCTACAAGTGCATATTTGTTGAGGACTTCAAGTATGTCCTGCTGCCTGTCTCCTACGGCATCGTGTGCGTGGTGGGGCTCTTTCTCAACCTGCTGGCCCTCTACGTCTTCATCTTCAGGATCAAGACCTGGAACGCCTCCACCACATACATGTTCAACCTGGCCGTGTCGGACACGCTCTACGTGGTCTCCCTGCCCCTCCTGGTGTATTATTACGCCATGGGGGACAACTGGCCCTTCAGCGTGGTCTTGTGTAAGATAGTCCGCTTCTTGTTTTACACCAACCTCTACTGCAGCATCCTTTTCCTTCTCTGTATCAGCATCCATCGATTCCTGGGCATCTGCTTCCCCCTGAAGTCGCTGCAGTGGGGACACGTTCGCTATGCCCGGAGGGTGTCAGTCATCGTGTGGGTGGTGACCGTCGTGTGCCAGTCGCCTGTGCTCTTCTTCGTCACCACCAGTGTGAAGCGTGACACCATCACCTGCCACGATACATCCAGGAAGGACCTCTTTGGCCAGTTTGTCATTTACAGTTCGGTGATGCTGGTGCTGCTCTTCTGCATCCCCTTCCTCATCATCATCGTCTGCTACTGCCTAATGGCCCGGAGGCTGCTGCAGCCCACGCGGGGGATCTCCCGGCTGTCCCGATCCAAAAAGAAGTCGGTCAAGATGATAATCATCGTCTTGGTGGTCTTCATCGTTTGTTTTCTTCCTTTCCATGTCACTCGTACCTTGTACTACTCCTTCCGGAGCTGGGACTTGAGCTGTCAGACCCTCAATGCTATCAATTTAGTCTATAAGGTGACTCGTCCCCTAGCTAGCACCAACAGCTGCTTGGATCCCATTTTGTATTTCTTAGCAGGACAACGATTTATGAAGTTTGCGGGCAACAAAATGCCAGGGAAGCCTCAAAATGAAATGGCACTGGGCATTGTGCCTACCAGTCACCTGGGAACCAGTGACAACACAGACATATTATCCAAGGAGGTGAAATCCTAGCTCTGCTCCGGCATGGGCAGCACCATCTCCGCGACAGAAGGTTTTATCCCAGCTGTGAAGGGAGGTCAGGATGCTTCGGGGCCCGAGGCTTTTGGTGCTTGCGGTGCATTGGCTTGCACCCACTTCAGCATGGTCCGTGTTAAATGCAGTCCTCTGCTCGTTGCTGTTTCAAACGTATTTTTTCAGGAAGATGCTGCTGTGGTTATACACACAAACCCCATATCTCTGCCTCGTCATCCAGGCCTGCCTCTCCGTTCAATGCTGAATGGCACCTCTCCACCAGTGAGGCTGGGTAACCTCTATCATGGTGGCCAAATCTGCTAAAAAAAATCACTCCCTGAATGTCTTAGATCCTTTTCTAAAGCAGAAACATTGTGTGCAAAAGGTGCCTCTAAAGAAATCCATCTGCCTTTCTCCAGATTCCGTGGCAGAGAGGTAGCAAGAGTTTCTATATGCCTTGGCAAGGGAGGAAAGGCTTTTGGCTGATGAGGACAGTCAGCTGCGGTTCTGCTAAACAGGTTGATGAAAATGTCAAGCGCAAATACCACCCGCAGCGGGAAAGGGTCTCCCACAGCTTTGCATCCCTGAAGAAATGCTCTCCCAGCTTCAAGCCCTGGCATCTGCTGGCAGAGCCGGGAGGGGACTCCTAGCTCCTGTCCAAGGGCTGGCTTCCCATTAAAAAGGGTGCTGGTGGACCTTCCATCCCACTGGAGTATACTGGTACCATCCCACTGGAGTTTACTGGTACCATCAAGCAAGTCCCCTGTAGTTTTTTCCAGTGGAGTCAACATCTTCCTAAAGACCCATTAGTGCTTCCCAACAGCAATATTCACCCTTGAAAAGCTTTTAGGAACCCATACCTTTCTTTCAGCTGCTAACTTTAATAATCATCTCCAGCTCATTAAGATTTAGGGTAAGCTCTCCAGGTCTTGTTTTTACCCCCCTTACTAGTGAGTCATGTTTCTAGAAAGAAGCGAAGACCGTTGCTCATCCCCTTGGCTGAGTGCTGCCACATCCTCATTGCTGCTCGGAGGTGATGCCCTCTGGGACCTTTAGCAGCTTGCTGTGACCCAAAATGCTGCCCAAATGTTGCTGTCTGGTCTCCTCATAATCCCAGTGCTCCACTGAAGCCAGTCAGCATATCCCTTACTGACAGTGCGGAACTTCCCTGGGAAATTTGGCAGCGCTAAACCCTGGGTTTAGGAGCCATACCAATAAACATGGTGCTAAGCTTAACCCCAGTCCTGTCTGGATTTGGCCTTGCATCCCCCATCAGCCAGGACAGTTCAAAGTAAACTGGAGAAAATATCCACAAAACACTTCACCAGAAGGTCCACTTGGTCATTCTTTCTGTAATTGTTGGGTTAGACAGCCAAGAGCCCAGGTCCACGGTTTCCTTGCCCAGCCTTGCCACGAGGATGCTGATTCCTTACCCCAAAAATGAAAATTGCTTGTTCTGCAGCACTGGACGAGTCATATTTTGTAAAAGCAGCCTTGGCTCTATTTTAGGATTAGACAAACACATTTGATCCTGGTTTAGACCGATTCCTCAGACGTCTTCTTATTTTCTCCCATCCCTCCTTCTTATGAAGTGGCTTGGTGGAGATAAAGACATGCCACAATGTAACCAGCAGAGTTCAGTCAAGGGTGACTGGGACCATTCAGGGTTAACTGGGAGGTTCCCGTGGTCCCGGCTCAGCGGAGCCGTGGTCCTGTGCAGGGCTCTTGGCCCAACCAACAATGTCACAACCACAGGAGGCAAAGGAGGGGACTGTTTCAGCTCTGAGCACCATTGGCAAAGAAAAATAGCACATTTGTGGAGTGGTTCATCTCATCCTTGAGTGAACTTTTAGGACACGGTTGGGTTAAGATAGGACTTGCACCGTGGCAGCACCTTTTTTTCCTTGTGCCTGTGAAGGAAGCTTGACTTTATGAGGAGGGTCACAGCGTAGTCACCGGGGCGAGACAAATAGTTGGGAGAAATTAATTCAGCCGAAGCACTGAACTGGTACAAACATTACTCCAGGCCAGGTCTTGCCTGGTCTCCCACACTTGCCAAAAACCAACATGAACACCAAGTAATGTGCTCTGAATAATTTAACAAAAATGTGCTCAAAGTTCATTCCTGCTTGGTGATCCCACCTTTCTCCAAGCTGGCATCAGCCAGCTTCAAACCACCACCTTGGGCAACACTGCCAGTCCCATCAGGGAGGTCCCTTTGTGATCCTGATCCCGCACAAGCTAACGGCACTGTTCAGATGCAAAGCAGTTGGAGAGGTACCAACTGGAAATTTATATAGAGAAATTTTTTTTGTTTGTAAAAGCACTAACTTATACTAAAAAAAAAAAAAGTGGGTTTTGTGACAATGACTGTACATTTTTATTTTTGTAACATGCAAACATCTCATATTTCTTATAGTAAATAAATTTATTTCTACTATGAGTGCTCTTCTGCTGTCTCCTCTGATATGTACAGAGGGGATACTGGGGATAGAAACTGGGTCGTTGAATGTCATAAATGTATTTCAGGCTCCAGATACAGCTGTCCACGTGTGGGCCCACAGTAGATACCTCCAGCATCTGAACTCCTGTAGCAGTCCGTGGAGGAGGTGGTCACCCCAAGAGACAAGTCTTCTCATCCTTGCTCAAGGTGAGATGGAGCTGAGATGGAAAGGGCTGCTGGAGCACCCCCCAGCCCAGCAGCTCACTGGGGAGAGTTTCACTTTATCTTGCTGCTGTCTCCCCTTTTCCAGAAAGCTCAGTAGCACCTGTGTTCATCCCCCATCCTCACTTCTCAGAGATGGGAAGACCCAGAGGAACAACTCAACTGTCTCAGATGAGAATTTGCTGTGGAGACAGGTTGGAGCATCCTAGTACACTCCAGGGTGGCTCCTTATAGCTGGTCAGACCAAAACTCTGGACCTCAAAAGCCACCGAGCAGGTCTTCAGTCCTCTCTCTAACCCATCCCGAGCGGGATCGTGCATCTCCTTGCAGTGTGCCCATGGGCACTGCACTGCAGAGCCTTACAGCACTGCCCCATAACTGCAACGGGCTGACCCGAAACCTCTGATTTACCCCTTAAAGGTCTGGCAAAGATTCAGGCAGGGTAGAAAATGCCCCAGAAGAGACCACTGCTCCTGGAATCCATCTGCCAAGCAAAACCTCCTCTGTGAATCTTGACCTCCACCTAATGTCTCTTGAATTCAATGCTTGCAGGGAGCTGATACCACTAGTTCGGGCAAAACTCAGGTGCAGAGACAGCTATATGGTTGCAGCAGGGCTTTACAAGGGCCAAAAACCCTGGTAGCATGACAAATTCAGTACCCAATCTTTTTGGTTGTATCTCCATGGATTTGGTGGATAGCTTCTCCTACGCCGCTCCTGTTGAAGACCAGAAGAAATTGCTAGATTAAGTAATTAATTAATGAATCTCTAAGTAATTGATCTCCCATCCCATAGACCACGGTTTTTTCTGGTTCACTCACAGCTCACGGAGCCACCAAACCAAGAGGTTTCACTCCACATGCTGAAACCTCTTGTTCTCAAAGGCTTCTCACCTTCCCCTACAGACACCAGGAGAACAAGGTTTCCTGAGCCTAACCACAGTCCCCATGAAAAAAATACATTTTGTTTTCTATTGCAATTTATCTGCCACTTCCTCTCTCGCCTGGTTTTTGCTGGGCCTTTCTCTGCCAATGAAATGAGGCTCTTAGGACACACTCATCTCCACTGATGAATTTATTACAAACTGTAATCAAGTCACCTTGAAATCTGCTTGGCAACAACCTGAGCAGCTCAAATTCCTTTGCTCTTATCCCAAAGCCAATTTCTCCAGCCTTCAAATTAGTTTACACCTGATCTCCCAGCCATGTCTTTAAGACACAGTAACTGCCCACATCCCTGCGGTGGGGGACAGAAGCACGTCATGGTCCCCTGCACCATGGGAGAAAGCCCTGCCTTGGTTTCTCTTTTAAAGAACTTTCTAGCCCTTATAGTTGCCAAAACATGAAGATTCAAAAGCATAAAGCCAAAGAAATAGCTGCAAGCCCCCAAATTGCTAAATTAGACATCTCAAAATACACTCTCTGAAGAACCCCTCTTGATTTTCAGCCCAGGTTTTGGAGTCCCACCCCGGGGTGAATGCGATGCAGATGAAGGGCTCGCACGTGAACAGATTTAGCTCATGGGTTTTACAGCATCACACCCAACGTTTTCCTTCCCTTCTTCACAGAATGACTTCTGTGCAGCTCATGCTAGCGCTGACTCGTGTGAGTCACTCAAACCCAAGAATGAGAATTAAGCAAGAATAATATCCATTGACGGGGAACACAGAGGTTGTGCAGTTACTTCAAAGAAACAGAAAAAAAACCCAAACCCTAAACCACTTTTTCTAAATACCCCTTAGCACTGGGAGAAGAAAGAGAAAGTTAAGAGCATTGGTGGTTTCCCGAGAAGCAAGCAAATCTGCCACGTGGGCTGGAGGGATGCGCATTTCTGCTAGACCTTCCCAGCATCCAGTACAGGGCTTTTTCTTCTTGATCATGCCTTTCTAGGAAGCAGACCCTTAATCTGGCAGACGCAGGCAGTAGGTCATGTTGTTACTGTAAGCCACTTGGCACGTCCACTTCTGTTTCGAGTAGTGAGTCCTGGCTTCATTCTTCTTGTTTTACTTCCTTGGGGCTTGATGTTCTAAGGAATAAGTCTGTCTGGCCCTCCAAGTCATTTCTGATCTAGCTGGCCAATTCAATAGAGGGACAAAGTCTCTGCACTATTGAACTCCTATAAGCTTCATAGAAAACAGCTTGCCACGCGAAGGAGAAAGAGCCAAAGGAGTCTCACCCAACAGCTCAACCTTTATATTAGACACCAGAGAATCCACATTCACTTTCCCCCATGCTACAGCCTGTGGTGGCTTGGGAAGGTGTCCATCACACCATCAATGGTGAGTGAGGAAAGGTGACAGATGGTGCCCTAAAGCCATCCAGGACACCAATGCTGGGTTCAAAGGGAGGCGATTCCCAAATCCCGCAAACTAATCATGTTATGGCAGAAAATGGATGGGCCAAAGCAGCATTTTCTTCGGAAGAAATCAAACCAGTGGGTGTTTGAAATAACACGCCAATCACCCAGCTTTGTGAGAAGTTTATTTTAAGGCTTTTACGGGTTTAATACCAATATTTGCAGACTGCTTGGCAAATAAATGCTCAGGAAAGCCTGGAAGTTTAAAATATCTTTTCCTTTTTTTCTTTCTCCCCAAATACCTGCAATTTTAAGCACTGGATAAACACCAACACCTTGGTGTGTGCTTTGGGGAGCAGCTGGACTGTCACACTGCGTACGCACATATATATGCACACATGTGCACGTATATAAGTACATACATGCCCACAAAGTATCCTTCCCACACTCCAGGAGAGGAGAAAGGATTGAGTCCTTGTGCCTGAGCCCTGCCCAGTGTCTGCCCTCCCAAGGGCATGGGAAAGCATGCAAAACAGCCCTCTGTAGCCCAAAACTTCCTAATTTATACAAGAACATCAACTTTTCAAACCCTCCCAGCCACCTGAAAGCTGCCTGGCTGTGGCTCATCACCCATGAAATGAGCTGCAAGGTCTCAGCTTGGTGCTGGAGGCTCCTGCCTTTGCAGCAAACGATGTGCTGAAGCAGCTCCCCCCCCCCCCAAAAAAAAACCCAAACCCAAACATCTTGCCTGAGTGGGTTTTGCAGCCCCATTTGATGCTGCAGGAGATCCCCCACCAGTTCTTGCTCCTTTGCTTATACCACCCGCCGTGAAAAGGCAACATGTCACAATGCCATTTCCATCCCCACCACCCCCCCCAAATCCCCGGGGGAGCCCTGAGGTGCCCTCAAACCGCCAAGCTCCCACCCTTGAACTTGGAAAGAAAGGTGCGGTGGGGGGGTATTCCAGCTGAGATCCCAGCTGGTGGGATGCCCAGTGGGAGACCTTGGAAGGTGGTGGAAGATGCATGGAAGACTGCGGTCCCCATAGTGCAAAAACCAGGCCAGCATACTGTGCTGATTTTTAATATGAAAACCATTTAGCTGAACAGGCTGAACCCTGCTGCAGCAGAGTCCTCTGCTGGTGCTAAGGGGATGTGGCAGCAAGGAGCAAGGGGTCCCCACATCCACCCCAGGGGAAAATGGGGTCACCCGTGGAAGCGCTAACGATGCCCTAGGAACACCCCAGGACCACACCAACGGTGGGAGCAGCGTCCCAGGCTAGTGATGGGAGCATCAGGGTGCCAGCAGTGGGTCCCTGTCCCCATGCTGGGATTTCCGCCCAGGCACACATGGCCACTCAAGGCAGGGTCCTGGTTTTCATCCATGGGACTTTCCAAGGGGTGGAGATGTTTTCTATTTGCTTTGAAGTTCCCCCTTGCATAAGCCAAGATGCAGCGTGTGAGACAGCCGGGCAATCAGCCTCTCCTCCTGTGACCTGTGGTTTTAAGGGCAAGGGAAGAGCCTGGTCACCATCTGCCTTTCATCCAGCTGCCCACCCGCCGCTCCAGCTCCATCCCCGTCCCTGCGTAAAGGCCCAATGCTCCTTTAACAAACTTTTATCCTTTTCTCATCAAAACCGGGGCAAGCGGATTGGAAACCAGCTGGCCACCATTGGGAAAAGAGCCCAAGTGCAAGTCCAAGCAAATGGATGGAAGTGGAGGCCATTTGGGATCCACGTTGGGAAGGACCTTGCTGCATGTCCTTCATGATGGGGATTTGCCACCATCTCTGCATTTGGAAACAGGTTTCTTTTGGAAGGATGTACCTGATCAGCCATTCACCTGGGCTATGAACCTCTCTGCACAACCTCATCCTTGACCAGACTGCTGGGCCAGCCATCCTGGTCCCCTGAGCACTCCTGCAATGCCCTTAGTGAAGCTGTGAGCCCAGCACCGGGATGTGGGATGCAAGCGAAGCACTGGCAGGTGCCTGCAAACCTCCTCTGCTAGGATGCAAGAGGATGCAATGCCTTTCTGAAGACCTTTTTTAGGTGAAGCAGCTCCACCACCCCCAGCCAGATGCAGTTCTTCTGCTCCCGATCCATGGCTTAGTGCATTTTGCAGCCTGGCAGCAGCACAAGATGCCACATGGGTGCCAGCACAGCCTGTTTGCAAATAGGGTGTGAGTGCAATGCCCCAGCACAGTGGCTGTTACTCATGGCCTGTTGAACGAGTCCATCTAGTCCCAAATGAGCAAATGGGCTTGAGCACCTTGGGATGGGGTTGCAAAGCAGGTTGTTAACTTCTGGGGAGCAGACAGCTCTTCGATAGGATCCTGTCACTGCACGCTGCAATTTGCAGGACCAAGTAGAAAGGCTGCAAGAAGGGGAAGGTGCTCAGGGGATGACCACATTTGGTTAGCAGAGCTTCTGGTCCTCCTTGGGCAAAGGATTCGACAACCTCAGCCTTCGAGCTAGGAGAAAGGAATGTTGCTGTGGCTTTCAGGGAGTGGCTGGACACCCCAGAGCCTGCTACATGTCCTTGTCCCCCTGTGCAGAACCCATGATCACAAAGAGAGGATGCATTTCCTATGGTCCAGGTCCCCAGGGATACGCATCCCACCTGAGCAGATCTCCAAGCATCGGTGAAAGGCACAGGAGACCGGTTGCCCCTCTGCCAGCCCTATGGGAAACCAGGGGACATACTCTGGCAAAGAGGTGACACCTCCATTGAGGTAGCTGCTTCATCCATTGGAATAGGATCAGACAGAATCTAGGAAAGGGATCTATGGAGGGCTTAGGTCCAACCCCCTGCTCAGAACAGGGCTGGCTCCAAAATCAGAGCATCCTGGACATGACTCAAGGCACCCTAGAGCTGCATCTCAAGGAGGTCCATGAGCACATGACCCAGAAATGCCTTTTCATCTCCATTGGCTTTCAAGAAAGCCTGTCTGGCCATTGTTAAATGACACAAATTGCCCCTAAAGAGCCCCTGCAGCACCACCAGGGCCCTGTGCTCAGCAAGATGCTGATACTTCTATGTCTCACCCTTCTAGCATCCTCCCAGGATTAGCTCACAGGGCTGAGACTTAAAAATAATCCATCGGGGGCAGCGGGTGGGTGGGCATCACAGGCACCGCACCGTCACTAACGTCAGCTTCCCCAAACCCATCTGCACACCGATGCTGGCCACAAACTCCATCCGGCACGCCGCGGCTGCGTGAAGGCATCCGAGAAACCACAGGGGTTTGCCAAGGAAGTATCAAAAGCCCTGGAGCAGCCTCCCCGCTGATGCCTCCCCATCTGTTCTTCGTTAGGCAAATGAGCTGTGGGCTCCTGGCTGGGTGGTCTGGGCTTGGGGACCCCTCTGTGGTTGGCTCCTGGGGTGATACACTAGCAGTGGGGAGCAACGACAGTGCTGGGGGGGGGTAATTTTTGGAACTGTGGGCCTGGATCGAGCAGCATCCATATGGATGATGCCTCCAGCCAGGGCTGTGGGCAGCGGCGCACGCCTGTGTCCCATGGCACCGGTTCCAGCTGGTGATTAATATCTCACTGTCCTAAGCCTCATCCAGACTTTCTGGGATCATTTCCTAGAAATTCATCATCCCTTCCCAGGCAATACTTCCCAGATGTTGCAGACCATCTCTGCGTTTCGCCAGCTGGCTGGTGATGCGAGGCTTTCCTCTCCACAGCATGAAGCCTGGAGGAAGAGCAGCACTTTATGACAACCCCTTGTAGCATCGAAATCCCCCTCATCTCCAAAATATTTCCATTTTTTGTCCCAATTAGCAAAGGACTCCTGAGTTATGGTAACTCCTCAAGCACCTTCAGAAGGCAGCTGGGTTGAAAGGTGATGTAAAAATTCATTTGTAGCAGCTGTTCTTCCCCCTAGTTGCCCATAGATGGAGGAAGAGAGCTTCACCCCTTTGGGTTCCCTCCTTCAGCGATCTGCTTGATGAGGTTGCATGGTGTTTTGGGGCTCTCCTCTCTGCTTTGGCCCATCAGATGCTCGGTTTGGGTGTTTTAATGCCAATCCTGGGAAAGATGTTAGCCATGAGCTGCACAAGACCGTACTACTCGATGCCATGCGAACCCACATGGAAGAGATGGTCCCTCCAGGAGCCCACGTACCCTCTTGAGACACTCAAGATGCCACAAGAAACATGGCCCCAAGATAAGCAATGGTGCCAGGATAAGCAAACGCAGCTCCTCCTGGCTACGGCTGTGCTGGTCTGTGAGACAATCCAGGACCCATCTTCTGGGTACACATCCCATAGGGTTACTCCCTCACCACCCTGACCTGGGTGGCCACATCCAACCCACTGGTGGGCATCCCATAAAAGAGCTGCTTTGGAGGAGTCAAAGTCCAAACCATGCCAGTGATGGTGCAATGATTAATCTGGACATTCACAGCCCAGGGGCAAGGATCTGGCCAACAACGTCCCAGGAGGCTGAGTCATGCCAGGTGAGCACCACAGAGAACCAGGGTTTGATGGAGAGAAAGATTTCTCCCAAAGAGTTGTTCTGCTGCTCAGAGACCAATATTAGTTTAGGATGGAGATATTCTGGGGGGAAGAACTCAATTCCCAGAACATGTCATAATTTGGGGAGATTTTAATTCTTTTCTTCCAAAATGGAGCGATTTGTTCAGGAGGTGTGGAAGTATTCCCCTTCCCCCTTTTCTGAGACAAAGCACTTGACTTTTCACTTCAAAAAAGACACTTTTTCAACAAAAAAACCACTCATCTTTTTTTAAGTGAGCAAACCAAAATAGGCAAGGGTTAAAAAAGCCCAACAGAAAATATTCGCTTTGACCTCCTTTTGACCGGGATCATGTTTTCCTCCCAAATTTTGGTTCAACCACCCAGTCAAAAAATGCCTCCTGCCCCAGCCTCGCCGCTCAGGCCGGCTTTGTGGGTTTTGTCTGGTTGCGAGTTAATGGGATTATTGTGAAACTGGTGGATGCATGCTTGACGTCGACCCTGTGTGGGAGGAGGAATCAGTTAGAAGACTGTAAGAGACCCAATTTAGTAGGAAAAGAGCAAAAGAAAGACTTTGTTGCTTCATTATCCCGCAGATAAAGCATTCACAAAAGCAGAGAAAGATAAAGCAATCCTTTTCCAGTAAGAGCAAATGTTTACCCTGGGTGATGCAAACTGACCCCAGGTAATCTCAGGTTTAACGACATGGTTTAATACCACCGAAAAGGGCCTCTTTTGTATTTCTCAGGCTGCCATCCGGAGATGTCCTACCCTCCGGGGGATTTCCTACGGGTATCTGAAGATATCCTGGTAACAGCAGTGACACTTTTTAAACATGTTGTGAAATATGTGTTATATATAAATACATAATTTTGTGTGTGTGTGTTGTGCATTTTTTTATATATATATTTACATAAGCCCCAGCACCCCATCGCTGGCAGAGGCCACTGGGAAAGGGACAGGGGTAAGGAATGAGCAATGTGATACTTGCTCTGAATCACGCCCTGCTTTTGTGTCTGCAGGATTTTGTGAGACAGAGGTTGGGTTACTGTACTTTATAATCTCCGGAAAATTTCCCTGCCTCAGAAACTTTCCCACTTTTATAACTTCCACACGTCACCCTGCCTCCTCCATGTAGGACACTGGGTGGGCGATGGAGGATGAGCCCCAGTGGCTGTCACCCCTATGCTCCATCTCTTGGTGATAGCAATATGGGTCTTGGACAGGTCTTTTACACCCACGAGGAGCAGAATAATTACTGGGGGAGACCTTCATCCCCTCCTTGGGGCTCGCTACAGCTCCAGCCCATCTCCCTGTGGGACAGCAGGACAGGGACAGCTCATGGGAGATGCTGGCACCTCCTCAGCACCATGCAATTCAGCACAATGAATTTTATTCAACACCATGAAGCTCTGCAGCTCTTCACTGTGGGCTTTTGGTTCCTGTTAACTCATTTTTCAGCTTTTAGCAAGTTGTTCCCCAAAATCTTCCATGCACATTTGGGTGGGTTTTTGCATTCAGCTTACAGTGTTCATGACCTCTTCCATGCCTCCGTCTTTGGTGGTGGCATGAAGCTTCTGCAGGAGATTTTCTTTCTTCTAATGACATTTTTCACCCTGCTGTTTAGCTCTGGTTGCTTTGGGGAACCTTTTTATGGCCTTTTTGAATCAATGCTTTGCATTTGCATCCTCAGTCCACTTCCACTCCTTCTGCAAACATTTCATCTTTGTGTTCAGCTGCCTAATTCTGAAGAGTTTCCTCATTTCTCTGTAATTTCCCTTTTTGCAGTCAAACACTGCAGTAATAGCTTTTTTTCACTGCAAATACTTTATGGTCACTGAACCTCCTCTGCTAAATCCATATTACTTGCTAACCATGGCCAGGCAGGGATTTAGCCTGTGACAACTCAAACCTATCAAGATAATGACCAAGCACAGTCAACCCTATAGGTTGGCCGTACAGCTGTCCTCTCCAAGGACGGAGCACACACTTGAGGCTAGATCAGGAGGGATTTCAGGACCTGAAAGCTGTAAAGGTTTTTACAGTGGTTGAACTGTTATGGACCTCCACAAGGAAAAGCCAAGAGCACGTGCAGCAGTCGCATCCAGTGGACCAGCTGTACTTGTGACTGTCCCAATAAGAGAGGGGAAATTATATTGACTCGAAAGCAAATGTTGTTGCAGAAAATGCCTTTTTCAGATATATAATGGTCTAGGGCAGGATCCAGGGGATCTCACCACCATCAACATCTTCCCAGAGCAAGGCTGGTGGGGATAGTGAGAGCCTGGCCAAACTGGTCATCCTGGGGGACACTCCCTGACACACACAAAGTTCTGGAACAACCAGAGCTGGTGGGAACAAAAGGGTGCTTCAGACAGGAGCACATTTCCATGGACATTTCTGGTCTGGGGCTTGGGGTTTTGCCCAGTAGAGACAGTGTGGTCACCCTGCTTAGGGATGACAGTGCCCTCTGACCACACTCCTCCAGGGACAACCTCTCCAGACCTCTGCTCCAGCCAGCAGACTCTGGGCAGGCAGTGACTTTCCCGACACGTAGCCTCAGTCTAATTAGTCTAAGAGGAATATTTGTTCTGGCTTTGCCCAGAGGAGTTGGCCGTGGGCCAGGACATTTTAACTTCCCAGCCTGAGCTCTGGAGAGTCACCGCTCAGACCGTCGCAGCACAACAAATACCTTGCCCTGACTCTGTCCGTCACAGCTTGGCGGCTCAGAGCTCAGCGGCAGCACCAGGAGCTCATGCGTGGCTGCTACAGAAGAAGAAGAAAAGCTAAGGAGAAGCATCCTCAACTTCTAGTGGTGCAGGACCTACAAGATGCCTTGGCTTGACAGTATATCTGCACCCCTAAGCCAAGTTATAGCCCCTTTTTTCCAGGAAAGCTCGAAATCTGCAAATTTACACAAAGGTGTAAAAGCACTGTCTTGTGCAGCTGCACCAGTGACCCTCTTCTTGGTGCAAAAATGTTATGGGGAACTGCAGATGCCCCTGATATGCAGCCAGCCCCCTTTTTCAAGGAAGAACGGTGTATAACTCCTTGCCTGGCTGAGCACATGTCAAGAGGTAAAAATCCCACGTGGTTATCCTGGGGGTCCTCAGAGATAAACCCCCTTCCTAAGCACTCAGGTTTCCGACTTCATGGAGAACAGAGGATGGGGGTGTCTCCTTTCTCCCCTGAATACCATTCCCTGCCACCAGCCTGACTCTTTGCTGTTGTTCTGTGTGGCCTGAGGTTTTGAATGTAATCCAGAAAGAAAGCAAAAATGGAAATTCCCTAGGGCTCAGAGGGAAGGAGGATGGAGAGGGAACGGTTTCTGATCTCGTGGCAGCTGCGAGGTGGCTCCTTCCCCTTGGCTGTGGGGCAGGCAGCCTGGGCTGTGCCGGCTGGGAAGCCACAGGGAACACCAGGACACGAAGCCCAGAGCAGGCTGACCTGGCAGGTCACATCTTACCAGGCTTTGCTCCTCAAGCGAGGTCATCACAGATGCAAAGGTGGAAAGGGGTTGAAGTGACGTGCCTGAGGTCATAGAGTGGCAGAGTCAGGATGAGACCCTGGGTCCCTGATCCAGGGTCTTAAGGTCAAGACCATGGGCAACTGGGAGAAGAACAAGGACTGTGGGATCTCTGTCTGTCTGTGCTGGCGGGGGGACAGGTATCCACGTGCCTTACCGCAATGCCCAGTTCACGTGGTGGAGCTGGAGAAGCCGGAGGCTTTATCACAAGTGGATTCTCTGGGGTCTAATGGGGGTTTCACCCTGCCTTGTCCCCAGTGGAGGGATCATTCAGGGTCTGCCTCCTTCCTCTTCCACAGGCTGGTGGGAACATTGCCATCTCTGAGCTTTCCACCTTCCTCCAGGTGTGATCAAATGGAGTGACAGGCTCAGAAGTAATTCATCGCACAGAAACACGCTGCAGTGTGCTGATGAGCACTATTTTCTTAGAAAAGCCACCATCAGGCCCGTCCAAAATCAAATACAGCTGCCTTTAAGGACACAAGAGCTTTTTATATGTGCTCTATTATTGGGTTCTCTCTATTTATCTTCTCATCCCAGAGTCTTTCCAGTGTTTTCCAGGCATCCCTTGTCCTCACAGGGGCCAGAAAGCTGAAACTTCAGGAACCAGGACTTCCCAGTCTGATAACTGGGACAGCCCACCAAAGCCAACAGCTCCTCTCCACCCAGTGGATGGACACCCACTGTTAAAAATGTCAGTGAAGCACCAGCTCTGCTGCTTTCCAAGCCCCTTGGTGGGCACAGCGGGCCTTCCTGATCCATATTTTATTGCCATTTCTTGCTCTTCTCTGGCATCATGTCCCAAGTGCAAACACACTTAAATGTCCCAACTAAATTCCCACTGGCTGCAGTGAGAAATGTGGCAGGTATCAGCCATGCACAGTAAGGCTTGGTTAAAATAATCCATTAAAACCGGCAATGAAGAAGACTTGGTGTCCTAGGAAACATCAAGAAGAGGAGTTGCGTTCACTGTTCAGGATCTGGCTCAAATGCTGGTGCTAGTGGTTTGCCCCTGTTATTATTTCCCAGTCAACCTGCAGCCCTCCAGTCTCTCTTCCCCTCCGTGTTTTCCCCTTTCCTCACTTTCATCCTGGTTTAGGGTCAGGATAGGTCCGCTTTCTGCAGGAGAAACCCTCCTCGGGGGAGCATGAAAGGACAAATACTTGGCTTTGCATGTATTGTTTGCGTTCTTGTGTGCACTATTTCTAAGGCACTGGTATTTCCCCAGTGCTCCCACCGTCGCCGATCGTGGGAGGTCACTGTAATTCAGCGGTAGGCAGCAAAGAGCTCTACATAATCCCAAGCCTTGTCCCCAAATATTCAGAAATTGCTAGCTGATGCCCTTTGTGGCATTAAGTGCTTGCGTTGTCCTTTGAAAACAAGCCTCAGCATTGGGTGAATGGATAAACCAAGGAAGATCCTTCCTGAGCCAAAGGGAAAGGGAACCTTGCAAGTTGTCAGGGATGCTTAGACCTGCTCAGCACAGATTGACTAGGATGCAAAGAGCAATGTTGAAATCAAAAGAGATGGGGAGGAAGGGAGGGAGGAGAGAAATGTTTGCAGCATGTTGGACCAAGCAGAAGGACTCGGGGGAGCTGACCTCCAAGCATCAAAGGAAAGGCCAAGGGAAGGGAAACACCCAGTGCCAGGGTGATTTCCCGAAGGAAACAACCCTGAGCTTGGCATTGTATCCAACCACAGTGCCATGGAGAACCAGAGAAGGAGCCAAAACCTGGATCCCACAGGGGGAAGGGCAGAGCTGTATTGGGCTCTCCTGCCCATGTGTGCATGTTTAAACACAGGGAGAGATTTAACAGCCAGCTTAAAGATACTGTAGGGAGATGGAGAAACACATCCAAGCAGGTCATGGAGACCTTCTGCATCCACTGTTTGGAGCAGTGACCACCTTCATCTCTCTGTAGAGGACAGGGAAGCTATTTCTGGTCCATGGATGGATTTTTTGGCCAGCTGTGCTGTGCCAGCCTCGTGAATTCCTCCGAGGAGACCCCTTCCCTCCTGCACTGCACTTTGTTCCAAGCACCACAAAATTAATAGGACCCGTGTGAGAGCTGCGGTCCCCATGGCTGGGTGGTCAGTGCCAACATGCAGCACATGGTAGGTCCCACATGTGCTGCTGACCTGCTTGGAAAAGCATCCAGCCCTGCTGAAGGTCCATTTTTGCCCTTTCTGACCTCTTTACACCATTTGATCCCAATTCCCATCAGCTCCTGAGTCCTGCTTGGATCACAGTGCCAATGGATGCTCAGTTATAGTTATTTATAGCCGTGATTTTTAAGCCCAGGGATGCAAAGGGGAGCAGAGCAAAGCAATCTAGTTTGAACACACATGATTTTGGATGCAGTCCCAGAAAGGCAGGATGTGTCCATGCCCCCAAGGCTGGCAGCGTGTCCCCCTCTCCTATCTCTGGCGCAGTCCAGGGTGTCTTGGCCCTGGATGCAGCTCTGCGGAGCTGAAACATTTCCACATTTTGCAGCCTGGCAAGGGTTTGCTGATGGCTGTTCTCCTGCACGTTATCTCAGCCCAGCTCCCCGTGTCTGTACCAGCCCTTATCTCCTCCCAAACATGCTCCCTTTAGTTATAAACTGGGAGCACTTTTAAACTGGGAGCACATCCCTTCCCTGCCAGACAGTTTTGCAAGCTGAGTGAGCGCGGTGGCATGAAGGGATGCTTTAAGGCAGTAAATATGTGGTTGCATTCTTTTTTCCTCTATTTTTTTCACCTTTTCTCTTCAACTTGTAGCTTCAGTTCTCAAACTTGGAGCCAGTTTGTCCCAGCCTGGATGCACTGGGAGGGATGGGAGAGGCATGCCAGGAGGTATTGCTGGAGGAGAGGGACCTCCAGCCCCCTGCGCATGGAGCGATGCACGGCTCAGTGGCTCTCTTCCCTTATCTGTGGTGGGTGAAAGGTGCAAGATGCCCTCAAAGGTGCTGAGCCAAGCAGCTCCAGAGCACAAGCACAGGCTGGAGCCAGTGACCGGTGGGAACGAGACTGTTTGGGCTAAGGGAGAGCCTGATTAGAGCTGCTCAAGGCCCTCAGAAAGCTGACCTCGCTGCAGCAGCAAGGGTAAGGAGCTGGAGCAGAGGGCCTGGCTTGGACATCCCACCATGCATGGGACCTGCTCTGCCCCGATTGCTGAGGTCAAGCAGCCCAGCATCCATTTTGGCTGTGATTTCTGGAGACTAAGTGATTTTAGGGCTTTTGCAGTTGCCTGAGAATCCCTCCAAGCCTTGGTCAGCAGTGCTTTTTGGGAACCAAGTGACTGGTGGGCTTCTGCATCCCCCAAAACTGCCTGGGGCCCCTGAAAGCACCACTGCTCGAGCACCAGTGGCACTTTGTGCCCAGAGCCACACGGCTCATGACCATCAGACCTCCTCTGAACACCTCCCAGGAAAGCATGGAGCTTCAACCCTTTGACTCTCCCATCCGGATCAACCTTCCCTGCCCTACTCCCTTCTTTGCTCCACATCCATGGTGTTGGTGAGGTGCGAGATGCCTGTTTTGGACAGAAAAGAGTGGCAGAAAGTAGAAAGTGGGGCAGAAAGTAGGTGCCTCTTCATGCTACAAATCCTTCTCCAACCTTCACTTAACTGAGTAATTTCTTAACAGTATTTTATTTGCTTTTTCCCCAAATCATATGCAACCTTGGCTCTTTGTGCTCAGCCTTTCACTTAAGCCACCAGTCTCCAAACTCAGTAGTTTCCTTGGTTCAAGCAAGGAGGATACTTGCCATCAATGGCAGCAGACACAGAGGTGCCATAGCCTGGGAAGGAAATATCTAAAGCAAAGCAGGCGTGAGTGGCATTTCTGTGCTGTGTACAGATCTGTGTATCACACCCATCCTTCCAGCTCCAGCTCCATCCTCATCTTACTTTCTATGATTGTGAGATGGTCTCAGTAAACATTCTCCAGAACAGCATTTATGGGAATTGGGACCTAATTCTCTCAAAAGCCTCAAGGTTGATGTTTTCCACAGCCTGGAGAACATCTTTAAGGTGACTGAGATGGCTTGGCAGAGCACCTGGATGAGTATGGATCCCTCTCCTGGGAGAAGCGGGCTTCATCTGTCCTGGTGTCAGCAAGTAAATGTCACCCCTGGGACTGTAAGCTGTGTCTCCAGCACCAGTGAAAAGGATACTTCCAAAAGACAGCTGATGCCATCACCAGAGATGGAAGGTGAATTGTCCTCTGGAGGTAGCTGGTTCTCCCAATGGTCTATAGAAGTAGGCTTCAGACTCAGATGTGGACCTTTTAAAACACATCTGGACTCATCAGACCCAAATTAGGCATTTTGAATGGATGTCCACCCAGTGTAGTTACCCGGACTCTCTGTCAGGAGGGATGTAGGTGCTTCCCGGTGTTGTTTATCTCCAGCTGTGCCTGTGCTGCCTCTCCAAACCACTTGGAAAATGGCCCATCTCCAAGTGGAGCAGGTCGAGCAGCTGCCGTGCCCAGATGTTTCTCCAGGACCAGACCCCTCCCTCGCCTCATGAGAGTGCTGACATCTCTGCCAGCTGTGCTAACATCTGGACTTTGCTATTCTGCAGAAGCACCCGCTCCAGAGGACAGAAGTTCATCTGCTTCAGCCAGAACTTTTATCTCTGATCTAATGACAAACCCATGGTGCTCATCCTCCGCAGCGTGTCTGGAGGCTGGCTGGGATCTACTAAGGAGGGAGGAGGAGGATGACAAGCTCACCATGTCCTTGCAAGGCCACTGTGTGGGGCAAATCAGGCCTGCCTGCACTCCTGACGTGCACTATGGTGGGTGGGAGAAAGCCTCATATAAAGGCTTGGAAAGGGCTGACATTAGCAGCCCCTCCACCTTGCAAAGGAGTAGACAGACCCCGGGCCAGGTACGTCCTCTTTACACCAAACTGCGTAAAGGAGAAGGGTGCAGACAGGATGGATGGTCCAGGATGCACATGGACATGGACATTGTGGAGGTCTCTTGAAGAAGTGGCTAGAAAGTATTTGTCGTGTGCTTAAGATGATAATAGCTGATGGTTTGGGGGGATCAAGAAGAGATTTTTCCTCCTGTTTTGGGCCATGGAAAGTTTCACAGAGGCTTTGGCTCAGTTTCTCCCCTCCCACAACACCAGCTCCAGCTGAGATGAGAGTGGGTCGAGGCAAAAAGACGCCATGGCCCAAGGGAATGGAGGTATCATTTCTACTATGGATTTTCCATTTCCTTTAGACCTTTGTCTTGCAAACAGGCATGGGAGACACTTCCCTTCCTTAGCATGTGCTCGGCACCATCAGAGCGAAGGACCCTTCTCAGCCAGGACCTTGGGGTGGTCTCACCCTGGCTGATCTCCAGCCGTGACACTCGGGAGGGCTCTGGGCAGGCTATGAGGGATGAAAGCGATTTCGTTCCCCATTGTCCTTGTATGGGAATTTGGATGGAAACAACTGTGTAAGAAGCTAGCCAAAAGGAAATACTCTGCGAGAGATGTCAAAGCAGGTTTTAATAACTGTATACAAACCGCCCAGCAGCCAAGAGCGGGAATAAAGAGGGAAATAACTATAGAAAAGGACAGTTTTACTATTTAAAACTTCCTGAATCATTCCTACCCAAAAGAACAATCAACTCTTACTCATTTTACTCGAAAATAGAGACCGCTGGGAGTCTGCATCATCTTGCGCCAGAGAGGTGAGATGTGTGGCATGTGGAAGAGGGACTTTCCCAAATCTGGGATGGGCTCTGTGTCCCTGTGGTATCCGTGTGCGTCTCAGGGACAAGGTTTTTCTTCTCAGTGGCATCCCTCCACAGCAGGGATGTCCTGGTAACTCCTCTCTGCTTGAGGAGCAGAGGTCCTAGGCACCAGAGCTGGGGAAGGGAGAAGTTTTTCACCTGCTCCAGATGAATTTAGAGAGGAGTCCCATCCGGTGTCTTCTCCAGGACCATGTAGATTTTAACACTGAACAATTCCCAAAGCTCGGCTGAGGCCTCTGCTTTTGTGCTTGCCTTGGCACAGGGCCATCGCATGAGTCATAAACCGCTCACTGTTTGTTTAATGTACCAATTCCAGCTCAATCAAACCTCTAAGAGAGAAGTTAATTCATAAGCTCTATCAATATTAACTGCTTTAGGAGGAGGAGGAGGAGGAGGAAGAGAAGGAGAAGCTAGTCAGTTCAGTGCTACTGCCACACCAGTGAGCCATTTCATGTTGCCTGCTGGTGTGAACACATCTTCATCACTCAATGGTCCTAGGGTAATGTGACAGTCCTAGGACCTATGTGGACATCGTTGTCCTCCCCAGGCCCTGCGTGATGCCTACAAAGACTTCCTGGGGATGTAAGGGAGCAACACAACCCACTGGAGACATCTGCTTGGAAGATGCCCAAAGAAATCAGCTCATCTCCACACAGGTCCCAACACCCTGAAGAACGAGTTGGTGATGTCTCTGATACCTAGGAGCTCTCCTCTCTTAATGCCTGGCAAGCAATGGGCATGCAGAGGAGGGAGGAGTGGGGCCAGGCTGCTGAAATGCAGAGTAAGGATGACGGAGAAGAGCCAACGGAGGAACATGTCCAGGAGCCAGCAGTGTGGGAGCCAAGCCTTTGAGCTGTCCTGGTTGTTTGCAGACGTAAAACCGTTGTGCACGCATGAACACTGCAGAGGTAAGTGCTGTCTCTGGAGGCTGTGAACTACCAACCTGGGAATGGCCAAAACGGATCATTGCTGCGTTGACACATGGTACCTCTAAAATACCGGACATTGGGGCATTTGGACACTCACCCAGGAGGAGACCAACCACATGGGATGCAGCTCAGCCCTTACACTCGGACTGAGCGGAGACGCACATTCAGGCGTGTGAAGGTGAGATGAGACCGCAAGGTCTGTCATGCCCACAGGTCTTGGTTAGCCAAGACTTATTTGCACCTGCTCTTATCCCGGTGGAGAAAACCAGCATTTCCTCTTACGTCTGCGTTAAAAACAGATGTCAAGGTGCCCGGAAAAAAGAGATTTAATGACTTGCTTAATTGTAGCCATCTGGTCGCAGCCTGTCCCCTTGGCCTCTGGAAGACAAGGTCCTGTTGGCTGCTAATACTTTGTGCTCAGAGCCATGTGTCTCAGGGATGGAGCTCACCACAAAACATTTTAGAGAAGATCCCATGGCTCTTTCTCCAGTCACCCTGCTGAGATGAGCCAGTTTGGACCAAAGAGGTCCAAGCCCACCAGCTGCTGCAATTGCAGTCGGTCTTGAAGGCAACATAGCACCTTCATCTCCCCCTGCAACGGAGATTCGGAGTATGGCACAGTCACATCCTCATGCGGGACATTCCCCTCAAACCTTCCTGGAAGCCCAGCCAGCTTCTCGTCCATCATTCCCATTATTTTTCTGATTTTATTTTAATCTCATGTTTGTTATTGTTCAGTTTTCCTTTAAATAAATTTTCCTGAGAATCCAAGAATAGAAGAGCATGTCAGGTAATAACAGGAAGGAAGTGAGAATGTCTAAGTTTACTGGATATATTAAATTAAACCTATTTCACAAGTTTTTTTCCATTTATCCTAAAGACTTGTCTGGGTCTTTATCCTTAAAGTTTATGTTACAGCAGCTGCCACCCTACTGAGATCAGGGCTCTTGGTTTGACGTGCATGGAAAGAGAGGCACCCAGCCACTGGCAGCTCCCAGCCTGAATAAAGGGGAGCTGTCTTTCCCTGGGCCTGGAGCTGTCTGGCAGTGTCCATGTGGAAAAAAAAAAAAAAAAAAGGATAAATTGGAATAGAATAAAATAGAATAGAATAGAATAGAATAGAATAGAATAGAGTAAAATAAAATTTAATCAAATTTAATAAAATAAAATACTGTAAAATAAAAGCAAACCTTATTTGCAGGAAGAAGGATGAAAAAATATACATGTTAGAGAGGCTGATACCCTGCAAAAAGGGTAACGCACAGCACGCTGGAGCGGTGTTGTGAGTTAAGTCACCCGCTGCTGCCTGCGCTGCCTGCCAGCACACGCAAGTGCGAGGGGAACGAGCTGATCTTGTTTGCTGTCTAATTCCTCTCCTCCCTCCCTCCCGATGTGCAGAACTTTGCTGCTGCCTTGGTTTTGCAACACATCCCCAACGGGATGGACCTGCTTGAATATTTTTGGTTTGGGCAGGTCTCCGGCGCCCGGGGTGGCACAGGACAGGCGGGTTGAGAGCAGGAGGGTCCTGCCTGCTGATCCAGGAGGCTTCACCCATAGCAGACATTTGAGCATCGAGTGTTCTCTAGGTGTTAGCTGGAAGCTGAGCATTCACTTTTTTGTGCAGCTGGGGAAACTGAGGCACAGATTGGGGTCATCACAGCGTTGCCCCAGGAGTTCCCTGGTCCACCCTCCTTCTCCCAGCAGTGATGGGCGCAGACCTCCTTGCTCAGGATGGTCTTACAACCCCCCAGGGATGCACCCGACCCCCACCAGCACCTCCTGAGCATCCATGAGCACCTCCTGCCCACGCTCCTGTGCTGGATGGGCACCACCCTCCCTTCCTGCAGCACCCAAACCTCCAAACACGGTGCTGCAAGCCACCACGACGAAAAAGAATATGCAGCAACCATGCCCGGTTTTGCCCAAACCCTGACAACTGATGGCCAGGACCCCCCAGGACTGTATTTTCCTTGTTATATTTTCACCCCAGTGTTTGTACAAAACGTCTGGGCACTGACTGTGCTCTGAGGTTTATTTAGAAGATACTGCCAGGGGTAATGCTGCTCCCAGTACCGTTGCATGCGGACCATGTCCCTGCAAAAATTGAGTCCATCCTGGGAAGCTATTCCTGTCCCCCTCCTTATTCTGGGCACCGAGCTGGCCCCAGACCCCTAATTTTTGCTCCTATAGGGGTAATGTTGCCCATAACCCAAAGCAAACCCTACAGCAAGCCCTGAGTGGGTTTTCTGCTTGCAGAAAAGGGGATGTGAGGGGTTTCCTGATGGATTAGGTGGGGAGAAAAAGATGGGAATCATCCCCATTTGAGGATGGAGCATGGGAAATGGTCCCTCTGCAGGGATACTCCAGGTAAAGCCTCAGGCAAGCCATGATTCAGTCATCTCCCAGCAAGCAGCACAAATAACCTGTTATCCATAAATCAAGGAGTATTAATATCAGCAATATCTCTAAAATCTTCCTATAAAATATTACATTACATTTGATTTAGCTGAGTAGAAACCTCAAGTACTGCTGGAGTTTTTTGCCCATCTGTAAGTGGTGGAAGAGAAAACTTGTGTCTAAATTTCGCCTTGTTTCTGTAATTCTGCTCTTTTCCAGAAAAAAGCAGTTGCTTTCGTATAAGAAAAAGACAAATTCTTGCAATAAAAAAAACCCACACTTAGGACTTGGCTTCCCCTTTTGCCTTCTTCAAAGGCACAGAATGATTTTCTGAGAAGCAGAACCGAAAGCGAGAAGCGAGGACACGTGAGTTGCTCCACACAGAAAACTTCATCAGCAATGCTTTAGATGAAACAGATGGGTTTTTCCCAAAATAAATATCTGGTTTGGTTGCCTTTGCAATGGAAGGAACAGGACACTGTGGCTGAAATATTTGCAGGCAAAGGAGAACCAGCCCAAGAGCTGAGCGGGTCCCTGTATGCTCCTGGGAATAAAATGGTCCATGCTCTGAGCTTTAATTTCTGGAATGTTTTGGTCCCTATGGGAGAAGCTTCGTGCCTGGATGTTATTTTGGCTGCTCAAGAGTCCCCAGGTTCCCCACTGCATCTTCACAGCCCTTGGCGAGGGGATAGAATCATAGAATACAGAATGGTTTGGGATGGAAGGGATCTTCAAAGATCATTCAGTTCCAACCCCCCTGCCATGGGCAGGGACACCTTCCACCAGACCGGGTTGCTCACAGCCCCATCCAACCTGGCCTTGAACACTGCCAGGGATGGGGCAGCCACAGCCTCTCTGGGCAACCTGGGCCAGAGCCTCACCACCCTCACAGTGAAGAACTTCTTCCTTACATCTAATCTAAATCTACCCTTTTTCAGTGTAAAGCCATTACTCCTTGTCCTGTCTTACACCTTGTCCTACCACGGATGGACATCCTGAGTCAACAGCATTGCATTTAATGGTGTTAAGAAGCAAAAAGAGCAGCCAAGGACTTAAAATTCCTGTTACAGAAAGGCACAGAGTAATTGCACAAATCAAAAATCGCACGTCCATCCAGATGGGAAATTTGAGCTGTGGCTTGGAAGTCCCAGGTGAATTCATCACATGCAAAAGCCCTTACTGCTTGCTGCAGGAGCAGCAGAACTATGTATGGGATTCCTGGGAAGCAACAAGAAGTTGCACCAACAAGTTTTTAATCCAAAACATCAAATTTGCGGTGTACAGAATTGCTGGCTTCCTGGTGACTCACACCCAGTCAGGCGAGAAATTTGCCTGTCTCACCCTTGTGCTGCTTCAACCCATCCATAAAACCCAAGTGTTCTGTGACCACCAGGCAGGTGACAATCTGTGCTCTTGCAGCAGCACACAGTGGCATGTTGGGACACTTGTGTTTGGCCCTGGTTTACAGAGACGGACCATGATCATGGAGCCCCTCAGGTTGGCTCATACCTGAGACGCTGGTTTTAAACCTTAAAATAGCTATTTTCACCCTACGAATGTGCCTGGGTGTGTGGTCCTGCTGGGATGGTGGTACCCCAAAAGCAAGCATCTTCATCAATATTTCCACCCTTTGTCCCTGGTTGTAATTGAGGGGGCTAATCGTTTCCCAGAAAAACTCTTCAGCTAGAGAACAGCCTCTGGTCCAACAGCCAAAGCAAACAAGCTATCGAGGAAACAGCAACGAGTCGAGGGAAGTTATTTTAAATCTTTCCTGGATGGGAAATACCAAAGGTACCTGCAGGTCTCATGTGCTTTGACGTCCTTATTCCTCTCTGCGGAGGCAGTCCGGAAAGTGGAGGAGCATGGATGTGGTGAGCCAAAGGGACACAGTGTGCTCCTCCATCACCCCTGGGCAGCTGGGAGCATGGTCAGATCCTGCAGGTCCCCATGGGGACCTGAGCCTGCTTTTGGACACCCTTTGATTATCACCTGATACCTGGACCCATCCTTGGGGCTGCTGGCAGAGCACAGTTCTCCCAGCACGGCAATGGTGGAGCTCCATGCTGGGTTGCACCTCTGCTCCATACCACGGTCTCTCATCATGGGGGATGAGGACGATGGGTGTTTATGAAGAGACATGTTGGTGAGAAGACCGAGATGGCCATCACTGTGCTGACCTTCAGGAGCTCGGGCCTCTCCCAGGATGGGAAAAGCCACAGAGGGGTGAATACCCAAAAGGGCTGGGTCATCTGCTGGCATGGGAAGGAGGGGAAGGAGCTGAAGGAGGGATTGCGGCCAACCTGGAGGCATTTAGTTTCTACTCAACCATGGAAAGTTCAGAGATGTCCCCATCCCAGACCCCAGCTCTGTCCTTGAAGGGAAAAAGTGCAATTATTTGTGAGTATAAGGCAGTGAGAGCCAACGGCCTCCCTCTCTGCAGAGCCTCCTAGCAGTGGGGGTGAAGAAGACCTCTCAAAGTTGGCCACAAAGTGTGAAGGCCCACCTCAGAAACCTCCACCATGAAACTCTCGCATGCCCCAAGCCTGGGATTTCCTGCCTGCAAAGACCCACAGATGTGAGTCCCAAAATGTCCCTTCCCAACCCACTTCGCCAGCAGACGGATGAGGTCTCCTGCACCGAGGCCACCTCCCAAACACCCACCGCTTTCCTTCTGCTCTTTCTGTCGTGGATGGAACTGGAGCCTAAGACATCACCCATGCCTGGATCCTCGCACTCCGCTCTGCTTCTTGAGGATTCTCGAGCAAAGAAAAGTGATGAGCGGAAGCGACCTTGAGTCCCTGAGGCACGTCAGGATGTGCCGGCAAGAGGAAAGGAAGCCTGCGAAGATCAAGGCATTAATCATCTACGTGCTGGGGGAGGAGAGGCTCAGAAACCCCTTCCTCCCCTGCTGACGTCCGTGGGGCTCTAGGAAAGCAGGTTGGAGAGGAAAACAAGCTGAAACATATTTCTGGAGAAACACTGAGGCATAGGAACAGCGGGTCAGCTCCCACCTGGAGCAAAGCCAAGGCATTTTTGTCTGAATTCCCATCAAAGCCAAGGTTTCCTGGCGCTCCCGCAGAGCCCTGGCAGAACAGGTGCGTCGGGCTCATAGGCTGCCACTGGGACCTCGTCACCTCCAGAAGGAAATTTGGGCTGAATGGCCAGAAACCTGGGCCTGGGACCCATCATGGCAATGGAGGTTGGCCAGGTTCTCCAACGCAGAGGTCCAGCAGCGAGAAGACTTGTCTTCTGTTGGGGCTTTCACCCCAGGCAGCTGCACTGGTTTGAGGTGAATGTTGATTGCAGCAAAAGGATGGACGGTGCCATCAGAGATGAGACTTTCTCCACCAGACACCTTCTCTGCCAAACATTTGGGGACTCAAAGGCAGGTGCTGGGGTAGCAGATGTCTGAGGGTGAGCCCGGGGTGACTACGTCCTCTGAGCTGATTAAAAAAGAGAAAGTTGCCATCAAATGTCACCTCCTCATGAGCAAGCTCAACCAGGCCCATGACCCTGGCAGGTTGGTGGTGTCAGAAGGACACGAGAAATTAACTCCATTTCTGTTATAAATAGCTTTTAGATGTAATGAAATTTTTCATGCAAGACATCTCTGGTCTGGTGAGCCGCAGCAGAGCCCGAGGCAGAAGGGACCCACCCTGCATCCCTGGTACGTCTGTGTTGGGGAACAACCTGAAAGCCCTGTAGGACCCTCCCCATGGGGACGTCCAGCATCTGGTGGTGGGGACATTCCAGACCTGAGGCTTTCACAAAGTTTCAGCATTTGAAAAATGCTGCGTTTTGCCCCCAACAAGAGTTTTGCATCAGTTGGAGGAGCACGGCCCCAGGTCCCAGCTGCCTCCCTGCCCTTGACCACAGACACTCCTCTCTCCATCCGCACCATCTTGCGACCCGCCAGTGGCTGGAAACCTGGAGCCTGGTGGGAAGGTGCAGTTACCCTGGGCAGCAGCGGCAAAGGTCTCCTGCAATCAGCTGCTAATGTGATTACTGGCAACATCCAGCCAGAGGAACAGAAACCAGGCGGCCAAAGAGTCTCATGAGGCCAAATCCAGCCACCGTGCCAGGCCTTTTTGCCAAGGATTTATTCAATCGGTGAGACTCCAAGAGGAACCCAGGCTATTCCCTTTGGGCAATTATTTTTCCCAATGAGCTTCATCTGCTTTTTACATGGATAAAAAGAGGCATAAAACCAATGCCTTGCTTGAAATCTCTTTTATGGCCTTGCCCTTGCCTCCAAATTTGCCTCTCCCATCGCTGCTCAACCCCCAAAATGTCATTTTTTGGGGGTTCCCATTTATTCCAGGTGCTGTAGGGCCAGGCTTGAGGCTACAGGTCTGGCTGGCGGGTTCAGTGGAGGCAGCTGGGGCTGGCAGGCAGCCAGGAGCTGTTATTTTATTTTCTTTTTTTAACACTCCCTCCACTATTTACAGTGTCCCCACAGCAGGACAGCTGGCTACGAGTCGTTCGCCTTGGGGACCTGCAAGGACACCTGCCACGCCAGGAGGGAGGAGGACACCAGCTCTTTTTCACCAGCTCAGAGCCTGACCCCAAGACGGAGGCAGCACTGGAGGAGGGATAAGTGCTCTCACTGGTGGCTCATCGGAGGAGTGAGTTGTGTCCATTCTCAGCTGCGTTCCCCAGATGCTTGCGGAAAGACCTGGGCTGCCCATCGCCAGCTGCTGGGCTTGTTTGCACAAGGCGTGTTTTCTGCTCTACTCTGGGGAAAGACACTTTTTCCCCCAGTTTCCTTCTCCCTGTGGCGGCTGAGGGAGTGGGGAATTTCACAAGGGCACCGAGCCATCACCAACCCAACCCCACAAGCCCAGGCAGCCCCAGGATGAGGGTGATGGCTCCAGCCTGGCTGTGGTTGCAAATATTCACGGTTGCTCCTGCCAGAGCCCATCTCCCCCATGGCCCCGCTACCCAGCTTGGCCGCAGGCTCGCGCCAGGATCGATGAAAGCCCGCGTTGTCCGCCGTAGTGCAGGCGCCGGTGGGATCCAGACGGGCTGCAGCACCTCATTCCACCTCCGCATCCCACACCGTGCAGCCGAACCTCTGCCCAAAACTCCTCGCCTCCTATTTGGGTGCCAGCTCTGGGGGTGCATCGCTCAACAAGGCCATGCCGGGGAGCCCCGGCATGGTGCTCCATCATCCAAGTGATGCCGGTCGGCACATCCTTGCGTTCCATCTCTACCCTACCCATCCCAAGCTCCTAAAATGGAAGGAGGGGAATAATTTTGGAGGGTGAACTGGCCTTCTGGGGAAAGGAAGGGCCAAACCCATCATCCCGCGCACTCCTGGCATCCCTGGGCTGTTTATGCATCGGCCCTTTCGTACCCAACACGTCCCCCCGGGGTTCCTTTCCTTATTGCTCTTTAATAGCCCTGCTCAGGAAGCGTGGAGGCTTGACCGCCTGGTTAATGAGTACCGAAGCCGCTGACCCCTTCGGTTGAGACCCGGTGCCCGGGGGGGGACACCCTGTCCCCGACACCCAGCCGCTCACCAAAGGTTCCGGCAGCTCCCAGCCTCCGGCCAGGAGGATCCAGCTGTCAGCCGGTTCATGAGCATCCCACCCTGTAAATCCCACTTTTGGGGTCGGTGGACACCCCCCCCCATTCAATCCAGATGTTTGCCCATGAGGCCAAGCCAGCTGTTTGCGCGGCAGCCCCTCAGCCCAGCTGTTCCTCCGCCCCAATCCAGCTGTGAGCCTTCTCCGGTCCCCTCCGGGACCCTCCCGCAGGTGCCGGGGCCGGAGCGGGGCGGAACGGGGCGGCCCCGGGGCGGAGCGGGACGGGACCGGCGGCGGAGCGGCAGCGGGGCGGCCCCGGGCGCTGAGCGCCGCTGCCGCCCCGGCGCATCCCGCTGCCGGTAAGTGCCGCGTACGGGAAGGGATCGAGGGAACCGGGGCAGGATCGGACCCGGGAGGGGCAGAGGGAACCGGGCGGAATGGGGCTGGACCGCGTAGCGTGGGACCCAAAAGGGTCGGACCGAACCGGGCAGGATGGGACCGAGAGGGTCGGACCGGACTGGGCAAGATGGGACCGAGAGGATCAGACTCAAAAGGGTCAGACCGAACCGGGCAGGATGAGACCCCAGAGTGTTAGACCGAACCGGGCAGGATGGGACCCAAAAGGGTCAGAGCGGACTGGGCAGGATCAGACCCAAAAGGATCAGACCGAACCGGGCAGGATGGGACCTGAGAGGGTCAGACTGGACTGGGCAGGATGGGACCCAAATGGGTCAGACTTAAACTGGGCAGGATGGGACCAAGAGGATCAGACCCAAAAGGGTCAGACCGAACCGGGCAGGATGAGACCCCAGAGTGTTAGACCGAACCAGGCAGGATGGGACCTGAGAGGGTCAGACCGGACTGGGCAGGATGGGACCCAAATGGGTCAGACTTAGACTGGGCAGGATGGGACCCAAAAGGGTCAGACTTAGACTGGGCAGGATGGGACCAAGAGGATCAGACCCAAAAGGGTCAGACTGAACCGGGTAGGATGAGACCCCAGAGTGTTAGACCGAACCGGGCAGGATGGGACCCAAAAGGGTCAGACTTAGACTGGGCAGGATGGGACCTGAGAGGGTCAGACCGAATCGGGCAGGATGGGAGCCGAGAGGGTCAGACTGGACTGGGCAGGATCAGACCCAAAAGGGTCAGACTGGACTGGGCAGGATCAGACCCAAAAGGATCAGACCGAGCAGAGCAGGATGGGACCCAAAAAGGGTCAGACCAGACTGGGCAGGATGGGGCCAGACTAGGCAGAAATGGGCCCGAGCGTGTCAGACAAAACTGGGTCAGGATGAGACCCGAGGGTCTGACCAAACCGGGAAGGATGGAACCTGGGTACGTCAGACTGAACCGGGCAGGATGGGACCCAAGGGAGTCAGATCAAACTGGGCAGGATGGGACCCGAGGAGGGCAGATCAAACCGTGCAAGATCAGACCTGAGCACGTCAAACCGGGCAGGATGGGACCAGACTGGGCAGAATCAGACCTGAGAGGCTCAGACCGAACCGAGCAGGATTGGACCTGAGCAGATCAGATTGAACTGGGCAGAATGAGGCAGACCTGGGCAGGATGAGGCAGAACTGGAGAGAACGGGGTCAGATCCAGAGAGCATCGGTGCTTCGGTCGGGCTTTGGGGTGCTCCCAAAGCTTTTAGGAAGGTTTGCTTTTAGGAAGGTTTAGCAGCTTTTACCGCAGAGCAAGGCTTAAAATCACACCCTGATCCCCACGGCAGGGCTGGTGCGGAGCTCAGCAGGGTGGGTTTGCCCGGGTCCCTCTGCTCCCATGGCCTGGGGTGCACCTGGGATGCGCCTGCATCTTCCGGAGCATCCACAGGGATCAGCCCCATGCCAGAGGGGGTTTTACACACGGAGTGTCCCCAAATCTGCTCGAGGGACCTGGTCTTCCCTGGCATCTCTGCTGCGGGTGCCAGGAGCCTGGCCTCTGACTTTATATATATCTCTATATATTTGTATATATATACATACAGACGTATAAATATATTTGTATATATGAGCATGTGTGCATAGACGTGTGTATAGAAGCATAAATATATTTGTATATAAATGGATAGAGTTATGTGTATACATATGCGTGAGTCCCTGTGCTCGGAGACATATATTTGTGTATATAGGTATAGAAGTTTGTATATATGTGTGTGTGAATGGCAACATATATATTTCTCTATATATGTAGAGAGAAATGTATATGTGTGTATACATGTGTGTGGAGAGCCATATATAAGTTTGTATATATATATATGTATAGAGGTACAAATACAGAGATATGCATACATGCATAGAGGTATATTTATATGGAGAGGTGTATATGCTTGTATATATATATATGTTTACGCACATGTGTGTACATGTGAGTGAACATGTGGCTGTACGCGTGCCTATGTTTGTGTGTATATATGTATGGGTTTATACAGCCAGAGCCTCAGTGCCGCCAGCTAAGACCAGACCAACTCATTGCACCTTCCCTGCCCGCAGCACCTCCTGTTTCCAGCAGGAAAACGCTGCCCGGGTTGCTCAGAGCACCCCTGAGATGCTGATTTATTTTAGAGATGGGGCACCAAAGCATGGGGAGGTGAAGGGAGTCACCCAAGGACAGAGTACATCAGTGGCAGAGCCACGCACCATCACCAGAGGGCCCGTCCCTGCACCTTGTCCCCACGGGTCCACGTTAAGCACCTGAAAATGCCACTCTGGCCCAATTTGTCCACATCATTACATTTGGGGGCTTCGACAAATGGAAATTTCCCTTAAAACATCCAAGCCTTGGTCCCCAACGACCCTGGGGCAGGTGGGACATATCCATGGGCACGTGAAGATGTTTTGGGACCAGGCAGGAGGTGTCTGGGGACAGGAATGTTGTGGCTTCGGCCAAGCGACATGCAGGGCAGGAGCATCCCCCCTTCATCCCCTTTGAAATCTGCTGAGCTGGAGCTTTCACTTCCATCTCCGCCATCCCAGCTCTGCCATCAAGTCACCAAGATGTCCCCACCATGGTCTCCTCCCAAGGCAGGACAAACCAAGGAGGAAGGTTTCCAAAAGAGGAAGCCATCCCCCATAAACTATTCGAGCGCACCAGCAGCCAAAATATTTTCCTAGTGTAGCAAGCCTGCAGAAACCCCCTTCGTATTAATATCAGGGTGTTAATTAAAGCTAATTTCACCGGAGAAGGGCTTGCCTGAGATGGTTTGAAAGCACTTCTCTTTCTTAACCCCGTTCCTCCTTCTCAGGCACATTAAAACCCCTGGGTAAGGGTGACCCCATCCTACGGAGCACCCCAACACCATGTGCACCCCTTTTTCCCCCTGCAAGTCTCATTTGACAATGGATTTCACCTGGTGCGCATCACCATGGTGTCAGGGCACCAGGACCACGTCTCCATAATCCCAAGGATGTCTGCTTTTAGGGGAGGCTGAGCGTGGAGGCCACCCACCCCATCATCCCAAGGGCTGGCAGGGATTCCTGCAGTGGGTTTTTGGGGTGAAAAAAAGGGACTTTTTGGATAATCCACCAGGCCAGATCATGACCTGGGGACGTGCCATGGGCACAGCAGTAGGATGAGGACGAGTGTCTTGATGTGGTCTCATTAACTGGAAATAGCGGTGATTTATGGGCAATGGCAGGCTGTGGTTGTGGGGTTGCAGGCCGTGGCAGGCAGTGGGTACAGTTGGGGTGGGGATTCTCTGGTGTCCAATGGAAAGGTTGTGCTCGGCACATCCTGCAGCTGGGTTTTTTTCCTGGGATCAGAAGGGATTCTTCTTCCTCTCCTCCAGTTTCCCTATCCCTCCCAGTCTGGCAGCACTGGGGTTCAGTGCCCCATTTCCCTCTTACAAAGAGGTTTTTTGGGGGAAGGGGGGTCCTTTGGTTTTTTGGCTGCTTATTGTATTTTTGGATCATCTCTTGCTGTGGATACCCTCCGCCACCGATGGCCTTTGTAGCCTTGGGCATGTCCCTTAGCCCCCCACAAACACTCCTCCAAGGGGTGTTTGGGGGAGAAAATATGTTAAAATGGGGCGTGAACCACACTGGTTAACTTCAAACCTAGTGCCTCAGTTTCCCTTGTGTGGCTGTGGCAGAAGGGACAAGGCAACTGGAGCATCTTTTTCCTCTTGGTGCCACCTTGCCAGGTGACCTCCCTGTGCCCAGCATCTACCCCAGATGCCCACCCTAGGAAGGAGCCAAAAATGGGGGAAAAGACCAAAAAATGGGGGAAAAGACCCCAAAATTCATGGGTCTGGTGACATGGCTGGTGGCCTCAGCGGGCCACATCCTGACATCCCTGAGCTGGGTTTGGGTCATGTCCCCTGCCCTGGTGGCATTTGCCAGTTCTGGATGTCCCCTAGTGTCCGGGTACGGCTCTTTTGGAGGCGCAGTGCGCACGGGGGGTGCGTGTCTGTGCACAGGTGTAGGGCATGTCTGTGGGGGTGTGCACACACGTGTCTGTGTGTGTGCGGGGAGGCTGCATGTGTGTACAAGCAGCCCATGTATGTGCGTAAGGGATCTATACACGCAGTGTAGAGCCATGACGGAGATCCTGGCGCAGGCTGTGCCGTGCCATGCCATACCCACGCGGCCATGCAGCGCCCTGCAGTGCCATGCGGTGCTGCGCCGTGCGGTGCAGTGCCCACCCTGCTGCGCAGTGCCATGCATCGTCGTGCAGTGCTGCGCCATGCAGCACAGTGCAGTGCCCACCCTGCTGTGCAGTGCCACACGGTACCCTCGGTGCCTTGTCTTGTGGCACCCACCCTGCCATGCCATGCCATGCAGCGCAGCGCCCACCCTGCCATGCCATGCCATGCCATGCAGTGCCCACAGCACCATGCCATGCGGCGCAGCACCCACCCTGCCATGCCATGCCATGCGGTGCCCACAGCACCATGCCATGCAGCGCAGCGCCCACCCTGCCACCCAGGTTTCTGTTCCCCATCGCCCTGGGGGTGCTGTCATTGGGTGGAAAGGGGAAGTGTTGCTCAAGAGGGTGAGCTCAGCACCCCAGGGCTGCAGATGTGCCCAGGTGCTGGGCAGAGCGGCAGGTCCTGGCACCCTGTGGCACCCCGTGGCATCCCGTGGCACCCCAGCAGGTAAGACGCGCTCCCAGGTCCCCCAGAACCCCTCTTGCCTCGTCCCCAATGTCATGGTGGTATTCCTGCGAGGATGAGTGGGATGGCAGAGGCTCCTGTGGGTGCCCAGGGTGGAGGCTGGGTGGGCGCTACCCCAGCCTTGGGTCCTGGAGGAGGTTTAGGGGGGTCCCAGGGGACAGGGAAGTTCACAACCCTGGGGCACATATTGGCTTGGAGGTGGCAGAGGTGGGTGCTGGGACTGCCTGGGGCTGGGGTGACAATGGGGTGCCAGAGGGACTCAGCAGGGTGCAGGGGGGCTCAGCAGGGTGCAGGGGACTCAGCAGGGTGCAGGGGGCTCAGCAGGCTTGGGGAGGCACAGTGGGGTGCCAGCAGGGGCTCAGCAGGGTGGAGGGGGTGTCAATGGGGTGCAGGGGGCTCAGCAGGGTGCAGGGGGGCTCAGTGGGGTGCCAGGGGGGGCTCAACGGAGTGCCAGGAGGGTAGGAGGAATATGCGGCAGCTGGGAGAGCAGGGGGGGACGACTGATCTACAAGCCTGGAGCACCCCCAAAAATGGGAGAGCCTCGTGTGTGTCCCCAGCACTCTCCCCAAGCCTGACCCCATGGCCAGGCTGTGCTCTGGGTCTGGTAAATCCCCAAAGACCTGAATGGGGACCACCACGGTGGTGTGAGCTAACGAGGTGGCCCCTGGACTTGTGTCATCCGTGTGTCCCCCCGATCCCCTCTGCCCCATGTGTCTGGCTGGAGCTCGGCCACCCCTCTCCCTGCCTCAGTTTCCCTTCCCAACCAGCACAGGGACGCTGGCCACCCCATTTCCAGGTAAGCTCGTGCCTGCCAGGCATTGGGGGTGCGTAGGGGGAAGCGGGTGCTGGCCCCATGCCACCAGCTAGGGTTGCAGACAGGTCCGCCAGTGATGATGGAGGAAGCGAGAGGAGAAAGGAGAAGTGGCTCTGCCCATGTGTCCGAGCTGCTGCAACCTGGGAGCGTGTAGCACCCATGGGTGTCATGGCGAGGGACCCATCCAAGCGGCGCGGCTGGGGTCAGGGTTCTCTTTGTGCTGTAGGACCACGTCTTTCGCACTTGTCTCAGCCGCTAAGAAAAGCAGGTGGCCTCTTGCCCAGCTCAGAGCAGCCCAGAGGCCACGTGGATGGGCTCTCTCAGCCCACAAAAACCGAAAAACTCCAGGACCAGAGCGTCACCAGTCCTGAAAAGTAACCACAAAACATCTGTGGGTCGTGCCGGACCCTGTGCAGGTGGCATATCCTGAAACTTGGGGGACGCAGCCCGCTCGGGCGACTGGCCGTAGGGTTTTGGCACCCCCTGCAGAGGAGCAGGAAGCCATGCCGGCGGCTAACGGGCACGCCGTGCCGCAATTTCCTCTCCCGCACCGGGATGAGGGCGGTTTGGCCTTGTGCAAACCTTTCTACGGGGTGTAAGTGTCGGGGCAAGCGGAGCTGAGATGGTGGTGATCACGGCCACCGCACTGTCCTGTGTGCCACCACCCCCCACGGTCCCACTCTCTCCATCTTCACTTTTCTGATGGACCCCTAAATCCATCGTCGTGGTTTAGAATCAGAATCACAGAACAGTTTGCGTTGGAAGGGACCTTTCAAGGTCATCTAGTCCTGGACAGGGACATCTTCAACCAGACCAAGCTGCTCAGAGCCCCATCCAACCTGACCTTGAATGTGTCCAGGGATGGGGCATCGACCATCGCTCTGGGCAAACTGGGCCAGGGTTTCACCACCCTCAGCATAAAATATTTCTTCCTTATTTCTAGTCTGTATCTCCCCTCTTTTAGTTTAAAACCTTGTCCTATTGCTACAGGCCCTACTAAAAAGTTTGTCCCCATCTTTCTTGTAGGCCCCCTTTAAGTATTAAAAGGCTGCTATAAGGTCTCCCTGGAGCCTCCTCTTCTCCAGGCTGAACAACCCCAACTCTCTCAGCCTTTCCTCACAGCAGAGATGTTCCAGCCCTCTGATGATTTTTGTGTCCCTTCCCTGGACCCGCTCCAGCAGGTCCCTGTCTCTCCTGTGCTGAGGACCCCAGAGCTGGACGCAGAACTGCAGGTGGGGTCTCACCCGATCGGAGCAGAGGGGCAGAATCCCCTCCCTCGACCTGCTGGCCACGCTGCTGGTGGTGCAGCCCAGGACACGGTTGGCTTTCTGGGCTGCAAACACACATTGCTGGGTCATGTCCAATTTTTCATCCATCAGCATCCCCAAGTCCTTCTCCACAGGGCTGCTCTCCATCCCTTCATCCCCCAGCCTGTATGGATCCCGGGGGTTGCCCCGACCCAGAAGGATGGGGCTATGGGGTCACACACACCGGTCCAGGTTCATCCTGCTAGGGTGGATGTGACACCACATGGCCGAGTCACCAACCGTCCCCTTTGTCATTCACAGGCACTGCCGAGGGGCCACACCAGCAGAGAGGACATCAACGGGGAGGACCGCTGCCATGGCCAACTTGACTGCCCTCATGGGCTCCAGGAGGAACTCGTGCACCTTCCATGAGGAGTTCAAGCAGGTCCTGCTGCCCCTGGTCTACTCGGTGGTGTTCACGGTGGGGTTGCCCTTGAACGCCGTGGTCATTGGGCAGATCTGGGTGGCCCGTAAGGCACTCAGCCGCACCATGATCTACATGCTGAACCTGGCCATGGCTGACCTGCTCTACGTCTGCTCCCTCCCGCTCCTTATCTACAACTACACCCAGAAGGATTATTGGCCTTTTGGGGACTTCACCTGCAAATTCATCCGCTTCCAGTTCTACACCAACCTACACAGCAGCATCCTCTTCCTCACCTGCATCAGCGTCCAGCGGTACCTGGGCATCTGCCACCCCTTGGCCTCGTGGCACAAGAAGAAGGGGAAAAAGCTGACGTGGCTGGTGTGCGCCGCGGTGTGGTTCATCGTCATTGCCCAGTGCCTGCCCACCTTCATCTTTGCTTCTACCGGCACCCAGAGGAACCGTACTGTCTGCTACGACCTGAGCCCACCGGATCGCTCCGCCGCCTACTTCCCCTACGGCATCACCCTCACCATCACCGGCTTCCTGCTGCCCTTCGTGGCGATCCTCGCCTGCTACTGCAGGATGGCCCGGATCCTGTGCCAGAAGGATGAGCTGATCGGCTTGGCGGTGCACAAGAGGAAGGACAAAGCCGTGCGTATGATCATCATCGTGGTCATCGTCTTCTCCATCAGTTTCTTCCCCTTCCACCTCACCAAGACCATCTACCTGATTGTCCGTTCCTCACCCAGCCTGCCCTGCCCGGCTCTACAGGCGTTCGCCATCGCCTATAAATGCACACGTCCCTTTGCCAGCATGAACAGCGTCCTTGACCCCATCCTCTTCTACTTCACCCAACGCAAGTTTCGCGAGAGCACCCGTTACCTCCTCGACAAGATGAGCTCCAAGTGGCGGCATGACCATTGCATTACCTATGGCTCCTAGGTGAGGACAAGGGCCACCTTGGTGTCACCGGGACTGGGCATGGAGCAATTTTGGCTTTAAGGTCCATGGAGGAGAGATGGCTTCAGTTGGGGACATGCTGGAGGACAGGAGGATGGCATCTCCCAAGTTCTCAACACTTTCATCCCATCTCCAACCTGCAGCAGAGCAGTATTAACCCCATCATGGCACAGATCCTGTGTCCTCTCTCTGGCTCAGTTGCTCAGTTTGAGCAGCTTAGCACCATGTTTCTTTGGTGGCTGAGCCACCGACGCAATAAAAACCACTGGTGGGACCATGGAGAACACACTGGGACTGTGGAGGACACGGTCCATGGCTCAGGGCGAGCTGCTGGGGGGCAATTTCTCCCCCTTCTCATTTAAAGATTCCCTGATAGGGCCATGCAAAGGCTGGGGAGGGTTTAGTTCAGCTCATACCTGTCTGGGGAACATGGGGCCGTACGTTTCTCTAGCTCAAGATCAGTGTCACAGACGTTTTCTGGGGTAATACTGGGACATTCCTAACCACCCCCAGCCCCAGAAAGGGGCCACACCAGTAAAAGACATGGGCCTGCTGGTACCACTGGAGCTGCAAAACAGTGGGAAAGAATCCCTGGAAAGACTGGGAACTGAGAAGGGAGACATAAGGGCAACTGGGACACCCATGCTGGATTTCCGACCCAAGTGATGACCATGGGCTGGGTGAGACACAAGCCAGCAGTGCTGTCACCTGCCTGGGGACCTTCAGCATCATCCGGGTCCAGCTCCCTGCTTAGCCCACCACCCCAAATCTGGCCCATCCTGGCATCCTTGGCATCCTGCTGTCACCTCCTAACCAGGATCCACCAAAATCAGAGCCGGCACAGCCAGACACAATGCCTGGTGTCAGGAAACCCAGGCCACCGAGCTACTCAGTGTCCTTGGCCATGTCACTGCATGTCTCACCGTTGGCTTGGCCTCTCCACCACCCCCAGGCTGCATTGGGGCTTAAGCTTTGCTCCCCGCAGCCTCCATTGGGATGCTGCTCCCTCCTGGCAAGGAGGGATTTGCTTACATGACACGGGGTGGACATACCGCTAATCGCTCTGCGAGTCTTCTTTAACATGTAGGATGTATAGAATAAACATCCCTGCCTTTTTCAGATGCATACGTACACATATATGCACTCACTACATATACATACACGTTATACATCCAAGCAGGGGAAGGTTTGTAGCCCAGCACAGGCTATGCAGTGCAGATATTCTCTGCCCTGAATACACTATACATGTCTATACAGTGTATATATGTATATATAGTATACATACATATATATATATATATAGGGATCACTGTTTTGCTGCATTTCTCGCAGGTTGGCTGTGCATAATAATGACATCTAACTTGATTTAAGCAAATTGCTTCAAATCTCCAGGGATGAGCATCCCCCTGGCTTGGCTGCCTGCACCCAGCCAAGTGCATGACTTCATCCCACCTCGCTCCCTGCAAGCACACGGCATCTTCCTCAGGTACCCGACCACCCAAGGACCTCAGCAGGATCCAGGGTTGGTGGTCCCGGTGTGGGTCCTTATTTTCATGAGGATGAGGAGGGTGTCCAGCGTGGTCATCAGCTCTTGGATGATGCTCAAAGATCTTAGCGTCACGGCGGGCTGGAACGGAGAGGGATTCTGCGACGGCATTAGCTCAAACCACCTGGTTTTGCAGGAGTGGTGGCCGTGTCCCTGTGGGGAGGACCATGCTTGGTGACAGTGACTTTGGGCTGGGGCACAGAATGGGATGGAGGAGGCAAAGCCAGCCCCGGGCTTTCCCTTGGCCGGAGCTCATCCACACCAAAATCTCCTCCGATGTATTTTTGGGGTCCTGCAATGGAAGGGCAAAATGCTGGGGGGGGCGGTGGCTGGTGGGACAGTCCCAGCCTGGTGTCCCCCTCTTCCCAGACAAAAAGAAGGTGGCAGGGTGGGAGACACCAGGCCACACCGCCTGGACCCAGGAGAGGGCGCAAAATATTTAGATTTGGAGAAATCCAGCTGGGTCTGTGGGTGCCCACCCGGCTCCAGGGAGGGATGGAGGAGCCCTGCTCCGTCGCACCACCCCGTGCCTGGATAGCACCCATGGGACAAGGTGGCCGGCCAAAACTGATCCACAATAAAGCTCTGAGGGGAAAAAAATAAGCAGCTCCCCAAAAGGCTAGTGGTGGCTCCAGAGACAGCGTGGGCTCAGGCGGTGACATCCAGCCGCTCCAGGATGCCCTGATGAGGTCCCTGATGGTGGAAGCACCTATTTTGGATGGTTTTAAGCATAGGAGACACACGGAGCTCCCGTTGAGTCTGACCATGTCCTGCTCGGCCTTGGGGTCCTGTCAGCAGTTCCATTGGTACCGCCAGGCCTAGAAGCCAGGGTGATGGGCACAACGGGGCACCTTAGGGATGGGGTGGGTGCTTCCAAACATATCCTTCGCTTGTGAGATGCTCAACACCAGCAGCCTGAGGACCAGTTCCTACAGCACTGAGAGGAGATGAAACGCGTGGCTCTTCCCCAAATCCCATCCTTCATGCCAGGTGACAGTGGGGACATCATGGGGACATCGTCCTTATGGCTGGGAGACACCCAGCCCTGGGGGAACCAGGGGAGGGAAGGGAGAGCCAGGGAAGGAATACCTGCTGGGGCGGTGCAGCTCACGGCATCGCCGGAGGCGCTTTTTAGATCCTGAAAAATGCATTTACAGGGGGTGTTGGATTTTTTTTTTAATCACCACCAGGTTTTTTGTGCCCCTGGGACAGAGCCAGCACCGTGCTTTATGTGGGCAAGACACCCCTCTGGCCCCATCCATGCTGCCAAGGCCCCAGCTCACCCATCAAGCATCCCAGCCACCTTCTTCATTTTTCACATCCCCAGCGATAAATCTGCTGTCTTGGGGGAAAAGGGGCTATGGGCTGCAAATAGCAAGCGCTGACAAGCGACGCTAAAAAACCACAAGAAAGTCTGTTGGCGGGGCAGTGCGTCACAGGAGGATTTTGCAAGTTGGGAACAAGGTGTTCTGCCTTCCCCGAGATGAGTTGCAAAGCAGGGGCTGGAGAAATCCACAGCAAAGGGAAGGATCTCTCGCTGGCACCCAAATTCTTGCTTACTTATCCTGTTTTCCCCTAAAAAAAAAAATAATAAAAAAGCTGGGAGGGGATGGAGGGAAGGGGATGAAGGATGGGGGGGGGGGGGGGATGTGAGGTCGTCCTGCTCGGCCTGGGAGCGGGAGGGCAGCTCTGTGTCTGCCTTCTTCTCCCCCCCCCTCAAAAAAAAAGAAAAATTAAATTAAAAAAAAAAAAAAGGCAAAATCTCCAACCATCCCCCCACTGCGGGAGGAAACCACGCCTCCGGGGAGGAAAGTTTATTTGAATGCAACAAATAAAAAAGCAGGGGGTGAGGGAGGAGGAAAAGCCAAAAAAAAAAAAAAAAAAAAGGCGGGGGGGGGGAGGCGAAGAGAGAAAACAAAGCGGGAGGGATGAAGCCCGCTGGCAGCCCGGAGGAGGAGCGGGGCCGGGCGGTGCCTGCGGCGGGGCCGGGGCCGGGGCCGGGGCCGGGGCCGGGGGGCGGCGGCGGGGCCGGGGGGCGGGCGGAGGCGGCGGCGGGGGGGGGGGGGCAGACAATGGCGGAGGGGGGCAGCGGTCGGGGGGTAGCGGCGGGTCGGTGGCTGCTGCCCGCCTCCTCCCCGCCTTCCTCCTCCTCCTCCTCCTCCTCCTGCTTCTTCTTCCCGGGTAGGAAAGTTTCAGCGTCGATCGCGGAGCAACAAGCGGGCCGGGCTTTTGGCAGCCTGGCCCCTTCGGTACGGCAGCTTTCGCTTCGTTTTACCGAGCCGGAGCCGACGGGCCCGGTTCATGCCGGGGCTCAGCCGCCGTCTCCGGCTCCACCGCCGCCGCCGCCGTCGTCGTCGTCGTCGCCGGGCCCGGGCTTAAACGCGGAGCCGCCGCGTTGGCCCAGCGTCCCGGCGATGCGGAAACTCTTCGGGGAAAGCTGCCGGCAGCCTGCGGGGGGAGCGGGGAATGGGACCGGCGGCGGGATGGGAAACGGGAACGGAACCGGGAGCGGGAGCGGGCGCGGGGCTCCCCCGCCGCCTCCGCCCCGCAGCCGCGTCCCGCACCCGGCTCTCCGTTCTCCCCGCGGAGCTCCGCCGGAGCCCGGCCCGCATTCCTGGCATAACTCGGCTCGACCGCAACCGCCCTCCTCCTCCTCCTCCCCGTCGCCCCGCTCCAACGGGGAGGATGAAGCCACGGCGCCCCGTTCTCCCCGCGCTTCGTCCGGCAGCGAAGGCGAAGGGCAAAGCGGCGCCCACCGTCACCGCGTCGCCCGGAAGAAGAAGAAGGAGAGCGGCGGTTGGGAGAGCCCGGCGGATGGCGGCGAGGCCGAGGCCGAAGGCTGCGGGCGGGCGGTCGCCCGTCACCCCTTGCCCGTGGTGGCCCGCGTCTCCAAGGTGAACATCCTGCCCTTCGGCAGCCCCGGCGGGTCGCGGAGCGGCAGCCGTTACTCCAGCACGGAGACGCTGAAGGAAGAGGAGCAGTTTGGGGTCTGTTGGCCCAACCAAGGACGGACTCTCCCGGCGGGTTACGGCGTCTATCGGTCGCCCAGTTTCGGGACGAGCGACGGCCTGGCGTGGGGGCAGCCGGCGCTCCGCGTCCGTCCCAAGCTGCCGCAGGGCGCGGCCAAGGCGAAACCGGACTTTGGGAGCGAGAGCCCGCACCAGCCGGGGCTGGAAGGGGAGCGGGCCGAGCACCGCAAGTCCTTGTCCAACCCCGACATCGCCACAGAGACCCTGACCCTCCTCAGCTTCCTCAAATCAGACCTCTCGGAGCTGAAGGTGAAGAAGAAGGGGGTGAGGATCGGCCTCGACGCCGGCTCCGACGGCTGCTCCGGCATCGCCACCCCCTCCCCGGGCAGCCGCAGCGCCGCTCAGCCCCCCAACCGCTGGGCGCCGGGCGAGCGGCCAACGCTCAAGGACCTGACGGCCACTTTGCGTCGTGCCAAGTCCTTCACCTGCTCCGAAAAATCAGGGACGCGGCGGCTTTTCCTACAGAGCGCCATGAAGCAGAGCTCCTCCGAGCTCCTCCTGGCCACCGCTGACGGCCAGGACCGGGTGGCTTCGGATGGGGGACAGCGGGGGGACGAGGATGCCCTCCCTGTGGTCATCCAGGACCAGTACATCCAGGAGGCGAGGCAGGTCTTTGAGAAGATCAGCAGGATGGGTTCCCAGCAGGACTACGGCTTCGTGGCCGAGCAGAAGGACAGCGGAGGTGTGGAGGGCGCCGAGGTGGTGGCATCGACAGGGACGACGGAGGTGACCCTTCGGGGACGGGCAGAGAGCACGCGGTGTTTGAAGGAAGCGGAGTCAGAGGAGAACCTCGCTCGCAGGAAATCCGTGGAGGAGCTGTCGGGTCACGAGTCGAGCGTGACGGACGAGGGCATCGTCACGGAGCCGGAACCCGTGGGGATGCCCTTCCAAGACCTGCATGAAGCCGTGGACGCCTGGACGCTGCCCAACGCCGGGCCGGCAGCCGGTGACACCGAAACGCCATTGCCCGCTCACCCGGCAGCGGCAGTTGAAGACCTTCCAGCTGGCAAATCCGAGACACCGAGCACCCCCGGCAGCTTGCGCCGCCGCCGTAAGTTCCCCTCGGCAGGTCCCAATGGGATGGAGGGTGGCAGCGAGGGTGGCACCGAGCCCTACCGCTCCCTGAGCGACCCCATGCCCCACCGGAGATGCTCGGTGGCGGAGGAGGCGAAGAATTTCTCCGTCGACAGCAACCTCCTGGGCTCGCTGAGCGCCAAGGCGGGCATCCCCCAACCCGCCGCCATCGCAGGCAGCGCAGGCAGCGCAGGCAGCGACCTGTCACTCGGCAGCGATGGGCCGCGGGACTACAGCAGCCTCATCCGAACCATTGTCAGCCAGCCCGGCGCCATGGCTAAACTCATCGACGAGAAGGGCAACGGCAAGACCATCAAGAAGAAGTCATTGAGCGACCCCAGCCGCCGCGGTGAGCTGCCAGCTGGCGCCTTCGAAGGTCCCGGTGAGGCCATCAGCGAGCTGGAGCCCAGCATCCCACCGTCCAGCAGCGAGCCCATCCTCTCGGCACAACCAGCAGCGCCGGGCACCGGCCGCGGCTATGGCTTTGACCCCAAGTTGGCCGATGTGTTGTCCCCTCGCATTGCCCGGCGCAGCTCCAAGAAGCGCTCCAACCGCGCGGCTCACCAGGAAAACCAACCGCCGCCAGCACCTGCCGTCCACACCACCAAAAGTCGCCCGGCCACCAAGCACGTCCGTCACACCAGCGAGCCTGCCACCTTCGTCCCCATCACCGTCCCCGAGCCGCTTGTCCCCTCCGGCCACCACAGCCACCTCCCCGCACCGGTTGCCGCCCGCTCACCCGGCAAATCCTTCCCGACCCTCCAACCTCCTTCGTTGGAGGATGTCACCAAGCGGTACATGCTGGCCCTCAACTCAGGTGACGCGTCCCCCGGTCCTGGGGATGGACCCCGCTCTCCACCCACTGCCCCACAGCCCCGGCTGCCCCGGTGCCCACGGCCGCCCGACGAACACGGCCCCAGGACCAAGCCGCAGGTGGTAAGTGCCCGTCCATCCTAAAACTACCTTCGTTTCACGCGGTACCTGACCCCTCCAAAGCGTTGGTGGCTTTGGGGGTGCCTCGCGTGTCCCTCGTTGGGGACAAATTCCCATCCGTGGATGCACTGCTGGATGGCCAAGAGCCTTCCCAGCCCGTGCTGGCAGTTGCAAGGGGATGAGCTCTTGTTTGTAGGAGCAACTCCCCCAATAAAAAGGCGATTTTTGGGTGGGAAGAAGCAGTTTTCAGGTTAAACAGCACCAAGTTTTGGTGGAAGGTGTTTTTATAGATACATACATATTATATGCTGTATTTATATATAGCATCTCCCAGCAATGCTATCTAAGTCCCGGTAAATGGGTGTGCTCTTGGCCAGCCCCAAGATGCTGAACCAAAAATTGCCTTTACCTTGGTGGGGAGGGCTTAAATGGTCCTTTTGCTTGGGATTCCCCATGTCATAGCCCTTTTCGAGCAAATTGGCATTTTCCCCCCCAGAAAAATCACCATCCCTCTGCCCGGGACCATGGGCTTTGCGGTGCCAGCGGCGTGGGAAAAAAGGGGAAAAAATATTCTTGTGCGTGCACCAACTATTTTATCAACGGGTAAAGTTTTATCCTGTCCACGGAAGAATTAATGCTGTTTGGGGGATGCAAAGGTGGTTTGCTCACCCTGAAGAGCAGCCGCGGGCTTTGGGGTCTTTCCCGGGGTGGGTTTTTGGCATTGCCAGCCCCTCGGCTGTTGTTTGAAGATGGACTTGGGTTTCCATTGCTTCGGGTGTTTGTGCCAGGAAGGGCTTGGAAGCGTCACCTCCTCCTGCAGCACAGCAGTGCTGGCACCCACGGGGCTTTTAATAGCTCCGGGCGAAGCCCAGAAATACCCATTCCCGTTCCCGTGGGGGATGAGGCGAGAGCTCACGGGAACAGGGCTGGCAGGGCTCTCTCGCCCTGCTTCGATGCCGATTTAAGAGGACGGGCTGGACCGTTCCCTTCCGACAGCCGCCGGCAGCCAAGCGTGAAGTCCCCAGGGCTGAGCCCGGTGGTGTAACCCTTGCTGGCCGGGGCAGAGCCATGTGGAGCAGGGGCGTTTTTCTTTGCACGCTCCCAAAATCCAGATCCCTGCAGCATCATTCCCCCAAGATATTCCCTTGGGAGCAGGCATCCCTGCAGCATCTACCCCCAAGATATTCCCTTGGGGTCAGGCATCCCTGCAGCATCTTCCCCCAAGACATTCTCCTGGGGTCCAGCATCCTCACAGCATCATTCCTTGAAGGTATTATCTTGGAGTTCAGCATCTCCACAGCATCATTACTCCAAGATATTCTCCTGGGGTCCAGCATCTCTGCAACATCCTTCCCCCAAGATATTCTCGTGGGATCCAGCATCCCTGCAGCACGATTCCCCCAAGATGTTCTCTCGGGGTTGGGTATCCCTGCAGCATCATTCCCACAAGATATTCTCTCGGGGTCCAGCATCCCTGCAACATCATTCCCCCAAGATATTCTGTTGAAGGGCTCTGCCCCTCATCCAGCTCCTTCTCCGGCTGTTGTCCCCATTGCTGTTGGTGGCCAACAACAGCTCTTGGCTCCTGCGTAAAACTTCCTTGGAAATAATTTGGGGTGAATTTTGCGGCATTTTTGTTCAATGTACCAGTTTAGAGTGAGACGCTTGTCCTCTCTGATCTTGGGGTGAAAAGTGCTATTGAAGCATCGAGCGTTATAATTAAGCGGGGTAACGAGGAACCTCCCGGCGCTGTGGCTGGCGGCACCTTTGGGACATCAGCAGGTCCCCAAGGCAAGGCAGTGCACGCGGCAGCATTTCTTTATAAAGCAATATCGCTTACTAAATTATTAATATGTTTATATAATACGTGGTTTATATTAATAATTTATAAAGTGGTATTTTTTATTCAGGCAGCTCCCTGCAGTGCCCCAGGGATGGTGCCCACCCCATGATGGCCCCAGTATCAGGGACGCTCTGCTGACCCCGCACCCCGATACACCCCCCAACCCTGGTCACTTTGGGATCATTTCGGGTGGATTTTTACCAACTCCAGCACTGGGATCTGGCAACTGGGAGCCCAGTTTGGCCAAGCATCACCTCAGGGACATGGGCCACCCCACGGGGCTGGACCCCGGGGATGCTGCTCCTTACCTTGCTTGAACCCGCCGGCCTCGGCGAAGAGGGTGCGAATTTTCCCTTTTAAGGGCAACGCCGCAGCTGTATCTTCAAATCTCTCTCCTGCCTTTGAATTTCTTTGTGCTGCAGCCATAACATAACTGAAACCAGGATTTTTATTTCTCCTTTTGATTTATTATATAGTGGAGCTGGGATGTTTTATTTCAGATGGCACCAGCCTTCGCTGGGGGGGCGGAGGGGGACCGAGCCCTGCAAGGGAGTTGCTTTAATTATAGTCAAGAGCATCGAGGACCGGATATAACTTGGCACCAGGACGGCTGGCTGGGAGCAGAGATTTACGTGCTCCCTGACGGATGGCGAAGAAATAAGCTTTATTTTTTATTTTTTTTTTTTTCCCCTCCCTAACTCAATGGAGAGGGCCGGCGTCACGAGGTCGGTTGTCTGCTTGGGGAAATGGACATTGTTGCTTGGGGATTTGGGGACGTCGGAGCATCCATCCTGCCTCGTGGTGATGGTCTGTCTGTCCTGGTGTCTGTCTCCAGCAGACGATGCTGGGAAGAGATTAATAATGGGGCCTGGCAAGTGTGTGGCGATGCTCCCCCAAAATATTCTCTCCCTAGATATATCTTGCTCCTCCAAGATATTCTCTTGTGGTTGGGTATCCCTGCAGCATCACTCCCCCAAGGTATTTCCCTGGGGTCCAACATCCCTCCAGCATTTTCCCCCCAAGATATTCTCCTGGAGAACAACATCTCTGCAGCATCATCCCCCCAGGGTATTTTCCCAGCCCTCATGGTTTGGTGGTGGCTTTGGCAGTGGTGAGCACTGCCGTGCCAGCTGTTTGCTGGGTTCGGCTGCCCGGCGCGTCCCGGCTGCGAGAGGTAACGTGCTGTTCTCCCTCGGCGGCAGGACTGTTTGTCCTGGGTGCTTTCCAGCGATCCTCCATGGGGCTGATGCCGGCCAAGCCGTCCTGGGTGCAGAAGAGCTCCTTCACCCTGTGTCTGATGCCGGGCGTGAGGCTTTTAATTCCCAGGAGCTGTTAGCAGCACGTCCTGCTCCAGCACACAAGCGCAGGTGCTGCAGAAAGAAATGATGCTGTCAAGAAAACAGGTTAAAAAATCCCCAAAACTCAAGATAGAAAAGTTTTTCTGCCTCCAGCACCCCATAAGCTGCTGGGATGGGCAGCACACGTATGCACACCCATGGACACACATGTGCAGCAGACCGGCACCAAGCAAGGGTGCTTTGAGGGTGGATTTGGGGTGGATTTGGGGTCCATTTGCTGCTCGGTGAAGGTATGAGCGGGATGCCAGGCTGGCGACCCCTTAGATCTTTCTTTCCCCCATGGCCGAATCCAGCATGGGATGGAAAATTAGGTATGTTTGCTGCCATGCTCTGTTTGTTGACTTAGCAGCAGTCAGATTAAACAGGAAAATATTGATTTAAATATAGCACCTCGCGGGAGCAGAGGAGCCGTGGGAACGTGGCCCCCGGCGCCCCGGCCGCTGCCTTCCCCACCTGCTGCTCCCCGAGCGGGGCGGCTGCACCCCGAAAAAGTCATTGGGGATGGAGGGGGATCCCCAGAGGCAAACATCAGGGTCACGTTCCCAGGGACGCTTGCGTAAAAACCCCCCTATCCCTCCTGAGTATCCTCCCTCCGAGCTCGCCCCGGCATGGCTCATCATCCAGAAGCTCACCCTTGCTTTGGGGACAGCTCGAGGGCCGGATCTGTGCACTGGCCACGTATTCCTTGGCCAAAGTTTATCATCTTTGGACCTATTTATCCCTCCGTTCCCTTTCCGTAAATCTCCATAGAAACCAGGTTTTGGGCCACGGCTGGGAGTTTTCTCATTTTTTGGTGTTACTGGAAATCTATAATTAAAGCCGTTGCGGGGGGAGGATGGGGACGGGTAAATTTTGGCTTTCCTCTTGCAGTGCCTGCGCCGATGATTTGCTTGGGTTTTGCAGCCCTGGTTGTGCCGTGCTCAGCGAAACGCTGGGGTGGGGGGAAACTGAGGCACACAGGCAGCCTCCACTGCCCTTTGGAGGGAGCTAGGAGGTGGGATGCAGCAAGGAGAAGTTGGCCGGCATCAGGGGGACCCACATGTGATGCTACCTATCAGCAGCATGGACCAACACTGGGACCACCAGCACGGGGCCAAGCAATGTGGCTGGGGGGCTGGACCAGCCCAGATCCCCTTAACTCTGCCCATTTTTGCCTCTTTCCTTCCCGGGTGCCAAAATCACCTTAAATCTTCCCGTCTTTGCCCTTTCCCTTCCCCAGTGCCAAAATCCCCTTAACTCTGCCCATTTTTTAGTCTTCCCTTCCTCAGTGCCAAAATCCCTTTAACTCTGCCCATTTTTGCCCCTTTCCTTCCCCGCTGCCAGGGTTTTGAATGCCCCTGGGTGACACAGAGGGCATGTCTGGTGTCACCCGGAGCCACCCACCTTGCTCCTTGTTCCTTGTCCTCGGTGCCTGCCCTGGCTTTAATTAAAACCTTCTAATTAATTAGGCAGTGAACTCCAACAGAGGGGATGGACCAGCTGGGATACACATCCTTTGAGCCCAAACACCCCAGCGTAGCACCCCATGGATGGGGGGTTGCCCTGTGATGGTGGCCGTGGGGCCGGATCCAGCCCCGGAACGAGAGGGTTAGCGCTGGGCTGAGCTCGGTGCCGGGGGCTGGCCTTGGCCTGCAGCCGCCTGGCCCAAAGGTCGGGCTTTTGGCAGGATGCCGGGGCTGCAACGAGGGTGGGAGGCTGGGACGGGTTCGGCGTGAGCTCCGCTTCCAGCCTGCGGAGAGACCCACGGCCCCCCCTGGGTGCTGGGGTACACGTGCAAGAGGGGTGCACGGGGAGGTCCGTGCTCCAGGGGTGCACAGGCAGGGGTGCACGGAGAGGTCTCTGGTGCCGGAATGCACATGCAGGGGTCCGGGGGGAGATGTCTGATGCCGGTGTGCACATGCAGAGTTGCACGGGGAGGTTCTGGTGCTGGTGTGCACGTACAAGGGTGCATAAGGATATTCATGGTGCTGGTCTGCACACACAGGGGTGCACGGTGAGATCCCCGGTGCTGGGACGTACGTGCAGTTCTGCACGAGGAGGTCCTTGTTGCAGCGGTGCACATGCAGGGGTGTACGGGGAGGTCCCTGATGCTGGTGCAAGGATGTGTAAAGATGCATAAAGAAATCAGTTGTGGCAGTTTGCATGTGCGAGGGTGCGTAGGGAGATTCATGGTGCCGGTCTGCACACACGTGGATGCACAGGGAGATCCCTGGTGCTCATTGCACGTGCAGGGGTGCACGGGGAGATCAGTAGTGCCACTGCTCACCTGCACCCTTGCACGGGGAGATCCCAGGTGCTGGGGTCCATGTGCAGGGGTGCAGGGGTAGATGCGGTGCTCTGGGTGCAGGGGTGCACAGAGACATCGGTGCTTCTGGTGCACACAGCCAGCGATGCGCAGGGATGGTGCAGGGCTGCACCATCACCGTGTCTGCATCGCATGGGCCGTTCTGCATTTCTGGGCAGCCTGCCTGCACGCTGCCTGCATGCATGCACAGGGCTTCATGCCTGGTCTTTTCCGTGCAAAAATCACATGCCTCCGAAGCTTCTGCTTGGAGGAGGGGGCCTCCACCTCCGATCTGTTCTTGCAGGGGAAGCAGTAGGTCGGCATCTCTGAGATGTGCACGTGCGTGGTTGGTACCCTCCTGCCAAACTCAGCCGGGATGGAGGCTCAAAACTTCCTGGGTCATGTTGCTGCGGCGTTAGTCCGTCATTGCAAGGGTTAGGGGATTTAGAGCCTTTCCCAGGGATATTTCCGAAGTGGGAGGTTTCCCGCGGATGCGGAGCCCTATGTGATAGGAGGGACCAGAGAGGTGGCGTGCCAAGGTCTCCCCTTGCTGTGACTTTGTTGCTGAGCTCCATCACCCGTGTGGCACAGGCAGGTCCCGATGGGGCAGTTCCCACAGCTTTGGAGCTGCAGCAGGGAATTCTCCTAAATTCAGGGTGGAGAAGGTGGTCCTGTCACATGAAGGGAAGATGCAGCTGGGCAACATTGGGGTTTGGTCTGTATAGTTTCTTCACCTTCTCCCAGGGCTTTCCCCTGGAAAATGGGGGAGGAGAGTCCCTTCCTGCCGTCCTTCCATCCACACTTCCTTCCATCCATCTCCGTCCATATATATATCTCTATCTACCCATCTCCATCCACCCATCTCCATCCATCTCCATCTATCCATCCATGCATCCATCCGTCCATCTCCACCCATCTCCAACCATCTCCATCCATCTCATCCCATCTCTATCCCTCTCCACCCCTCTCCATCCATGTCCATCCACCCATCCAGCCATCCCCCCTCCACCGATCCCTCCTCCACCTATCTCCACCACCCATCCCCACCACCCATCCAAGACAACAGGCCCCACTAACTATACAGGCATGATTTTCAGAGTGGGCATCATCCATCTTCCAGGACATCTCCTCCTGAAGGCATCAAGCCCAGCTTGCAGAGACAGAACCCACTAAAGCAAATATATTGTGATTTCCACCATGGTGTTTCTACGCCAGGATGTGTCCGGAGAAGAAAAATCAGCCACTTCCACCCCCTCTCCCTCAACGTGGCTCTTTTTAAAGCTCTGATGGTTGGTCCCCGTGGGGCTGTTTCTCTGGGCTCCCTCGGTTTCCATGGAGAGGATGGGTGAGGAATTTCAAAGGGAATGGCTCCAGTAAATGAACTCTTCTCTAAAAATAGCGTGTTTGCTTTTGGGTCTTTGGGAACTGCGGCCCGGCCAATGGGAGGGAGAATGAAAATCAGTATCTGGGTAAAAATATTCCAGTAACTCGCTCTTCGTGCAAACTCCCGTTGGAGCTGCTCAGCTTCCGGGGAACGGGGGGCTGGTCCCAATCTGCCCAGTTCCTGCCCGCACTGGTACCAGTTGCTCCGTGATACACCGTTACTGGTTGCAGATGGGGGTTGTCCCCAAGCTGCATGTCCCCCTGTGCCTTATATAGATTATTTTAAGTTGAATCCCTTTAACTTGAGGGGTGAAAGGCTTGGTGGCAGGAACATGGTGGGCTTGTGTGACCACCATGTCCTGCCATGTCCCAGAGCCCCTGGACATGTCCCTTTTTGGGAACCAGGGGATGGCCACCACCACCTTCCACCCCACCGGTGACATCCAAGACACCAATGAACCTCACTAGGACACCTCTGCGTGGATGTGCTGGGAAAAAGACATCTGTGGTAGTGTCCACCACCAGGTTTCCTCTGGAGGAGCCACCATCCCGACGTGGGGATCACCACCACCAGGTCCCCTCCAGAGAAGCCACCATCCTGACATGGGGACGGCCACCACCAGGACCCCTCCAGAGGAACCACCATCCCAACATGGGGACACCAGCATCCCCACATGGTTCCTGGGGCTGGAGAACGTTTCCTCGGCGGTGCCGTGGAGTTGCTATTTGTGACCGTCTGTTCCCGAGCCCTCCGGTACTCTCCAAAAAAAACAAGAAGGGAGTTGTTTGCATGGGAAGATTGGCATCTCCAAGCCCGGGATATGGTTTCCTGCTTTTTTTAGCTGGAGTAGCAGCAGACTCGTCGGCCTGCCCTGATTTGGCATCCTTCTTCTTGCTTTTTTTTGGAAGGGTTTCATCCTGACCCCTCGGCAGAAACGCCGTCGCTAGCGGTAGGGGATCGGGTTTGGTCCTTTATTTTCTTTTTGGTTGCCCAAAACCCCGGTGAGATGGGATGTAGATGGCTCAGAGCCTCAGTAAGCGGAGAGGGGACTCGTCCCTTGGTCGTCCGAACCCGGCGCAGGTCAGTAGACACAGAAACGCCCTTTTTTCGCCCCCACCCTGCCCTGGGGTGCCGCCGTGACAATGACATGGTAGGGAAGGCGTCACCTCTCGCCTTGCCGTGATGTGACGTGGGATGTGGGCGTTCCTGGCAAAGCCTGTGGTGTGTCCCCCCCCCCCCCACCGGCTCCCTGCTGCCCCGGTTGCAGCCGTGCTGGGCGAGGGGACCCACTGAGCATGGGGTGCTGCGGGGCTGGGTGTCTGCGGGGCATGGGTGATGCTGGGCATGGAGGCTGGCATGGGCACAAAGGAGGTCTTCTGGTGGTTTTACCCAGGCTGCTGCCAAGGGCATGGATTCAGGCAGGGGGGGCATGAGAAGGACCAGGGCAGGGGCACAGCATGGGCTGTTCAGGGCTCCTGGCTCCTGTATGTCCACCAGCTCCTGGGTGCCCCTGGACTCCTGGGTGTCCATCAGCTCCTGAATGCTTGTGGATTTGTGGGTGCCCATGAACTCGTGGTACCTGTTGGATCCTGGGAATCCATCAACTCCTGCATCCCCATGCGTTCTGGGTGCCCATTGACTTCTGGGTGCCCATGGACTCCAGGGTGCCTGTTGGATGGTGGCCATCCATCAGTTCTTGGGTGCCCATGGACTCTGGATGCCCATAAGCTCCTGGTTTCTGTTGGCCCCTGGGTGTCCATCAGCTCCTTTGTGCTTGTTGATTTATGGGTGCCCATAGACTCCTGGTACCTATTGGATCCTGGGCATCCATCAGCTCCTGGGTGCCCATGGGATGCCCATTGGCTTCTGGGTGCCCATGCGCTCCTGGGTGTCTGTTGGCTCCTGGGTGCCCAACAGTTCTTGGGTGCCTGTAAGCTCCTTGGTGCTGCCAGGTCCTTGTGCCCATCAGCTCCTGGGTGCCCATGGACTGCAGGGTAGTTCCTGGGCATCCATCAGCTTCTGACCATCCATCAACTCTTGGGTGCCCTTTGGCTCCTGGATACCTCTTGGTTTCTGGTGCCCCTGGAATTCTGGGTCCACATGGAGGCCTGGATGCCCATCAGCTCCAGGTGCCCATCAGTTCCTGGGTGCCCAGTGCCTCCTGGACGCCTTTTGGCTTTTGAGTACCCATCGGCTCCTGGGTACCAGTCAGCTCCTGGTGCCCATCAGTTCTTGGGTGCCCTTTGGCTCTTGGTTGCCCAATGACTCCTGGCCTCCATCACCCCCTGGGTGCCAGGCCGGCACCCTCCTGGGTACCCCGCGTTTGCTTGCACCCCCCTCACCTGGATCCACACCCCATGCCACCAGGCACCCAGGACACCTCCTACCCACGTGTGCCGGGCTGGCACCAGCATCAATGACAAGGGGTACCAGCATCAGGCACCCTTCTCCTCCCTGGCTTCCCTCTCCCCCCAAAATCCCAGTAACTCTTGCTTTTGAGGCGCCGCGGGATGCGCCAGCAGTGGAGGATGCTGGTGGGGGAAGCAGGGATGCTGGCGAGTCGGGGGGTGGCATTCCCCCTCGCCCAGCGGGTGCAGGGCCAAGCGTACTGGGAGGCGGCGGAGAAGGAGCCAGGGAGGGGGGGGGAGAAGAGCGCAGCTGACCTCAGCATCTGGAAAGCTGCGCTCTTGGGCCGCGGCCTGCGTGCCGAAAACCGGAGGCAAAAAAAACCTTCCATATTTGGTGAAAGCTGCTCTAGGGCTCGGCAAAGGCTGGCCAGCAAGCCCCCCGCTGCGCCCTGGACGGCAGCGACATGAGTTTTGCAAGGGCTCTGCAAATGCGCCGGCGGATGGATGGTAGCGGTGGGGTGGGGCTGGGGGGGTAAATCGGGGAGATCATCACAGATCGGGTGGGAGGGGGGCTTGGGGAGGGGGGACACCCACGGGGTGCTGCCAGCAGCGGAGGGAGGGTGCCCTGAGATGCGCCAGCAAGACCCTGAGCCTCATATTTTGGGGGTGGGGTGGGAGGGAACCCCTTGCACCCTGGCTCTGGTAATGCAAATGCTGATTTCAAGTGAAAATCCCATGGGAAAAGCCTTGCAATGCATTTAGAGGATGAATTTTTGTTGCTTTGGGAAATGAACCTCCCGCCGTCTCTCTGCTCCCCATCCCACTGGGACCAGTCCCTGCGCTGCCACTCACCGGGACAGCACTGGGATGCCCAGCATCCTTCCACCCTGCCCTGAAAAAATTGCTCCGACTCCTTTATTTTTTATTCCTGGTTTTTTCTCACACTTAAAAAGCAGAATTACAGCCAGGCCGTGTCCTCCCGGGATGAATCACCACAGCCGAGAAGTCAAAGAAGGGAAAACAACTGAATTCTCGGCACATCAGTTTGGGGCTGGAGCCGCCCTCCTCCTCCTCCTCTTCCTCCCCATCCTGGAGGCGGTTGTGCCGCCGGGTTTCTCCATGGGAGCATCCATGAACAAATCAAGGCTCCTCTGTGAGCTGGGAGCCTGGGAAAAACCACGACCGAGGGAAAAGCAAACATCTCTAGCCCCAGGACTGCGAATAAACACGGGAGTATTATTAGTAACCAAAGCAGAGCTGAATCAGAGCTGCTGATTTATGCTCTTATTTCCTTTCAAGAAGTTACGCTTTGGAAAGTGGCTCGAACTTTTCTTACCCGTGGGAGAAGAGCGAGTGGCTGGGCGGGAAGGGGACGTGATGCTGCCCGGCGTCAGCCTGGCTTGGGCACGGCCCCTCTCCTGCAGCACAGGTCCTTGTGTTTCCCCGGGACGTGGTGGGTGGTTTCTCCAGGACAGAGGGCCTGGTAGTCCCAGGGATGGAGAGGGCTGGTACCCAGGGATGAGGAGACTGGTACCAGGGATGGAGGTGTTGGTACCCAGGAATGGGGTGACATGCTCTGGGAAGGAGGTGACTGGTACCCAGGGATGGAGGTGACTGGTACCCAGGGATGGAAGTGATTGGTACCCAGGGATGGCAGTGACTGGTACGAGGGATGGATATGGCTGGTATCCAGGAATGGAGGTGACTGGTGCCCAGGGATGGAAGTGATTGGTACCCAGGGATGGCAGTGACTGGTACAAGGGATGGATATGGCTGGTATCCAGGAATGGAGGTGACTGGTGTCCAGGGATGGCAGTGGTTGGTACCCAGGGATGGGGTGACATGCTCCAGAAGGGAGGTGACTGGTACCCAGGGATGGAAGTTACTGGTACCAGGGATGGCGGTGGCTGGTAGCAGGGACGGAAATGACTGGTACCCAGGGATATGGTGACTGGTGCCCAGCAATGGATGTGACTGGTGCCCAGGGATGGTGATGGCTGATACCATGGATGCGGTGACTGGTATCTAGGGATAGAGTGACATGCCCAGGGATGCAGTGACTGGTACTCAGGGATGGGGAGTGCTAGTACCAGGGATGGGAGTTACTGATGCCCAGGGATGGAGGTGATCAGTACCCAAGGATGCCAGGGGCTGGTGCCCAGGGATGGCAGTGGCTGGTATCCAGCAAAGCAAGGTCTTCCCCTGTCTGGTGGCTGCTGTCCCTCCACCCGCGTGGCACAGAGCTGTGTGGGACATACGGCTGAGCATCATTTATCCCAAGGCAAAGGTTGGATGGGTTTGCCTTGAAAGCCCTACAAAACCCAATCAACCCTCCTGCTTAAAAACATCCTGAGAGGAGATAATGTGATTTTTCCAAGCTATTTTCCTGCCAGAAACTGAGCAATTGAGGAAATACAGAATTGGATGTAATAGCATTATCCTATTTTGGATAATAGGGCCAGACAGGGGCTTTTCCAGCTGTGTGACCAAGTTTTACATGTCGGGATGATGCCATTTGCTGCGGAGGTGTTTGCTTGTCACATTGGGATGGATAGAAGAGGGTCCGGTTTTGTTTTTGAGTCTTTTTTTTCCAGGGTTTTTGTAGAAATAAAGCCAAGGGCACATTAAAATTGTTAAGCTTGGGCGTTCACCATGCACTGTGGGCTCTCTGGGGCAGGGGACTGTCCCCATGGGCCAGTGGCTCACACTATGTCCCAGCTCCCTCTAGTGGGATCTGCCCCAGGAAGGAGTATCCCAGGAAAGAAAAGGTGCAGAAATCCCAGTTCCCCCCAGTTTCTTCCAAAGTGGGAGCAAGGGTCTCAAGGAGGTACTAAGATTCAGGCTGCTCCTAGCACAACCCTACTACAAGACCCTAGAGAATCCCGCCCACCCCCCAGCAGTACAGCGCATCGGGAGCCAGCAGCGGGGACAAGCTGTAACGAGGGAAAAACAACTTGTATTTATTTATTCTTAAAATTTTGGCAGATTTTGGAGGGGTGGGAATAATTTTGCTCGAAGCAGGGCTAGCTCCTCCTTCAGCAGCTGCCGGAAGGATGAGCTGGGAAGGCCCCAAGCGGCAAATCCCACTCCCAAAATGGTCTGAAACAGATTTTTTCCTGAAGCCATTTTTTTTTGCCCCAAAGTGAGGTCTCATGGTCAAAATCCCCACTACAGCTCATCCAGCGTATGGCTGAGCCCTGGCACAACTCGTTACACCGCTGACCTTGGAGCAATGCTGCGTGTTGCAGGTCTGGGAAGGGAATTTTGGGGAGAAATGCTGTCTCCGGGGATACGGAGATCCCTCCTCCCACGGGATGTGATTTTAGCATCCCAGCCGGGTGGTGACAGCGCGTGTGACACCCGCCCGCGCGTCCCCGCGCTTCAGTGGCCCAGTTCCCACCAGCAGCGGGATTGGAGGGGAGGGGAGTCCTCAGGGTGGCTGCGATTGGCATCATTACATGCACTGATGTGTGCACGGTCTCAGCTTGGGCTCAAGGGCCGGAGGTTGCTGTCATGGCTGGGATTCTTCAAGGATGTACATCCCTGCTCTCCCTTTTCCCTAAACCCCCATTTTTCTTCAAAAAATGAAGTTTTTAGGACTCTCCTCCATCGATGCCTCTTTGTTTGCAAGGGGTGGAGGCAGGACAGGATTTGCCAGGTCCTTTTTTTAATATTTTAAGATGTTTTAAAATCCCCGGGGATGCTCAAGCTCCTCCTGCATTGCTACAGTTGGGCAGGGAAAAGCAAAATGATGGATTTGCACCCGGATTTTTTATTAAAAAATAAAATAAAGCAGCCTAAGAGAGCTCCCATCCTTTGGTGGGAGGCCACGTGGGATTGGGGGGTTGTATTTCCAATGCTGGAGGGAAAAACTGGGGGAAAACCCCTTCTCCGAGCCCCTCATCCTGGATTTGGGGTTCTGCTGAATCACCGCCCAAATCCCCAGTGCCGGATCTGTTCCATCTGTGGGTGTTTGGGGGCATCCTTGCGACACTGGCACAAGCCTTGGGGATGGGGGATGAACCCCTTGGTTCTGTCCCAAGGGATCGGGATGCTTTTCCTGGGAGTGTTTGGGGTTTTTTGGGGGAGGAAACACCCAGGTTGCAAAAAAAAAAAAAAGCTAGTCCGAAAGGAAATCTAAAGGTGTTTACAAAGAGCCGCGCTGCTAAAAATAACTGGCTCATATTTTAGACGGCCCTAAAAATAGGCAGCGCTGTTGGAGTGGCCAAACACTCCCAGGAATTTCCTGTGGGCTGCGGGCCGCACGCAGGGGGGTCCAGGCTCAGCGGCCGGCGGGGACGGCCGGCATCTCTCCTGCTTTTTCTTTCCTGGGTGATGGCGAGATGACCTCCACTGGGCCCCTGAATGCACAGTGGGATCCAGCCTGGCTCCTTCCCCAGTCCGGGCAGCAACGGGCTTAACCCTTCTCCATCCATCTTCCCTCCCTGATAACATCCGAAGAGGTTGGGTGGCTTTGAGAGAGGTTTTTAAACCCATCGGGCGGAAAGCTCAGCCTTAATAGTAGACACTGGAGAATCTACATGCGAAGCTACTGTGGGAAGATGCTGCGTTAAATGAAGGGATGGTTTCAAGGGTGGTGGTCGGGGAGTGGGAAGGATGCTCTGTGGATGGATGGATCTCCTGCTCGCTCCAGGGACAGGCGATCCCATGGGAGGGCTCGAGGGAGTTGCTGCAGGCGGAGCGGCCGGGTCACCGTCGCAGCGTCGTGGCGTCGCAGCATCGCAGGCCAGCTGGGGCTGGGGTTGCCATTTAAATGAGGCAGGGATTGCAAGAGGAATGAGTTTGGGTTTGCAACCCAGATGGATCAAGGATTGCAATGCAGATGGGCCCAGCGTTGCAGCCCTGATGGGTCTGGGATTGCAGCAGGAATAGGTTTGGGATTGCAAGCCAGACGGATTGGGGACTGGAACCCAAACGAGCCTGGGATTGCAACCCAGATGGACCCAGGATTGCAAACCGAGTGGGTCTGGAATTGCAACCCGCAAGGGTCTGGGATTGCAACAGAAATGGGTCTGGGATTGCAAGCTGGATAGGTCTAGAATTGCAATGCAGATGGGCCCGGGGTTGCAGCCCAAATGGGTCTGGGACTGGAAACCAGATGGGTCTGGGATTGCAACCCAAAGAAAACAGGGATTACAACAGAAATGGGTGTGGGATTGGATCCTAGAAAAGCCCAGGACTGCAACCCATATGGGTCCAGGATTGCAACACAGGTGGGCCCGGGACAGCAACTGAGATGGGTTTGGGATCGCAGCCCCGGAGAGTCTGGGATTGGAACCCAGAATGGCCCGGGACTGCAGCCCAGGTGGGTCTGGGATTGCAACCTAAATGGGTCTGGGATTGCAACAACAGAGATGGGTCTGGGACGACCGTGGTGCTGCAGAAGGAGTTGCAGGAGCTGCTGCCTTGCAAACAGCCTCATTAGCCCTAACGCAATTAGCCGTACCGGGTACAGCGCAGGCACCCATCGTGCCCACGCCGGGTGCTGCGGGTCCCTCCTCCCTGATCCCAGTGCCAGGGTGTATTTAAAGCTGCTGCAGGTCCCCTCTCACTATATGCACCAAGTTGGCTGTTCTCTGCTGTGCACCGTGGGGAGGGGGCCGGGGGGGTGTGGGATGGGTGTTATGCACCAATCCTGCCCCCCCCAGCTCCCTGCCCGGGGTAGGATGCTCATCATCCTCATTACCAAGAGGAAATTTACTGGCTGCAATGGGAGGACGCAGCCCTGCTGCACGCTGTTGCTGTGGAAACGGGGTGAGCGGCTAATTAGATTTAATTAACGAAGCAGGAGGGGAGTGTTACAAACAGATCCGGGCAGGGTGCATCACCCGGCAAGCAGGGATGTGGATGCTGAGGTGCTGATGTAGGGGCAGTGGGGGGGGGGGGGCAGGCTTGCTCCGTGCCTCAGTTTCCCTCTCTGCAAGGTCAGGGAGGGGGACACGGTACCCGGACCCCCCCCCCCATTGTTAGGGATGGAGACCCCAAGGATGCTGAGCACCCCAACCCAGCATCATCTCTGCACTCCCCCTCCCCAAAAATCACAAACCCCAAGAAAGCATCGCCCATCTTCCCCCAATACAGCATCCTCCTCGGTCAAAGCCTCTCCAACAGCATCCCCCCTGGCAGGATTGGGCCCTGCCTGCATCCGCGCGTGTGTGTCTGTGTGTGTGGGCACGGCTCTGCCTCCATCGCCGATTGCTCTCGCCTGCCCGTGCCTCGGTAGCACCCGGGGCCGGGGACCCGCGTGCCGCCACGGACGCAGGCGCACGCATCCTGCAGCCGCTCTGCGGGAGGGGTTTTTTTTTTTATTATATATATATATACACACACACACACACACAGAACCCTATTGATATAAATAGCTCCTCTATTTTATTTCCCTCCTCGCTGCATCCCAGTGCAGCGTTCTGGCTATTTTAAAGGGGGGACCTGGGGGCATATATATATATATATATATATATATATATAAAATTTTTTTTATTCCTTGGGCCGCGTGGGACGGACCGACCCCCGGGACCCGCATGCTGCAGATGGTGAGGACTCTGGCGCAGTTCACCATCGCGCTGGAGGACATGCGAGACATCGGGGATGGCATCGATGCGGCCTTCGCCGCCTCCGGGCTCGGTGGGGCTGCCGAGGAGCTGCCGGAGAAGGGTTGCGGCAGTCGCGGTGGTACCGAGGTGATGGGAAAAGGGATGGGGGGGTGTGGGGGGGTGTCCTGGGAATGGAGGAGATGGGGGGGGTTCTGGTGGGATGGGGGGGTTCAAATTGGGGGGGGGGGGGTGCATGGATGCGTCATGTTTGGACACGTGTGCGCCCAGCAGAACCCGGCACCTGCGGGGTCTGGACCGCGATTGCCGTGGCAACGGTGTCTCCATCCTCATCCTCAGCTCGCCACCCCCAGGCTTCGCTGGATCGTGGGGAGGGGGGGATGCTCCCATGCAGAAAGGGTGATGGGGGGGCTGGAGCCATCGCTGCCCCCCCCCCCCCATGCTGATTTACACCGCGGAGGCGTCGGCTGGTGGAGAAATGCCCCAATTCCCATCGCGGCGGGGGCTGATCCCGAGGATGCTGAGCATCTCGGGAGAGGCAGGATGAGGCCGGGGTGCGGCGGGGGTGTCCCCCATCTGCTGATGGAGACCGAAGCAGCATCAGCCCCACGGGGGAGAGGCTTTGCTGGGGTAAGGGATGCAGTGGGGTGCATCCTGCTCGTGCCTGGGTACCACTTCGCCCTGCCAGGATGGTGCGTTACCCCCACCTCCTGCTCATCCCAGCAGGAATTTTCCCCCGCCAGAATAATACCGCTGCTGTACTGGTGGAAAAAATCCCCTTGCCAACAGTTGGGCCTCATGCTGCATCTCCCCACTGCTGCAAATCTCCAGCTGCCGGTGCTGAGCCTGTTGGCCTCACCGATCTGGCCTTTTGCTTCAGTCCCGAGCTGGGATGGCTCCGGAAAATGCCGGGAGCATCATATTGAGGCAGGGAACTACAAGGTGTGCGAGGGTTGGGGAAGCTGAGGCGGGGGGGGGGGGGAGGCGCTCTGTACCCCTAAAGTCCATCCTCTGGCGGGTGCCCTTCAGCCCATAATTACAATAAATTAATCCGGCAGTGAGAGTGTTAATAAACCTTCAGGCTGTAATGAATTGGGGAGGTCTCAGCCAGTGTCCCCGAGGACTCCAGCATCACTGTTTTTTGGGGGGGGGCATATTTCCTGGGGGGACTTGGACCCGTCACTGTAATATTTGGCTCTAGAGAGCAGTTTCCTCCTTGCTTGGCTGAAAAGGCCAGTAGCAGCTTGGTGGGAGAGTGGGGAAACTGAGGCACGGTTCGTTCTCAAGCACCGAGCAGGATCTGGCCAGGATCCCTCCCCATTGCTCCCTGGGGGAGACGGTGGCCTTCATCCATGGTGAGGATGGTTGGGCTAAAGCTTCGTCCTGTGGTTGCAGAGCAGCTTCGCAGCAGACGTATCCCCACTGGGAGCAGTGGGGGGGGGGACAGCCCCACGTGGCCGGGGGACATGGGCTCATCCCACAAGGACATGGGGGACACAGAGGTTCGGTGGCTCCAGCAGCCCCCCATAGAGGCAGTGGGTCAGGGGAACCTGCTCCCAGCGTGCTGTGGTGGTCAGGTGAGACATCTCTGCACGCAGGACCTTTGGAGGATCCTTTTCCTTGGGGCCTTTGGGGCATCCCTGCACCCACAGCGTTTAGGGTGTCCAAATGTGTCTTAGGGGTGTCCGAGCATCCAGGATCTTTGGGGTGTCCCTGCACCCACAGTTTGGGGTGTCTCTGCACCAAGGGCCTTTGGACAGTCTCCATGAACAGGACCATTGCAGTCTCCATACCCAGCACCTTGGAGCATCTCCTTTCGTAGGGCTGGTGGAGGGTCTCAGCACCCAAAACGTTTGGGGTGTCTCACATCCAGGGTCTCTGGAGAGTCTATGCATGCAAAACTTTTGGGGTATCTCTGCACCTAGTGTCACTGGAGCACCACTGCATGCAAAACTTTTGGGGTATCTCTGAACCCAGGGCCCTTGGAGCATTTCTAGACCCAAAACTTCTGGGGTGTCTCACACCCAGAGACTCTGGAGCATATCCACACACAAAACTTTTGGGGTATCTCTTCCCTCAAGGTCTCTGGAGCATCTCTGCACCCAAAACTTGTGGGGCATCTCTTCACCCAGGGCTTTCGGAGCACCTCCATGTGCAAAACTTTTGAGGTGTCTCTGCACCCAAGGCCCTTGCAGCATCTCTGCACCCAAAACGTTTGGGGTGTCACTGTACCCAGCACCTTTGTAGTACTTCCACACCCAAAACTTTTGGGGTATCACTGCACAAAGGGCCTTTGGAGCATCCGTGCACCCAAAACTTTTGGGGTGTCTCACACCCTGGGCTCTGGAGCATCTCACCCCCAGGCTGAGCTGCAGGGACGTCCCCCAGGGTGCTGCATGCGAGGGGGGTCTTTGAGCCCCACAAGCAAGAAGACCCCAACCCATCCGCTTCCCAAAGCTGTCGGACCATCCCACCCCACCACCTCCCCGTGCCCCCCACCACCCCATTAATCCCCCTCCTGCGGGGCCACAGCCCAGTGCCGGGGTGCCCAGGGTGCCGGGCGGGAGGCGAATTCCTACGGGACTGCTCCGAGTGGAGCCGCCGGAGAGACGGAGGGCTCCGGGACCGACCCATGTAGGGCTGTGAGATCCAGGGCGGGCTCCTGACGCGGCCGCGGAGGAAACCAGGCGTCTCTGTGCGCTCGGTGTCATGTACTTCCTAATCCTCCCGGATTCCTCCATCGGGGTGGAGAGGGAGCGGAGGGGAGCTGGACGCCAGCCGGGCTCCTCCGGCGTTCAGCCTCCCCGGCAAGCCCCTGCGCCGGCACCGACACCGACACCCGCCACGTAGCTCCCCTCCGTCGTGTCACCCCAAAACTCATCTTGTCTTTCTTTCCACCCGGGCAGGACATGAGGAAACACGTCATCATGACGCTGCTGGACACGGAACAGTCCTACGTGGAGTCCTTGCGCACCTTGATGCAGGTAACGCGGCACAGCCAGGAACGTGACACCCCAAACCATGTCACGGCGTGACCGTCCCTTGCTTGTCACCATCCCCGGGACCCCAAGTCAGACCCCCAGCTGTGGGTGCTCTACCAGCACCGATGTGGCGTGGGGGTGGATTGGGGACGGGTGGCAGTGGGGATGTTGGGGACAGTGGGACCGGAGGTGGGAGCAGCATGGCAATAGCATCAAGAACAGGTTGTGGGGGTGACTTCTCTCCCCCCAGATCAAGCCCATAATATTCCTGGTGGGTTGTCACCTGGCAGGTATCGTTTCCCCGAGCCCCTTCCCTCACTTGCTCCCCAAAAGCTCTTCCTCATGTTGCACCCCATCTCCTGGGCCATTGCAGATGGCCATCCCATGATGGGGGACCCCTTACACCCCCCGTTCCCATGTCCCCCCATTTTGTGCTCAGCGTCATCACCTGCAGCCATGGGCCAAGGGTTTTCCTTGGTCCTTTTTTTACTGAGCTGGTTCCAATAACCCCCCTGGAGCAGCCTGGCCGGAGGGTCCACCCCACATTTCAGATGTTAATGAAGGTGTTTCGGAAGGTTAATGGTGGTCAACGCCCTGGAGACCAGGTCACATGGTGTAGGTGTGGGTTGTCCAACCACATCGCTGCAGGTGGAAATGCCAAAAAAATCAGAGCTCTGCAGTGCCTGTAGGACATCTGCTGGGCATGTCCATGAGGGCATGGGGCACCCAACATCCCAACACCCAGCCAGGCTTTTCCCATAAATCCCCTGCAAAGATGCCCCCATGGTGGGCCCAGATGTGCTCTGCCAGATGTTGCTGCAGGAGGGAGGGACCATTCGAGGCTGCTCCTAGTGCAGATGTTGGCTTGGAGGGGTGAGAGGACCCTGGCTCTGGGACTTCTTTTGGGGAAAGCCGAATGGAGTTCGGGGTCGGGTGGTGTCCCTGCTGGTCTCAGCATGGACAGAGGCTGTCCCATGGGCTGTGCCCTCCTCTGAGGTGGGACTGGAGGCTGGTTGAAGAGGACAGCCATGCTAGGGCTCACTGGTTCCTCACTGGAGGGACTGGTTGGACACAGATGGGAGCCACGGGGCGTTAGTGCCTGAGCTCTTGTCCATGGGACGTGTCTTGGCACAGTGCAACCTAGGGGACGTGGTTTTCTGGGGGGCTGGTCACAGGGCTCTAGGTGCCCCCAGGTCCCCATCTGAGCAGTGACAAGGTGCTTGGATCCGTGACGTGGCCCGGTGGCACAGAGCATGGTGGGAGAAGGACCACCTTGGAGCATCATCTTCCAGCCAAGCCAGATGGTGCATGGGCAAGCCCTGCCTGCTCTCCCTCTATGCCGAGGCGGGGGCTGTCTCTGTGCTCTTCTTCCCCATCTGGTCCTTGCTCCCCCAGTTTTGTGGTGGGTGGGATGCATGGCACAGCCCAGCCCAGCTCCTGCTGGAGGTGTTGGCCACCGTAGCACAAATGAAGTGGGTTAGGAGCTTCAAGAAGGATTTAGCCCTTCTAACTTGGGTCTCCACGAGCTACCCATCATCAGCTTGAGGAACCTCATCCTTGGCGGATGACTCCTCCTTCGCCAGCTTGGATGGAGATGTCCGAAGCTGCTCGAGGTGGGTCCTGTCCTCACTGCTCCATGGTCCTCCCAACATCCTGAAGGACGCCAGCACCCCATACCAGTCAGACTGAGGAGGCGGCAAGGCTTAAGAAGACCTTCCTCATCCTGCATCCCTTGCAAATCCAGCTTTCCCATTCCCAGGAGCACAGCTCCTCTCCGCAACTCTGCCCCACAGTGGGAGGAAAGGGATTTCATGGCAGAGCCACCCACCCAGCCTTGCAGAGGACCTGCTTTTCCTCCTGGCCCTGAGCGTCACTCGTCGGCCATTGCCCAAGAGAGGCTGCTGGGCGAAGTGGTCCAGGACTTGATCCAGTGCATCCACCCTGCTGACTCCAGCCCCTCCCCATCCCAAACACCCTAAATCCCACCAGGAACGTACCAGCTTTTGGATCCCAGTGTCGTGCTGCCATGGTTTTTCAGCTAGGTCAGGCTCTGTACCAGATGGAGGTGGCCAAGGCTCATGACAGCAAAGCTTTGGAGCCTCTCAAGGCTGTGGCTGGGGGACAGAGGACGCCGTGCTTTGGGGGTTCCTCGTGCAGACCCGTTCCACTCCCCACACTGCCATGGGGATGCACTGGGTGGGATGGGACTCAGGGAGGCTGGGGTCCAAAACCTGCTGGGACCCAGCACTGTCTGGTCCTTCTGGTGGGTCCCACAACCCAACGTTCACCAGGGGAACCCCCTGCTGCAGGATGCCACCGATCCCCGTATTTACACGGGTTGAAAAATTCATACTGGGAGGGGGTGGGAAAAGAAATCTATGGGGTCTCCGATGCCTTTGCTTCCCTGCAGGGTTACATGAAGCCGCTGAAGCAGCCGGAGAACTCGCTGCTGTGCGACCCGTCGCTGGTGGACGAGATCTTCGACCAGATCCCTGAGCTGCTGGAGCACCACGAGCAGTTCCTGGAGCAGATCCACGACTGTGTGCAGAACTGGCATGAGAAGCAGAAAGTGGGCGACCTCCTCGTGCAGTCGGTAGGTCCTCACTACCGGGGTGGATTTCCCCCCCGGGGGAACCCAGGCATGCCCGCTCTCCGGCACGGCCCCATCGGGAGAAATTTCGGAGCAGGAGGCAAGGGAGTGATTAAGGGACAGGCCAAACGCGCCTGCGATGGAGAACAGGAGACGATCTCCAGGCCCGCGGTCTGCTTAGCGTAACGGCGGGGCGTTGCGGCGACCAGCTGGGTCTGCAGCTCGGCGTTTCTGCCTCGGGAGCAGAAATGTCAGGGCTGAAAAATCGAAGGGGGCGGGCGGCGGGTGAGCCCTCCCCATGCCAGCCCAGAGCCAGGATTAACCCTTGGGGCAGCTTCTCTCAGGCGTGCCCAGGAGGTCCATGCTGGACCTATCCCCTTTTCCCCCCCTTCCAGTTCTCCAAGGATGTGCTGGTGAACATCTACTCCGCCTACATCGATAACTTCCTCAACGCCAAGGATGCTGTCAGGATCGCCAAGGAAGCCCGGCCGGCGTTCATGAAGTTCCTGGAGGTGGGTCCTGGTTCCTCCCTCCCCATAGATGCTGGCCAAGGTCCAGAGTCACTTGCAAAGCTGCTGGTGGGGCAGGGTGGGGTTAATGGGAGTAAACTGGTAACCTATGGTCAGAATGGGATTTTTCGCCCCCCCCCCTTCTTCTTGGTTTTATTGCAAAGAGGCTAGGTTGGGGTGAACCAGAGTCACTCCGGATGGTGTAAAAAGGAGTCACCCCAACCCTAAACGGGTGTTGCTCCAGGTCCATGGGCTGGTGGGGTGCTGGGTCCCTGCTGTGTCCCACCTAACGGGGCCATCCTTGTCCCCCACCGGTGTTTTGCAGCAAAGCATGCGGGAGAACAAGGAGAAGCAGGCTCTGTCCGACCTGATGATCAAGCCGGTGCAGAGGATCCCACGATACGAGCTGCTGGTGAAGGTGGGTGCGGGCAGCCGGGTGCAGGCAGGAGGCCATCTGTGCCGTGCAGGCAGCGGGTGAGACCATGGTGCCTCCTCACCTCCACGGGATGGGAGCTTTTAGGGGTCCCACGTCTCTCCTGGCCCCTTCTCCCATCCCTTGACACAAAGCTGGTGTCCCCAGGCGTGCACGTGGCTCTGCCCTCCTGGGGATGATCACCCTGAGGACTGTCACCCCGCTGACCCCCCCCAGCATGTCCCTACGGGTTTGCAGTCCCCTTCCCCTCTACCTTTCTGCTGGGAGGTTGGACATTGCGGTGCCATTTTGGGACCGGTCATGCTGCCACCCCTTCTGTGCCTCAGTTTCCCTGTGCCAAGGTCACTGTCCCTGGCGCTGAGGCTGGTGGGGATGCGCTTTTGTAGAATCACAGGATGGTTTGGGTTGGAAGGGACCTTCAAAGGTCATCTAGTGCAACCCTCCTGCCACGAGCAGGGACATCTTCCACTAGATCAGGTTGCTCAAAGCCCCATCCAACCTCACCTTGAACACTTCAGGTGATGAATTTCGGGAGTCCGTGCAAGGTGATGATGTGCTCTCGGGAGCTGGTGGCTTCTTTAGAGGTGGCAAAGACCAGGCTGGCGGTGGCCAAAGCTCAAGGCTTGGTCTCTTTGCAAAACCTTTCCTGCACGGGGCTGGTTTCCATCCCCAGAAGCCAGAGCAGCGCAGTAGGGGCTTTCGCTTGGGGGGTGTCACGGCACGGCCGATGCCCAGGCTTCACCTGTGGTGACATCCCGACTGTGTCCCCGTGGTAGGACCTGCTGAAGCACACGCCAGAGGACCACCCCGACCACCCTTTCCTCATCGACGCCCAGCGCAACATCAAGCAAGTGGCTGAGAGGATCAACAAGGGCATGAAGAGTGCGGAGGAGGTGGAGAGGAACGCCCGGATCGTGCAGGAGATTGAGTCCCACATCGAAGGGATGGAGGACGTACGTACAGGGATCTTACACGGGGTCGGTCTTTCCTTCCTCCCAAATTGGCACCATTTCTGCTCTTTCTGAGTCACCCTAGGCTGGGCCCTTTGTTTTCTCCTCTGGGTCCTGCTTTCCCCATCATCACTTGGCCTTGGTGGGCTCCTGGGAGTTTGGGAAGGGGCTGGGGTGCCAGTTCTGAGCCGGGGGGCCGCAGGGACAGGGACAATGCCCCCCCACCGGGGCTCCCCGCTCACAAGCCTCCTTGTCCCCACAGCTCCAGGCCCCGCTCCGTAGGTTCCTGCGCCAGGAGATGGTCGTGGAAGTGGTAAGAGCGGGGTGGTCCCTTGTCACCATCAGGGCCATGGGACCGCACACCAGATGGGGCAGTGGGAGGCTGTGATTGCGGGTCGTGGGATGCCTGTGTGCCCATGGAAGGCTACAGATGGCTGGCTGGAAGCTGCATCCAGGGAAGTTCAGATTGGATGTTAGGAAAAGGTTCTTCACGGAGAGGGTGGTTGGTGCCTGGAACAGGGTCCCCAGGGAAGTGGTCAGGGCACCACGGCTGTCAGAGTTCAAGGGGTGTCTGGACGATGCTCTTAGCCATATAGTTTAGTATTAGGTAGTCCTGCAAGGAGCAGGGAGTTGGACTCGATGATCCTTATGGGTCCCTTCCAACTCGAGATAGTCTATGATTCTATAAGGATGGAAGGATGGATGGATGGATGGAAGGTTGGACAGATGGATGGATTGGTGGACAGAAGGATGGATGGATGGATGGATGGAAAAAACAGACAGATGGAAGGTGCATGGAAGGATGGATGAAGGGTTGGATGGAAGAATGGATGAATGGATGGATCAATGACAGATCGATGGGGACAATATAAAATTCCCCAAGTGCAGGGGAAGATAAGATGGGTTTGGGAGCAGGCAGGAGGCAGGGAGATTGCACAGCAGCCCCAGGCCAGGTGGAGACCGCGGGGGTCCTGATGAGCCCATGCCTGATGTTCCCACGGCCCTGGTGCTTCCCTGAGAGTGGGACCCCATGGCTTTGCCTGCACGGCCATGGCACCCATATCCCCTTCCACCCTTGCGAGGATCCATCCCACCCCGCAGCCTTCCTATGCCAAGGCCGTGCGTGGGGAAACTGAGGCAGGGACCGCTCCCAGTGCCGGCAGCCGGGGGGCCGGACGTTAACCCCTTGGTGTCTCCCACCACTCCGCAGAAGGCGGTGGGTGGGAAGAAGGACCGTTCCTTCTTCCTCTTCACGGACCTGCTGGTGTGCACCACGTTGAAGCGCAAGTCGGGCTCCCTCCGCCGCAGCTCCATGAGCCTGTGAGTACCACCTGGGGGGCACCCACCAGGATTAACCCATGGCGTTAGGGATGTCCTCGCTGGCTGGGCTGGCTTTAGGGTGCTGGGGCCATGGGTGCAGCCCAGCCATCCCCCCCCAACCTGACAGGTATACGGCGGCCAGCGTGATTGACACCGCCAGCAAGTACAAACTGCTCTGGAAGCTGCCACTGGAGGACGTGGACATCGTCAAAGGTCTGTCACTGCCTGCTGGAGTGTCCCATCCCACACCACCCCAAAAGCCATCGTTCACCCCTGGCTGGTGGGGAGAAGGTTCCCCTGCACTGTGCTGGGCAGGAAGGGGTTAATGCCACCCACCTATCCCCACACAGGTGCCTCACAAGCCACCAACCGGGAGAGCATCCAGAAAAGCATCTGCCGCCTGGATGAAGACCTCAGCACATTGGGGCAAGTCAGCAAGCTGTCGGAGACCCTCAGCTTCCCCCACCAGGTATGGGGATGATGGCCCTGATGCTGTCCCCTGGCCGGACACATTCCCCGTAGGACTGACCGGGGTGTCCTCAGTGGGAGGGGGAACCCGTGGAAGGGCTGGTGGCCATGAGAATCCTCTAAGGGCCCAGATGCCACCAGCCCCAAAGCCACAATGGGGTTGGGGCAGCCTCTGAAGGATGCTTGGAGATGGATGGGAGCATCATCATGCCCATGGCTTCTGGTGGCCTGTCCCCAAGAGCTGAAGCGTTGTCCCTGTCCCCAGAGCCTGGACGACGTGATCAAGGACCTGATGGCCGCCATCCACCGGGAGCTGGCGGAGAAGCAATCCCTGTCCTTCAGCATGGCCTTCCCCCCCAACAAGGTAGAGCTCAGCACTACCAAAGCCGACGGCACCGAGTCCTTCATCTTTGAGTTTCCCAACCCCGACGCCCGGCTCGGCTTTGAGCAAGCCTTCGAGGACGCCAAGAAAAAGCTGGGTAACATCAGGGAGCGGGGAGGTGGATGCGGGTGGTGGGCTCAGCATCACAACCCTGCTTTGGTAGACCCCTTTCCTCCATCACTTCATCTTCCAATTTGATTTTCCCAGCTTCCAGCAAAAACTGCCTGGACCCGGAGTTCCTCAAGGCCATCCCCATCATGAAGACACGGAGCGGGATGCAGGTGCTTGGAGGCTGGGTTCAAGCATCCCACAGGAGCTGTGGTCCTCTCCATCCCGGTGGGCTTACCGCTGGATGCCGAGAGCTCCTGCGTCATTCCCGAATGACCCAACTCTTCCCATCTTTTGCTCCCTTGCAGTTTTCTTGTGCTTCTCCCAGCCACGGCAGCCCGGAAAGCTCCCACGAGGTTTGGGTTTGCAACAGCGATGGTTACGTGGGGCAGGTTTGTTTGCTCAGCATCCGTAAGGAGCCCACGGTGGAGGCGTGCATCGCCGTCTGCTCTGCCAGGATCCTCTGCATCGCCTCCGTGCCTGGTCTCAAGCGGGCATATAGGTAGGACATTCCCACCGGCACCGCGAAGCCGGCAGGCACGGGGCGATGCTGGAGCTGCTTCTTTCCCCCCTCCCCTCGTCGCGGCAGGGAGCGTGCCGAGCCGGTGGGCAGCCCCTCCTCGGAGCCGATGCCGGCGCAGCCGGAGGATGCGGGGCCGCAGCCGTGCCTGCACATCTCCATCTCGGGTTCGTCGCTGGAGCTCTCGGAGCCCGTCGACGGCGGCAACAGGGAGCTGGTGCCCTTTGATAGCGATGACACGGATGACGAGTCCTCGCCCAGTCCCTCGGGGACGCTGCAGAGCCAAGCCAGCCACTCCACCATCTCCTCCAGCTTCGGCAGTGAGTCCTCCCCTGCCCCTGCTTAGCGAAAAAAACACTTTTTTGCCCCCAAATGACATGCAGCTCCGTTGTTTTGGCTGCTCTGCCTTGCATTCCTTGGGGGAATCTGCAGGTGGAGGCTTTTGAGGCAAGGAAGTCCTGGGAAAAGAGATGTTGGGGGGCATCAGCCCAACACCATGGTGCTGGGATGGGGCTGGCGGCTTTGGGTGAAACCTGGTGGGTTTAGGGGCTCAGCGTCCCTATATCCTCCCCCGGGCTTGGCATTGCAAGGGGACCCATGGTCTCTTCCCCATCACTTTGGTGGGTGTCGGGTGGTCCTGGTCTGACCCATTCCTTCCTCCTCCTCCTCCTCCTCCGCAGACGAAGAGATCTCAAGCTGCAAGGAGGCAACGGCAGAGACGACGAGCTCAGAGGAAGAGCAAGAACCCGGCTTCATGCCCATCACCGGCACCTACAGCCAAAACCGGCACGGCGAGAGCCCCACTGACGGGCGAGCCCTGCGCCGCTCCAGCCGCGGCTCCTTCACCCGGGGCAGCCTCGAGGACCTCCTCAGCCTTGACCCTGAAGCCCATCAGAGCTCCATGTGGTTGGGCACCGAGGATGGCTGGTACGTCCCCAGGATGGGGGGACACATACGTGGGGTGGACCCCCATCCCAGGCGAGCCTCAAGCTTTGCTCTTCTCCCCCAGCATCCATGTGTACCAGTCCTCGGACAACATCCGTAACAGGAAGAACAGCATGAAGATGCAACACGCTGCTGCTGTCATGTGCATCTTGTAAGTGTGAAGGGGGATTTTCAGCTCTGCGATGTCCCTAGCAGGGTGGTTTGGGGTGGCTGAGCAGGGCTCTGCAGCCGGTTGTCAAAGGGTTTTTCTCCCCGCAGGTACCTGGATAACCAGGTTTTTGTGTCGTTGGCCAACGGGGAGCTTGTTGTCTACCAGCGGGAGGCAGGTGAGGCCGGATCGGGGACATCAAAAGGCACTGGCAGGGTTAAATGCAGCCCCAAAGTGGTGGCTGTTGGGTGGGTGGTTTGGGCAGCCCCCAAGGGAGGGATGCTGGTGACTACCCTGCCTCCACGGGAATGGAAGGGACGTCCCTCGAGGGATGCTGGAGACCCCAAAATCGGAGCCAGGTGGAGGTGTGCATCCTCCTCCTGGTCCCTGCCTGCCGCTGGCATCCCTTGGGGACATCAGCTCATCTCCCGTCTAACGGGGGACCTGAAGACGGGCATGTCCAGCCACTGCATCCCTTCAGCCGGGTTTTTTTGGGGGATGCCTTAACGACCCGCCCCACTCCCACCACCCTCACAGGCCGCTTCTGGGACCCCCAAAACTCCAAGTCCCTGTCCCTGGGCTCGCCGGGGAGCCCCATCACCAAGATGGTGGCGGTGGCGGGGAAGCTCTGGTGCGGCTGCCAAAACCGAGTCATCATCCTCAACACTACCACGTTGGCGCAAGAGGTACCGCGGGCGATGGCAGGAGGTCGGGGGGGGACAGCGATGGGCATCGGTGGCATCACTGGTGGCATCTCTATGTCTCTGTCACCCACAGCACACGCTCCAGGTGGGACAGGACAGTGGGCGCAGCGTCACCTGCATGGTGAGCGCGGGGACCGGCGTGTGGGTCGCGCTGCAGAGCAGCGCCCAGGTCCGGCTTTACCATGCCACCAGCTACGAGCAGTTGGCTGAAGCTGATATCACCCCCCCGGTACACAAGATGCTTGCCGGTAAGTCCCACCGGTGGCAGGTCACCGGTGGGTGCCCATCGCTGTCTCCAGTGGGTACCCGTGCCCATCGTCCGCCTTGAAAATGAGATGTCCTGCAGCATCAGCGCCGGGATATTTAATATCTCCTGCATCCCGGCCAGCTTCGGGGAAGGAAACTGATTTGTCGCGCTCATGGGGTTCATCCTCGGTGTTAGGCAGCTGCATAACCCCACGGGGTAATAGGGCAGCCCCTGGGCAGATGGATAATCCCATGGAAAAACAGGGAATCCCAAGTGGCTGCGTAATCCCACACAGAAATTGGGCAGCACCTGGGCATCAGCATAATCCCTCAGGGTGCTAGGGCATCCCCCGGGTGGCTTCATAATCCCCCGCAGGAATAAGGCACCCCTGGGCATGTCTATAATCCCATGCAGAAACAAGGCAACCCCTGGGCATCAGCATAATCCAACAGGGTAATAGGGAATCCCATGAATGGCTTCATAATCCCACGCAGGAATGGGGCAGCCCCTGGGCGGCTGCATAATCCCACATGGAAATAGGGCAGCCCCTGGGCATCTTCATAATCCCATGCAGAAATAGGGCAGCCTCTGGGTATCTGCATAATCCCATAACGAGGCAGCCCGATCTGACAGCACCCCGGGGCGCCTTATACCAGCCAGGGGGGTTGTGGGGTCCCTTCCCCGTGTCCCACGTGCCACAGGCAGCCCCGGGAATGGAGACTGGTGGCATCGGCGGGGTTCACAACCCCGTGCCAATCAGGGTAAAAAGCTGACGGCGGGGATGCTCGACAGGCTCGGATGCCATTATCCGGCAGCACAAGGCAGCCTGCCTGCGGATCACGGCTCTCCTGGCGTGCAAGGACTTGCTGTGGATCGGGACCAGCGCCGGCGTCGTGCTGACCCTCGCCGTCTCGGCCAAGGCGGCCCCGGTGTTGGTGGGGCTCTCCCAGGGTCACACCGGCCACGTCCGCTTCCTCACCGCCATCGAGCTGCCCGACGGTTTCGACGTCCTCTTCCCATTGCCGAGGGAGATGGGTAGGTGGGATGATGGGGGGGGGGGAACACGACGATCCTGACCCGTTCCAGGAGGAGTGGATGTTTTTTTACGGGGCTGGGAATGCCATCCCGCTGGCAGATAACTGGGAATAGCCTTGAAATGCGGTCACCGGAGTCCCTGCTCCATCCTTGCCATGTTAAAATTAAGGTGGGGGGAAATTGGGTGCTACCCCCTCCTCCAAGGCTTGGGGGATTGCTTGAGTGACCCCAAATTTCCCTGGGAGACACTAATTCCCAGGGGGAAAAGCCAATGGAAAGCCATGTGCTGAGTCTTGGCCAAACTGGCCCCAAAGTTGGGGTGGGATGGGGAGGAGGTGATTTGGGAGGGGAGGAGATAGTAATTTGGGGGTGGGAGTGGCTAATGTGGGTGGGAGGGGCTAATCGGGGTGGGAGGGGCTATTTGGGGATGGGAGGGGAGTTTTGGGGGGTCAAAATGTGGCACCTGGGAAAGTGGTGGTGATGGTGGGAGGATGCTGGTGGGAGGATGCTGGGATAGTGCTGGTGGGAGGATGCTGGTGAGATGCTGCTGGTGCTGGGATGATGCTGGTGGGATGATGCTGGGATGATGCTGGTGGTGAGATGATGCTGGGATGATGCTGGGATGACACTGGTGGGATGATGCTGGAATGATGCTGGTGGGATGCTGGTGGGAGGACACCGGGATGATGCTGGTGGGAGGACACCGGGATGATGCTGGTGGGAGGACACCGGGATGCTGCTGGGATGCTGCTGGGGAACAGGGGAGCCCAGGGGGGGTGATCTGACAGCGTGCTGGGGTTCTGCACTTGGCAGGGGCCGAGAAGGCGAGCGAGGCAGAGAAGCGAGACCCGTCGCGGCCCCGCGCCCCCGCCCTCACCCTCTCCAAACCCAAGATGCTGGTGATCAGCGGGGGGGACGGCTACGAGGATTTCCGCTTGACCAGCAGCAGCGAGACGGTGGGCCGGGACGACAGCACCAACCACCTCCTTCTCTGGAGAGCGTGAACGGCCGTGGCCCCCCCCGGGGCCATCCCGGCGAGGAAAGGGGGGTGCTGGCCCCCCTATTTGCAGAGGGGGGGGGTCCTGACACCCTCCCCCCTCCCCGTCACCCCCCACCCCAGCGCCTCTCATCTCCAACCCGGCTGCTCTCTGTGTGCTCGGGGTTGGGGGGGATGAGCCCCGGTCCCTCCACCGTCCCCCCGGCCATCGCACCGGACTGGGGGGGGGACCCAACACACACACCGCTTTCGGGGCGCGGAGAAGATGGGGAGGGGGGATGCGTTCGCTTGGGAAGGCGCTAACGAAGGAGGAAGGCGTTAACGAGCATCCCTGGGGACCGGCCGGAGGATGCCCTACAGCCAGGAACGTGCCTCGCTCTCCGGTTTTTGTGTGTGCCTGCTTTGGGGTGGAGGGGGGGGTGTCACGGCGCTGTCACCCCCCTTTCCCCCGGGACCCCCGGCCACACCGCGGGACCACCCCAGGGACAATACGCCCGCGGTGTCCCCCCCGCCCCGGGCCTCCCGCTAACCCGCTCGCTCCATCGCCAGCACCCAGATAGCTCTGTTTGTTTGTTCGTTTGTTTTAAATATATATATATTATATATATATAAACATCCTTATTTATTTGGGGGGGGTCGGGGGGGGTCAGGCGCATCATCACGTCGCTGCGGGATTAAAACCTTCCCGGTTCATCGCCCCGAGGCAGAGCTCGACCCCACTGATGGAGCTGGGGGATACTGGTGGAGGGGGGAGCTGATGGGGGGGGGAAATTGGGGTGTCCCCCACCCATCTCTGTGATTCCCGTGGGATTTCACAGCCTGGGGAGTGGGATGAAGCCACGAGCAACGTTCAAAGCATCTTCTGGATGAGAACAAGCATCTTCTTCGTATTCCCCAGCCTGACACCAGGGATGTCCCCCCCGCCCCTAAATTGGGGTGGTCAGGACCCTAAAAATGAGTTTTTCCTGGACCAACCTCCCCCATTTTCCCTTTTTCCCCCCCCATTTTCCTGCTTTCACCCCAGGGTCCAGGCGAGGCTGGTGCTCGCAGACCTGGGCACCCAGTTGTCCCCACGGGAGAGGTGACAACCCCCACGGTGAGTGACGGGGATGTTGCCGTCCCACGTCCGTCTGTCCATCCGGGGAAGGGGCGGGGGAGTGGGGGGGGGCGATGTTATAATTGGGATGATGATGATATTTGGGGAAGGGAGGGGAGGGGAATTTCGGTCCCTTTGGGGGCTCCTTGTCATTAAAGGTCACCCGTGTCAGAATGAAGCCAGCGTGGTCTCGTCCTTCGCCTGGGGGGGGTGACAGGGATGGGGTGAGGGTGGGTGCAGCTGGGGGGGGACAGGGACACCCACCACCCATCGGCCATCGCCGGGGCCGTCACCTGATGATGCCGGCTGTGATGAAGACTCTGGTGGGAGGAAGAAACCCTCAACCCAGGGATGATGCATGGACAAACAGCCGGAATGGGGGACACCATCCTGGGGACCACGTCACCCCAAAAGCAGCCCCCGCAGTGTACTGGGGGGGGGAAGGAGGGAGCACCAGGGCTGACCGCAATGGGGGTGTCCCCAGTGTAGGAAAACTGTCCCCTGGGGAGGGGGTGAGGCCAAGATGGGGTTCGCTATCGGGCAGGTAGGAAAGTGGGGTGCAGCACCCATGGGTGCCCCCGCGGAACGCGTGTGTGTGTCCCCTCCCCAGGCAAAAAAAATCCTTTTTTTTTTAAAAAAACCTTTCCTCGGTAGGTAAAAAAACCCCACAGCCATCTTATTTTCCCCTTTTTCCCCCCAAAAAACCCTCCGCGGTTGGGATAAAGCCCAGCACCCCCAAATTCCCCCCCCGGCCCCGAGCCGCCCGCAGTTCCCGCTGTGCCCGGCAGGTGGCGCTGTCCTCGCGGGGCCGGGGGCGGGGCCGTGGCCGGGGGCGGGGCCAGCCGCCGAGCGAGCGCGCAGCGCTGACGCGGGGAGGCGGGGCGGCGGGGGAGGGGGTGGAGCGCCGCCGTGTGACGTCAAGGAAAAGGGGCGGGGCGTACGGGAGTAGCGCGCCGGCGGCTTCATTCATAAGGAGGAAGAACGAGCGGCGGGGCGGCCCCGCGGCGGGGGGGGCAGGTAAGGGGACCCCCCCCCCCCCGGCCGGGTTATCCCCTTCCTGAGCTGGGGGGGGGGCTTATTCCGAGGTGGGGGGGCTCGGGTTACTTTTCCTTAAAGGGTTATTCCCTCCTTGGGGGGGGTGTCTGGGTTTGGGCTGTGCAAGGGAGGGGGGGGCTGGTGCTTTTTGGGGTGCTGGACCCCCCTGTTTGCAATAAAAAAAGGGGGGTTTATTGCCTTGACCTTATCCCTAAGCAGGGTGTGGGGGGAGCACCACCCTGAAGTGGGGTGCGGTGGTTGGAGAGCCCGGTGCTGGCTCTGGCTGCTGCAGAGCGAATGTAGGTTAAAATAAAGGGTGGAGGGGGGAAAAAGTAGGTTAAGAAAAAACTGAGCAGCAGCTGCCTGGAAAAAGAGATAGGAGCTGTGTCGGGTTTGGTGTTTTGTTTTGTTGTTTTGGGGTTGTTTTTTTTCCGGAGCTGGAAAATCCCAGGGCTCCCAACCAAATACCTGCGTCAGCCGGGATGCTGCGGTGAGGGGCTGTACCCCAAAATGGGGCTGGAGCGTGCCGCTGCCTGGGCTCTTTGCGTGACGGCAATGCCTCTGGGATCATTTGACTTTAATATCGGATTTTTGCCATGGTTTGGTTGTTCCCACAGCTCTGATGGGGCCCCAGGGGGGGATGCAATAATGCTGAGTTTTGCTCCGTCTGCCGGACAATCCCCCCCTTGTCCCAAGCTGCCTCTGAGAACTGTTCCCCAAAGTGTTTCTGAACAGTTGCTCCTTTTTTTTCCCCATTTATCTGCAGGAGCCATCAGCTGAAACCCTGTTCCCCCATAAGGAGGGGAAGCCCTCGCTGGAATCCCAGTGGGCAGCCTTGGGTTACAGGCTGTATTAAGGAAGGGCTGGGAATAAAAGGCTTGTGTGATCCAGTGGGATTTGGGGGGGCTACCAAATCCAAGTTGCTTTCCTCGGTGTGTTTGCATCGATGCACTGGCCAAATGGGGTACAGGGCTGGTGGAGGTCAGGATGTCCCCAAAAAGCAGCTGGGTGTGGCACTGGTGGGGTTATTTTTTGGTTTCCTCTAGTTCTTGGGGGGCAAATTATGTTATTTTTAAGTTTCCCCCAGGGAGCTTCAGGGCTTCTCTCCACTGCGCCAGGGCAGCCGGGCATCCCCCCATCGCCAGCTGCAGGTTTATGCCTGCATCCCCCATCCCCACCTGGGAGGTCCCTGAGCTGCCCCCAAAAACGGGCACTCAGTCCTGGGATGGCCGTGACTGGGCAAAGCTCCAGTGATAACCAGGAGCAGGTCCCCCCTGGTCCTTGTACCTCCTACATCCCCGCGGCGGGGTCTTGGTCATCTGAGAGATGTCCTTAATCCTTGGATTAAGCTTGGCCTTAGATCTGCTTTACCTGAGGCCAGCCCTGTTCCTGGTGGGATTTAAATCCATTTATCTTGAGATGGTGAGCCGGGATGCTCCGGCAACCTGGGATGCGTGGGCTCTGCCGGCCCGTGGCATCGCTCGGCCACGGCTCGTGGTCCCCTGGCCACGGTGGGACCTGCCCATCCCCTTCCAAGGCCATCGCGGCTCCTTCCCCAGCAGAGCAGCACCCCAGACATCTTGGGGTGTCCTTAAGGTGCTGCTATTAAAAGCTTAAATACCACCACCCCGAAGGATTAAAATGCTTCACGTTAGGCTTAAACTTGAGTTTTATTAGTGCTAGTTTACAGGGTGCAGGACTTGTACCGGTTTCACCCTCCCTCCGCGATCGAGGGGCACATCCCAAGTCCCGGGGGGATTCGGGATGTGTCCCCATGGGATACCATCGCCCTGGGACGATGCTTGGCAGGGAGGTGGCACGTGGTGGGGCTCAGGCTGGCTGGGGTGATGGTGGCAGCTGGCTTAGCCCCCACAAAAATCATGGGGTCCCAGCTTGGCATGGATGGTGCTAGTGAAGATGGGGCTTGAGGGGTCTTGGTTTGGGGGTGCAGCCCCTTAGAAGCGGAGAAGGGCTGGTTGGCTTCATGCTGGCACCCTGATGGGGTGCTCCCTTACTGGGAGCTACTGGGAAGAACTGGAGCACAGAGGATGCTCATTTTGGGCTGTGCTATTGTGTCCCAACTCACATCCTACAATTACCCGGCTCTGCCCTGCTCGCCCTCCAGCATCTCCCCTCCTGAGTTTAATTAGCTGCATCTCAGACTGTTGGTGCTGGCCACTAATTAGGAGAAACTCATCAGGCAAAGGCTGTAACGAAGCTCCGGTGTGGCTCTCATGGGACCGTGACGACCGGGGGAATTTCCATGCGGGTGGCGGAGGCTGGATCCGGGTTTGTGTTATTATTTATTTTTTCCTCCCTTCCCCTGTGCTGTCGGCGTTTATTTTAATTTTAACAACTAATTGCTGAACCCGGAGAGGGGTGATGAGCCTGTGGGAAACACCTTTTGTTTCACTTGATTTTTAAAATTCTTTTTTTTTTTTTAATGACTTCATTTCCTTGTGGCAGATGCATAAGGATTTCCTCCTGAGCAGGAAAAACCTTTATTTAATGGTGTTTAGCATCATCTGCTCCTTCCCCTGCTCCTTGCACTGTTGGTCCTGACTGCGTTACAGGGTTGGTCCCTCTCCGGTTCGGGATGGAGTTGGGATCTGCGAGGGAAGGGGGTGATGCTGGTCATCCCACAAAACCACTAATGCAACTTTTTGGGGGATGGTGGAGGACTTGTTTAGGCAGGTTCCTTGGAGCATCCTCATGGGGGGAATAAGGCCCCCAAATTGCTTCTCCACCAGGATTTTTCCCAGATGGTGACCCTGGTGCTCCCCCTTGGGCAGGTCTCCCCCAGTGATGAAGAGGAGCGGGATGTGCTGGTGGCTCGTCACCGTCCTGGGGGTGAGTACAGCCTCACCCATCCCATCTCATCCCATCCCATCCCTCTGCATCTCTACTTTCGGCTCCTCCGATGCTCAAACCCATCCCGGCATCACCACGCCACAGCCACAATAGGGCACCCCAAAATGTTTCTCTTGCAAACCTGGAGCAGCTCAGCCCTGGGATGATGCTTAATTTGGGTCCAGGGGGATTTTGTTTTTTCCCCGAAAAATTCTTCCTCCTCCTTTTCTATCCTTTGCCAAAGCTTCTTCCAGGGCAGGGGCTGATAGGGAATGCGGCTTCTCCCTCGCCGCTCCCCCTGGGGCCACCGTGTTGTCCCATGTCTGGGAGATGCTCCTGGGATGGGCCGTGCAGGTACCCACCGGTGGGTTTGCATCGCCCATGGTGAGTTTGCCACCACCGTGTCACTGGTGATGGGTTTGCATCGGCCGCGGTGCATGCGATGGGATTGCATCTGTCGCATCCCTTGTGACAGGTCGGTATCCGCCACGGTGCATGCGATGCATTTGGATCCATTGCAGCATCGGTGATGGGTTTGTATCCGCTGCGGTGCATGGGACGGGTTTGCATCCATCACGTTACTTGTGATGGGTTTGCATCTGCTGTGGTGCATGCAGCGGGTTTGCATCCATCATGTCACTGGTGATGGGTTTGTATCTGTCATGGCACATGTGATGGGTCTGCACCCATCATGCGATGGGTTTGCATCGATCCTGTTGCACCGGGGTGGCTGCAAACCCATCACGAGTGTGTGATCAGTTTGCATCCGTTGTGTCACTGGCGACGCGATTGCATCCGCCGCAGTGCACACGATGGGTTTGCATCCGTTGCTGTGCATGCAATGAGTTTGCATCCATCACGCCACTGGTGATGGGTTTGCGTCGGCTTCAGTGCATGCGATGGGTTTGCATCCATCATGTCACTGGTGATGGGTTTGCACTGGCCGTAGAGCGTGCAATAGGATTGCACCCGTCGCATCGCTTGTGACACGTCAGCATCCGCCACCGTGCATGCAATGCGTTTGCATCCATCACGTTGCTGGCGACAGGTTTGCATCTGCCATGGTGCATGCAAAGGATTTACACCCATCGCGTCGCTTGTGACGGGTTTGCGTCTGCCATGGTCCGTGTGAGAGTTTTGCATCCATCACGTCGCTTGTGATGGGTTCAGCTCTGCCGTATCGCCTGCACCGGAGCCACATCGCTGCCAGCGCAGGCCTCGGAACAGCGGGAAAGCCGGAGCAGCCGGCGCTGAGCACCGCTCTTTCCGCAGGTGCTGAGCGGACCCGGCGTGGGGGCCGGGAGCTGCGGACCCCGGGAGCACGGGACGCCGGGATGCCCACCCGGAGAGGAGCCCGCCGGGGTAAGCCGTGCCCACCCATGGCACATCGACCCCGGAGGGAAGGCGCAGGATGCGGCCATCGCTCACCTCCTTTTCCCTCCGGGCAGACGTGCAGCTCGGCGCAGGGTCCGGTGGGGACGTGTCGAGCTTGTCCCCCCGGTACCTTCTCACCGGGGGACATATCCTGCTCTGCTCACACCCGCTGCCGAGCCGGGAACAGGATCCTGGTGGCACCGGGAACGGCGATGACCGACAGCCGCTGCGGAGCCTGCCTGCCGGGGTGAGCCCAGCCCTTGGGGGGGGGGCGGGAGAAAAATGCTGCAAACCCCCAGCCCCGATGCCGCTCGTGGGCCGTATCCTGACCCTCCCCTCCCACCCCGCAGGTTTTACAGCCCTGAAGGGGAGAGGGAGCCCCGGGGCCGGTGTCTGCCCTGCGCCGATGCTCCCCGCAGCACCCCGGGGTGCCCAGGTGGGTGCTCGGGCTGGAGGCGTCGCCCCGGTTCCGTGGGTGCCGAAAAAGCCTGTGCCGGCGTTCGCCCCGGGATACGGCGCAGGATGCGTCCCCCCCTTGAGATGAGGTGTGACGTCCTGCCGGGATGTGGCAGCCGAGAACGTCTCCGCTCGTGACACGAGTGGCTTCTGCTTCCCCGGGGCGCCAACCCTGCAGCGGGGCTCCTGGGAAAAACGGGATTTAATCCCAACAAAACCCTTCTCTGAGGCTGATCCAGTGCTTCCCCTCCCCAGGCCGGCGGCGAGCCCGCAGCCCCGAAATACCGGGCCGGCCGTCGGGGACCAACAGGACGTGGGTGGCCCTGATGGGTGAGGAAGAGGAGGAGGAGGAGGCGGCGGCGGCGCAGGCGGCCGTGCTGACCATCGTCCCTGTCTTCTGCGCCATGGGGTTGTTGGGCATCCTGGTCTGCAACCTGCTGAAGAAGAAGGGTTACCACTGCACCGCCAGCAAGGACCCCCAGCCTGGCGGCACCGGTGAGCCCGGTTGTGCTGCGGACACCTTTCGGTCATCCCACGTCCGTCTCCCCTCGCTCAGCCCATCCCCGTGGCTTCTGGTCTTCGTTGTCCCAGGGCATCCTCCTCATCCTTGGTTGGGGGCAGGGGGGTGTTTATCCCCCATCACTGAGTCCCCCCAAAACTTCTGCTTCCAGGTCCCAGCTCCATCTACCAGCTGGAGGACGCCAACGAGGACACCATCGGGGTGCTGGTCCGGTTGATCACCGAGAAGAAAGGTCAGGGGGGTCCCTGGGGGGGGGTGTGTGTGTGACATGGGCTGGACCCCCGTGACCCCCCCCTCCATGGTCTCCCCCCACCCATAGAAAACGCTGCGGCGCTGGAGGAGCTGCTGAAGGAGCATCACAGCCAACAGCCGATGCCACCACTGGGCTGCACCCCCCCAAATAAGTAAGACCCACCCCCCAGGTGCACCGAGGAGCCCCCATGGTGGGACCAACCCCCTGCTGATGGTATCTCCCCCCCTTCTTCCCAGGCTGCACCTCCTGCCTCAGTTTCCCCTCGCCTGCCGGCACCAGCAGCACCTCCACACGGTGCAGGGTCCGGCCCCGTGCGCCCGCTGCAGCCAGAAGAAGTGGCCCGAGGTGCTGCCATCGCTCGGTGCCACCAAGGTCCTCAAACCTGCGGGTCGTCCCAGTGAGGTCACTATCCTCTCCATCGGCAGGTAAGCGGGGACCCCCCCCAGCGTGTGTGCCCGCCCCCAGCCAGGGTGGGGACAGGCTGATGTGATACCCCCCCAACAGGTTTCGAGTGTCCCGGATCCCCGAGATGAGGAGCGAGGCAGGGGGTGAACCCCCCCGCGGTCCCCTCCCTGCCGGTAGCGGGATGCGGCCCCCGTGGTTGAAAAGCATCGAGGGCCCCCCCGAGGTGAAGGGGTGTGGAGGGAGGGTGGTGGGGAGCCCCTGGGGGGGTCCTTCCTGGGGAAAATGGGGGCTTCAGGAGGCTGGGGGATAGAATGTTAACTCTGAAGCCTAATGAGGGCATCTGGTGATTTGTGAGGACAGAGCAGCCTATCACCTCCAAGCCTCTTCCAGCAGCTGGGAGGCTTGAAAAAAGACTTTAAAAATTGAGCCTGAAGGGATTTAGTGAGTCCCTCCCCCTTTCCTCCCCCCTCACACACCCCCCCCCCCCCAGCATTTAAGGTGCTATAGGGGGTTGTGGAGTGGGTGCTGATGAGGGTGCAGGGGTGGGTGCTGGTGCAAGGGGGTGTTCTGCAGCAGCCAGCGCTTTAATATACCCTCGTCCCCTATGTATCTGCACACTCGCAGACAGCTACACCTATGTACACCCCTATAGCACGCTAAAAACACATACGCAAATGCCCATACACCCCTATACAACACATTTGCATACACTTATGTGTATAGGCATACACCCATACAGGCACAAAAGGCTATGTGTATGTGTATGTGCACTTACATATGTGCACACACCTATACACACCCCCCTATAGCCATGCGTAGACTGGGACAGACAGAGGGGACACCGAGGCAGGACGGAGGGGGTGTCACACGCCGCAGGGTGCTGCGGGTTCGCGGCGGGGCCTGGCACGGGGTGACACGGCCGAGGGGGGCTGCTGGGTGACTCACGGGCAGCTGCACGGGCGCACGTGCCCCCGCACACGCGCATCCAACCCCCCCCGCCACCCCTGCACCAGGTCACGCTGGCGGGCACGAGCGCCTGTGCACGGAAATGTGTATGTGCATGCATGTTAACGTGAGCACGCACACGTGTAGGTGTGTGCGCATCGCTGCACATGCACGCGCACCTCTGCACGCATATATACACGTGTGCATGCGCATACATGCACGTGCACACAGACGTATGCAGTTACGCATGCATGCAAACACGCACCTGGAGCTCTGTAAGCGTGTATACACGTGCACACACACTGATGTTTACACGTGCACTTGTTCACACCGTGCTGCACACGCACACAAACGGATACGTGGAGGGACATGTATGTAAATGCATGTGCAAACCTACCTCTGTACAGATACACAAACACATGCACCCATGTGCAGGCACACACACGTATGTGGTCACAAACGCATGCAAACACACCCATGCTAGCACATGGAGCTCTGTAAGTATGCATCCACATCTGCACACACAGAGACATGCACATGTTCACACACTGCCACACAGCTAATGCATGGATGAACGTGTGCATAAATGCACATGCAAACCTACCTCTGCATGCATACATGCACACACATATGTACATGCACACGTGTATGCAGTCCTACACATATGCAGGCATGCACGTGGAGCGCTGTAAGTGTGCATACACACACAGATGTGGATGTGACCTGTTCACTGCTGCGGATACAAACATATGCATGGATGAACACGTGCACATGCAAACCCGCCTCTGCATGCATAAATGTGTTCACATGCACATATGTACTTGCGCACACACATGCGTGCAAACACACCCACAGTTGCACATGGAGCTCTGCAAGTGTGCACAACCCCCCCCGCTGCACGTGCGCACACACACATGTGCACAGATGTGTGCATAAATGCGCGTGCAAACCCACCTCTGCACGCACACCTGTGTGCACGGGCACGTACGTATGTACACGCCTGCACACGCATGCAGCCAGCCCACGGGGACGCGAGGTCACCCCACGCCTGGGGGCTGGAGCCTCGGCAGCTGCCTGCCCTGCCTTCACCTCTGCCCAGCTGAGCCCCCCCAGCTCGTGACAGCGATGATTAACGTTCACTGCAGCATGTCCCCCACCCCAGCACCCTCGGGGCCACCCCGGACACCGTGTCCCCTCCAGCTCCTGTCACCCCAACCGTTTGGGGGGCACCTTGACCCTGCTGAGCCCATGGCCAAATCCTGCAGGGTCTCAGCATCCTTGTGGGGGGGGGTCCTGGACCAGCTGCTGGGGGTGGGGGGACAACCTGGGTGGCTGCCCTTAGCAGGAGGAGTTGTCCTCTCCAACGTGGGTACCCTTGGGTGGTGACAGCCACCGTGGACGTTGGCCCAGGGAGTGACACTGAGTGACTCCTGCCACCTTGGGTGGTGTAAAGGACCCGATCCAGCCTCCCGGAGACGTGGTCCATCCCTTGTCCTCCACAGCTAGCACCTGGCCTGGGGGCTGCCTCGGGGGGACGATGACCCCCACAAAGACCCCCCACGGCGGGGATGGAGGATGTTGGGCACCGCGTGAAAGCCAGTCCCGCTTGGAGCCACGAAGTGCTGGAGGTGGCAGCTTGGCTTCTGCTCCTGCCACCAAGGTGTCCACCAGCAGCACGGCAAATACAACATCTTGCACGGCTGGTGAGAAGGATTCCCTGTCCCTGAGGTCCGGTGGTGGCCACAGCATGGTGGCCTGATGGAGAGCATCTCCAGGAGCTGCGACGCCAATGGTGGTGGCCATGGCGTGGTGGCCTGATGGAGAGCATCTCCGGGAGCCGTGATGCCAGAGCACGGCTCTGTTGGAGGCACCGTGCAATGGAGGACGTCGCACGGTCAAGATGCCATTTCTTGGTCACCTTCTGGGTCTGTTGAACTGAAGCCTCTCCAGGAACATCGTGGGCTCTTGATTTCCCTCCATCACCAGGTGCCAGCGCTTAACACCACAAGCTAATGACAGTGTCTGGATCGTGGGACAACTCCCACCCTACATACAACCCAACTGGGGCGTGCACGGTTGCTCTGGCCAAAGCTGGTTTCCTGCATCTACATCTCCTCTAGCCAAAGTCTCAGTCAGCCCAGGAGGACATGGTGGTGATGCTCTGCTCACCGTGAAGATCACACACTCCACTTTTCCATAGGAGCTGTTCCTGTAGGATCACATTGGCTTGGCCATGTTGGGACAACCCACCCAAGGTTGGGTTGGAGACCATCAAGCTCCACCACCAACCTAGAAATGGGTTTATGGTTGGTCCCATTCACTTCTCCACCACATCACCACGCCAAAAAACCAACCACCAAACCCTCTCGGGCTCTTTTATTTATTTTTTTTTTTTTGGAAACATTTTAATAGTTATTGAATGTTCTACATCTTACAGTAAATATCGTACAGTTACAAACTCTTGGCTGAAATCTGTCAGGGAGAACACGACCTGATCTTCAGAACCAAAACCAGAACAGAAAACAAACAGGAAAAAAAAACAACCCCAAATTTACACGTCAGATGGACAAACCGAGGCTGTGGGGCTTTCTAGGGCATCAGTTCAAGGCCATGTTCCCTACACACCTTTGAGACTTAGACTTGGAAGACATGGTTACTCTTGGTTTTAATTATTTTTTTCATGTTTTTTTGGTGTTTTTTTTTTTTAATCTGTTTTTGCTTAAGACGTCCAATAATATTTAAAAATGAGCTGGCCTGGTGGTCGAAATGAATTTAAAAATTAATTACATAGAAAGGGGTAGGAGCACGGCATGGGTTTGCTCTGTGCTATGGGAATGGGAGGGTTTGGGTGCGATCCTGCACCCCGCTGTCTCATTTTCCCTTCCTTGCTGTGCTTCCCGATGGCTGCCGACCCTACAAATCTCTCCCCACCCAGCGCCCTGATCCTGAACCTGCTTCGCCTGGGGAAAAACCCAGCTCACCCAGCTCCATCCCTTGCAGGAATATGCAGTGATGCTGCAGGTGGCTGCGTTGCATCAGGATTTTTTTTCCCTACAAAGAGCACAATTGAGTGTTTCTAACTGGGAATTGCTGCTGTTAAACCACATATTTTGCTATTCCTTCTTTGCAAACATCCCTGTAACAGGTTATTTTACCCAATTACTGGTGAATCTGTGAGCACCATGGTGCAACATGCCAGAAAAATGCCTTTTCCAAGCTCTTCTCCCACCCAAGCTCCTCAGCAGGCTTTATTTTCCTTTTTCCCTATGGGAATGCTAGCACACGGCAGACAAAATATCTGGAGCCTGATCCTGCTGGCAGCCCGATGGGCTCAGGAGCCAGCTCGGCACTCGCGGGAAAGTGAAGGGAAGATGGGCAGAGGGTCGCCGTGTTTCAGGGATGATAGATGGAGGGCCTGAAAATACTGACAATTGAAAAAAACCAAAACAAAACCTCTGGATTAACGGGTATCCAGCGGCTCTTATTGCTGTTGTCGGCTGGTTGGGTTTTCCTATTGAAAATAAACCCCCAAATGTGTTTTTTCTCCCTCTAAGAAAGCAAGATGTGATTTCATGCCCTCCGGCCAGGGATTGCATCATCCCAAATCCCCCACGGGGACGTATCTGCCGCTGGGATGCAGGAGAGGAGGGAGGGGATGGCAAAGGGGGGGGTCTCTCCGGGAAGGACCATATTCAGCGAGATGCCGGAGGCTGGGAGAAAAAAAAACCCTGATACTCTGAAACATCCATCATTAAAACAAACCCCGTAACTAACACTTCATGATAATTAGATCTTGAAACTGCAAAAAAGCTGGACTGGGTAATTATTATTCATAAAATACAGGAACAAATCCTCACCCGGAGGGTTCAGCCGCTTGGAGGCGTGATGGGTACAGGCTCCAAGGGGCTCGCTCGTGTTGGGGGCCACCACCACTATTAATATGCTTCCCCCCGCCCCAGATCGTGTATTACAGCTCATGTTTTAAAGCAAAGATAACGGCAGGGATGGGTTAATGGTCATAACAGCGGTTTGAGAGTTATTTTCCTTCCTCTTTAGCTGGAATTTTAATCTCTGAGACACTTGGCTAAGGGTGGTTTAACCCCTCCTGCTCTTCCCTGTTAATGCCTGGTGTGATCCTTCACTATGGGAAACCCTTTTCCTTAACCTATGTCGGCAAAGCTTTGTTGGAGTTAATTATTTGAGAAGCTGGTGGCCTCCATCAGTGTCCCCCCCACCAAGGGAGTCCCCCACCAGGCTGTGACACCCCAGGACCTTCACTTAAGCCATGACTTGGCCAAGGAAAGGGCTTGGGATCATGGGCTTTCCTCCCATCCTTCCATCTATCCGAAAAACCACATCCCTCCACAGGGAAGGGGAGAGGGCTGCAGGTCACTGCTGGCATGAGCCGGGGGGGGACATCAAGCCCCCCATCCCCACACAGTGGCAGGGAGCATCTCTCCACCACCACGGCCCCATGAAGCCACCTTGGGAAGGAGCTACCCAAGCCTGGAGCCATGTGGTGGCCCCAGAGCCATGCAGTGGTCCAAGCCTAAACCCAACACCCATTGCCAAACGTGCTCACCGAAGCCTCTCACCCAACAGACGGCGAGTATTTCACCTCTTCACATCCTTGTTGAGTTAACGAGTATTTCTGCCTGGGCATAACAGGATGAGGAGCATCAGATCTGCTACTGATCCAAGTGAAGGAATTAAAACTAAACCGTCCCATGTCAGATCTCATTAGTGGTAACACTGAGTGACCCTCCATGCTCAGCTCCTGGAGCTTTCTACCCCACCTTTAGTGTTTTCTTTCCTTTCAGGAGAAAGCCCAGCATCTCCTTCCTAGCCGTGGGCCAAAATTTTAGCAGTTGTTCCTAAAGCAGTTAAGGGTGAAGGGTGCCTAGGCCAGTGGTAGGACAGTGTCTGCTGGGAAAGGTCCTCCTCTGCAGAGCCTGGGCTGTCATAACAAAGCTCCTTGGACCCTGCAAGTCGCAGTGCCGTTACGTTGGCTAGAGCTTACTCTGTCCTGTGTGTTTCAACACTCACAGACAGCTCCTAATACATAACAAGAAGTCAACACTGAGAGCAAAAAAAGGTATTTGAGAGATCTTCAATTCCTGTGATCTATTGTGTTTCGGGGTTTTTTTGGCCCAGGTTTAACTGTAGCATGCTACAAACAGTGGAAGGATGATGTAGTATTGTTATTTCCAAATGTCCCGTTGCTTTTTATGTGCTAAATCTTGGCTTCGCCAAGCTGAATGGGGCAACTCTCTGATTATCTACTCTTTTTTTTTTCTTTTCCTTTTATATGAACCCAAAGTGCAACCCAAAGTATTACACGGGAGAAAGCCACCTTCCCCACCCCACAGCATTGGTGTTCAGTCTTCACCCACTTTGTTCTCCTTGAGGTTGGGAAGGTCAACCAGAACTTTGCTAGATTCTTCTTTAAAACCAGCAGAGCCAATCAAATGACCCCCATACAGAAGTGCCGGTGCCAACACCCAACCTGACAAACAACCCTGGACCAACCAGTGGTAGGACTAGTCCTCTTGAGTCCCCAAGCTTGTTTCTCCCCATTTGGACCATGCTTATGGGAAGGAGCTCCAGTAGCTCCTCCCAATGGCAGCAGAAGCCAAGCTGGGAGACACCACCAAGAGCAAGGAGGTCTCACTCAGGTGCCAACAACTGGTCACCTTGCTCTTCTGAAGGACCCTCCAGTCTGACCTCTACACCGTGTCCTGGTCAAGGTGACCCTCCAGTGTTGGTCTCCACTGCCTTCACCTCCATCTGGAGATGTGATCCAGGTATGACCAAAGCAGAGCAACCAGCAGAGGCATCTGGGCACTGACTCAACACCACGCATGGGTTGGAAACCCATGCCAGGCAGTGCCAGGAGGGATTTCCATCCACATCTCCTATCCCGACTTCTTTAAAGGCTCTGGATTTGGTCCGTTGTGACAACCTCGGAGCCCAAGAGACGTGAGAGTTGTTGCAAACACGCCACCAAGTGAATGTAACTCTTTTGGCACACTTGAGGGAAAAATCAAAACCCAACAACATTTTTGTCTTAGGAACAAAAAAGAAGAAAAACCTTGTTTCTATGCTGGGTTTAGTGATAAGGATTTAAAAATAAACTGGCCGCAAGCATTGTCTGCAAATACGAACTCTTTCTCTGCTGCCCTCAAGACAACTTATTGCTCTACTTGGGCACCCCAAGGTGGGATGTCACCGGCTGCAGTTGGCTTCTCATTCTTCTGCCCTTGGGTAAGCCAAAACCCCCAGAAATTACCCCTGTGCCCACAGCCCCTGCATGCCCGTTATCTCCCAGCCCGGTCCACGTCAACTGTGGATCACCTTCCTTGCTCTCACCTTTTCTCAGGTGCCTTCCCGTGAGGAAGGCGACGTGTTTATTGCTATTGCTTCCTCTTCCCCCCACTTCTCCCCACTCGCCAAGCAGAGCAGCCAGACATCATCCCCCTCTCTGGCCTTTCTCTATGGTGCTGGGATTTGTGCTTGGATGAACATTTCTCCTGGAAGTTTCCGAGCCCAGCTGTAACCCAAAGAATGGCAAGGGGAGCACCTCGTTTGCCACGGAGGCGTTGCAGTTTGGTCTCAGCCCTGCCAATGACACGGGTGCGAGGTGAAGCCACCCATTTTCCCCCTCGCCCTGCCTCAAAGACTCTTCTCCATCAACCAGCCGCCCTCTTTCCCCACACCACCAGACTCTGGAGAAGCTCTTCAGACCAACCCCTGGACCTGGAGAAGCTCTTCAGACCAACCCCTGGACCTGGAGGAGCTCTTCAGACCAACCCCTGGACCTGCAAAAGCTCTTCAGACCAGCCCTTGGACATCTCCTCGCTTCCTTCAACAGCCGCCCGGCACACCTCTGCCTGCAAACGGTAGCCACGCAAGGAAGGAGCTGCCTTCTCCCTCACGCAGCCCCAGGACATGGCTGATGGGGAGCATCTCGTTTTCCCAAGAGGTGCAAGATGCTACCAGGGCATGTGTTTCTCCGCTGCTCTCTTCCCATCACGCAAGATCCGTTTGCCCAGTTGGAAAAAGCAGACCAAAGACCCGATGGTGACCAGTCCTCCTACTTCCTAAGACAAGTGTGTTACATCGCTAATTATATTTATATTCTCTTACTCCTACAAAAGAAGGGATGAGTTCAGAATTTCACTGCAGATAATGCATTTATAATCTATCACGACAGCTATTTGGAAGACACCAATTTTCTTGTAATATGTTATGGAAGATTAAATAATTTATATTATTCAACTAAAAATACCCAAACCAAATCGGAACAAGCCTGCCTACCAGCGCTGTGCTTTTCACATAGTACCCTGAACATCAACCACTCTCACTAGCCAAAGAAAATCTAGGCTCTTGTCAACAACAACAACAACAGAAAAATAACGAAAAGAACCCAAACAAACAAGAAGTGGGGGGATCTTTGCACCACTCAGCTGGGCAATGCTGGAAAAGTGAATATTCTGAGCTTTCAGATGATAGGACCAAAGAGAGAACTTTACTATTGCTCAGTGTCAGTATGTGTGTTACACAATTTATGTGGGTTGGGGAGGAGGAAGGGGGAGAGGAAAAAAAAAAAGAGGCAGAAGATTAGAAAAAGCAGCTTTTACAAAAACCACTAAAGAATGCATAAAGTGACCCTTGCACTTTTTTTTTTCTTTTGTTCTTGCAAACAGACGAGGTGCTGCAGTACAGCGGCCACAGCACCGATGTAAGACTTGTGTAGTTGCATACAATGTTTGACTCCGGATCTGGAAGAGAGCAAACATATTAAAAATAAGGAGTTAGAAGCAAGCAGTACAGGATCAGAGAGGACTGTTCTCCTCTCCTCTGTACCCCTGCACTGTGCGCAGCACGTATAGCTGATGTATACGGGATTTAACCATCCCTTGCGCCGCTCTGCGGGCAATTTCTTGGGCACAGAGCTGAGAAAGCAGCAGCTCGCCGGTAATATCCAATGCACAGGATTAAAAATATGCAGATGGGATGCTCTCTGCTAATTGCACAACAATTTGTCATGGGCAGGATTAGCCCAGTGTAATGTATACAGCAAGGAGAGATTTCAGATAACCCCCCTGGGCTGGATGAGCTCTGCGCTGCCTCCCTGTGCAGAATCATGCGTTCCCATCAGCTGCATTGCCCGTTAATTGGGCATGATGGACCAAGGGCTCCAGCAACACGCAGAGGGCGTTTAAACAAGCAGCTGGGATTTCTGGGATCCTTAGCAGGACATGAACCTGCAGCTGGTAGCAGGCAGCTGCACGCAACCCTGGTGCTAATGAACAGGCAGGGTGCAGGCAGCTGCATGCAGCCCCGGTGCTAATGAACAGGATGATCTCCCACCGTGTTTTAGCAGGGGAAAAAAACCACATATTCAAGTGATGCTGAAGATGGGGAGGACTCTTTATCAGGCAGTGTAGTGACAGGACGAGGGTAATGGTTTTAAACTGAAAGAGGGTAGATTTAGATTAGATTTTAGGAAGAAATTCTTTACTATGAGGGAAGTGAGACACTGGAACAGGTTGCCCAGAGAGGTTGTGGCTGCCCCATCCCTGGCAGTGTTCAAGGCCAGGCTGGATGGGGCTGTGAGCAACCAGGTCTAGTGGAAGGTGCCCCTGCCCATGGCAGGGGGGTTGGAACTAGATGGTCTTTAAGGTCCCTTCCAACCCAAACCATTCTGTGATTCTATGAAAGAGCGTGATGCGTCCAAAACCTTAAAGCATGACAATTTCCACCCTCACAGTGCCTGACTGCACTCAAAGCGGCTCAATGCCACTGAGGTCACTGGTAAAGCCTTGCATGCAGCGAGCAGCAAGATGTCAGGTCAAGGTACGCCGTGCTTTGCTAACACCCTCTGTAGCCCCATGACAGTGCGCGATGCAGCTATCCCTGCCGGGGAGCAGTGCTAAATGGCTCTTCTGGAGTCAGCATCGCCCGGACAAAGAGATTCAGCAGCTTTGTAGGGAGGAGAGAAGCGATAGCGGTGCTCAGTGGCTAATTATTGACAAGGGCAGAGCAAGACCAGTAAAGGCAGCACTTACATGAATTGGCCAGTGGGTTTACCAGTGTGGAGGTACGTAGCTGTAGGTGGGGGTTCCTTGAGCCCTGTACGTTGGCACGGAAACTGGATGTGCTCCAATGGCGGTGTGTTGTGGGGTGGTCAACAAGGTTCCTGCAACGGCATGGAGAAATATTTAGCAAGGCTGAGAGCTCTATCAGGGGAGCGGTAGCCCGAGGGTACGATGCTGCAGACCGCATCCAAGGGGCAGGCACAGCATCAGCTCCCTTTTTTTTCCTTCTTCAGTTCTCCCAAATATTATTCTGCCTGTGAGACCTGAATCAAAGGCATTTAACTCATGCAGTTGGTATCAGCCAGCACCATGAATGAATAAACCCACCTGAAGCTCCAGCATATTTTCCATGCTACTTTGGGCCCTTAACTCATCTTTTTCCAATTTTCCTTGTCCCTAAAAGAGCAGCAGCAGAGCTAGCCGCTAACCTGCTGACATCTTCCACCTGCTGAAGGCACCGGGCTAAACTGCATCAGCAGATCACTGCAGCAATCTGAAACATCCAAGGACCAAACTGGAAGGGATGAGGGTTGCAAAAGGAGATGAGAAAAAACCCGGACCTTTCAGGGAAAATTCAGATGAGTTTTGCTACTCATCTCCCAAGGGCAGTGGAGCTCTTTTGCTTCATTTAAACCCACAGAGCCAAGAGCCTTGGGATGCAGCAGAAGGAGAAATCCTCTCCCAGCCATGAAGCAAAGGGACTGCCCAGTGCAGCCTCTTCTCTTTTAGTCTGCAGCTGATACACAGAGGGGTTTTAGGTAAGAATTTGCACAATGCCTTCAGCAAACATGGGGAGGGAGAATACAGCCCCAAACTACTCCATTCTGGGAGTAACTGGGTGCTTGCAACAATTTCTCAGTTTCTGGGTATCTCTACAAATGCTACTAATGAAATTTTAGGCCATCCCACATGCATTAATTACATTATCCACTTCTCAGTATAAGCAACAGTAAATCTCTCAGAGTGGTTCTTGTCATACGCAGGCTGCAATATCTCTGCTTGTACCAGGGATTGCGTCCCATAACAAAGTCCTATTTCACAGCTAATGCAGATGCGAAAGGATGAATGATGCATTTCTTGGCATAATTCAATATCCAACCCTAAGAATTGTTAATGAGAGAAATACAGGCTTTGGAAAAAATAAAACCAGCCCATATCCTTACTTAATGTGCTATCAGTTAATTGCAGTTTGAAGCAATCCTGCACATAAAATGCAGAGGATTTGGGATACATAAACCAAGGTTAATGTTCATTTCATAAAATGAAAGCAAGACCGTAGGTATCCTAAAAAAGGAACTTGAGGATAGAAATGCAATGGTATTTGAAGATGGACAAACCTGGTTATTCCTCTACTTATGGAACAGACAGAGGAAAATAATGTATTTCAGGATGCAAGAGTGCATCTCTCTAGAGTGAGCCAAATGAAAGGTCTCCTCTGCTAACCTAAAAACTGAGTTAGATCAGTATCGGGAGCAAATTAATTGATTTTTGCCTGCAAAGGAGCGGTAACCAGCAAGCAAAACTAGCAGACGAAGCTGCAATTAGCTGTGTGCAAGGTGCTTCTGCAGCCACTTGCCAGATACACCCTGCAAGGCTGCAGGCAGCATGTGGGATGCATAGCGAGTTTTTCATCCAGGACAAGTCTCCTGCACAGGTTGTTTGGATATGTCCCACCCAAGAGATGAAACTACGGCTCAGCACATGGAAAGATTTTTCCCTCTTACCTGCTGACATTGCCATGGTGGTCCCAGCGACCATCCCCATGGCCACACCGTTGGTCCTGGGCGCAGCGACCGGGGCCGGATAGATGGCCGATGGGATGCTGTTGGGCTGAACCACGGTGGTGTGATGGATAACGTGAGGCTGTGCCGCGTACACTGGCTGGGTATAATAAGCTCCCTGTTTGAGAAGGGAAAAAAACCCCCCACATCATCGTCTTTGTCATTTGATTGAAAGCACAAGCCAAAGCAGTGACTTGAAGCCCAGTATTTTATTTAAAGGCGATCACCAGCGCCGTCTGCAGTGGGTGGCAGCCCGGTAACACGGACCATGCTGTCAGCAAGGAGTTAGTTACATCAGCTGGGACCGTAGAGCCTGCTGTGGAGCGAGCAGTGATGCTCTCGGAGCCTGTCCTGCCAGCTGCGGCAGCAGACCCCCAAACCTACCCCCGCACCAGACGGGACATAAGAGGTTCCCAAACCCAGCCCGGAGCGGCTCCGCCGGGACAGTCCTTCACTTCGAGACTTCATGCCCTCAGCTCCTCCAGATGTGTTGCAGAAGCAATATTAAGACGAGCAGGTGTCACGCGTGGCTGCTGGTACAAAGAGCTGCCCATGGGACATCATTCAAGCACTGCCAAAGGGCTGGTCCTTCCCATGAGCAAGCTCCTGTGCCTGGAGACCTGGATAAGCAAGGATGAAGCTGAACCTGTGGACAAGTGAGACGGTCTGTGGGATGGATGAAGGCAACAGGACTGGGAGGGGGATCAGCATCATGGGGCAGAGCTCGTCAGGGACAAACCGTGCTGCCTCCGTTTGGTGGGATGAAATGGGGCCTGGACCCAAAAGACTTTGGCTGCTAGCATAGAAAATGAACAAGAGATGGAGGAAAAGGAGAAGCCATGGCTCTCAGCTGATCCCAAGGTGCTTGCTTGGGTCCAGGAAGAGTGTCGTCTTCTTGGGTTTCTGATGGGAGACAGAGGGGCTCCGAAATCCAGGCTGCTGAGACCCATGAGGTTTTGAAACAAGGTGGGAAAGACAGGTGGGAATAAAAGAAAGGAGCCAACAGAAAAAGCTCCACGTCCAAAATAATGAAGGGCCTGAAATGTGAGAGGTGCGAGGGAGAGAACTGCCAGGGGACAGGCAGGGACACCACTGATACCTGCAAACCAGGGACAATTAGAAAGATTAGAGGGTTTAAAACAATGAAGGGAGATTTCATCATGCATTGGTGAAAGCTGTTAGAGAATCTCTGAAGCTATGGATTAAGGGGAGAAGGAGATGCAGGTGAACTATTAAATTACTTGTTTCTTTCAGGAGCTACAAAGCTTGGTAGGACAAATTGCAGATGCTGAAGGGCATTTCCTTAGAGAACGAGAAGGAAGCGCTAAGATAAATTAGGCCCATGAAGAAAATGCGACTGAGAAATCAGCTGCAGAGAAGGAACATCCCAGGCGGCAAGTGCTGCAAGCGCAACGTGCTGAAAGGATCTACTAAAGCATCTCCTTCCCGCCGTTGTTCCCTTCCAGGCTGTCAAAACTCTTATTTGCCGGTCCCTGGGAAGCAGGGATGAGGAAACGGCATCTGCAAGCCCTGCTCCATCTCAGGCTTGCTGGTGGGCACTGCTAGCAGATGCCAACCTCCCACTGCGGCTGGGATGGGAGAAAAACCAGCAGGCAGGGATGGGTTTGGTCCCCAGCGGTTTATGCAACGCTCAGTTAACAGAAGAAGTGATGGCAGACCAAATTGGCAAGAGGAGATGCTCTGGTCTCAGCAAGGCATGGAGAAACCGCTCCATGAGGTTGTAGTTGCTGGAGAAGTTGGTTCTTTGACATTAAAGAGGAAGAGGAAAGCTAGGGAAGCCGTAGGGCCAGATTGCTCCAAGGAGCTCGTGGTGTTCAGTGGGAAGGGGCATCAAGGTGATTTTTGGAGGACATCTGCCCTAAACTGCATCCCTGTGGAGGATCTTGGCCACAGCACATAGCTGGAGGCGGTGGCAATGCAGGAGCAGAGAATGTGGTACTGGAAACTCATCCAGGTGCTCAGGGAGGAGCTCTTCCATGAGGACACGAATCTGGGTCATGCCTGAAGTAGCTTGTGCTGGTGAAGGTGACACAGGGGCTTTTCCATGGCAGGCGTCAGGAGGGTGATGCAAGCCAAGTGAGATGCCAACAGCCACCAGCAAGTGGACCTTGTGGTGACCCAGACTCACCTGTGCCCGTGGGGAAGAGCAGCACTGAGAGCTGGGGAGGGTGGGGAGAGGCAGCTGCAGGGACCACCCTGGAGCCAGCAAGCCCTGGCAAGTCAGGCATGTGATTTTGGGGGAAGGGACCCAATTCCCAACCTGGCCAAGCCACAGGGATGCCACCATGCTGACTCCACTGCACACCGACAACCACACAAGACCACATCTCATCCAGAGGACCCAACGGAGGAGGCAGGAGAGAGACCCCAGCATCCCAGAGACCCACCAAGCCCCACCAGGAGCACCTCCATCACACCAGGACATGGGTGCTCAGCCCTGACAGCCAAGGACAAAGCCCCGCAGGAACCTCGGGCTGTATTTACAGGCCATTGAGTGAGGCGGTGAGCTGCCGTGGCGGCTGGCGAGGCACCTACCTGGGTGTACAGGTTCTGCTGTGGATAGGCACTTCTGATGGGGTACATAGCGGTTTGGTATGGATTCGGAGATGGCGAGTAGGGAGGAGGTGCGTTGTTACTCTGGGTCGGTGGGACCTTGTAGGGAGTCCCCGCAGTGTACCCTGGCAAAGACAAGAGGAGTCCAAGTTAGGGTGAGGATTTATAGCTGCAGAGCTGGTCTAGCTGGCCCATGAGCAACCCGAGCTGCTCTTCATGATGGACCGGCTGCTCGCTGGGCATCACTCAGCACGGAGGAGACGTACCGAGATGCACCAGCATCTACTGATGGTCCATGAAACACACCAAGCTGCGACCTCCGAGTCCAGCATCCAGCCCCTGGCTAATCGATCACAGCAGCCGGGGCTGCATCCTCCACCCAGCCCAGCACTGGCTCTTCCCACACTGCCTACACTGGGCCATAGAGTTGATGAGTATTCCCAGCGGTCAAGGCATGATGAGACTCAACCAGCACTTAAATCACCTAAGACAGCAGTATCCCCACACCTACTTACCCATCTCTATACATCTACTTGATGAGAATAATGTTTTTCCTTCTCTCCTCCCCAGATTTTTGTCCTTTCACCTTTTTTTTTGCTCAGGGTGTGATGGGCAAAACCAGAATTTAATTGCTGGAGGATCTGATATCATGGCACAGTATTGCTGTCCCCAGGCAATGACCAGAAAAGCAGCAACACCAATGGTCCAAACCTTAATATTAAGGTGAAAATGGTGGCTGCCTTTAAGTATTTCAAGGTCGACAGTGCCAAGCTCTGTTTTTTCTCTCTTGAAAGGAGGGCTGTGACCATCAGCTCACCTTGCAGGTGGGAGAGGCAACCCCAACTGATGCTTGAGCACCTTTATACCTGTCCTGCTCCCTGCAGGCTATTTGCATTAGTGACAAAAGCAGCAAATCTGCTTTATTGCCATTAAGAAAAGCCACTTGCTTTTTTTGGTGGGACGTCCCTGCACCAAGGATATACAGCACCTGAATTCCCAACCTTTAGAGGCATTTCCAAGGAAGGTGCCATGAAGTTGCCCCTAAAACATTATTACTTAAGTGCTAAATTGGGGAAAAATCCTCGAGAATACTTAAAGTTGTGTTTTAAGGGGTTTTTTTTTTTAGGGTGGACTAAAAGCTGAGCTGCTGCCATGGGATGCCCCGGACTGCATCAAGTATGCCGTGAAGGCATCAAGGTGTTGGTCACAGCTTGATGAATAGTTAAAAAAAATGGAAATGGAAAAAATCTGCTCACACAAGCAAGGAAAAGCATGTGGGCTGGGCTGGCTGGTGAGAAATGGTAGCCAGCTCTTGCAGGAGAGCTGGGAGAAATCGTCCTTAGGGCAAAGAGGCCTGGAAGACTGTGTAGGATGGAGAGGAGAAGTCAAGGCTCAGCCCAGCGTTAAGACGTCTAAACACTCAAATATAATGAACTAATTTACTCAACCAGTGTTCAGGGCAGCAATTAACGAAGGCTAAGTTTTCAAGACTGCTAATATCCCATATTATCTGCCCAGCACTGAAACAGTGTTAAGATAACAAGGAGCTTTCTAGGAACTCCCAAACAGCATGTCACCGCCTCCTGATTACTGCAGATTGGAAAAAAATGTGTTAATTAAACAGCGGAATAGCTGTGACCCTTTTCCTGACTTGCATTACCAGGAGAGCAACTATCTTTAAATGAGAGATGGAAGCAGCAAGAGGAAATGCAGGTTCGAAACAGCCGAATTCACCCTAGCAGCAGAAGTGGAGACTCCTCCATCACGAAGTCCTCCAGGAACCCAACAGTATGTCACCTACAGACCAACCAGCCTCCTGTTTTTCAATCTTATGGATTTTTTTTCTATTCTGAACTCATTTTTCCAAACAAAGACCTCTTGGCATCACGCTTCGTTTCTGATGGGCATCTGGAGATGTGGACCAGCTCAAGGCTGTGTGGTTTCACTGCCTTGAATGCTAACACTTGCTGCGGTTTCCTGATTGCTGAATCACGGACAATTTATCTACAATATTTTAAAAGGTATTAAGCATAATAGTCCAGGCAGATGTAATCTTCCATGTTTATAAATTGCAAAAAAATAGAACAATCTGTGGGTAAAAACAATGTGTAATCAAGTGTTAATGACACAAGATGATGGAGGTTCCTCTCGGAAAAGCATGTCTGATAGCTAATTTTAAAGCCTAATTATGACTCTCTAACACCTTATTAGGATTAGGAGGTTGGCATGGCCCGTGCTTCTGCTGCTTCGCAGTTCAGCAGCAGGCTGGGATTTTAAAAGCAATAGCGAGCCTTTAAGCTCCAACATTTATTAAAATTGCTGATTAAATCCTTCGTGCCACTCTAGAAAGCTCAACCTTATTGATCCTGCAACACAGAAGTGCCCTGAATTGTGTGGATAAATTTTTCTATAACAGCATGAAGGCTGGGGGGGGGGGGGGGAGTTCTCTGATGGATTTTGTATCACCATCTCCTCTTGTTTCCATGTGAAGGGGTCACCAAAAGCACGGTTCCTCAGATGGAAAAGGAATTGGCTGGATGGCCATGTCTGGAGTTACAGTCAACAGCTCAATGTCCAAGTGGAAACCAGTAATGAGTGGTGTACCTCAAGGGTTGGTACTGGGACCAATACTATTTAATCTTCATCAATGACATAAATGGTGGGATTGAGTGCACCGTCAGCAGGTTTGCAGATGACACCAAGCTGAGTGGTGCAGTTGATAGGCTAGAGGGACGGGATGCCATCCAGAGGGACCTGGACAGGCTTGAGGAGTGGGCCCAGGTGAACCTCATGAAGTTCAACAAGGCCAAGTGCAAGGTCCTACACATGGGTCAGGGCAATCCCCAGTATCCATACAGGTTGGGGGATGAAGGGATGGAGAGCAGCCTTGTGGAGAAGGACTTGGGAATACTGGTGGATGAAAAATTGGACATGACCCAGCAATGTGTGTTTGCAGCCCAGAAAGCCAACCGTGTCCTGGGCTGCATCACCAGCAGCGTGGCCAGCAGGTCGAGGGAGGGGATTCTGCCCCTCTGCTCCGATTGGGTGAGACCCCACCTGCAGTTCTGCGTCCAGCTCTGGGGTCCTCAGCACAGGAGAGACAGGGACCTGTTGGAGCGGGTCCAGAGGAGGGACACAAAAATGATCAGAGGGCTGGAACACCTCTGCTGTGAGGACAGGCTGAGAGAGTTGGGGTTGTTCAGCCTGGAGAAGAGAAGGCTCCAGGGAGACCTTATTGCAGCCTTTTAATATATAAAGGGGGCTTCTAAGAAAGCTTATAGATTGGACATAAGGAGGAAATTTCTTATGATGAGGGTGGTGAGACACTGGAGCAGAGAAGCTGTGGATGCCCCATCCCTGGCAGTGTTCAAGGCCAGGTTGGATGGGGCTTTGAGCAACCTGGTCTAGTGGAAGGTGTCCCTGCCCATGGCAGGGGGGTTGGACGAGATGACCTTGAGAGGTCCCTTCCAACCCAAACCATTCTGTGATTCCATGATTCTGTGATTCTATAAAAACCAATGTGCATTTTTTCAGTAAATTCAAGCTGTGTCTAAGGAGGCTGCACTCAGCACACTCCCACCCCCGGGAGCAGAAGGCAGATCCCCTGAGGAAGACACAGGGCAGAACACGGGGCTCACGCTGCGGTGGACTGTGGGCAGAAGTAAGCAGCCGCGAGCAGCTCCGGGAGGTCCTATGTGGTTGCATGGCCCAGTTGAGTCTGACTGGTTCTGGGTGTCTGGTCCTGCTTCTGCCACAGCCCTCCACCTTGGCTCATCATCCTCCAGCTTTTTTCTCGGCTTTATTGTCCATCTGCCTTCCCTGCACCCAGAGGGCTGGAGGAACAGCTTTGGAGTGGTGAGCACGGAGACATCACAGGGGATGATGCCATGGGGTGGACACTGGCACAGGCAGCTGCCTGGCAGGCTTGCATAGCCTCTGCCAAAGTCCTGCCTGGCACATTGTCACCGCCACCACCATCCTCACCAGCCAGACAAAAGCAAACAGGAGGCTCTGGGGCAGAAACGACCATAAAATCTACAACCTTGCTCACTACTGTGCGCAAAGCTTTGTGTCTATGACCGCCCTGATGTCAACTGGAGCATTAAGCAACAAAACAAAATACCTCAGGCAAAACCAAGCTTTGAAAACCCATCATTAAAGGACAAAAAAAGCCAAAAGGCAAAGGCATGTCCCCACACTGTAGGCAAGGCCAGGATGAAGGCACCTGGGCAGCTCTTACCCAGCCTTTAAGTTCATGCATGTCTTGCCATGGTCTTTCACTGCAGGGTCACAGCCCAGTGGAGCCCTCAGCACCTTTTCTATCTTACTGGTGTAGATGTGGGGAGGTACTGAGCAGCTATTGCGTATTTGTTCGTATTTATCCCTGTTTGGCATGCGGCTCCAGTCCATACTGGTGGGCACTCTTCACCCTGGGAATAGAAGGACTCGTCTCCCAGGCTTCTCCTTGGCTCTCCTCCATCCAGATCTGACACCTTGACGATGCTCATGAGTAAGCTCTCACCTGTCTCCTGCCGCCTGGGGAAGGCTGTTCTCCCAGGAACAAAACCTGGGCTAGGTGAGATCGAGCCGAAAGACAGAACCGATTTGGGATGCCCAACCTGAAATGCTTCTGATTTTTCAGAGCCTGCGCTTGAGATGGCATCTCCCAGCAGAGCTCTGGCGAAGCCAACCGCAGCTATAAGCCTGAAGCATCTCTGCAAATCAAACCTCAAGACTTTTATCTATTAAATTTAATTTCCAAATTAAATGTGCCCAAGCCAGTCCTCTGGAAACAAGGCCAGCCTGCATGGGTCTGGCCGGTGACTGCATTATTAATCTCCTTTATCACCCACACTGGGTGGCCACAGCCAAATTTTGCCCCCAAACCCTTTCCTACCCCAGTATCTGCTCTTGCCCTCTCTGATTTTGAGGGAGGAATCTCACCTGCAGCAGCCCAGAGGAGCAATGGGGAGGAGAAATCACATCCAGGCATGGGTGGAACTCCAAAGGAATTTTGCTGAATAATATCTAGGTTTCTACTGATTACAAGCTGAGATTTTCCAAACACTTACAACTCGGTCAAATCTGGTCTGCCATGAAATTAGGTGCGATGCAAAGCCTATGCACCATGTCAGGCATACAGCCCCTACCCCAGAATTGTAGGGACATCCCTCTTCAAAGAAAAAATCTCCCAAAGGCTTTTAATAGATTTATTTTTTAATAATTCTTTTAATCAAAAAAAGAAACTATTTCTTCCTCTCATCTCATTCTGTAAATGATTTAATTTAGCACAAGAAGGGAGCCTGCAGCAGACAGACGGTAAGGAACGCTTCAACCCGCACATGTGCATGGGCGCAGCAGTCCCAGCCTTGTAAATATGGCCCGCAGAGAGTCACTTTAAGATACCTTATATTTTTTTCTCCAAATACGACTTGGAGTTTCTCCAGGTCCCGGGGGGTGTTTGGAAGGTTAATTTTGCATTTTGAATGTAGGACTGGTCCCACCTCACGCTTGCAGCACGCCCCATGCTAGCCATGCCCCAGCTTTAGCAGGCAACATGAGGGCAAAAGCAGGCAACAACAGTCAGGCAGGGGCCAGAGGACACCCCACATGCCAGGGGAAGCACTGGGGGCCTTATCGGGGAGTTTATCACCCTTCCTGGAGGCACTATTTGGCCTCTTAGGGGATGAGATTACAAGGCTCCTCCTGGAAAAGCCTGTTTGACGGCGATCCATAAGCAGCATCTCCTCCCCCACCTCTGCTCAGCCAGTTTGAGTTAAAAGGTGGGAATTTCACCCGGGTTCCTTGAAAATCACGCTTTATTTTGGAATTGTCTCTTTCACTTTTAAGGGAATAGGAAAAAAATCTCCCTTTGGTTTTTCTGCACATACCACTCTGCTCAACCACAGAGCATCATCACTACAGACACACACCTGCAAACAACCTCAGGTTGCTCCTGAGGACCAAACGCTCAGCTAAAAGAGGCTTTCACCCTTCTCCACTTGCCTTCCTCCTCTGAAGGAGCTCTAGGAGGGTCAGTGCTCTCCTTTTCATGCTCCTTCGTGGTTTTAACACACGGGAACAGAAAGGAGCAGGGATGCTACCTCATTTTCAGATGAAAAAACCCAAGAGCTCTGCAAAATTTCATCCCAGAAGGGAATTGCAGCAGCAGCACAATGCTCCCACTGGGCAGCTCTGGGCGCAGAAGGTGATGGATCAGCTCCATGGTGCCAGCAAGCACCCCCAGGACCTGCAGCACCCTCACCTCTGTCAGGGCTCAGCACTCAGGGAAGGACACACGGACGCACAGACATGAATGATCCCATCCGTTTGCTGATCCCAAATAACCCCATCCCCAAATAACCCACAGGAGGGGAGGCAAATGGGCACAAAACAGCCAAGTAAAACCCCAGAAGAAAAGGTTTATTTACTGAATGCTGCAGAAGAAGCCTGATAAGTTCTGTTCTCGGTCCCGGTGTCCACCGGGAGGTGGAAGGTGCCCTCCGTGGCACAGGAGGAAGAGGTCTGTGGCCAGGCTTGCTTCATCAGAAGTGTAGCTTGAGTGGAGACAGAGAAGAGGTGTCACACAGAGCAATGAAGATACGACTTCCCGCATTTATGTCACATTTGAACCGCTTTGCTGCTCTCTTCCTTTCCCTCCCACCTTTTAAGGACAACTATCCGTAGGAATTTCACACCATGGTTCCTCTGGCCCCACCTGCTCCCCATGGAGGGATGGTTTGCACAGCACATTGCAGCAAACCAGTTACCTACCCCAAACAACTGGTTTCCAGAGCTAAGCAACCTGCATGAAGATCTACACGTGGGGGACGTGGCCAGCAGAGTCACCATTCCTCCCCAGATACCACCAGTCACCTCTGTGCATAGGGACCAGTAACAGCTGTCCTTGACCTTGACCTTGTTGTGACCTGGAAAACAGGCCGAGCCTGATGTGCAAGGCATTTTATTCTCAGTAAAACTCTTTGAGATGCTTGCATGGCAGGTACCACTAGTGGACAAGGTACTGGTCACTGTGACCGTCCCATCACAGTGTTAGGTGGTCCTTAGAAACTCTGGAAAGGACAGTCAGCAGAAGCAGGACTTTGGGCAGGTTGCACTGTATCCCAGTTTGCAGAAAAGTATTTATAAAGCCAACCAAGATAATCCAGAAGAATCTCAAGAGCCAAATCTTGTGGGATTTGAGAAGGGACCAACAGAATTCAGTCATTTTGTGGGTCATAAATTTTCTGAAAGAGGAAAAGGTCTTACACTAACTGCCATAATGCACCTGTGTATGATGAACCAGCACTGGCTATACCTTTATCCTATATCCAAACGCATTGCCAATGCTCATCTAAGAAGGACTGCTGTTACACCAAAGGCGCACCTACGGAGAAGGCAGATCACCAACACAAGCTGACAACCAGACTCCTTCCCAAAGTTGGTGCCTCTGAGAAAGGCTTAACAGGTCTTTTTCTTTTTTTTTTTTTTTTTTTTTTTTTTTTTTTTTTTTTTTTTTGTCCCCTGAAACTATGGATCTGTCCTAACTTTTTGTTCCAGACTAATCTCAAATGGTGGCCCCCACCATCCTTGGTTTAAGTCCCACCACCTCCCAACACGAGTGCATATATCTTTTGAAAGCCTCAGCCAGTTATTACAGCTCGCTGCTCACCAGCTTAACAAGCTGCTCTGGCTGTCATTATGAAAGAAATAAGCTCCAGGTTTTCCATGTACTGCAGTATATACTTTGCACACCCAGCTACTAAGGAAAGAAAACCAAGCGAGGGTTGATCGATCCTCAGCAAGCCACTCAGTGATTAGACCTCGCTGTGAAGTTGTGGAGGATAAAGGAGGTAAAATGATGCAGCTGCTGGAATCAAAGAAAATCACTGATTGATGGCTTCTTTAAAGGTATTGTTTGTGAACGCAGAAGGTAGACTGTTGAGACGCTCTCTCTCCACCAAATTCTGAATTTCCCAAGATCTCTAGAAGGTTGGAGGTCAGAGCACGTCCCCGTCGTCCCCTTCTCCCTGTGCGGGTGGCGTTAGGGACAGGTAGGATTTCCCTAGAGATGTGGTAAAGGGATTTTGGGTCAGATCTGCCAACTCAAGAGACTTCTGGAGGAAAAAAACAAAGGTGTAATTTTGTAGGCGGGGAACTGTTTCTGATAGCAGAACCAGCCAAGCTCAGACAAAGCAGTCTGGGGCAGAAAGAAAGAAGAGATCTTTGGGAGGGACACCACAGCCCACAGGAGGAGGTGGTGGGTTCCTTATACTACCGTCAGCCCCAAGGGCATCACACATGAAGACATTTTAAAGCTGCACTTCATGATTCCTGCTCCCAAGCAAGTTCCTGCCCCCCGAGGGGCTCGGCGCTAAGTCCCAAAGAAGGGACTTCATGACTTGGTCAGGACTTATAAACCTTTCTACAAAGGCAAGAGCAATGATGTTTCAAACCCCTCCAATGCCTCCATGTCTGCTCAGACACTTAATTAACCATCTCTGAAGATCCAACTGTAAATCTGGAATGCCACAGGGCTGGAAGTTGCGGATGAGCGATTGAGGAAGCCAAGGAGGAATCAGCACTGGTGCCACAGCCCGTGCCAGCCGCAACACAGGTCCTCATGGCTGGGCACCACTGCCCAGAGAGAACGGAGAAGCACTACCACAGGTCTGTTGGTCCACCAAAAACTCGTGAGACCACTCTCCTAGGGTGGGGCAGAAATACAGGAGCGTGGAGGACACCCAGCAGTGATGCTTTAATGGACGGCACGGCAATCATCAGCTGTGTGGAGATGTTTATGGGGGCAAGATCTGGCCGGATGGTGCTCCGCTGCTGGAGACATGGAAACGTGCTCCTCCCTCCTCACTTTCTCCCAGAGAAAACTAGGAGGTTTGTGGGAAGTGAGGGACTCGGAGCACAATTTCTCCTCCACTCAAGCTCTGATCATGTTCTGCTCTGAGCCTGCACCCCCTCCCAAAGGTTTGTGAGTTATTAAGGATTTCCAAACTGCCTTGCTTTATTTTCCATGGTGCACTGCACTCCTGAACATCACACTGGAGAGCTAACTCCCAGTGCTGAGACAGAAACACTCTTTCACTTACGCTTTTATTCAAAATCAGATTCATTTTTGCCTCTCGATTTCACAAAGGTTTTAATCTCCAAGACTGATGAGACAATTTATTTAGATGTTACGTGAATCCTTGCTCTGCAGTTTCTCCTCTCCACATTAGACCTACCAAAAAACCAAGGTAATCTGGGCTGGAGATGGCTGGGAGCTTGCCATAGCTATACATGTTCCTTATATTAAATCATGGATCCTCGGACCTCGGAGAATCCATCACTTAAAACTACACAAAAGGTGAACCAAGGAGGCTTCTAGAAACATTAATATCTCCTGGTCCTTTGCAAGAGCTACAATTCATAGAGGTTACAATCCAGCCATGACTATCTAACATAATTTAAGATCTATCTCCTACCAGTGTCTTCTGGATTTGGTTTAACCTCTTGCCTGTGATGTTCATTGAAAAATAAAGAGCTTTTATTCATTGTCTGTTGGATCCCTGGCAAATCTAGTGGTGGGGACTGGGCAAGCAATGTGAACTGAGCAGGGGTCTCTGCAGCGCTGGGACTGGTCTGTCTCCCCGCGAGGACCTCTAGCCAATGTGCTAATGTTCAAGACATACTTTAAGTGGAAAAGAGAAGAACATGAACCAGACATGCCTGAAGAAAATTCTGTGAATTATCTGGAGTACAGAATCACAATGAAAGGATGAAGCAGATGATACAGTATATACGGTATATATATTTCTTGCTTCTCTCTGCCAACCTTATTTGTGATGGATACAGCCTTGAGCCTCGTACAAAGTTTGCAATAAGCTTAATTCCCCAGGCAGTCCCATTACCATGAGCCTGAGTGCCCCAAAACGGTGGGAGCACTTGTTCTTAGAAAGCCTTGCAAGGCTCTACAGGATGTTCACCCCACCAGACCCCAAGATACCCACCTTAGGGGACCCATTGATGCCCCTAAATAGTCGGTGAGCATCTACAGAGGATGGTTCAGAGCACTTATGTGGGGAAAGATGATGCCTATGCTTTCCCTCTGCAGAGCAATGTTTCCTCTGGGGAGGACCCAGAAGCAGGAATGAGGGATTGGAGCCTCCATCCTGTCCCACAACATCCCCGCAGAGACCCCTAATTTCCGAGGGTGATTTTAGAAATATCTGTTCTGCTCTGGAAGGGCACTGAAGTAATGGATGCAAAGCATTATTCTCCCCTGCATTATTAATAAATGCAGTTAAAGCATAAGCCAGCCTCCGTGCAAAAAGTGTGTGCCCTACTTTCAGGAAAATAAAAAGGCATGCTTTAATGAAGGAAGTTAAAACAAAACAACCATCTCAGGAAGACAGAATGCCTGGGAGGGAACATGCACCAGGCCTAATGAAGACATACATTATTATTTTTTTTTTTAAATTGGCGTGCCTCGTGTCTCTGCAGCAGAGTGATTTTAGGCGCTCATTTTTATATACTTGAAAGGAATTTTTTTTAATAACACTGCCCTCAATAACCAGGCTTATTGCAAGCATAAGAGTTTGCAATGCCAGTGTTTTGCAGTCATCTTGTAGCCTGCCTTATGTCTCTCCCTCTAACAGATATGGAAAACCACCAACAGGAAAATCACACAAGGCAGAAACTTGTGTTGTTTCAATGAATCAGGATGGAAAGAAATTAATTCCCTTGCTTGATGTAGGGCTCCTTTGGCTGAGCTTTGCAAGCAATGCAGTGGCTGGCTGTTATCTATGCCTTGGGAAGGGTTGCTTTGAAATAAACTTGGTGCTCAAACATTAGCAAATATTCACCAGATACCCGACATTGACAGAGGGAGGAATCAAGACTGGTTCCAATTATCATTTTCCTTTCCTTTCCTCATGGCTACTGGACTAAGGGGACTCCGGAATTCTCCAAGCTCCTCTCCATGTCTCCTTATGCTTCTCAGATTGAGGCAATTACAAAGTTTGGGGCACTAAATCATTTACTTTTCCATGTGGATCCCGGGGTCTGGGGAACCATGAGGTCAACAGAAGAGCATGAACATGGCTGACTTCCAGCGTGCATCAGGGACTGTAGCGTGAGTGTTTGGGAGGACATCAAGGATGAAAGCAGATGGCACATAAGTAGCAGGTATTTGAAAAACAGACTTTGAAAATTAACCACCACTGATGCACTTCTCTTCAGTTGGGGTGAACCACACCAAGGGCAGGAGCAGAGGGCAGTCTTCATCTTCGCTCGGTGGTTCATCTCTTGCTAAGATTTTGCATGGAAGCCAAGCAAAACTCATGAGGTCTGGGGCAAGAGATACCTAACCAGAGAGAGCTTGTCTGAGGAACACCTTTAGGGTGGACCAGAGAGGGTGATCAAGGTTGTACACAACAGTTTCTTTCAAGACTGACAGCTCACTTCCAGTTACATCCCACAAATTCAGAAGTCACACGCAAAGGATGCTCTTCCCACCCTTTTCAACATCTATTCCAAATAGCATTAAGAGGCACATTTGCCTGGTTAACCTACATATGGAGAATCAGATAACCAAACATGAAACTTTGGTTTGTGATTGCTTTTTTAATGATTCTGAAGGATTTCTGCCAGCAGGTACCACCCCCCTCCCAGCCTGGGAGGTTTTAAACAGAAGAACATTGTTGGTGGATGGGATGCTTTTGAGAGTAGCAATTCTGCTGGGAACGTACAGCATCTCTTTCTGCAGTGAGGCAGCTGAAGGCTCAACATCTAAAATTCCTTAAAAATACATTTAGAATTAGTCTTCTGTTTCAGAATCAAAGATTTTAAAAATAAAGCTGATCCCCTCTGATTCCCAGTGTGTTTGATGGATGGCATGAACCCCAGCAGCATGTTCTTCTCTGCGGCAGGTTTATTTCCAGCCTCCTGTATGACAGCAGCTGATTCAATTTGAGTAAACGCTCTCCATACCGATACAGACGACTGGTTTTTAACTCAGCCGCTGAACCACAGTATTACTTTAAGTCAATTCCATTTAACACAGTGGAGGACGCTGCTTGCTCTGTCGCATGTACCCACTGCTGGACTATTTTATGGAGCTTATTTTGCATTAGTTGTCTCTCAAAAATTCTTAATTTTTCTCCTTTACGCATATTTTCCACAGAGAAGTGACCACAGACAGTGGGTGCAATGCTGGGAGGTCCTGAGCGGCAGAGCCCGTGCCTGCTTCCTGGAGTTGTTAATGTGGCATTTTGCCTGCGGCAGAATTGGGATCTTAAGAAACATAATTCAATAAAAACTGGCAGGGAGTTGCAAATAGCTTGAAAAAGCCTCTAAATTTAAGAAGGGTCCAAGCCAGGATTGCCTCTGTAGCCTTTGCTCTGCCTCTAAAGATAATGTTGACAGATGCTGTCCTCACTCACGGCATCACACAGGCGTTTTTCTTCTCCACTAACTGGTGCTTGTGCATCCCCCGCTCCTGAGCCGCTGGTCTGAGCATAGGCGAGTCCACGAAAGCATCTTTCCTCCCAGCTGCACACGAACAAGCTGAGGGCTCTGAACCATGCCTCCTACGAGATAAATCTCCAAATAGTGGGGAAAAAAGAGCCTGCTGTGATACTAAATTGATTTCAAGAGCTGCATGATTGTTTATGGGGAGAATGCAGGTTTCTGCACAAGAGGAGTTGGGTTGAGGAGCACCGATTTTAATCTTCACCATTTCCTTGCTAATTTAGTGCTTAGCTATGTTGCGTTACGCACTGGAAGATTTTTGTTCTCACTGCAAAATGACCTGTCAGCTTTCTGGACATTAGGAGATTTCTAATATGGAAATTATTAAAGGCATTTTTTAAGAACTGTAAACAGAGAAATGAAATTTAAATGTCAAGATGGCTGCGAAGGCTTTCTTGCTTGAGCGTTAAGCTGCGTAACAAAAAGATCTGGTGAGGGGGGACAAAACGATCAGAGGATTTTTTTTTAGAGAAAGCAAGTCGGTAAAGATTAGGATTGCACTTCAGAAGGGAGCATCGGGGGGAATGAACAAAAGGCTGGCTGGCACAAAGAAGATTGACCAGGGCTTTCGTTTCCCCTTTCACACCATGCAAATCTAAAGCAACAGACAATTATTTGCATTGCTTTAAAAAAAAATACCAGTAACTCAAGCCTTAATTAATCTGCAGAACTGCTTGCTGCAAAGTATTGTAGTGATAAAATATAGCAGGAATCAAAGCACGGGGGAGGTTAAGCATCTTAATGAAAGAGAGGACACCCACAGCCACAGCCACCAGGACAAAGGCAGGGAAAAATCAAAGTCTTTGTGTTTTTGTGCTTATAAAAGCCGCTGACTAACAAGGTTAGGGGCGGATTATTCTATACCGAACAATCACAAGGAATCTTCTGAAGGTCGATCTGGCTGTTTTCAGGGAAGAGACCAGGGCGGATGGACAACCCGGCCCTCGCTGAGTGTGGGGGCTCCTTTCTGCTGGGTGGAGGACACAGGCTGTAGATGCCGCTGCAGGAATGATGGGGCTCAAGAGGGTGTGCCCAAGGGCTCACTGCTGCCCACCTGTGTGAACCCCAATTTCTAGGGTTATCCCTGTGTTTTCTTGTTCTTTCCTGGTCTTCTTGACTGTTTCTTCACTGTCTGGGTTGGGACATCCACTTCTTTCTTGTCTTTGTTGTGCAGGCAAGCAACTTCTTTGCTTGAGAGAAGGAGGCTTGTCCTCCAGCCCACTCCAGGACCTACACTTCTACAAGCCAGGTGCATCCCATTTCTCAATCTGTTCCTACTATCCTAACCTATGCCAAGAAAGCAATCCCATAAAACATCATCTTAGAGGTCTCCTTCTCTGAGGGTATCTTGACTATGTATCAGAGTTACTTCAGAGAGCATCCACAACCCCCTCCTTGGGTTCCTGTTCCTCATGAGCATGAAGGACATCCCAGGCAGGATTCATCTCAAGCTCTCCTGGTAGGACAGACAGGCATCCATGGGACATCTGTCCCAAAAGATGGGCTAGATGTCTCTCTGGGGAGGTCTGTCTTTCTCTCCACTGAATACAGAGGGACCTGGGCTAGAAGGATGAGAGACCTAAGGTCTATACATCTAAAGGGAACCAAATCTTCCCTAAATACGGCAATTGCTGCAGCTGTTTAAAATACTTGAAAATTTCCTAGTCTTTTCTCTTTCTTTTTGATTTGGAAAATTAAACTGAGCTGAACTAAAATCTTTCCAGGGGCATGTGTGGATTTCATCAAGATTTTGCAAAGAAAAGTATTTTGTTTGGATAGCAACACAGCATTTCTGGGGGGTGTTTCCATTTGTTTTCTAATAGGAACTCCAGCTCCCAAGGATGGTGTCTGAGATGTACAAGAAGCAATACAAAAGACCCCCCCCAGAATTCCTCGTCCTGCGGTGATTTGGTGTTCCCTCTCACTTGGGTGTCCCCTTGGCCATCTCACCACTCAGTGGTGGAGCTCCTGCCTGCGCAAGGCACAGGCAGTGGCTGGGGACAAGAGACATTTTATAATGTCCAGGCCAATACGCAGGAACGCTGCTGTACTTACATCCCTGGCTAAGCAGGCAGGACGTTGCCAGCCTCTGGCAGGACAACTTACTAATAAATTTGTGGGTTTTTTTAATGCTGTAGAACTCTTTTCACTTTACTCTTTCAGTGTTATATCCTTCAGGGGAATTTGAGGGTGGCCAGCACACATCTAGGGGAACAAAACTTGTTTCATATTACATGTTAAGATTTTTAGTGGGAAGAAATGCAGCTAAAGACCCTACCAGAAGCACATAAAACCAAACAAAACACAACAGATCCCTTACAGAGTCATCTGCAGTAAACGGCTTTATTTAATAACCTTGCAAAATAACAGTGAATTTAAACTGTGATGTGGAGAAGACAGCACCAAAACTTTTTGGCAATGAAACACTCATTCCTGCTTCATGAGCCTTGGAAAGCTCCCGAGCCTGGGGATCCACTGATTTTACGACAACCGGGAGACTGAAAACTTGGCAATTCAAAGGAGAAAGGGTTTAGCAAGACTGCAACAAAGTCCAGCTTTGTGTTCGTTACGCAAGCATCTATTTCACTCCAATGACTACTGAACACTTAGCTGAAAAGAAGGCTTTATTCAGAAGTTTTAAAATCCTGCAGCTCTTTTGAGGCGAAGCATTCAGAATAAACATCTCAGTCAACCGAAAAGCCATGAAGTCAAAACAAAGGGTGAGATATTATTTTTCATCTCCAATGTGTGCTTGGAAATGGGTGAGTAAGAGATTTTTTCAGGCCTTTTTCATGAAAACCATGAAAAAAGGCACAGTCCTGATTTCAGAAATGCTTTTCCAATCACAGTTCGGACACTGCCAATTCTTGAATTTGACCTGTGTGAGCATACCCCTTAAAAAAAATGCTCCAATAACACACAGACTAAAAAACCACAGCTAATAAATAATGTTCTGATCATAGAATGGTTTGGGTTGGAAGGGACCTTCAAATATCATCCAGTTCCAACCCCCCTGCCATGGGCAGGGACACCTTCCACTAGACCAGGTTGCTCAAAGCCCCATCCAACCTGACCTTGAACACTTCCAATGACGGGGCATCCACAGCTTCACTGGGCAGCAAGATCTCAAGATTGCTATTAAATAGGAGATTTCCTTTTCTTATACTAACTTTCACTTAATTCACTCCAGATAAGAGTCACATTTTCAAACTGCTACTTAGCCCTTGGGTTTCTACCACCCTTTGTCATGCCAAGAGGGTCCTGTCCCCCAGGTAATTTGGCTGAAAGCAGAAAACTTAACTGCATTTTAAAAACTCAAGGTCACTTGGTCCTTCCAAAGGGCTGCTTTCAGTAAAGTACTTAAATGTAGGTTTGACTTCAGTTAAATTATTTCCTGAGCGGGGCCTAAGAGAAGTCAACTCCAGAAAGAAAAAGACTTCTATAAAGGTTTCCAAATTTGGGCTCAAAAGCATAAAAAAGCAAGCGATTGATTTAGCAGAGCAACTCAAATATTCCTCATTAAGCACAGAACCTCATTAGTCTGTGCTGTGGTGAAGACAACTCCTTGTGGACAGGTGGGAATTACTCCATGACTCCTGCTTTGGAGTAACTTGTCTGACTTAAAAATAGTGGAAGGTCCCCTCCCCTGTCCTTGCTGGAAGCTATTTGACAGAAGCTTCCGTGTTTAATTTACATTGTATCCTCATCTACATGAATCTTCTACCATTGGCAGCCCTTGGCTATAAGCATTTCCCCCATCTCCCCACCTCATGTAGATGAGGTGTTCAACCTCAAAGGGATGGACAGGGGATGACTAGGTTCGTACTCATGCCACCCACGTGCTTTGATGGCTTTCTCCTCTCCAGTTCTCTCCAGCCAGGCAGGAAGGTCCTGGATGTGTGTGTGTCCGCCTCCATCCAGACCCTTCTGTACAATATAACTGGAGCCATGGGCTGGGTACGAGTTTGGCCAAGCGACAACAGAGGAAACCAGACAGAAGGGAGGTGTGGAGTGATGGTACTCAACAGCAGGGAAGGGAAGGATCTTGGCAGTCTAGTCATGGGTTTTTGTCAAAAAAAAATCATGGCTAATGGAGGAACTCAAACGAGAAGTGGCTCTGTGGGTGATAAGGGGAAGCCTCCTTCCAGTGAGATGAGCAGAAGGAACAAGGGAGATGCTTTTGGAAAGGTAAGAGGTGAAGAGGACAGACATTGTTGGCTGAGCTATAAGAGCAATAAGGCTCTGGACACCAAGAATGAATGGAGTGGGTGTTGTTTCTGTCAATAAGGACAAGTAGCCTGTGCTAGATATGAGTAAGAGGGAGGCAAAGAGGGGGATAGCATGGTTAAAGCAGTGGACTGGGAAAATTATTTTCGTACCAGCTCTCTGGAAGGATGGGGAAGAACTTGCCAAGATTTGAGACAGCAAAGAGAGCAGAGCTCCAGGGTAGGGGCTGAGCTACAGAGGATGAACGCGTTACCCATCAGCCTGGATGGTAGGATGGTTCAGAGGAGAGGCAAAGGAGGATGCAAAAGAGCATGTGGCTTCAAGTAAGGTTTCCCGGAGATAGATGGGGAGTAGTGGAGAAGGGAATAAAGGACGGAGCTTGGCTGAGCTTTCATGGAAAGCTGGAAGAGGTGGATGACAAATACATCCCAATGGACACACTGCAGCAGAGGTAGAAAACAAGTGGGCAAACTGGGAAAACTAAGGGAAAACAAGATTTTATGGAGGAGAGTGCAGCTGGTACTGTCAATGATAACCAGTACACCAAGGCTCAGGCAGAATTGTTCCTGAGTTTGGCTGAGTAGAGCTTGCTGCATCTTTGGAAGAGCCATTTTAGGGCGGTGTGAAGGGCAGGAGCTGGACAGAAGACACTAGGACAGACCCAGAGTCCGTCAGTGCCACAGGAAAGCAGGGGATGGTAAAGACACGGCACGGGAGATCCAGACACCAAACAGGACACGGTTGCTGATGTTTCTGCATCTATGACATGGAAGGAGGAGAGAGGGATAAGCAGGGGGAAGGGGAAGGCAATCTTGGCGAGATAGCATGCGGTATTCAGAAAATATTAGAAGCCATCAATGTGCAGGTATCACAGCAATGAGGATTGTAAAATTCCTGGGATTAGTATTAAGATATAATTCATGGCTCAAAAGTACTTTGCAACATAGACAAATATTCACAATGGTGGGCATGAAGTTAATGGCAGAGTTAGGAAGGGAAGAGCTTAATACAGGCCCCTTGCCTGGGAAGTATTTGCTGACAAGCACATGGAAACTGCTGGGTTTTGTACACTGAGCAGCAAAAGGTAAATCCTCTTGTATGTTTCAACATGCCTGATCTCTTCTCCATACACAGATTTTTACCTGGGGCATAGCCGGGGCTGCTGGTTGGATACATGTTTGGGTTGTAGGCTGGGGCAGCGGTGGGATAGCCCGTCGGATAACCTGCAATGAGAAAAAAAGAGAAATTATGCTTTTGTCAACAGGGAGAGAGAAAAGGACAGCATCCCTGGGAAGCAATAAACAACCTGTGTGAGCAAAGAGGCCAGCGGCACAGCTGAGAGGTAAAGCACAGATGTATTCTCAGTTGGCCAGGGTACAGGAAGGACTGTGAATGCGCTCTATAGATTTACATGTGACATCATCAGTATTTCATCTTTATTCCTCTAGAAAACAAGGACGATAACCAGAATGCAGAATGCAGGAATGTTCACTGTGCTCTGAAGAAAACTACCAAGAAAATACACACACTGAATGCAGAACTCAGCTACAAAAAAACCACCAGCGCTGCAGTATTTGAAAGGTTTTCCTTGGCTGCTTTCAGCCATCATAGCTTGATCATCGTACCACTTTTTGCGTTGTAACAGCAGAGCTCAGCACCCAGCCCAAGTCCTCGGTGCTCAGCACTTCCATTAACCAGAGCTTCTTGCTAAAGGGAAGGTAGAGACATTGCATGAAAACATGCCAGCCCTTATATTCACTCATGGCTGCACAACTGCCATCCCTGGGAGGGACCCAATTACCTGCCAGGCCACCTGGAAGGAACACGCATGGCAGCTTGTACCCTTTGAAGCCGCATGAGGTTTTAATGGGCACTTTAGAAAAGGTTGCAGAGCATCTTCAATTTTCATCATCTTCACTCAGATCGGTCACAGGGAGTTCAGGGGAAATAATCTAAACAGTCAGCTACATGGAGGCTTGGAAATCACCGTACGCTGCAGACCCAACTCCCTGTGTGCACCCACACACAGTGCAGATGTCTTGCACCAAACTCTTACTTCATTAGAAGTTCTTGTCCTCTACAAAGACCACAGACGACAACCTCCGCACCTTGGTCCCCTCTGTTTTTGCTTTTGTTTACTGCCCTACTTCCATTTCTTGGAAGTCTTCCTGACTGAAAACAGTAACACTCGAGTAACTCCATCCTTTCTTACATGCTCCTGCGTAAATCCCTCTGACAGACCGAATGGGACATGTTAATCTTCCTTTGCTGGCGGAGAGTTTGGCTTTGGCTTTGCTGTGCTTCACGGCCATGGCCACCGCCCCGGTTTATCTGTGCATCTCGTTGGCCATCGTCCCAGAGCAGAGCCAACCCAACGGCAGACAAAATAACCCTTGGAGAGTCTTTCTACGCCAAGCTCCACTGACACTGTCCGCTGGTTGCCAGCAAAGGCTGGAAGAGGTAATTAGCAGTCGATTCACACCCCATCTTTTTTTTTTTTTTTTTTTGCTTTATTAAATAAAATTGAGTGTGGGCCTTTCCTCTCCCTTTCTGAGCAGTAAGACAAACACATCGCAATCGCTTCCTCCTATGCCCCAAAGCTCACTGCTCTTTGACTATGTGCAGATTTCTAAAACCTGGCACCCGTTACACAGCTGACTACTGCGGCAAAATTTTGAGGTTCATTTGAATAAATCTAATTCAACAATCATGACCACTGTACTGGAATAAATGACTGTATGTTCTACCCTCTCATTTTCATCAGTGATATATTTGGCTTCTAAATCAGGTTAATTAAAAATTGCTGTAGTTAATGTTGGATAAGCAGCAGTTTAACAGATTTTATTTTTTTTTTTTAGGCTACATAAAACTATGTTGTCATCATACTCAGGAATATATACAGCCTTTTAGCAATCAAGAAGCTCCTCGGAAAGTTATTTGCAGATCCAGTGATTGCAAGCAGAACATTAATGATGAAGATCTTAAATCAGAAATATGCTTGCCTACTCTCTGCTTCATTAGAAGATAACAATTTCTTTCCCAGTATATTCATCGCTCCAGGGTCCTCCTATTATCTGCTCGAGCTCAATGATCCCGCTTTGCCTCCTGACTAATCTGGCTAGGGGTGTTAAACGAACTCCAGCTCACTTCTTGACCACACCAAGCATATTTTCCCTATAATTCTCTCAATCGTGTTTCTACATGGGGTTTTACCTCCTCAGCACACAGTTTAGTAGCTGATGGCTGTGTGTGCGTGCCATGGTGTTGGGAAGTCCCTTGCTCATCAACTAAGGATGAGATCTAGATGATAGCCTTTTGGGGCACCAAGGGGTTCTTCTGGTCTTTGCTGCTGGTTAATCCCCCCCAAGTAAGTCTTGAATCCCATGAACTGCTGCAGTAGTCCTTAATAATAGTCCTTAAGTAATAGTTCTTAAATCAACAACCATGAAAAACATAGTTCTGTGTGGCTACATGCAGCAAAAGTTTAATCTGTGCCCTCCGAGATATCACCAGCAGACACACACTACCATATTCAGCAAAAAAACCTTCTCTTTTACTCGGACCAGAATTTTCAACATTAGGTTTACAGGCGAAAAACAAGCCTGAAATAAATCAGACCACTTTCAGACCACAGGAAAACTGTGGCTTTGGGTAAGCTTTTCCATGCAGCCCATTATTGAAAGACTTCACAGTTATTTCAGGCAGATGGAGACAACCATATATTTAGGTCTTCTTTCTTTTTTGGGGGGTTTAACTTATGCTTGGTAGGACTGCGTCTTGCTTACTGTGGTATCTTTTGTTGTTCTGAAAGAAAGTTATGGCCATTTTCAGAATAATTTCATTTCAGATAAATACCGTTTCTATCAAGGAAGCTTTAATAGCTTCGGATGCGAAAAGATGCAGCCAGCCCTGCTCTACTCTATCTTCCACTCTGATCTCATAAACTTTGATAAGTGCTGACCTCCAGCAAGAAAACTTGTCCCTTCTATTTCAAGGGGAAACGGAGATGGGAAAGGTACAGGAAAATTAATGTGGTTTGCTCCTTTTTTGGACATACTAAAAGATAAGAAAGTAGTAGAATCTGGGGCAATTTGTGCCAGGGGAAACATGCTTGAAAATTCCCAGCACTCAAAACCCACTGGGTTTAAAAATACATGAGACGGTTTTATACCTTATTGGTTTTTGAGCCGTTAGGATTTATTTTGTTGGATCTTCTTCATCCCCCAAATGACCACAAACAAGCTTCCTCAGGAAAGCAAAAGCTGCAATCCCCATGATGGTCCCCATGTCTTACATCCCCTAGGGTAGAAGACAAAGCCTGGATCTAACGACCAGGGATGAGCTCAGGAGAGGTGGCAGCACCAAAGCATCTGGCATCCTGCTCTGATTTTGCCCCTGGATACCCTAAGAGATCTCCAGTAAATCCCTGTCCCTCCTGCTGACCCTGCTCCCCTCCTACCACATCTGTCTTGCTTCTTCACCTTGAATCAAAAATAACAGCAAGTGGGCCAAACCCACTTGTTTTATGTTGAGTGCTGCTAATCTTCATGGGCTTCCTGCTGGAGACATGAAAAAGTCAGGGACAGAAAGAAAATATCCTTTACTTTCTACTTGTACAGATCTGCACATGATGGGACCCTGTCTCTGCTGGGGCTTGGAGCCTTATTACAGCAATGATACAGAAGGAAAGAAAAATGAGATGAAAACATATTGAACAAAATTTATTAGAGTCCTCACAGAAGAAATCAAAAGTTGTTTTCTTGCTTTATTTTAATTTAATATCATCTCCACAATCAATAGGAGTAGGAAAGCCAGTGTTCATTTAATGTTCTCCCCAAGGAAAATATACAGCACTCCAACTCGGAGAAGCACTAACTGAACTGCTTTAAAAATTACGACTCAATAACTGGCTGTGCAAAGTGAAGAGCACACAGGGCTGCATCAAGTAGGTATTTTAAAGCTGTCTTTAATTTTTCATGTATTTCTAAATGTTTCTATACCATTATTTCCAGCTCTGCTCACCCCTGTCCTCTTTGGTGCAATGCTGCTTTTGATTACTGGCTTTTAGGCTACGAGTCCCAGCTACCCACCCCCTCTTTTTAACATGCACACCTTTAGGAGATGCACTAGTAAAGGTGTTAATGAAATAATTCTAGAAAGAGTGGCATACAGAGCCTTCAAATGTGTTTAACCACCAGCTTTGCTTAGCCCAGGCTCCTTCGTGATTATACTCAGAACACCCATAATAAAGCAGTTAGCTTAAATTTCTAGCTATATATATTTTACTGCCTACATGGAAGACAGATGCGTGTGCAACTGTACACACAAGCTCACCGCAGACCGCTTCTGCACGAGACAAGAAATGGTTGGATGGGGCATTTAAGACAGCTCTTTCCATTCTGGCAGCCTTCTGGGATAGCTTATTCCTGGTCTCGAGGTACCGAGCTCCTATGCGGATGCTGTGGTTGTTCTGTACGTCAGTAGACAAAAAATGCTGAATTACTGGGGAGAAATGAGAGGGCAGGAGAAAAAACCACAGAGATGTCAGCAGGCAAAGGGCTGCCCTCGCAGGAAAGGTTAGCTGCAGGGTGGGGAGGATTAAAGAATTGAACAGGCAGCAATAGAGGGGAAGGGTATATTTGGGCTCATTCAAGGATTGGATTTGTTATATTCTCTTAATTCGCTTCGGCATCTGAAATTCAGGGCGCTCATACCCAGCCCCAGGTGCAAACCAGCTCCAGCTCATCCTTCCCACCAGTCACTGGAAAAAACCTTGCGACACCCTGTAGGTTGGCACCACCAGGCTCCATAGGACCATGCACAAGGGACAAAGTGACATTAAAACCCCATGACAAAGGCACCTGTGGCAAGTTTTAGAGATGAAGTCCCAATTCAAAGGTCTCCTCCTCATTTGTCTGCTTCCTCTAAAGTAAACTTCAGCATACACTGCCCATCCTCACTGTAAATGAGCAACCTGCATCCACAGAATCACAGAATGGTTTGGGTTGGAAGGGACCTTCAAAGATCATCTAGTCCAACCCCCTGCCATGGGCAGGGACTTCTTCAATGAGATCAGGTTGCTCAAAGCTCCATCCAACCTGGCCTTGAACATTTCCAGGTATGGGGCATCCACAGCTTCTCTGGGCAACCTGTTCCGATGTCTCACCACCCTCATCATAAAGAATTTCTTCCTTACGTCCAATCTAAACCTACCCTCCTTCAGTTTAAAACTATTACCCCTTGTCCTGTCACTGCAGGCCTTGGTAAAAAGCCTCCCTCCATCTTTCTTAGAGCCACCTTTATATATTAAAAGGCTGCAATAAGGTCTCCCCAGAGCCTTCTCTTCTCCAGGCTGAACAACCCCAACTCTTTCAGCCTGTCCTCATAGCAGAGGTGTTCCAGCCCTCTGATCATTTTTGTGTCCCTCCTCCGGACCCGCTCCAACAGGTCCCTGTCTCTCCTGTGCTGAGGACCCCAGAGCTGGACGCAGAACTGCAGGTGGGGTCTCACCCGATTGGAGCAGAGGGGCAGAATCCCCTCCCTCAACCTGCTGGCCACGCTGCTGGTGATGCAGCCCGGGAGATGACTGGATTCCTGGGCTGCGAGCGCACATTGCCAACTCATGTCCAGTTTTCATCTACCAGTATCCCCAAGGCCTTCTCCTTTATCGCCCAACCTGTATGGATACCGGGGGTTGCCCCGACCCATGTGCAGGACCTTGCACTTGGCCTTGTTGAACTTCATGAGGTTCACCTGGGCCCACTCCTCAAGCCTGTCCAGGTCCCTCTGGATGGCATCACTTCCCTCTAGCCTACCACTCCAATCCAGATTTGAAAAAATGGAGTGAATTTACAAAAAGACAAAACTGCAGATGCATTATTATGATACCCTTTGATAGTGAAGAACCTCCTTAGGTTAACCAGCATCTTAGCCAGGCTGCGAGCCTGCCTCTGTAAGCTTTAGGTCTGATCCTGGAGCTTCAGAGACACCAACATGTGTTATCAAGCAGAGATTAGGCCACATTTCCCCCCAGATTTCATTCATGTTTCTAATTGTGTCACCTACCGTGCATATTTCTTACACCCATCTCACACAGCCTTCTGAAGGCACACTATAAACCTTGATATATGGTAAGATTCATGCCCTCTTGTCCTCCTGTTTCTGGATATGGGCTCTCCTCTGTGTACAAACATCACAAAAGCCATGTCCAAGAGACAGTGGGGTGCTCAGGAACCACTGTGGACTTCAGGGGACCTTCCCTGGGGCTCTGCCACTCACTTCTCCCCTCCAGCCCTGCTGAAATGGAAAAACAACCCCGTTGTCCACACACCCAAGGCACACAGACGTTAAAAAGTGGAGCAGACAGAGCACTTCAGAGTACTTAGAAAAGGAATCAATACAGTGATCTGAACCTGTCATGCTGAACTGGTCTGGTCATCCCATACCAAAGTCCTTCTCAAAAGGTGCTTGCTGGTTTTGAGCAGCCCAAACTCCACACGTTCACCCAGGGTTTGGCATGTGCCAGCAGCATCTACCATAATCCATCCACTCACAATTTCACGCCACATATGGGTGAGCTTCTGGCTCCAGATCACAAGCAAAATTGTCAGGAGCATCTAAATAAGATACCAGTCAATGCAGCACTGAAAGTCCACAAGTGCTAGGTCTCTGCAGGACTTAGGTACTCCTGAAACTCTTGAAAAAGAACTTGCTTCTCTTTGGCTAGAGAGCCCAGGTGGTTTGGTCCGTACTTCAGATCTTCCACCAGTGATTAGGTAAATGAATTGTCACTTACAACACTGATTTCCAAAATGTGCCATTTAATTTTTCAAGAATAGTTTCTGTTGGCCATTATCTGATTAGGATTTAAATTGCTACCAGCAGCCTAAATTAATTTACAAGACAAAATATTCTCCTTATTCCTTTTTCCTAGCAAGTCTCGAGGAGTGATACAATCCTAATAGCGGCCATATCACAGGGATTTTTACAGGGACAGATAATAAAGTCCCTTATCTAACTGCAGGACAAGGCACTATAAAACCAACCACACTTCAACTCGTTGAACAACTGCCACCAAGGACTCCAGCTCACCGTCGCTCAGACACTTGCTGCATTATCCCAAGGGGTCCTTAACTACCAACATTCAACGGACTAAAAAGCCGGGCAGCCACACAAAACTGTTCATATTGTGTCATTTGTTGCTCCAAGGTGGATAAATTCAAGGGACCATTTTACTAATTCTCCCCTTTTAAACCCCTAAACCACTGTATGCCAGTTTGTTTCTGCTGAGCGATAGCTATGAAGCTGCAACAGCTCAAGGAACATTTTGTCTTTATGATCACCTCTTCAGGTCAGCCCTATGAAGCCAAAGTATTTTCACCTGCAAAATACTTTCATGTTGTATTTTAAGCCCATCTACCATTTCTCATTCTTTATTGCCTAGACCTCAGAAACTCTTCAAAAATATTATTTATGAGTACCTTCTCAGGACAGAAATGTGACAATCTTCAGGTCTTCAATTTCACACCACTGTAAATCCATTCCCTCTAGACTGATTGGGAATTTATTCTTGCAAAAAGTCACATTCTGTGACATGAATGTGCAAATTTGGTAGTTGAGGAATTACCCCAGAGCTGAGAAACTGAAGAGCAGACACCGTATAGGCTTCCTGGAGTAGCTCCACCAAAGCCTCCACCAGCCAGACTTGCAGCAACGCTCTTGAACGTTGATTGCCGGTAGCAATGACACCAGAAAGAATGAGCCTAATTATCACTGGGGGGCACAGAGAAAATAGCTGAGAAAGACATCTGGGAACTAATTCTGCATTGGAAATCAAGCCTCCAGGGATGAAGAGCTACAGCATTTCGGAAATGACATGCAGCATAAATTTAAACAAACCTTGCTCCCCCATGGCATGAGCCTTTCTCCATCCAGAAGGCTGTCTTTTCAGTCCACCTTGCTCCTCACACAGCCGCAGAGCTTGGGGCTTGGGCCATGAATCTCCTCCTGCCTTTTGGGGAGCTGTCCCCCAGGGAATATCCCTCGGTGTATGGGAGGTAGGGAGGTGACCTCTGAATGGCTTCTTACAGAGGGCATTTTATACAGCTTTCCTGTTCAATGGGAACTATTTAAAACATTACTTACTTATATCAAAGATTAATTGCTCCAGATTTATCCCACCTAAGTTAGGTGTGTAGCTGCCTTGATACAACACTGTTGCCTACCTGGTACACAGCAGGTATTCCTGCCACATCACTTCAGATGTTCACGGCCAGCCTGTTCATCCCCTTCCATAAGCCATGACCCAACACTACCAGGCTGCTCTTTTTATGGGTCCAGCTGCCTTGGTGGGCACGGGGGCTGCACCAAGGTCAGCGGAGAGCAACGCTTCTAAGACCAAGCACCTGATTTACCAGCCAGGAGCCCTCTGTCACAAGTGACTTACAGACTAAGGGCTCTTAGGATGCTACAGGTACGAAGACTGTCAGTGTGTTTTAAGACGTTACCGTCCTTCAGCTAGAACTCGGGTCAAACTCAGTCCTAAAACATCAAGACACATCTCATCCATTAGACTTCACTTACCCCCAGCTTAATTCGGCCTCATGCATTTTAAAAGGCAAATCTATTCTACTGGAACTCCTTTTATAGCTCAAAATGTACATTCCCCAATTCACAGACTTTTCCAAATCAAATTTAAGTCTAGAAGCAGTCTCCAACTCAGGAGGACAGAGCTGAAACCCTCCTAAACTGATTTCTATTTTGTTTTATGCTTAACACTTTAAATTATATGAATCTGAGTAAATCCTGTTTTGCCAGCTCACAAATGCAACTACAGCAGGAAGGATGGCATAAGCTTTTCTTTCTTCCCTAATCAAGCAGAACCATTTAACAGTAGAATCAGGCACAGCGATTGCACGCACTTCCATGTCAAGCTCTACCCAAACTTCTCCCGCGTGCTGCTCCTTTGCCATCACAAAGGATGAGCATCCAGATCTGCAAATGCACCTTGATGCTGCAGGGAGCCCAGAGGCTGGGCCAGGTTTCCTTTTACACTAATCATCCCACATTACTGCTGGTATCCCATCACTCACTCGCCACCTTGCCATGAAACTATTCCAGCCCACTCATGCTAAATAGATGTAAAAATAGAGGAAAAGCTGAAAGCAAGGGTGGAACCGTTCTGCAGAGCAAGTTAATGGATGGTGGAGAATCCAGCATTTCTGAAGTCTCTGAGGATAATAAATACATTCATTCCCATGAAAAACTGCCACCCCCTTATTACTGTTTCAAGCCTCATCAGCCCAAGAGTAGAGTAGTCAAATGAACATGTATTCAGCAGACAGAGCAACTGTTTTAAAAAAAGATTTGCTCTAGCATTTGACAACCTGCTTGCTTTCCTGGAGACCTTTTACAGTTGGTTCTTTTTTCACCCGAAAGGTCCTTTTCCTTATATAAGCAGCAACTTATTTTTTGCTCGTTACCTCTGGCCATGCAAAACCAATCTTCATGTGGACTGTAAAGGCACCCACAGCTTTGCTGGTGCTGTTGTTTCCCATTTTTAAACCTGATGTCCATACAGACCAGCAGCTGCTGACGCTGAGTTGCCTTCAGCGTGCCAGGGAATTAAGAGACTTTACAAGACCAAAAAGATATTAAGAAAATGACAGAAGCACTGTTTTGTGCATACTTTGCCTTCATTTTCTCTTGCTCAGAGAAAACTTGCTTTCAGACCATTTTTTAAGGTTCAGTATGGTTGCAAGCTGTTGGCCCAAAGAGGTGATTCCCATTTCCATTCTTATTTCAGTTCCATCTCAGTTTTACTTCCCACCTATGTCCAGAAGAAACCTCCCAGGCCTTATGGTAGCTTTCTGGGTTCAGGATGCATTTATATGAGCAAAACTCATCTTGAAAACTAGGAGCAACTGTCCAAAAATATTAGGGAGATAGTTTGATTATTTAAGGCACATATTATAAATAAACCATAGTGACAGAACTTGACAGACTGTCAATCAATATAACTTCTGGGCAAGAGACATGTGTCATATCCTTTCCTATGTTGAGACAAGTCTCTATGGGAAAGAAGTTCTAGAAAACTGTTTAAGTCACACAATATGAATGCTCCCTGCAATTATTTACTTCATTCTATATTTGACTAATCCAAAGCAAGATATGAACAGCCTCTAATGGTAAAATAAAATTGTTTGTTGCTCCAAAGAAAGCATAAGCCCGAGATAAAGAAGCCATTACAGTTTTTCTTAAACACTGAACTGTGGCCCCACCTTATCCGATAATGTTCCCCAGAGAAATATTTAGCTGGAAGGATTAAAATAAATTATGATAGCAGAAGACTGCTAAACTTGAAGTAGACCAAGTAGTATTCCTCCTATTCTCCCTAAGATAAGCCCTGAAGAATAATGATTTTCATTCTTCCTCAAAGGAATCCCAGTTGTGGAGAGAACCAGCTTGCCATCAGTCTGCAGCTAAAGCCAGACATCCACATCAACGCTGGGTAAGCACTAATATGCCTGCCCAGAGCCAAGTAGAAAAGACTTATGAGGCCAGGGTTGCTGGGAGAGGACAGATCTTTTATTAGAGAAGCTGACATAACTGCAAAAAAAGGGAAACTTTTTCAGGCACAAAAGTCCATCTGCAGCTCGCTCTCAGGAGAACTTGTCATCATTTAGTTCCTTGCGCAGAAGACCAGGCAGTGCGGGAAAAGCAAGTTTCGGAAGTAAATGCTGATAGTCCCTGCAGCGCTTTAGCCCTGACGGGCTCTGGATGTAAGCAAGAGGACAGACCATGCTGCCAGAACAGCAGGAGCTGTACCGTACCATCACATAATCAAGCACACCCTTGCAGAAGATGGTACTGGGGAAGAGCAAGAGGTAAACATACCAAGGAAAGGCCCATTGCTGGAGAGCAAGCTGAATTGAGAAGGTTATTATTTATCAATAAGCTGAGCTGAGCACAAACACTGGGAGATATTGCTTGATCACTAATAATTTGTTCAAATGACAACCGTTGCTGAGGTTACAGCTGGGCTTCAGGAAGGGCCTCATCAGCTTAATGAAGGACATTAACCTACCAGCAGCTGATGACTGTATTGCTGTCCTAGACCTGCTTGTAAACCTTTCCTCTTCTGAATCACCTACCAGAGGATTAACACAAGGCATGAGTGTGCATTGCCAAGACCTGAATAGCTTTGGTAGGATCATCCCTGGTCCTTGTGGAGATCCCGCAGCAGTGATGTGATGGACAAAATGGGCTTTCCCTCTGAGAAGCTGTGCATAAGTTCAATTTAAAATGTAATGCCTGTTTCCTCCCCAGGAAAATTATCTCAGTAAACAGTGTTTCTCTTGCTCAGGCAAACAAAACTGTTCCTATATTCTTCCATAGGACATATAAAAGATGGCTGTCAGGCCCTCAGATTAGTTGTAGGGACAGCGCATGGACCAAGAATGAAAAAGTCAAGGACTCTGCAAAACCTCCTTCCTAAAGCAGAGCCAGTAGCACTGGGTTGTGTTGTAGGCTGCACAAGAGTCAGCCACAAAGAGATGAACCACCTGGCACAGTCAAGGTAGAAGAAATACTGATACTGCTGTCGGCCAGGTCGTGCCAAACCCCCTCCCTGTAGAACTGCTCTCTTGGGATGCGATCGGTAATAGATGCTCTGCTGTAAAAGAGGATGCTACTGGTAAAAGTGTCACTGTTTAGTAGCCAACGTGAGAAGCATAAAGCCAAACTGCAGGTGTGTAAAAGGCAAATAGCAGCTTTTTATAGCTATGAACATTAAGACTCACAGAAATGAAGAAAATTTCTGCACAGAGAACACCAGAACTTGGATGAGGACCTGAGATCCCAGACTGATGGTGTACCTGATGCCCAGCACTTCTTAACCTCTCAGCCAAGGTAGCACGAAAAGCCGAAACAGGGCAAAGCAGATCCCATCCCAAGTCTCTTACCATGATGAGGCACAACAAATTCTTACTCAACTGACATGAGGTGTGGGTGATAGAGATTGGGACAACACATACCAGCAGCTGTATTGGATCAAACTAAAGGTCTGTCTAGTCCAGTGCCCTGCCTCTGACAGGGGCCAAAACCACTCCTAGGATGTCTGAGGAAGAGAGTAGGAAACATAAATGTTTATGAATTCCCTCCAATACACTCCCAGCCTACAGCCGTTTACAGTTTGGGGAGTTCCTATGCTAGATACTATTTTCACCACATTTATTATTTATTATTCATTATTCATTATTTATTATTTCTCTCTTAGTGGGTTTCTTTTCCATGGTCTTATCAAGTCTTCCCTTTCAGCCTTGGATCTCCACAGCCCAAATACTTGTTGAAGAAACTCCATCTTTGGTTTGTTGCAAACATTTATTTCACTTTCCTTCATTTGATGACTCCTAGTTTTTGTACTACAGAAATGGAGAATGACTTATTTTTAGGGACCGTGTCACCCATGGCTCTATTGACCTCTCTCATATTCCCCTTGGTTGTGTCTTTCTTAGGCTGAAACTTTCCAGGTTACTCAGTCGCTCCCCTTACGGAAGCCTTTCCAGACCCTTATTTGCCCCCATTGTCCTTCTCTGTACCTTTTCCAGCTCTCCTAAAGCCTTTCTGAGATGGGGGCCAAAACCACGCAGAATGTTCCAGAGCTGGGTGAACCAGGGAGATGCCCAGAGCTGTACTGGCAAGCTCTGGTCTTCAACTCCTTTCCCGATTAATTCCTACTGTAATATTTGCCTTTTTGGACAGGTGCTGAGCATTGAGCTGATGTTTTCATGGCACTGGCTGTCATGGTCCAGGACCCTCCTCCTGAGTGGGAATGGTCAGCTCAGACCCCAGCATTTTACATGTGAGATTAAGACTCCTTTTCCTCACATGCATGACTTCACATTCACCTATACTGAATTTCATCTTTATGCAAGTCTCACAAGAGGCTACTGCAAACCTTCACACTCAGCCCTCATCTTCTATTGGCCTGATTAATTTAAAATTAGCACTCCTCAGCACTCCTTCCCTTTCCCTGGTCACTTCTGAAAGTGCTGAACAAACCTAGCTCCCACCGACCTCTGCCAAATGCCAGGACCCCTTCACGAGAAAAGCCTGTTACTTACTCCAACCCCCTCTTTTTATCTTTTAATAAATTACTTATCCTGGCAAGGACCTTCTCTTTCCTCCCATGATGCTTAGTTTCTCTACAGATCTTTGCTGAGGGACCTTGTGGAACCCCTTGGAAATGCCACCTCCTTCCTGCGGGGGCTTGCTGACATCCTTGGAGAATGGCAGTAGGTTTGTGAGGTTTTGGCACATACTGTCCTAGGACTAAGCTACTTCTTTCCTTCTTAATCTTTGTTATTTTCAAAATCTTTACTTCAAAAGACAGTGAAATATGTTCTCTTCTGCAGAGTAATGAGGATGAAGCACAACTACTTCATCAGGCCCTTAACTCAGCCGATATCTTAAATTTAAAGGAAAATAGAGTGACTGTTCCTCTTCCTGCTCACAGTGACTATACATAGCTCATTTTTCATCCTGTCCAGAGGCTTTTTCCTCTGTCTTTCCTTGAATATTGTAGAAAGCATCTTCTGGGGCTGTTATAACATTTAGAAGGTCAGCAAGGGTGTACAGCAGGTGAGGATATGCCACAGCAGGGCATCTGAGATGGCAGCTGAACTGATCCAGAATGACAAACTAAAGGGAGGTTACAGTCACAGAAGTGACGGGGTTGCCTTTTTTTTCTGAAGAAGTCTACTTTCCCGTGTGTACTCAGTCAGATCTGGTTACTTCACCAGCAGAAGTCGCCTTCTGCTCTCACTGGCTTATAGATGTGACGTGGTTCAGGGAAAGTGAGCTGGAGCCTTGCTCAATTCATGTATCTTTAATGGAATAATTACTTACATTCTTAATACTGAATCTGCATTTCTTTCTCTGAACTGAAACCTGCACTGAAGTGCAGAGGTTGGAAGGAAAAAAAGCTGCAGTAAACTGAAATTTGGGGAGATGTATGTGAAGAGAAGGAAGATGAGGACATCATGTTTCTGGTGCTGTTTCTCTACCTTCAAGTGAAAGTTGCCTGGTGCAACTCTGACACAGAGAAGGCTCCACCGTGGTGAATTTTAAGCATCGGATCCTCCTTGAGATCCTTCCCTAACCAAGGAGGAGACAGAGCATCCTTCTGGCCCCAGAGACATCCCTTCTCCTCCAGCAACCTGGGAGTCCAACCCACGAACACCCGCAAGTCGCTCCAGTTTCATACATGATGCTACCGAAGCCCAAATGCTTTTCAATCATGAATTCACCATCTCCCTGCAATCTTGCAGAGGACGAGGCAAGCCTCACGCTTTCAGAAGCTGGCGCTCCCGATCCCCTTCTGCTCTGGCAGAGTTTCTATGGCAACTCTAGACGGGTCTTGAAGGGAGGATTTCTGGTAGGCTCTTTCTGGAGGAGTTTGTAATGTAGATGCAGGCAGGCATAAGAGCAAGCCTGCACTCTCCGTGCCCTCAGGTTATAGGTTATGGCAGGGTATTTACAATAACTGCTCAGAAAACAGCCCTTTGTGATTTCCAAAATGCACTTGTTCATCTGACTAATTTTCAATTCAGCCTTTTCAGCTCTGCTCCCAAGCCAGGAGGAAAAAAAAAAATCATTTCAAGCCTTGGCCTTTTGCTCCAGATGTAAGTTTTGCTCCATGACAAACAGCCCAGTGTGTGCAAGACCTCCGTCCTTCCAGACGGAAAATGAATCAGCTTCAGTGTGCATCTCTGATGCCTTTTTAGACTTTGGAATTGGGAATTTGCTCCTGTTTCATATCTATCGTAATTCCTTTCTTCTGCCCGGTTGGCATTTACGACAACTGGGTCCAAAATATTCCTTGTTTCAATGACAGCAGCATCTGGATCTGGAAAGGGCTTCCCGTGCGCTAGATACCTGCAGACGCGTCAAAAATCGGTCTGTTCCCACAACTTTGCAATGTGAAGAAATGGTTGAAAAGGCTGGAAGAAGGAAGGGAAATCCCAGTTTCAAAGCCAGAGATGCTGACACGCCGAGGAACAAGCTAGCTTGCCACGAGTCACCCAGAAACTTCAAGCTGAGTGGAAGATGACCCTGTTTTGTCTGTTTGGCACAAGACTATCCTCCCACTTCATTTGTCATCACTCAGTGTTGTAGAGACACAGTTTGAATGTTTTCTGGGACAAGTTGCCGTTTTCTGATAGGAGGGGTTGTCGCTACAGACCTCATGGGACTAGCACTGCATGAATTGAGGAGTTAAACTTGAGTAATAGGTGTCAGAAAGGCTTTTACAGACTGTTAGTTTTACAGGACAAACAGCAAGGCATTTGCTTGGAAAAGAAGTGATGGCAGAAAGCTCCTCACCTGGCCACACATTACTTTTAGTTTTTCTTATTCAAGATGCTTGAATTTAATTTGCCAGTGTTGGACCTACCTTAAAAACGGTATTCCAGGTGTGCTGCCAAAGCCAGGTCCTCAGCGCTGCTGGTTTGGCATACCCTGGGCATCCCCAGAGCATGATCAAGGATTAACGCAACAAAAACTGCCCAGTAATTAAGTCTCTTTTATAGCACAAGCGTTGTCCTGCTTCCTATCTCTGCTTTTTACACTCCATATTCTCCTCTGACATTGGCAGCGTCCTCCTGATTTCACCAGAGCTAGTCTTGATTCACACCCTTAAACAAGATCTCTGGGGACACTGAATTTCCTATTTCAGCTAATTCTAGTAATAGGCAATTCCAGGATGACCACAACAATGTTACAGAATCAAATTATTGCCCAAAAGGGCCAGTTTTAAAGGATGGACCCAGCAGTTTTCATTTGCAAGGGTTAACAAAGATAAAAATTCAAAATTATATAATATTTGGGGTTGCAAGAATAGGCCCAGTTTGAGTTAAGCTCAGGAAGACCAAGGATTTAGGGATCACAGCATCCTTAATTTGGATATTGAATTTTAAAATGCTAATTAACTTTAAAATGTCCATACGGTATTTTGGACATTTTGGACTTAGACCAGCGAAGTGAATTGCTCTCAAATACATTAGCTTTAGACAAACACAGCAGCAGATGGAGCACACACAGAATATTAACAAAACCAGTTTTTGGGTGTTAAAAGGCTTAATGGGTCTCTCGCATGTATTTGGGCCAGGAGATTAGATTCAAATTGTGCTTGGGGGAAGCTGAGAATACATAATATTTGAACTGGCAAAACTCCACAGCAGTGTTTAAAAAAAGGCTCTAGTGAAAATAAAATCTAATTTCACCAGCTCGAAAGTGGAAAGGTTCTCTTGGAAAGAGAGGAGAAATACAGTGATCTGACAAAGACCCCTTATCCCGAGATCTTTATTATTCATCTTCCAGCCAAGAGCAGGGATGAGATCCCCTGACACCGGACCAGACCCTAGAGAAACCCACAGCAGATGCAGCTCCTGCCCAACCCACCGAAAGCCAGGGAGGAAGAGCAACAGCACTGAAATCATGGGGTTATGCAGTATTTACTACTTCTGGTTCATAAACTGAATTTTTCAATCTCGTTACTTGATAAAGAAGTGTATATAAACCATGTTCTTGCCCTATAATCCCTCTCCTAAAAAAAAGAAAGTCATTTTGGGAAATGTTTTCATTAGAGATATGTTTTTGCACCAGCTGTTCTGGTAGAACTTCTCTTCAGAAAGCTTTAGAAGAAAAAAAAATATGAAAAAGCAAATAAAAATCCCTCCCCCCATCTTGTAAGTATTTTATTCCTTACAAACAGACTTCTGCCCAGAAGAAACTACAAATGTATTAAAAACCACAGCTGAGGGGTGACAGCCCCGGTATGTTTTAGCACAGTACAATTTTCATTTGCTTGCCATAAAACAATGATTTCTATGATGGTTCAACTTGGCAAAGCAATTACAGCTAATTAAGTAGATTACATTTTATGGTTGAGGTGCATTCTCCTGGCTGCTCAAGCAGATGTGATAAATTTGTGGCAGCTCCTCTTTTGCTTGTTTTTGACATGGGGAAGCAGTCAGGCTTGTTTAAAAAAAATCCCAAGACTCGCGTGATATTACACAGGCGCAATATTTTATGTGGATAAGCGGGGGATGTCTATGACTCTTGGGATGGATGGCAGATGTAGAGCCATGGAGGAGGACAGAAGGACGTTCTCCAGCATCATGCCCCAAACCCGTGACCTTGGCCAACATGGCTGGGAGAAGCTATCTGACAAACTGAAAGCTCATGGAAAACCTCCAGCGCTCACTTGCTGGGATCTAATCACTGGATCGGCAGTTCCCGTACCTGCATGCCAGAATGGCCCCACCGCTCGGAAAGGAGCCGGGCACTTATCGTGCTTCTCCCTTCCACCGCTGCCAACAAAGCGCTAGAGGAAGCTCGAGTGGATGGCTGACATGAGAGACTAAAGGTACAAGGAAAGATAGAACACAAAATGCCCTGTATGTGATTTATCAGCTGGAGATGCAGAGGAGGAAAGCGCCAACAGCACTTTCCAATTCACCCAGGCGGCCGTAGGACTGTAGGTGGGCTGCAGACCACCAAAAGCTATGGCATTAAATCAGTCCTGCCCATCCACGTGGAAGAACAGGAGGGATTTTAGTAACATATCTTGAAATATTTATAACGTTAGATACATAACAAACTCTCCTAAAATGCATAATATATGTGTGGGCGCTGCAGAGGTGGTGGATGTGTATTCATGATGCACGCAAGCCCAACTGCTCAAACCAAAAAGACAGCAAGCACGTATTAAGCAAATAAGTATTGTGGCTACGCTGTCACACGCTGTTCACATTTTTGCAGGCCTTTGACACACAAGCCCAAATCTCAAAGGATCAAAAGTAGTCCCCAGTGTCCAGATTTAATTAGGTATAACTTCCTTCCCCCTCTATGTGTCTTGAGTTAGACTAAAAGCTCACTGAAGACAGACGGTATTTTCATATTTCATAAAGCAGCGTGTATAGATCCAGCACACCAAACCTAAGGATCCCATTCCCATCCCAACTGGGTTTTACAGACAGGATTTCTTCATGATTTAAAGCTGAAACACAGTTCTTCAGGATCAGGGTCCCTCCTTAGTGACAGAACAGGTCACCCAGAGAAGTTGTGGATGCCCCATCACTGGAAGTGTTCAGGATGAGGCTGGATGGAGCTTTGAGCAACCTGATCTAGTGGAAGATGCCCCTGCCCATGGGAGAGGCCCCTTTCAACCCAAACCATTCTGTGATGGCTCAGGAACATAAGGCACCTCTCTGCAGATGGGAGGAAATCAGAAAAGGATCTCAACAGCAATTCCCAACGTGTTCATCCCAATGTCCCAATGCAGCTGGTTTTCCTCTCAGTTTCCTACAACCACTTACAACAGAGCAAACAGAGCTTTACCAGAGAAGAAATACCAGAACGCATGAAATATTTAAACCTGCGGACTTAGGTTTTCAGAAAAGGTACAAAACCATAATAAGGATCATTGCCGTGTTCCCCCATTAAATCATCCTGCCTAAGGCATCGCTTTCCCCCTACAAACCCAAGGCTTGCTGCAGCCAACCCCCCATCATTTCCTCTGCCCCAGGAGGTGGCTCCCAATGTGAAGACAAGGTCCTTGGCTCACTCTATGCCCCCTAATTTTAGAAGGGCAGACAGCTGTGTTGTGTTTAGGGAAGATTTTGTGGCTTTAACATCCTTAAAGGATTTGGAGATTTTATGCTGCGCTCCTAACTATTCTCTCAAGAATTAAATCCAGAAGTCAACTTCTCGGCAAAAACGTAGGGGACTTTGCAAATCCGTAATGAGTCATCGTGCCGCAGGTAGTGAGGCTGGCTTAAAAATAACACATCCACCAGCGTGTCTGGGAAACGGAAAAAAGAGTCACCAGTTCCCTCCAGGAATAGCAAATTATAGTAATGGACTGGGATGAAAAAGGGAAGGAAAAAAAAGAAAACCTCAGAAGTTGGAGGAGCGAAAGGCATTATGTCGAGCAAAATAAAAATCAGGTGCTTCACATCAGCCTCCTCCTGTACTGTGAGCTGCTGAGTAGATAAATTAGCTTAAAAAAAGGAAGACAACTAGTTATGGTTTGGGATTCAAAATAGCAGCATGCTTCAGTTTTACCAGCAGAACCTGAGGGCTTTAAATGAAGAGCATAGATAAGGAGAGGAAAGAGCCGTCCAGAGAAATCTCTCAGATGGTATTAAAAATTGTTACCAAAAAAGCCAACAGTAGAAAACAGCCATTAATTCATCACACCAAAATATACTTCTAAGAGATAATTTGAGGCACTTGAAACTGAAAAAATAGCAATATATCTGCACACTTATGAATTTTTCCTACACTAGTTCATGTGGGAAAGGTCTCTTTCCGACAAAATGCCCAAAGCGTGATTGCTTTCACACATGTCCCTGCCCACACCTCTGTCTTGGTGAGGACCATCCCAAACCGCGGATTTGGTTGATAGACTGTGGTCCATCATCGCTGACTCTGCAAGCTACGAAGCACTGCAAAACCATCCTTCTGCTCTGGAGCACCAAGGACATCATGATGAAGCCATACTTGAGGGTCCTGCGCAAGGACAAGGTCACCCTTGCTCTGGGTTGACTTTTCCTTGCAGACATGCCCAGAGCTGCACGTACTTGTGTAATGTTGAGGGGTTTAAGAAATGTATTACCATGTCTACATTGGTTTTGATGTACACTTGTAAAATTCTGTATATCCTTCAACAGAGGTTATGTAAGGCAACATAATGAAGTACCCAAAACTCATGGCAGGCTTCTGCTTTGTCTTTTGCGTATGTATGTTAATGGGAACAGCTGAGAAATGAAGGATCAGCTGAGGTTGTCTCTAAACTTAAAAAAAAAAAAAGAAAAAAAAAAGCTGAAATGCAACAAGTATGTATTTATCCTGACATGTTTTCTCAATATCAACATTACCAGCACAGCACACAGTCTTTCACCAAAGGTTTAGCAGGCAATGGTGCTACGTTCTCCTTAGATCTCCTGAAATCCTCCTCTGCCTGGATTTCTGCCTCCCACTCCATCTCAGCACGCCAGAGACCTCCCATTATCCACAAAGCCCTGGTCTACTTCCAAGCAGGGCAAGTATAAACAGTATATATTTTATTGGATATGGTTGTTTTTAAAGCTATATGCGAAGTATATATTTAAATTATTCTAAAGCCTCAGCAATATAAAATACTAAGGCGATCCTTCTTCATCTCTGTAATCTCTTTATGGGTTCACACATTGCAAAAAGGCACTAGGCTGGATGGAGCAGAGGTGTAGGCTTGAGATGTGGTATCGGGTCATTGTAGTATTTGGCAGTGATGGTACTAGCATGGAGGGATGGGACAAGGTACGACAGTCACCAAAAAATGATGGACACCAGGGAAAGAAGTTCCTCCTCAAGTGGGTGCAAGGGAGCAGAGAAATGGGTTAATGGTGATCAGTTCCTGAAGAACTGAAGACGTCAAGAGTCCTCAAAAAGCAAGACTGCCCCAATGGGACTAACACAATTTGCAAGAGGGTCCAGTTGTGTGGGATAACCTTTCTCCAGTTTGGACACGTTCCCTGCTTGATGTATTTTTGGAGGGATCAGCAGCAGAGACTCAAAGGGGCCAGCAGGTTGGAGGACTGTGGCCAGAGCAGGTCTGTCTGGGGGATCTGTGCTCCATATAGGACATTGTGAGGACCTGTTAATCATTTCATTTTCACTTCAGCTTTAAAAGATGCAAGATACTCAATATCCACCTATAAAAAATAAATATGCATCAAGCTAGAAACTCCTTTTATAAGGGATGCAATTTCTTTTCACATGGTTGGAAACTGCATATTAAAAATACCTTCATGCTAAATTATTTCCCCTGCAATATTTTTTTAAGCATTATACAACGCAGTTCCTAGCTTTTCAGCAGATTTTTCAAGGGACTTACTACAGGAATGATATTTTGAATTAGCATTCTTTTAATCAGCATAGCTGAAATCAGCCTCCTAGTTACCAAATTAATTAAGTCAACAAAAAAGTCCAAGTTTGCAGAGTTCCTTCAAACCCAAAGGGACATTTCTTCATTAAGTTAAAACTCACCAGAAATGATGAACCATTTTAGCAGCATCAGCTGAAACAAAACCCAAGACCCATCACCCGTGGGCCTGCCCATGTGCTTGTGTGTGATGGCAAAGAAGGTCTCTGAGGAAGCATTTCCATGCACATCATGCCCTAAAGAAATTAGCAACCAGATTCCCTGCGGGAATCTGATTTTATCCAACTGACTTGAGACGGAGCATCCTTACAGAACACTTTTTAGAGATTTTGCTCCTTCTTTTAAACACAAGCAAGTACCAATTCCAGGTCACTTGGCAAACATCAAGTGGGTCACACGCAGAGGCTGTTCTCAGTGTACGGTGACATCTCAGGTGTCCTTGCTGGTATGAGCAGACTACAGTTCAGTCAAATAACCACCAGGCACCTGGTCAGCCGGTGCTCTTACAGTCCTGTTCAATACTAATGAACTTCTGTAGATTACAAGTATAAAATCAATGCATTACAATTAATTTATACTGAGTCATTGTCTTGCAGTATCTCCTTGCAGCAAGCAATTGTAGGGAAAACCACAACTGAATGATAGCTTGATTTTCTAGGTAAAACCCTAACATGTAATACTCATCCCCCATCTCCTCATGTCACCCATGAGTCAAATCTAAACTTTTGTCCCAGAATAAAATAAAATTAGATCTTAAAACACCGAGCAAAGCTCTGAGATCCAAAATATAGCCGAAGTTAAGAGGAGCCCTACCATTGCTATCAATAACTGGGCTTTCTGCCCAGCCATCAGCCTGCTTGACCTTAGACTGGTACAACTGACCTCATATCAAAAGCCAAGTGGTGAACCCTTCAGTGGTCAGGCTGTTACCAAACATACACATTCCTGCCACCAGCATCCACTGGGAGCTGTCGCCATACAGGCACTTCCCACAAGTGCACTTAGGGTTTGTGTCGACCTCAGATGCAGCACTGCTTCAAAATACTCACTGAGAATAAATCTGGTGACACTCAACACCTTCCCTCTACTGCAGCCTCTTGATGCCTCAGGGAAATGAGAAGTTACTGGGGCCTGCATGAACATATCTATGGGTCCATCCAAAAAAATCCAGTCTTTCAGGTGTAAAAATAATGGTGGAATGAAAATTCCCCAAACTGAAAGTTTGTTATTCCTCCATACTCTAAATATCGAGTTTAACAAACAATGAAATTGCCAACCAAATCACCCATCCAGGAGTTTTAGGACTATAAAAGATGCCGAGGACTCTGAGGATACTTTTCAAAAATGAAAGGACCAATAGCAAAGAAATTCAGAAATATAACAAGAATGGAAAGACCCGCTTTTAGCATCTCATTTCTAGTAAAACAAACTAATGAGACCTCTATTAGAAGTAAGGAAGTTTCTAAATTTATGTTGGAAGCATTTCAGGAAATGTATTTTAGTTGTGAAATTTCACCTCGAAGCTCCATGTTTCATTGCAAGCACATGTGAGTCTTCATTGTTTGTTTACAAAGCAGCTGCTCATGAACTCCAAAGTCACTTATACTCCTATGTGCAAGCTCAAACCAATGGAAGCAAATCCTAGGGTGAGCAGGCTCACAGCTAGAATAATTAGGAAATTAATAATCTGGTTTTCCTCATGGAAAAGTGACAGAAATGCTCTAAAACCCAAGGAGGTGCAATAGAAAAAATTATGGACAAATGCTGACCACATTAATAGGAGATAAATCTCAGCCAGGGCATCCATCTCAAGACAGACCACAGTAAGACATCTCTCTGCAAGAAGACAAAAGAGCTGGATTCAGTCCCATGTGCTCACCTCCCTCTGACCTCCAACAAAAATGAAAGGTGAATTCTGGCTTGTGCCTCATCCCAAATCAGGGTTTACACCTTCCTTTTGTGACTGTTTCCCTGGAGAGGATCCTCCATCCTCTTTGTTTCCTGCTTGGGATCTGGAAGTCAAAATATCAGCACATCAGTGAGGCATCGGGATCGCCAGTGGTCTGGCTTCTTTGCAGACTCTTACTTTGGGGATCAATGTTTTGCCTGGTTTCGCTGGCAGTGGGTGCTTCAACACCTTGCTTTTGTAAAAATGAAGAGCAGGGCTCCTCGGCCCCTTCCACAACCCATGCTCTGGTTTCTCGTGCAGAATGCTCAGCTGCGCTTTTTGTTTTACCTTCTCAGAAATTAAGCACAAAGAGGGACGTTACAGCATCTATATGTGTGCATGCTGGAAATGAGGAAAATGATAAACAATTCCATGTCCAGCACATGCATCTCTAACATACGTGAGAGGCAAAAGGGGATCTCAAAGGCCAGTCGTAATGGACACAGAGAGGAGAACAGTTGTCAGAGACATAGTTCAGAGAATCACAGGATGCTTTGGGTTGGAAGGGACCTTTGAACATCATCTAGTCCAACCCCCTGCCATGGGCAGGGACACCTTCAACCAGACCAGGTTGCTCACAGCCCTGTCCAACCTGGCCTTGAACACTGCCAGGGATGGGGCAGCCACAGCTTCTCTGGGCAACCTGTGCCAGTGTCTCACCACCCTCATCTTAAAACATTTCCTTATGTCCAGCCTAAACCTGCCCTCTTTCAGTTTAAAGCCACTGCCCATTGTTCTGTCACTACAGGCCTCGGTAAAAAGTCTCTTTCCATCTTTCTTAGAAGCTCCTTTTATATGTCTAAAGGCTGCAATAAGGTCTCCCCGGTGCCTTCTCTTCTTCAGGGTGAACAACCCCAACTCTCTCAGCCTTTCCTCACAGCAGAGGTGTTCCAGCCTTCTGACCATATTTGGTGAAAGTCCAAAACCTACATCCTTAGTGAACGAACAAATTCAGAGGCAAATTTAAAATATAAAGGAAAGAAAACAGGGGAGATTCTATGTCAAGCAAAGGCAGACAGAAGAGCTCCCCGAGTCCCTGAAGCACCAGTCCCAAGCCTGGCTACAGCACAGAACACTTAGAAAATTTTACATCAATAGAAGACAGAATTAGCCAATATTTTAACCCAGAATTCACACCTGTGCTTTGTGAACTGGTGCTGTTCACCGTAAGGTTGCCTCACGTTTGAAGTGAGCTCAAGCAAACGTGGTACTTAAGGTACAGTCCTTTTTTAGAGGTGATGGAAGGTATCTGCCCCCCTGAGCTTCCTACCGGGTACCTGGAGAGCGGAGCGGTTCCCTGCTTAGGTGTCGTGAGAAGGAACTGAGAGCAAAAAGACCATCCGTGACCTCAGGAGACATCCTCATTGCCAACTATTTGATTCTCACATGAGTATCAGCTATACAGCAGGAGAAACCTCCGGTAGGTCCCACCATCCCTCAGGTGACAGAAATTATGACCAAGCGATTTTAGCAAATAAACCACAGAAAAGCTGAAGAACCCCAAGGCCTTGGCAATCCCACCTTAGGAAAAATTTCTTCCTTTCCTCAGATCCTCCACAAGATCTAATGATCCCTTTAGCTTTTCCACTGTTCTTCCACAGAAGAAAGGCAGAGGGAAAGGGCTGAACAAATTCCTACCTGCCCTTCTACCCCCACGCCACTAACATTTTGTTTTAGTTCTGCCAGAGCTTGGCATTTTCTCAGTATATCAAGATGGATCCATCACAGATGGGCAAAGGGGTTAAAACAGTGGTATTAACTGTAATCTGAAATCTTCCATCTGAGAATACAGACAATTGAAAATAAAGATTAACATTTTTTCTCTTAAAAAACAGAGACAGACTTTTAAAAACACAGAGCTACTCTGGATTCGCTTCTCGGGATGATAGAAATGGTGTTCAAGAACCAGCTGTGTGAAGTGCGGTCCTGGGCACAAGAAAGTTGCCACCTGGGCTGAATAAAACTGCAGCTGAATCCATTTCAAGCAGCTCTTCCATCCTGCAGAACCCATTAACTTCTGGATTTCCTGAACTTGCTGCTGATGTTTTTCCCTTAAGAGTCAGCTGTGGCCTTGAAATGGAGGAAGGGAACCTAAGAGGTGCTAAGAGCTATTCATCTGCCAATTTTATATGTATGCTTGTATGTATTTTTGTATTTTTGGCAGTGCTAGACTACTTCCTACATTGTCCAACTTGGTTTTAAACAGCCAGAGCTCACACCAACACCTTTTCTGGAGACTAGTTCTTATTGCTGTTATGACACCTTTTGCCTTTGGGTGGTAGGACCTGCACATCCAGCACACCCTGGGATCAAGGGGATCTGAAGTTATTCTGGGGGGAAAGGGAAGATGAACATCTATTTTATCAGCACACGTGTGCAAACTAAGCGGTGTTGCAGTACCAGACTTATTCAAAATTAAGGTTTTACAAACACATGAGAGTCATGAAACCCTGAGAACCTAATGCCATTCACAGTCTCTAAAATCCAGCAAAATTCAAGTTGTCTGGCTTCAGGCTGCCTCTATCAACCAGCTAAATGGTGCTGGGCACCACTGCCCACTTGAAATTTCATTTTCATTGCTGCAAACCATCCAAATGGGAAAGACATACATGTGCCTTAGCTGATTCCTGCAGCACTGGTCTGCTCATCGCAAGCTCCACCTTCCAAGGTGGTTCCCACACATTAAATCAATTTATAAAGGAGCTGGGGAGACTTCAGAGTGACTGCAGACAACGTGAGCATCTCACAGGCGTACCCATGCATTTCACACACGCTCCTGAGCAACAGCAAACATACTGGAACAGGGAAACAACACAAAATGAACCAGAAAAATCAGACCTTCAAGATGGATACACTATAATGGTGAAATTTGAAATCCCCCTACAACATGGTTTCAAGGCAAGGCAGCTCGGTAAAGATACCTTAAAGCTCCTCAACTGGCTGACTTGGAAATGTCAAGGAGAAGAAATGACCTGAGGCCAGTTTGTCACTGTCACAGCTCTGGTTGAATAAGTTTTAACTTTTCCCCCAAGCAACCTCCTGCCAAAGTACAATAAAAAATGCATGAAGACAATCATCTCTTTTTGCAGGAGATTTTTCTCCCTACCGAAAATAAACTAATGCATAACACCTTAGGAGTTTTAATCTAAAATAGATTTCCAAAGGGCTCCACGTGCTATCAGTCACAATTAAAAATGCTTTTATTGATTCAAAATAGGAAGTAAAGCTTTATAGCAGAATGTTTTGTGCAAAAGGAGATTTTTATTTCAAATAAGCTAAATTATGAAGCTAATTTAGAAAGCCAGTTTTCTTCCAGAATAAGCTGCCTTTTGCATGATTAGAGAAAGAAACATGCCAATGCAGGCTGCAAGGCAGTGTACATAGAGGTGTAACTACTTAGAATAGATGAAGTTATTGCGTCTACCAGTTCTTCTTTGTACGTGGTACCAGGCAATGGATCACTCTCCCACAACGAGGAGCAAGCCTCAGGATCACTGTTCGGATACCACTGCTGGGATAGGGCAGGAAGAAATCTGATGCTTTTTCTTCACCAAACATGTTACTGCCAGTTGTGGTGCATGGAGAAAGTGGAAGAAAAGGTTCTGAAGCTGTTGAGTGCGCTCACCAGGCACACGGCAAGTTGCTGGAGAAATTTATTCAAATAAATACAAATCTTTCAAAGGCAAGAGCCCTCTGGGATCGAAAAATGAATGTTTGATAATGGTGCCTTGGGCTGGTCCAAAGTTATTAGCCAGATGGAAGAAACCAATTTCCACAATGGGTCTATTTAACAGCAGAAGCATATCAGGAAGAGAATGATTGTGTATATGTTACACACACCAGAGACTACTTATATAGGTTCATTAAAATAATAGAATAGAATAGAACAGAACAGAACAGAATAAGTTCAGTTGGAAGGGACCTAAAATGAAGATCTAGTCCAACTGCAAATTGGGTTCAGTTCCAAAGGTTCAGTAATTACAAAATAGTATCTGCAGCGCCTCACCATGTCATGTACTACATGAGATACAGGATAAGTTCAGTGTATACTCTCCAGTAATCTGAAAAAATGGAGAATAAAAGACATTTATGAGAATAGCTACAGGAAACTCCTCTATTCTCCAAGATCAAGGGCAACAGCATGATCCTGAGAAGACACACCTCACACGCACAGAGTCCATACCGCAGCACCGCAGCAACATAGAGTTGTGTACTCCTTTGCCACTTCCAAGTTTACAGCTTCCACAGGGCTTCTACAGACTCTATCGTGGCTTTCCCTTCTCCTCAACTTCTAAACCTTTATCTTGTACAACCTGATCTAAAAGTTCAAACCTCTGTGCCACCTCTGTGCAAATTACACCTACCTTCCCAACCTATGATTTGTCCACAGAATACCCTGAATGTACCCAAATGGCTGGCACCTGATAGATGATCAGGTCACAAAGTCAAACGTAGCTCCACCTCACCTCCACAAGAGCCATTCCCACCACATTTTTTCCAGTTACTCTGCAGATCACCATGATCCTCCTGTCCCCTTCAGCTAGGACACATCTTGCTTCTCCAGACTATACCCAAAACTTCCAAATTCTTGCTGCTCAGCACCTCTAAACCACAGCCTTTGCCATCCAGCTACGTAGGCATGTGCCTCATCTGCCATCTTCACTACTGCAACCCCTTTTTTTCTCTAGGTTGACACCTGCAGTCTCACCCTACTTACATGCATTCCGTCTGCCGCCGCAAAGTTCATTTTCTTAGCTCATCATTAAGATCAACGAATATCCATCTCTGCAGACAGAACTATTAATAGTCACTTACCTCTCCAGCTGCAAATTCAAGGCTCTTCGCAGCCAATCCTCACCCTCCTTAAAATGTCTCTTCTCATCACGTATAACACTCTCATTCTACTGAAATGCCAGTATTTTAATCCTTGAATATTAAAGACTTTCCTGTCACACACTTCAAAAGGAAAGGAGCCAATAAGAAACAAACAATTTGAGGTCAGGGTATTTCCCTGTTCAGCTCACAAAATAAAGAAGTGATATTCCTCCCCACTCTCAATTCTTGTGTGCAAATTTTAATTGCTTTTCTGACATCTACAGAATGTAATCTTCTTTCCGTGTTGTTACTAGGATTAGGGCAGTACGAAGGTAAAGCTATTTTTGATTAATATGGAAATCAGAAATTACTTCCAAGAGAAAACTGGGGACTGTTCCTAATACTACTTTATCTTTGGGGAATTACAAATCTAAAGAGTAACAAGAGAGAGGTGGCAGCTCTCTATGTTTTCCAACCTGTGCAAAATATGCTTAACAATATCTAAAATCTATTCTGATGGAAAGATGAGATTAATATAAGTTAAGAAAGGGCTCAAGCTGAAGAGAAAGAGAGTTAAACCCCCACAGAACAGTGAACATCAGTTTATCTGGGGGGAAAAAAAAAAAAGGTAATGAGACCATACAGTGCAAGGATAGCTTCCAAAGTCTAATGGTTAAATATGTTCCCAATTCAAATCTGTTCTTGCTGAAGTTCAAATTTTCAGCTGAATTTCTAATGGGTGAAAATTTGAGGAATATGGTGGCATCCAGCTCCTCCTATTTGTGTGATGGGAAGAATCTGGAGATAAATACCAGGCTATTTTGGATGGAGAACCTTACTTGATTTCTGAATCACTTCTGCTGCTGAAGAGCCTCTCTTTCTTGTAATCCACACCTGAACCCATTTGTGGCAACACAGGGGATTAAAACTTTGGCTCAAGTTTGAGGCCTCGTGACACCTCTTTGGCTGCCACCATCAATGCATCTGGGTAAATTCACCTAAATACCGAGTTACATGGATTCTCCCCATCTCCAGCATCCACATGCTGGGGTGAGCAAGGAAACGGGGAGATGACAAGTGACCACTCCTGGTCTTGCCCAGAGAGGTGGTTGATGCCCCATCCCTGGAGGCGTTCAAGGCCAGGCTGGATGGGGCTTTGAGCAACCTGGTCTAGTGGAAGGTGTCCCTGCCCATGGCAGGGGGGGTGGACTAGATGACCTTGAGACGTCCCTTCCAACCCAAACCATTCTGTGATTCTATGCCTGGAGATCGGGGATAAAGACTAAAAGCCATGTCAGCAGTCCCATGTTCCTGTCAAAAATGAGTGCAAGAGTAGGAGACAGGAGATGATTTAGAAGGAGTAAAAAAGGTACATCCTGGGAAATTTTACTTGATTTCTCTCTGAAGTACTTATGAAGCCCTGCTCTGACAGCGCTGCAGGTGTATGCTGAATAATAGGAAGCCTGTGGAAGAGGAACCATATGCTGTACTTTTTTTTTATGTTATCATTGGGTGCATGAGATTAATAGGATTTTCAAATGGAATTGTAGTGCTTCAGCTACACCTGGAAACAAAGGCATTTACTATGACTACCACAGAGGAGTGAAAAGGAGACAACTATTTTATCTTGAAAGCCCTCAGACACTTTCAAACAGATACAGGAATCAAATAGCTCTGTATAAAGACAGAGAGCCCTCAAGGACTGGTTGGGCCAAGCTCCTGTGTTTTAAAATGACAGGATGTGGGAGCAGGCTATTTAATATAAAGACACAACGTCAGAGCACAAGGCTTGGTGGTGTTAAAAATTTGATTTAGATGTGGGAAAACACTGAAGTCTTGCAAAGTCAGAGGTTCAGCTGTGTGTGCCAGAGAAAAAAACTACATGCTGACATTGTCATGTTCAGCGGGTATCCAGTTGTACAATGGTTATATACATATTTACTCTGGTACCTTGAGACGTATCAGGTTTAAACTGGAATTTCTGCTGTATAAAACACAATGCACAATGCTCTAAAATCTGCTGATGGTGATGAGCAGCCTAAAAACCATTCACAGAGAGAGCCCTTTACAAAAGCATAACATATTTCTTGCTATTTCCTTCTGACCATTTCTTACCATATTCCCTTCCATGTAAGATTTTGCAGGACAGTAGGTTTGGCATTTTTTAAACATTTTGCAACTCCATTGACATTCCTTGTCATGGCACATTCTTCTTATTAGCTGTGCACTTTTAAGAGGGGAAATACATGTTTTCTTTTTTCACGAGAAAATTTTTATCATCTTAAAGACACTAAGCATAGTCTTCACTTGATTCTCCACTAGTGTTCTTAATTTCCAGTACAGCTTCACTTCCTGAGTTGTCCCATGGGAATACAAATTATATAATTTTTTTTAGCAGTTGGCTATGGTGACATTTCCTGCTGCTAGGTGACTCTGGTCCTGCCAGGATAGATTAAGAAGGCTCACCAAACATTTTGTTTGGGTAAGGAACAGCTTAAGGGCATTGCCTCCATATTCTATTAAAGGCGCCGCAGGAACTCAGTAACATTTTCCTGTTGATCTCAGCTGCTATGATAAATGGAGACCTCATCTATTCCTTCAGGAGGAGAGGAGACATTTTTAGGAAGGGAAACCAATTTCCTTTCCATGTTATTGAGTTAAACACGGTAGTTAACTTTTCAAAGGTATTAAGGTCATTTTGTTATTCTTCCACTGAGCGCTTGCTGAGCCATCGTATCAGCCTTCAGGAATCGAGACAGAAAATCTTCAGCTCTGCAGGCAAATTCCTACAGATCATGTTCTCCAGCAGCGAGGGTACGGTCAGTACATATATACTGACAGTGATGAAATACATCTGAATGTATAGACCTCAGAACAATTACCGCTGAACAGCCTTCAGCACACCGTTAGTGAGAGACAGAAAAAAATCTTAAACTATCTTTGGAAAGATGAACAATACTTCTCGTTATCAACACTTCATTTAGTATTTTACTTGCCTAAACCCAATTATATCCAGAAAAGGCAACTATGAATGAACAGGATCTGAGCAACCCCAGATAATGGGACAGGATAAAAAACCATTCCAAAAGTAATGAACTGATCTGGCATTCATCAGTCACTCAGTAATGAGCAAATGCAGATTTCAAATCTAAATTCATGTCAAATGCCTCTGGATAAAATTAACGCAAAGCATATTTCAAAACACTCATTCAAAGTGTCGCTGCTGGTTCCTCCACCCCCCTCCAGCAGACCAGACACCCTCCTCTTCCATAGCTCCTGGTGTTCCTCCTTCCACCGCTCGCTCCAGCTTTTAAGGCTGTGTCCTCTCCCCTATACCCTAACTTGAATCTCATTTTCCACGCTGGTCCAAGCTCTCAGGACAGTTTTCAACCCCCTTTTAAAGGACTATTTTTGGAGAAACCCAAAATGAGTGATGATATTGAAGGACAGGAACTAACACAGAAGACTCTCAAGGGATGTCCCTAACAAGCCTGGACACACCACGATCTCACCTCTGCCGTCTCCCAACTCCCTGCTCCTTGGATCAGCAGCTCTGACTGTGCGTTAGCACAGGAGCACACTTTGTGCACCACATTTACAAATAATTTGCATTCCATCCAGGCAGATGCAGACTTGTAATTTTTTTTTATATTGAAGGATAAACTCAGGGCTTTAAAACTGCAGCGCATTACAAGCAAAGACAGGCAATCGTGTCTCCCAAGAATAGCATGAACTCCTTTGCAGGTGAAGCAGGTGTATGTGTTAGCAGGAGACTGAAAAAGGAAGAAAAATCTCCCCTGTATCTGGCATCAACAACAACTCCTTGAGTGAGCCTCAGCTGCCTGTGATCCATCATTGCCTTTACTCTTTGGCCTTACAAGTATTTTTTATATGGACAGTAACATCTGTGGCAGGCACCAATCTGATTTAAACTACTGATTTTTTTTTCCCAAGAAACTAGCAATGGATGGGATTCGTTGTCGTCGGCAGCAGTGAACAGATCCAAACACATTGCTTTTGGTTCATAGTCACTCCAGATCCCTGACAGTGTGGTGGAGGTCACCTAATACCAGTCTGCTGTGGCAGGAGATGCACATCCCTGGATAAACATGGCCAGAAAGCCTTCCTGCCTCCCATGGTCACCGCTTCCAGACACACACATAGAGAAGTCAACAAAAATTACAGCTGTCCATTACAACAAAACATGGCATCATCCTGCAGCCTGAGAGATAACAGTGGTAATAGCTCTTACCACCATAAAGGTGTATCAAAGTGTTTGCAAATACTAAAGAACGCCTTTTATAATTGAACGGCTCCTTTGCTTCTACCCAACAGAAAATTGCCTTCTGTTAATTCTGGCGGTGTGAAAAGACTGGCAAAAAACCCTACAAACCTAGAAAATGCTAGTAGGAAGGGATTATAGGAACAAAAACGTAGTAGGCCAAGTGTTGAAGACAGCACTCAAAACAAGCAGCTCCTCTGTGCCTCCAGAGGAAGCCTCAGTGCCCTTGTTTCACACTGTTCTATACAATTTAACTACTTTTTGACCTTAAAGAACTTTGAAGCTTGTGGGTAATCCAGCTGTGAATGAGATTTCATATTCCTTGATGAAACATTTGAAGCTGCTGTTCAGTTTGCTGATGGATCCTTTTATATATCTGTGTGCAAGGCAAAAGCTTCTTTTTTTTTTTTTTTTTTTTTTTGAAGATGAAGGGCACCCAGTGGACACCAGGCAGAGACCATGCAAGCTTCGAAATAATTGTTCTGCCAAAAGCAGAAAAGATCTGACAACAAAGGCTGTTTCTTTCTCCATCTTGAGATGTCCGTCTACTGACTTTGTTGTACTGTGGACAGCCAAGCTCCTAATCTGTCAAAAAGTGAAGACTGCTGACTTCTCCAACTTCAACTGTTCTTGAAAGGGAATTTAAAGCTCTTAACTCCCATACAGAAAACTCAAGCAGTGTCTACTGTAGACCTGACTCCTCCTGTCCAAATAACATTTCAGCTTGACATCTCTTCATGGATGTCAAGGGTGCCTACCCATCAGCTGAAGCTCTCAAAGAGTACACGAGCTTTCGCCACAAGCTCTTCTCATTAATTCTGCATCGATGGTGCCCAGCATCCTCCCTGTCACTCACACTTAGAACTTCATCACTATCTTCAACTGCAACCTGTCTGTGCTCCTGCATCAAACTAGGTTGAAGTCTTCAAGGTTCTTTGTGCATAACACCCTTAAAACACAGCCTTCCCCATCCATCTAGGCAACCATCCACTTACTTATCATCTCACATCCTAACTATCACAATAGCTTTTCCTCCAGCCTTGACAAAAACATTGCTATTCCACCACTGTCTATTCAGAATACTGCTACAAAGATCATTTCCTTAGTGCACATCTTTGTCCCTTCATTTCTCTTTTGCTCAACTTGACTGGCTCCCTTTCCCCTACCACAAGTCAGGAATTTGTGCTTATTTCAAGGTTCTCCATCACCTAATCCTCCCTTAGCCATCCATATTCAGTAGTGAGGCACCAACTCCTCCTTGGTTCCCCCAGCATGCCAGCCTTGATTGTGCTGCTCACTCAGGGCATTTCAAAATAAGCATCTCGTGTGCTCTCTCTCACTCAGGCTGTCCCACTAAGAAAGGCTAGAATTCCCCCTAAACATCGAATGTCTCCTCAAAATACTCCTTTGACTGTCTACCTCCAAAAACTGTCATAACAATTAGGCTGCCACTGTGCTCCATCACTCACCTTTACCTGCTTGTCTCAGGCTCTAGGGGCAAGGAATAGGGTTTTGCTCTGCACTTGGGTGCTGCCTGGAACAATGAGACGTTGATGAATCTCCTAAACCCTAAGTCCCACCTAATATACACAAGCACTGCTATTTCCAGCATGCTCTGACAATCCTCCCCATTAGGTTAGCCCCTGCAGGGGTAGGAGCTGCTGCAGTAGCTGTGTCAGAAGGGGGGAGAGCTGAAGAGATTTACCCCAAAGATGTGCTCCTTTTACTTCTTCTTTTAACCACCACCAAGGCTAACTAGGTTTGATCCACCATCTGCTTACAAGTTGTCAATGACAGAATCCAAGATCATCAATCTGCACTTAGATCATGAGAACCCAATGCCTATTGATTGGAAATTTGCTTGTAAAAACAGCATATATATTCGGTCAAACAAGTGTTGCTCTGCTGGTGAATATAAGCTTTGGTTTCTAGAGAACTAAGACTTATACCAGTGGCAACGAAACACAGCAAATGAGAATAAACCCCAGTTTGTAAGCACAGAGCATGTGTTGTCTGAAGGTTGCTAAAGGCACAGTCAGTTCTCAGGGGCTCAGAACATTCCTGTGAGTTAAACATCATTTAAGTCCATACACCTAAGGTTTGGAGGGGTAAAGTGATCTGCAAAAGATCATTCAGCAGTTGCAAACAAAGTCCTGAGCAGAACCTTAGTCCAGTATCCACCTCTCACCTGCTCCCAATAACATCCTTTTATCAGCAAGGCCTTTTTGTACACAAACTAAAATATGTATTTCTCTTCCCAGCCTCAAACTACTGCAGCAAAAGCAATAATCCACCGTGCGCTAACAACATCCAGGAGGAAACGTTCCTGAGATCCGTCTGCTTGTATGTGAGAGTAGGACTGACTGTTCACTGATGCCCAGAAGGAAGTCAGGGTCAGGTCCACGAATGCCAAAAAAAAAAGGAAAAAAAAGTAAAGGAAAGTAGGTCAAGCAATTTACGTTTGCTGAAAAGGACAAAGAACACTGCAGAATTTTTATTACCTTATGCAAGTGCTACCAAATATCTGAGGCATCCTTTTTATCTGATTCAAATCCCACATGAGTAATCCATGATTAAATTTAGTGGGTGTGAAATTTCATTAGGTCGTTCAATTTTAAGCATATTGGATAATGAAGTTCCGTCGTCCTTCAGAATTAAGAAAAAAATTAATACTGTAATTTTTATCTCACTTCCAGCCTTCCCCCATCTGTGAGATTATTCTCATTCATGTAAGACATCAGTGTCTTACAGCTCCATCTTTGATGCACATGACCTTTGCTATCGAGAGAGGTTAACTGCTTGTAAACGTTGGCAGGCAGCGAAGAGCACGGATGAACCTCCTGACTGCTCTGTCAAAAGCTAAAAACCAAACTAGACTTCACCCGATGCTTGTTTAGGATACATACAGGTCAGAAATGCAAGTTTTCTTGAAACTAAGCTATGGAGCAGCCCACCACATTTTACAGACTCCGGCAGGGATGTTTTCTAAAAGATTATGATTTCTCAGAGAAATCTTTAGACTAATTCAATACTATCACACACGATCATGTTTCTGTTGGTATGGGAAAAACGCTAATAGGTAGCAGATGCCACATTAAGTCTTAATTTGCCACTCCAAAGAGCCAGACAATTCAAAGAGAAGCCACCAGCTCACTTCATACGAAAAGGCTCCTTGCGAAGACAAAACAAGAGAGGTTTGGAGTTTTTATTGGGTTTTAAAATTCTGCTTTTTCAAAAAGACTGTTTTGAACTCATACATTATAGAAGCACTGTTAGGATTTTATAAGACGAGCTGTACAATGACGGGGAGTGGACTGCGCAAGCCAACAGCCAGCCATTTAACTGTACATTGCCCTGTGTTTCCCACGTAGGACAGATATAAACTCTGCTTATTTCCTGCTCCCCTCCCTCCCCTGAAAGATTATACAATTAAATTTTTTAATTTAATTGTATAATCCTTGGGAATGACCCAGCTGAGAAAGAGTTAAAACGACAGCCACGATTCATCTCGCTGTATTTTCAAGGCACTTAGCAAGCAGATGAAGCCACTCTATGCCAGTACAAATAAATAATATCTATATCCACATCATAACAATGTATTTTCATCTTGATATCGTTCACCAAAGCATGATGACAAATAATTGGTAGTGAAACAGGAGTTGTCAATTCTGCCTTAATCATGTGTTTACTTTCAGTCTTGACAGAAGTTGCAATATTTCTCCCATTCTCCTAAATGGCTACCAGCTGTTTTCAGTAAATGAACTGAAAACAGCAAACACCAATCTGCCTTCTATATTCTTCTGTGCTTTATTGCTGGATAGTTTTCTCATGAAAGAAGGAAAAAAAAAGCCAAAAATTCAGTGAAGAAGCTGAAGCTTCGCACGTCTAGAGAAGCATCAAGGAAAAGATCACGTTTGGACAGATACTACTTGGTGGCACAAGACCAATACGCGTCAGTCTTGACATTTATTAAAAGTACACCCCAATATCGCACATCTATGTTAAACAAATCCTGCTAGGAATTCATTTTAGAGTCTCCTAGAGTAGGAGTTGCAAGACATCAGTCAGGCATCAACAGCAAAACAAATTAAACACCACAAAACAGTGAAAACCCGACAAGCCAACCTGCAACTTTAAATAGCACCAATGAGCTTTTTCTGTCAATAGCTGTTTACTGGCCAAGCTCCACCGCATCCTCCCTCAACTTCACCCAAACCTGCATTCTTCACATTACAAAAATCCTCAGCCAAGTCTGGATCAGTGTAATTCTCAGCCTGTTTATCCCTTGTGCAGTTTCACGCACACTTTCTTTATCCATCTTGCCTTCCTGCCTATCTTGGACGCTTTCTCTGATCTCCTCTCTCACAGGACTGAACACCTTCACCAGCCATGTTATCGGACACCTCGAGAGTCAAAAGGGCAGAAGACAGACACTGCAGGGAGCAGGAAAGCCAACAAGGCTATGACCCCAAGTACCGCAGAGACAGACTAACGATGCGCCTACATCGGTGCTTTAGCTTGGGTCAGGAGTGCGCTTCCCACCACACCTTGATGTCCCAGGGTGGTGGCACGTGCAGGCTGCATGGATGCCATGGACCTGGAGGAGAACCTGGAGGAGAACCTGAAGGAGAACCAGGGGAGTGAAGTTACTCGATGATATAGGCAACACTATAGGACTGACTATGGGAAAAAGGAGAAACGGAGGTAGGGAAGAAGACACAGTAACAAAAATGAGAAATGTGTGAATTTACACTACAATGGATTTTGGCTTGTTGGCTTGTTCAGGGGTCCGGCCAGTGGGATCCCAGGGGATGCTGTCCTTAGCGGGTCTGTGAGAGCTGCTGTGCAGGGCTGGCATCGGAAAAGCCAACGTTTTGCTGGAGTTGACATTGTCAAGAGGGGCAACAAGAAGGACTTCTGCAGGTACACTGGCAGCAAAAGGAGAACTAAGGGAAACATGGGCCCACTGAAGAAGGTGGCAAGGGACCTAACAGCAAAGGACACAGAAAAGACTGAGATAATTCAGCTCCTTCTTTGCTTTGTCTTTATCGGCTAGCTCTGCTCCCATGTGCCCGAGAGCAGGCTGTCTTGGCAGAGTCTGAAGGAGTGAAGTACAACTGTCGATAGAGGACAGATGAGTTATGTACCACTTAAGCAACCTGGACATACACAAGTCCATAGTGCCAGACAAGATGTATCTGAGGGTGCCAAGGGAGCTGGCTGATGTCACTGCCACTCTCTGTCATCTCTGAACGGTCATGGTGATGGGGAAGGTCCCTGATGATTGGAAAAAGGGAAACATCACACCCACCTTCAAAAAGGGCAAAGAGGATGAACAGGGGAATGCCGGCCCAGTCAGCTTCACCTCCCTGCCCAGAAGTACATGAAGCAAATCCTTCTGGAAACCATAAGCAGGCACGTGAAGGATAAGAAGGTGACTGGGAACAGCCACCATGGATTTGCGAAGCACAAATCATGCCCAGCTACCCTGACTGCCTTCGTTAATGAGACGACTGGCTCAGCGGCTGACGAGAAAGCCGCGGATGTTGTTTACCCTGACCACAGCATGTGTCTCAGCATGGTCTCCCCCAGGACCAGGGAATTAATGACTGGATGGGTGGAAAACTGGCCGGATCATCAGACTGGAAGGGTAACTGTCAGTGGTTCGTAGTGGAACTGGCACTCCCAAGGCTTGGAGCATACAAAGCGTTGAGGGGAGGACCAGAACGGGGTTTGCTCAGCCACAAGAAAAGGCAAGTTGGAGACCTTAATGCCATCTGCAGCTACCTGCTGGGGGGTTAGAAGGAAGACGGAGCCATGCTCTACCTGGAGGTGCACAGCAAAAGCATGATGTGCAACGGGCACAAGTTGCTGCAAGAAAAATTCGACTCAATATTGGGAGAAAACACATCCACAGGGAGGGTGGAACTGGGGCCCAGAGAGGGGATGGAAATATCCTTTCTTGGCTAAATTTGAAACTCAATTGGATGTGACTCTACATCTAACTTTGAAGTTGGCTTTGATTTGAGCCAGGGGCTGAGGAAAAAAGATCTGCAGAGAGCCTTTCCAAACTAAATTATTCTAGGATTTAATATATTAGCCAGAGAGTTTCTGACACAGAATTATTTAATAATTGCTATTTTATGCTTTCTCTATTCCTTTCCTGCACTTCAGTTCCTGCTTCTTCTGTCTTCTCTCCCCTGAAATGATATCTTTTTGTTCCATACTTGCAATTACAACAAGCATGGCTTTATATGAAATATATATGAGATAGCAGTCCTATTTTTCACCTGAACTTGGATGCTAAGAGGTGCTGGATTCATTCTGGGCACTGTGCTCTAAGTGGTGTCAAGTACCTTCTGTTATTAGAAGCAACGCTGGCAATGAAGAGCATAGTGGAGGGAGAGCACAAAGTCGGTGTGCACTCATTTGTCTGGTAATAGGTGATAAATTAAAATATGGTAATAGCTTTAATCATTCCTGTTGAAGCTAATTTACTCTTTATTTTTTTTATGTGGGCAGTTCTACACCTAGGCTTAATGAAAAAGGTAAATAAACCAGAGTGGAGTAATGATATATACTGACTGAGCTGTCAATCAGAAACAGAGCTCCTGTATTGTTTGCTAATGATTTATAGGAAAGAGCTGTCTTAGACCCAAGATCCGAACCACAAACATAATTCCCACAGTGAATTACATTTGCCAGAAAATGACATGAAATGGAGCTTTATGATTCAATGCAAGAATCGTACATCAGAAGACTTTTTCTCCCTGTCCAAGAAGCTGCACGTACTCTGGAAAATTAACTGCAAATCAAGTATAGACAGTCTGGCAGGAAGAAAAAAAAAGATAGCAAAATGAGAATGTATTTAAATTAATCCTTTGGCAGGGGATAAAGGAAAGACAGGCAAAATAAGGGTAGAAGAGTTAGACTCCAAACTGACAAATGCCCAGTGCACGCGTGAGCATCTGCCCTCCGCAGCATCCTCATCACCTCCCGTAGGGTCCAGCCACCAAATGTTCCAGCACACATGCTGCTTCTATCACTGGGCACTTCAATTAAAAAGATATCAGCTCACTGCCAGTTTAAACAAGGGGGGAAAAGGCTGGTTGCCTGAAGTGACCCGAGCTCAGTGTCCTGGACAGGGTGTACTTGCTGTCTCCCACTGGAACTGATTTGCGCTGTTGCTGTGATAAAGGCATTGATAACAACGGTCGGCATTAAACAGCCAAGAAAGGACGTTTGGTCTCGTTGTCCTGATTCAGCGATAGTGGCCAGGGACATGGGGGGAGTTTGCAGCCCTCCATAAAAGCTAGCAATGATGCACATTAAAACCGACACATTGCCCTGTGGGCACAGGGGAGGGCTGGCTCGTGAAGCTTGGGAAAGGTAAAAATATCCCCCGCCAGCTCCCCTGGCTCATGGAGGAGGCTCTATAATTTATTTTGTATTAATGTACTGCAGCACCACTCCTCTATTAACTTTTGGGAGAGAAACAAAAAGCCATTAACAATTGTTTGATAGATGTATTAATAATGAAAAGTGACTAGTAAAAAAGAAAACTTGCTAGTAAAATGTATTAACAACACTAGCCAGACCAGAGAGGACCACAAAGAATTTAAGGGGAAAAAAAGCCTGTACAAAGCCCACTAGTGATAAGTGTAAAATAATACATGTTAGGAAAAAACCCCCACATCCAAAGTATTAAATGAACTATATCCACTCAGAAAAGGGACTGGTGCTAACAGTGCCAGGATGAAGAGAAACATCTGCTCAATGAGCAACTGGGGTCCAGGAAAGCAAATAAGATATTACGCCACATAAGGAAAGGCAGGGAGAACTCATCTCTATTAATCAGTGCTTTGCTCTCCTCTGGACGTTCCGTGTGGTGCCAGGCTCTCCAGCTCAAAAGGAGTATTGCAAAACTAACGGGGATTAGGGAAGGGCAGTTCACTTTAGAAAGGAGATGAGAAAGAAAGATATCTGAGAAAGATGAAATTTAAGCAATGGCCTCCAGAAAGGAGGTACGGACAAGAGTAGGGAGCAACTGGCCGGGAAATTCCCAGTCTGGCACAAAATGAACAAGGCAGCATTTAATGAAAGTAAAAGGTGATTAATACCAAACCATGTCTAAGAAATACTTGTTTGTGAAAGTCCTTATCAGAGCATGTCACTGATGCCAAAAATTCAGTATGAATCTAACGCATCCGGGACAATAATTAGTATAGAATACACCCATCATAGAAGGAGTTAGGACATTTCATACCAGAGAGCTTAAACCAAAATAACAGAGCTCTTGATGGGACTTAGCATCCATGGACCTGGAGAGGGGGAAGGACAAATCCTCCATGTCTTCTTGTTGTGGAGGTCTTGCACCTCTCTGCAGCATCTGGTGCTGGTCCTGCCATGGAGAGGAGAAGGAACCGGGTGGACCATAAGGACCTGCTCCAGACTGGCAATTCTTAGGCTCTCATCTTGTCCCACGCTTGAAAGACAGATTATTATAATAATATAGGAGGAGAAATGAGGAAAACATCTAAGAAAATGAAGTACAGTTTCCAGCTTTCAAGCAGAGGTCAATAAACAGGGCAACTTCTTTTTTTATGGTTTCAGACAGATTGGCAGGATCTTTTTGGTGTTGGTATATCAAAAGATAAAGAGATTATGAAAAAGAACATGAAAGTGAAGACCTGAAGAGCTTCAGCAGAATCAAAAAGTCCTCCCAAAGCTACTGCAATAGCACAGAGGTTTTATAAATGGCACAAATATACTTCATGTCGGTTTTTGCAACTTCAGTGCTTTATCTTCCTTCCAAATTTCCACCTCAAGTTATACCTGACATGGTTTATGTGCCTTGCAATACACACCTATGCAGAGCCGGAGAACATATTGATGCAAACAGCACAGCACTTGGCTGCTTCCTCATCTATGAAGCTTCCTGCCTCACTGTCTGCTTTAATACATGTTCCTCACACACATATGATTCCACTCATCTATTAACCAGAATTAGAAACATGACTCTGAAAACTACCATTGAGGTTTTGGTCTTCATATTTTTGCCTAACTTCCCTTTTCTCTCTCTCCCCCCTTCATTACAGTACTGAATGGGACACCTAGCTAGCTCTCTTCATCCTCAAACTACAGGCACCACTTTCCCCAGGTTCCCACTTGGCAGCCTGTTGACATGTCTTACGATTTTCATCTCACTTTCACAAGGGCTGACAAACCAGCAAACGTTTCTTTTACCTATCACGTACTTCACTGAATTCTGTGTGATCGTGTCTTCAGGCTCTGGTGCATGAAAAGGAGCGGTTTCTTGGTACGTCTCTTTGAGAATGGTGCTCCCCAAACTCTTCATCTCCTTTAACCGCCCTGCATTCGTGACACTCAATAGTGCAAAATCAAGCTAGTTACATATTTCAGTTCCTTCCTGAACCTTTTATTTCAGCTGGTGTGTCTCAGGAGCAGCTTGCACCGGGTATTTACGTACTGCTTACACCTAGACCAGCCATCCTGCAACCTGCAGGTGACACCAGCTTCTTGCATGGCATTTATCGTTTCCTAGCACAAAGAATCAACACCTTTTTTCAGTAGAAAATTACAACTGCTGACTGCCTGGAAATCATGTCTTGGAAGCAGGTACAATACATTGTCAGGATTATTTTATATGACCGTTGGCAGAGGAGGAGATGCTCTGAACACAGTTAAGGGTACCGACTGGCAATGAAGATGTATTTCAGCTTCATTACATCTCAGCTGAGCAAGAAGTTACAAAGGTTCATCCATATTCTCATGATTAAGGGCATCAAAAATTGATTCTAGCTTAAAATTTTCACTCATAAGAGTGAAAAAGAAGAAAGCACTGTACTTCCTATAGTATCTGTCTGTTCTAACTATATATAACCTATGTAACTCAATAACCTGTTTTATTGGAGTGTATAATAAAATCAGTGTCAGTGCTGAATTCATTTTCCATGACAGGAAAACCTTGCCTGAAGTAGCTTGAGACGCAACATTTTCAGTCCAAATCTCAACATGCACTGATAGCCCCACAATTATTTTGTCTCCTGTGCATCTTTTTGCAGGTTTCAGTTTTGTGGTTTTTTTTTTTTTTCTTCTTGTTAAAATTAGCACTGAGGAACAGGCTTGCCAAGTTAAATATCATCATAGAGGTCTACGATCAGTTATTATACAGAGGTTCACACACCTTTATCTCCAATACATTTTATGGGTGAAGGGATTCACTGCAACTCAGAGCAGTTCTACATTTGCTGAGCTGAGTAACACTCAAGAAATCCCTGTTTCGCTCCAGCAAGAGCCTGTGGTGAGGGGCTCACATGTAGACCCTCTATACTGACACTCCCTAAAGACAGATGAGATCAATCTAGGTCCTTAGCTGACATCATTTTGGCCCCTTTTTTAAAAATTTATTTATAGGACACTAAGCTGAATATACATTTACCATGATTTTGAGTACATATTTTAATTTTTAAGTTTCATTTGAGGAACAATATGGAGCACAGCCCTTCCTGATGAATATGACGTTCAGCACAAATGGTGGTGAAACCCAAGAGCTGGAAATTCTTCAGCCAGCTGCTCCATCATAGCATAAGTACTGAGAAGGGCTAGGCAAGATCCACCAGCCCCATTGCTGGTCATGGTCCTATCTAAACCACAGCATTAAACACAACACAAGTGGGAGGTAGGAAACGGAACAGGGATAAAAATCAGTTGCGGGGTCTCCTCTCATCTCTAGATGAGAGGGGCTCCTGGCCCTGAGATGTCCTACACTAACAAACACACTACAGCTTCCAGGGCTGCCATACATAACCTGTACTAGCCATTTATTCTGAAACACATTCTGGTTTTATGGTGGTTTTCTGATTATTAAGCCCTAATCAAAGTATCATACTTACATGAGTTGAACAGAGGGAAAGAGTTTGCTCTCGTAATTCATGTCCAAAAAGAACAAATGCTCTTACATGGCAAAACAATTAAGCCCATGCTGTATTTTTACCTGAACAGGGATGCATTTGAGCTTGAGCGTCTTCCTAAGCCAAGACCAATGCAAGGCAAAATGACAGGTCTTCTCCAAAACCCCTGGTCTGCTGCCCAACCATCGTCAGGCACATTTGCAAGGACAGAAGAACTTGACAAGTCTCCTGCTGCAAACCAAGCAGTCCCAAAGGGGCAAGATACAAATCAAAAAACCAACCTGGATTAAAATCGCAACAGAAGAGAAACCCAATCAGTGCTATTTGAATAAAATCAATGCTAAAGAATATCACCATAATTTTTACTTTAAAGGCATAGAATAAACTGAAAGTTCCAGAAAAGGAAGTGATGGCATCATTCATTTTTATTATTATTCATGTTCTCATCACTATGACTTTCAAAAGACCGGTTTGCTTTTGAGATCCTTCCTCCAGGTCAACTAGGTTTCTTTACATAAAACAAGGAGTGCCATTTGGTCATATTAAATAAAATATGGCATTAGGGGTGTGTAGGGAAACTGCCTGGAACAACCCCTCAATGTTTCACAAAAGAATTCAAAGGAAAGTGCTCCAAAAGATTACTGTGATCGTTGCGTTGGTATCTTACCTGTTTGAAAATGCTTTCAAGCAATTTTCCAAAGAGCCTTTTGGTGTAATTTGTGCAGGCTTTCAGGAGATTAAAGAAAATGTAGATGCACATTCCTTTCAAAAGAAACAGAAATGGGCTAAAAGTAATTTATTAGTGGTCAAGGGCATAGCACGGCCAAGTGAGACTTAAGATTGAGGATTTTTTCAAGAAATTTTGGGACTGCAGGCACTGCAAGGCACTGCAATTACTGAAAGAGTAATCAGCTGGATCTCCTATCCGGTACTGAAATATATGCTTTCCAACTGTGTAATTTACATATGGAAGGAGGTCAAGAGGGATTAAGAAAGTAAATATATCACCTGATTAGGTATGCAAGTTCAGGACGTTAGAAGGACTTATTCTATCAATATTCAAGGTCTTAGCTTCCCAAGGTTGAGCTGAACGCATGCAATAAATTGAATATGTAGCCGAAGTCTGGTGAGAAAACTGAAGATCCCACCAGTGTGCATCAGTATACACTTGTTCCAGGATGAAATCAGATGGGTTTTTTTGTTTATTACCTTTTCCATTTTACCATGTGAAAATAAAGTTAGAGAATAAGGGGAATATACACAGGCAAGGAAGGAAAAACTATGACCTGACAAGGACATGTTCACTACTCACTGGATGTGCGTTTTTAACAGAAACAGACAGCACTTCCTAATTATTCTTCTTAATTTGTGCAACATTTAATGCAAGACAGAATATCACGCTGCACTGCTTTAGCCTTTTACTTGGGATAGACGATATAGGGAGATAATACGATCATCATCTGCTTTCTTTGATTCACACTTTGCTTCCTGTGAAGAATGTCATTTATTAGGAAATTAAAGTACAGATAAGCTCAACTGCAAGACCAAGCCAGCTTTCCAGGAAGAAAACTGAGCTGAGCTTTTGCTAACTGATATGTATTTGCCCTATTAACCATAAAATGTGCCTTGGACTGAGTTAAGTTAGAAAAAAATGTTGGGCAATGGTCTCATAAGAGCAGCACTCTGCTGGAAAGCAGAGATGGGTCCCAACTCAGAAGAGCCAAGACATCTCTAGGAGAACCTCCTGCTTTTCTCACCTTCTCTCAGCTGTTATTCTCTCATCCTGCTATCAAAGAACCTGTGAGCAGCACCAGCTTTTTATACCTCCGCTAATTGCACATTCTAGGAAAACAAAACAATGTAATGTTCATCACACTTAACGTGCAGCATCATAAGGCATCAGTATGAATAGGGATGTGTTTTGGATGAGACGGCACTGCTACTCCTTTCCTGTTTCTGCTGGGTGACTCATCATCCTGAATTTGGGAGGATGTGGAAATCCATTGACAAAGCAGCACCAGCTGCAAAAGCTTTGTGTCCACAGATCCTGTAAATTTTGAAAAAAAACCCACAACACACAAAAAAATAATAATCAAGAAACCCAGCGTTCAGACTGGTAGTACAGCAAAGGATGCTGAATCTTTCCATAAAATTTTCCATGAAAGCCTGTAAGGACTAAGAGGAAGATTTTGGCCCTGCCAGGGAGGAGATAATGGGGCCAGGTTTTGAGATGCTGCTGTTTGATTTCCACTGTGCCCAACTTATTACCTACTCTCTGAAGTCAGCCCCAGCCAAAGCGCTGCAGGGCTCAAGCACTATCAGAGAAAAAAAAAAAACAAAACCAAAAACCAGCAATAAAATGAACATTTTTGCACACACTGCATCAGCATCTAGAAAGAGAGATGGACGAAAGTCACTGCTCAATGTGCAGTTGAGGTAAGACAAGCCCAACAGTATATTAAGATAAAAAAAGGACTCAGACAGGGTGGTCAAACCCTGGAACAGGCTTCCTAGGGAGGTGGTCAATGCCCCAAGCCTGTCAGTGTTTGAGGCATTTGGACAATGTCCTTAACAACACGCTTTAACTTTTGGTCAGGTCAGGCAGTTGGACGAGGTGATCATTGTAGGTCCTTTTCAACTGAAATAGTCTATTCTGTTCTAATAAAGTCTTCGAGCTGCCAGGGCATCAAGTCAGCGCTAAGAATAATCTAAAATAATCCACACAGGTAACAGCTAAGAGAAAGCCCCTGCAATGGACTTCCATGGCAAGAGTCTCCAGCCAGCCTCGACCCCAGAAGCGTAGGCTCATCTCGGCCAGGCACCTCGCGCACGCCATACATACCACACCTGCTAGCTAAGGTATATGAAAATGCACGTATCCTAGCTAAAGCCTTGAGCTTTCCTGTTCCCCATCTCTCCCTTGAACTACGCTCACTCAAAGCTCTGTCATCCTTCCAGCCTCCAGGAGTGAGTGCTTTACAACATCCTGGATCCTCTGAAGGTCCTGTCCTTTCAAAACCTGGCAACAGAGTCGGGAGAACTTTTTTTCAGCAAAACTTGCAAACCTGCCAAAGCATGTGGCTTCAATCATTCGCAAACATTTCATTAACTTCTGTCAACTGGACAAGGCTCTGAGCAACCTGACTCAGGCTGGACCTGATGACTTCCAGAGCTCCTTTCCAACCTGAATTATTCGGTGACTCTCCTTCAAATTTATGAGATCATTTCAACTAGAAAAATATATTGAGGACTGAACCTGCTGGACATTGATTTGGACTCTGGTCCCATTCCAGTGTTAACACAAAATGAAGCAGGATTATAAATAAACAGGAAAAGCATCCCAAAATATCCTGAAGCCTTGCAATTACCCTTGAAATGAGAGCATACAGGTTCAAACCTCCTCAGACAGAACTGAAGCTGGTTCTTCCATACCCCACAAAAAAATCCTAACCCTGAGACTACTGGGTTGAAGGGGAAAATTAGCACCTCTCTTCGCTCTTTGTTTCCTTTAATTTTCTCATAAATGATTGAAATTAAACATTTTGGGTTGAATGAAATAATTTGTATTAAATGCAACCAGACTGGCTGGCAGGCAAATGGGGTGTTTGGAGAAGAATAAATATTAATTATTATTCAAACTGAATGGAATTATTTTTATGTTTTCAATTTGTTTGCCAAATTAAACATAACATCACTGCCACAGCCCCGGCTGAAGAGGCAGGAGAAGAACTAGGCAGAACAGGGAGTGAAGAATGGGGACAAAATGGGGTGATGCAGGAACCCAAGCCCAGAGCTGAGACCTCAAGGAAGCCCCGGAAAAGCTGCTGAAACAGTGCTTAAGGACTGATGGAGAGGGATTTTCCTAAATCCTCTGGGCAGAACAACTACAGACACTGGCTATCCAAGTCCCAAACTGGAATAAAAACAGATTTATTTGCCCCAATGAAATTATCTGTTCTTTCTTCCCAAAATCATCGTGACTGCAAAGGTTTCTTTCTTTTTTACACTGTGATACATTTTCCTTGTTTTTCCACATCCTGATGAATACACCTGAAATGTTTTTAAAGGAAGAAAGCCGATTTGTAACGCTCTACTTAATTTTTAAAACGATGTCGTGCCTTGTTCTTTAATAGAATCCTGACTATTTGTTCAACAGAAAAAATTCAGTGTTTTATACAGTATTTATAAAGGGTCACATAAATACATAAGCAGAGAAGGAAAAAAAAAGTCTACAGGATTAAAAGATAAGGAGGCTGCCAATCTTGTAGCACGGGTATGGCACTGGAGGCTTACAGCTCCTGAATAATACCTGCACAGCAGAAGGCACGGCTACCAGCAGATTCTAAGCCCCCTGAAACTCTTGTATAGGTGCTATAGGAAAGGACAGAAATGTGTATTGTCCCACTAACTAACAGCTCCTACTGATTTTCCTGAAATCATTAATTGCTTGCAAAGAAAACCTCCTGAAAATGCCCCACCTGCCCTTGCAGGGAATCGCTCCGCCAGGAATGTGAGGCTTTGGAGGAACGAAATCTAGGATAACATAGCTGAGCTTTGGGGTTTTTATCGTGGTAATTAGAAACGTTAATTTATCCTCCCATATGCACAGAAAAGCCTGGAACGTGCCAGCGGGACAGGAGCCTTAGATGCCACGCTTGCAGGACGTTATCGGGTGCTTTTGGCAGTCTGTGCCCTGCAATGTCCCTCCTCCTAACAATACTAACCATTTCCAACGACCACAACAAGTTCGTTATCTTATCACAGCAGCATCCCTCTATGAGATTAGTCAGGCATCCCAGTGTCATGTTTTATCTCTAAAGCCTTGGGCTTAGGCATAGCACGCGTCTACCCCAGAAAGCTAGGTGTATTCTAGTCAAACAGAAGAGGATCTATAAACATCTAATTTTTTATGATATGCACTAAGTTTGCAAGCCTGCTTTAAATCAAATACGGTTCTGACATCTACTTAAGCTTCTGCAATAAATTGGCCAATGATTAAAAAAAGAGGAAAACACTTAAAAGTCAGGCAAACGTTTCCTAAAAGTAAATTAATATGGTTCATCCTTAACAGAAGTGTGGAGTTTTATTCCAGAACGGCAAAAATGTGTTGCACAGGGCACACGTCAATGACAGTGCTTTCATCTGATCCTCTGCCCAGTGCAGCAGAGTCCTGCAGCACCAAAAAGCAGGACCTGCTAAGCATGACGAGGCTTAAAAGTGTGGTTTAACTATAGGACATGGGTTTTAAATCTGATGACACACCGGCCTGTCAAAGGGCTTGTTGCAACCCTCCCCATCTCCCTTCCCCAGCTATAAAACCCTACCACAACAACATTCATCCACCAGCACCAACAAGCTGCTGCAACAAGATAGAGGATATTATTATAACAGCAAAGGTCCTGGCAATGCTTATCAAATAAATAAATATTAAGTACCTTGCAATAACCCCTTGATGGGAGAGATGTGGCAAAACAGCCAAGAAACATTGAATAAGCAAAAGTCTCGTGGATTCTCAAGGGGATTCTACATAAATAGAGATGAATAAACTATAAAAAACCCCACTCTATAAAGGGCTCTTTACTGCAACACATTAAATAAGCATATATTTTCTGCGACGACTAGTACAGCACGGCTTGTAAAAATGCACGGGCCACCATTTTACTCGTAAAAGAGCGCAACATTATGAAAGTTTTATTAGGAACACTTGCCCAGATCAACACATGCCAGAGCCTGCACCAGTTTCTTTTTCTTACCTAAGAAAACAATAAAGAAAAATCTGAAGGATGACAGAAGGTACTTGATAAACATGTGGGGATGTTTCAGTAAGAAAAGCAGTGGCACTTTGGATGCCGAGTGGAAGTGGCACTTTGATGCCGAGATGATCCCAGCACCAGCATAAGACGTGGGGAGAGAGGGATGTAGATGTGAGGATGCCCTCACTTTGAAAAACAGAGTGTGGAAGAGAGAGGGCTGCGTTACCGAGATAACCACAACACAGCAGTGAACATCCCTTCGGCTCGGTGAGAACAAGCTGACGCTCACGTCGCTGGCTGGAGGGTACCCAACTTTTTCAGGACTAGGGAACATGCTCCAGGAATCCCCTCCAGGTTTCCATCAGTGTGTGGTACAGCCAAGCAAGTGACTAAAATGAAAATTTAAAAGCAGCCAATGCAGCGTACAAGTGAGTGTATCCCCAGAAGCTAGAGCTTTGAAATATGGTATCGGTCAAGACACTTAGGTTACAGAAGGACTATTGCCAAGGTGCATCCTTGGTGCAGTTTGCTGCTCCCCCTCTCCACATCCCTCTTCTGGCAGCCCTTCTGCTGATGGAGCTACACAGCAAAAAAAAAAAAAAACCACCAAAACCAACACATTGGGTAGCTACTGAATTCACTATTCCCCCTAATTACTTTTTGCCTTAACTGGGGTAAACCAGAAATACTACAAAAGGAAAGAAGGCAGCAAAAAGCACCAGTGGCAGCATAACCCTGAGAAAAAAACTAGGAGAAGCAGTGGCTCAATAAGACCAAGTACAAGTTTCATCAAAGCTGCAGCCCATGCCAGGCTTGGGGGGAGGCAGGGAAAGAGCTTCCCAGCGCAGCACTGAAGTCTCTTCATCTCCATCAGCTATGTGCCGAATTTAGGGACCTGGGGCTAGATGCTCCTGGAGAGCACACAGTGGATGCGCCTCTGATGGGATCTAAGTGGGGATGGGGGGTGAGGAACCCCAACTGCGTTGCTGATGTCCTGCAGGAAACCTCCTCGGTGGGGTTAGGAAACAGAAAAGGTGTGCTGAAAAAATGGGGCAGAGAGGCTGCTTTATAGCCGGGAGCTGCATTCGAGGAGGGGGAGCTTGTGCCTGCAAAGCCAGCATGGATGAGCAGACCATGACCAAAATGTAATTTATATGAAGATGTTTTGAATTTCTTCCAGCTACTCCAAAGTCAATAATGCATAACAGCTCCTTGCTGCTTGTGCACAAAGGTTTCTGCAGAGAATATAGTTTGATTATAATTACAGGACAGCATTTAAAATTAATCACCGCAGTAGCCCACATTCAGGTGCATTGTGCAATTTAATTATTACACTCCTTGCTGTCCATAGTACCTTCTTCAATCTGTAGCCTATAGAATTTCCATCCTGGCAATATGTGGCTAACTAAAATATATCTGGGGAGCAACGCCTTTGGTTTGGTGGGTTTTTTTCAACATGACTTCAACTTTCAGAAGCCACAGTTAACATGATACCATTTATACCTGCACAGGTAATGTGTATGGCTGTTGATATAACTAAGAGGAGTTGGCTATATGAAACGGAGCATTCCAAACTGGTACTATGTACTCTCTGCCTCCATCCAGGCTGAGCAAGGAGAACCAGCACTGCTGGAGCGCGGTGGAGTGGGGAAATCTTGGCTCTTGCTTCACCTTCAGTCATGAAACCGTCCTACAAATGTGGAATCTAGTAATGGTGCTAATGACAAAGCAACAGGCGAAATTAAGTACCGCTTCTCCAAACCCCTTCTCTGAGTGTGAAGAAACATTTGCCTCAATAGAGCTCTTTGAGATACCATATTTGTTGATAAATCTAATTATGATGGTCGCTTGCCACTCAGGAAGGCTGAAATCCAGTGTTTTGTTCCCTGTAGCAAAATGAATTTCAACGCCCCAAAGATTTTCTGCTTTAAGATAGTAACAAGGAATACAGGAAAAAAAAAAATCTGAAAATCAAATATTCAACAACAAAAAAAATCTGCATAGAAATACCAAGAAATTGCTGGTTTATTGATTTCACAGCAAAACTGAATTCTGCCATTTTGTCCCACCTCAAGGACTAATAACCTAGCTTGATAAGAACTTCAGGGAAACGTGGTGGGTTTTGCAGCCGTGTGTGTCCTCCACTTTCGGATCAGTGGAATCCCAAATAAAAAGGCACAGTAAGTCCCAATAAATATGCAAATAACTTCAAAAGGAGATTAAAAACCTTCGTCGTGTTTATGTAACTAATGAGTTCGTGTGCCGGTAACAAAAAGGCCAGCGGCTTTCTTTTTTTAACCATTCCTTGAAGGTCATTTCTACTCAGAAATTTTTTTTTCAAGACCTCAAAATTTGTTATATAACAAAGACAGAGCTAAACATATGGCCTTCAGCTGGTTTGAATTAGCTCACCTGTATCAACCGCGTTTCATCAATACGCACTGCCATAGTAACTGGTTCCTCAGTTGGAATGCTAATTACTCCCCTCCGCTTCCAGGAACAAGAGCATTAGACCTACAAAAAAGATTCCTTTCTTCCCTTCTCATTAACTAGTTTTACTTGCTCAGCACATTAATGCAGAGCTAAGAATGATTATACAGGGGCAGCAAATGAGCTGAATAAATCTGCTTTCTGTACACATTAGCCACAGGGACTCAGGCGCAACGAGGGTGATGCTGGAAGGAAACCCAGCGGTCCTCACCGGGGGGTTCACGTTGGGCACCGCACGGGAGAGCATCATCCCAGCCCCAGGCAGCAGCGGCAGGGACTAAACCTGAACTCTGCCGCTGTTGCAAGGTGTTCGGGGTCAGGGCTTGACCTTCCCTTTCTAAAAATAATCTTGCCACAAGTATTGATTTTAAAAGGCAGGCAGGTCTTCTGTTCACCTGAAGGATTGAAATGACCTTCATTCTGCTGATAAAATGCGTTGGATTGACAGTGCAGGAAAGCAAAGGCTTGTATTTAGTAATTGAATACGTACAGCGAGGACATCAACAGTACAGAGTTTGTATGCACAGAGATGCATGCAAGTATCCAGAGATACCTCCCTGTGAAGCTTATTGATTTACACCAGGAGCAAGAGCAAAACAAAAAATTTCTCTAAAAATAAGGAATAATAATAATTAAAAAAAAATAATCTAACTTTGCCAAATACTGTGCAACTCGTACCATTTGTCAACAGCATTAGAAGTCACGCCATCCACCAAATCTCCCCATCCTGGAGAATGACAAGTCTTCCCACTTGGCAAGGGTGGATACAGAAGTGCAGGATGACATGCCCTGCCTTTTGAAGATGCCCGGCTTTGCATTTACTTTGGAGAGTTGCTCTGGGTATGCCAGAAACTTTAACAACCAAGTTCCCTAGGACCACATGTTACTCTTCCTAAATATATGTGAGTCAGGCTCTTCCAACAGATGACATTTGCTCCCACTTTTTGTTGTGCGTGATAAAAAAGTCATGCACTATTTTGCAGCGGAAGTCATTCAGTCTGTCCTATAAACAACTGACAGACAGGACTTACTGGTAGTTGCAGTATCTTGCTTTGTTTCTTAAACACTTCTGAAAGCAAAGATTTTGGGATAAACTTCCTGGGGGAAGCAGGAGAGGTTTCTCCAAGGCCAAAGTGGGGCCAGATGGGTTCAAGTTGCTGCCAGATGGACCTGCGGAGAACCACCTGGACCACCTTGAGCGGTCAATTAGTCAAGGAAGCCCCAGGGGCTTCTAGGGATGATTTAACTATTGGTTAATGTAAGAGCTGGAAGGCAAACAAGTGGGCAAGTCGGTGGATAATCAATCGCGGTGCATTCGCTGAGTCAGTGGCTGGCAGCATTTGGTACCGAGTTTACAGCAAATGCCTCCTGAATTTCCTTTCACTTGCTTCATACCAGTCTCACACTAGTTCCCTTTGCTTTTTTATACCAGACTACTATACCGAATACTTTTTTCACATGAATACAGGGTCCTTTCCTGTTTTAGTACAAAAAATAGAAGCTCCAAACACCACCCACTCAGTTCACACAGGCCAACAACCACCTGTCTGATAATCCTCACGTCCCAGCAACTGCCTGGATGGCAGCTGAACTGATGAGGTAGAGCTGAAAAGCTTCATCTACCATCATTAGTCCTGCATTTATCTCCCCAGCTCTGTTTTTTTAATATGTACCCCAAGGCTGTGTAAGCTGCCCTCGTTCATCTCATCAAAATACTACACTAGGAACAACAGATTTCGTGATTAAGACCAGCTTGTATCTCCCCACTGCAAGAAGAAATTTCCCCTTTTAAAAATAAAGTGAAAATGTTGCCCACCCCCCTACCCCCCCATTCTAAGGCTCTTCAGCAAGCTCTGGGAGACCTTATCTCAAATTCAGTTAAAATCAAGGATGGGAAATGTCTCCTCAAGCTGGAAGTTTGATCTGCTGTAATTTTGCTAAAATATCATAAAAGGGTGAGAAAACCAAGTCACGGTTCTTTTATTTAAGCTGGTCAAACCCTGGAACAGGCTTCCTAGAGAGGCGTTCAATGCCCCAAGCCTGTCAGTGTTTAAGAGGCATTTGGACAATGTCCGTAATAATTTGCTTTAACTTTTGGTCAGTCCTGAATTGGTCAGGCAGTTGGACTAGATGATTATTGTCAGTCCCTTCAAACTGAAATATTCTATTCTATTCAACTCTTCAGAACAAAATGAGAAACAAAAGAGGAGAGAAGCAAGCTGGCTTGCTTAATGAAGTCTTGGGTTAAAGATGGACTCAAGTTTATCAGCTCTGATGGCAGGTTAAGCGCTTAAGTGCTTTCCATGGGAATTCAGAAAGAAGAACAAGAGACGTAAAAACTGTTGTGAGAAAAAGATCCCGAGCTCCAGGCACACAGAAAGACAGATGAGAAAGGTTGGATTTTGCAGTGATCAAGAGGAAACAAGTCTAAGCAGAAAGGAAAATCTGCAAATATTCAATTCAAAGGTAGCAGCTAAATTTGTATCTATTGATAATGTTTTCTGCAACAGAAGCAAAAAGCGAGCAGGGACGTACCCCAGCAGGGACCCCACAGACAGCTGGAGGTGGGACAAAGAAGAACCTCTGAAGGACAAGAGGTGACAAAGCCTCCTAAGTTGATGGAGAAGGTGAATCTCAAAGACACGTCAAAGAGCCTGAAGGACAAAGCCGGAGGTAGAAAGAGATCCTTGGAAATTCAGTTGAGGTGCTTCAACGGACTAGGAACAGACACTGCACTAGAAAGGAGCTCAGATGGAAGCAAGGAAAGAAATGCTCCTGATAATTCAGGGCCAGGCATTCATCCTGCAATAAAATACATTCAGTGCTTGAGAAGAGGAAATTTAAGGCTCTGGACTCAAGACCTATCTTGATAATGTATCTTCAAGCCAGAGTACAATAAAATGCCCTTACACAGACAGGATCTAAAACTGTCACCGCTGAGAAGAAGCCAGGAACCCAACCAGCAACAGAAGTAGGCCACAGTTAAATGGAAAAAATCCCTGTGTTATCACAAGATTACTATAATAAATACCAGCAATATTTTTGAGGGGCACAAACAACATCATACTTTCATAAGTTATTGTTCTACATTTTTGCTTGCTCCTTGATCTCAAGGCTTCAAAGATTTGTTTACTATAGTAAAAAGAAATATTTAAGAACAGATTCCTGCTTGGGATGACTTCTTTGGCATCCAAGGAAAAAATGCACCAGCTGCCTGGAGCTGTTTGCCATTCTTATTTACCAACAGAATGAAGCTCTTGCACATTACTTGTGGGGTTTTTTTTTTTTCACAAGAAATATTGGAAATAGCTGCAGAGAGTTTACATTTCTAAAAAGACTTTACAAGCCCATTCTCCAAGCAACTGTCAGTGTTTTTTGGGGCGAGCATGTAATCACAGAGAGAAAATCTCCTGGAGATGCAAGGATTTTACGCAGCTTTTTTTTATCTCTAAGTCTTTGTTTACTCCAAAAGTCATTGGAATGGAAACTACATTAAGGAGAAATCACAGAATCACGGAATGGTTTGGGTTGGAAGGGACCTTTCAAGGTCATCTCATCCAACCCCCCTGCCATGGACAGGGACACCTTCAACCAGATCAGGTTGCTCAGAGCCCCGTCCAACTTGACCTTGAACGTGTCCAGGGATGGGGCATCGACCACCTCTCTGGGCAACCTGGGCCAGGGTTTCACCACCCTCAGCGTAAAACATTTCTTCCTTACACCTAGTCTGAATCTACCGTACAAGAGGATTCCTCACATCTCTTCATCTCAGGCAGCCTGAACCCAAACTCCTCTCCTGACCCTGTTTTTGGTGCAAGCGAACTCTGCTGCCAGCAGCTGCACCCTTGCTGCAAGCCAGGCATGACTCTCCTTTGCCAGACTGGGACTTTTCTAACAACCTCTGCAGTTTTACCATCTCATCAGCCTTGGCTTATGATGACAATACCCTTTGATACAGAAAAGTCTCCTTCCTCATATTACTAAAGGAACTGAATAGACTTAATTTTTATTTGCACTGATTTAAATAAGATGAATACCAATAGGGAAATCTGAAAAATTCCCCCTCCATTCCAAAATAATATGTTATCTCTTGCCTTTTCCGTACCTGCTAAGTGCAAGAGGAAGGAAACTCCATTTTTCTATGCCTGGAGATTTCTCATTGCACTTCACTGTAGCTGCTGGTCCCAAGCTTAGATAAAGCACAGATCATGGTGTATTTTCTTAACCAACATGTCTCATAAAATTAATTCACTGGTCACAGAAATGCAAATTAAAAAAATCAAATAACAATGCCCTTAATAACACGTTTTAACTTGGTCAGCTCTGAATTGGTGAGGCAGTTGGACTAGATGATCACTGTAGGTCCCTCCAACTGAAATAGTCTATTCTGCTCTAAATAATGTAAAAAGAAACAAAAAAACCAAGCAACAGAACCCACTCAATATGAAAACTATCAGCAGTATTATTAATAATTTGCGTAAAATATATTAGGTATATCCTTCATTGCTAATGATAACAGCCATTATAGTAACAATTGCTATTGAGGAAAGCTAAATGCCCTTTTAAACACACACAAAAAAGGCAAAGAAATTATTCTGAGTACGGCATGTGTACAAAATTCTGCAGAAACACTTAGATACAGCCACACACATTATAATCAACACAATTTACCATGTGAGTAATACCAGTGTAATTACACAATGTCCTCTACAAGTAGTGGTACGAAAAAAATTATCAGAGATTTATAAATTATTTCATTCGGGTGCTATATTCTCAGCATTAGGCCTATATCTTCTTTGCATCTTGCAGAATGCTGAGCAACATCAGGATAAAATCTTGATCGCTACAGTTAGTGCTACAAAAATGAACCGTATTTCATAACTACCCCTCGTAACTGAAAAGCAGAACTGAACCATTAACCTTCCCAGGAAATCCTGCTACCAAAATAATGGTACAATGTTAGATTTGAGGGCTGATTTATACAGAAGTCATGTTGTATTTTGATTCTGCATGGAAAATGCAAAATCAGACACATCAGAAAGCAAAAGGACTCTGATGAATATCGAGACTCTGCAAGCAAGAGGCATTAAAAAACCATTCTGATCACTCTTACTGGCTGTAAAAAAGATTCAGAGCGACCTTAAACAGCAAAAGGATTTAATTATCCCAGAGAGGGAAAGATTTTACACCATTTAAAAAGAGCTTTTTAGAATCAATGATAAGCTCCTGAGCTAGAGAGGCCTAAAATTATTGATAGAAATATTATCTGTATATTTGCACCATCTCTTAAAACAACCAGTTTACTTCAAGAAACAGGAGCACTGACCAACACCAGCTTCGTCACAAGAAACTCTGGATGACCCAGGTTTCTGCCAGCGCAAACACCTCCAAGCATGGTTTGTTAGGGATCCAACCCCATCCCAATAAAGCCAACCTGCGGGAAAATTAGTGAAAAGCACCTAAAAGGATTATAGTGCCAGAAGGTCTGATTTCTGGGGAAAGATTAAGATAGCGAAACGTGTAGTTTGGCTAAGTGACAATACCATAGAATCACAGAATGGTTTGGGTTGGAAGGGACCTTAAAGACCTTCTAGTTCCAACCCCCTGCCATGGGCAGGGGCACCTTCCACCAGACCAGGTTGCCCAAAGCCCCATCCAACCTGGCCTTGAACACTGCCAGGGATGGGGCAGCCACAACTTCTCTGGGCAGCCTCTGCCAGTGCCTCACCACCCTCACAGTGAAGGATTTCTTCCTTATGTCCAGTCTAAACCTGCCCTCCTCCAGTTTAAAGCCGTTGCCCCTTGTCCTGCCACTGCAGGCCCTCATAAAAAGTCTTTTACGGGATACTGATCAATGTCTACAAGTCCTTAAATGCTGTACGCACGACAAAGGCAGAGCTAAGAGTTAGGCTGGTATTAAAGATGCAACAATTTAAGAAGGCTATCAAGAAACTACCTAAAATCTGTAATAGTTATTAGATGTGGAAAAAATTCCCAAGTACAGCAAAACCCCATTTACTCAAGGTGTGATGAATAGAAATGAAATGCCTACAGAGTCTCAGCCACCTTCAAGAAAGACTTCCAGGCTGAGGCAGATAGCACTAGATATTCCTCAAAAATATAAACCCACAGGCAATAAAGTGGAGGAGGGCATAGAATTACACACAGACAGGAGGCTTTGGTCTGCTGTGCTGTTTGTGAAGCCCTGCAGAGAAAACCCAACCATCGCAGCACCACCACCAAGGGATGGATCAAGCCAACACCAGCTGCCTACAGAAATACTCTTTTTCCAAAGAAACATGATGTTCGAATGATCTGAATCAGGACTGGATAGACAACAGTATACCATAAGGTGTCCTTCTTTTAAATTTTAAGAGCAAGTGCCTAAACGTAAAGAAACCTGGATTAATCCATGGCGTCACCTCTCTGCTAACCCTCTCCAGTGCAGCACAAGTGGTGATGCCACCTCAGTTTTGCCATTTTTTATTTTGGAGTAGCCATGCTCACACCCTGAAGAAGCAGCAAGATAAGTACTTCATAAATAAATAGTAGCTGACAGTCAGCCTTGTCCAGCTTTTGGGAAACAGTCCGATGGATGCAACCTGTTTTTCTGCTATTCATTCTTTATTACTTTTAATTTCTAATTCCAAGTGATGAGGGGGAGACTCCCATGGATCACATGAACTGGCTACTTGGGGAGAAAATAAAAGCACAGGAAAGAGGGAGGCTCACAAAATAGTTTTACTGCCTTTTATAATTGAGGTAATTTGTAATAATGTTTAATGATAAGCTAGTAAATTTTTAGCTGATTGAGCAAATGTTACTCCAGTAAAACTTCCTTTGTAAACTGTTAGAAAGACAGAGAGAAAACTTCATTTCTGTGCAATTTTTCTTCCCCAAAACAACTACATAGCAACAAAAAAAAATTACCACTTTTAGCGTCCTGTTGACAGTCTTATGTAGTTTTTCTTTTTCCCTTGTAGATTTTTTTTTTCCAGTGTCCTGTGCAGAATCTGAAGTTTTCAGACGGAATTTAATGCAACAAATAGGGTCATATGCAAAGAAGAATACAAGTGCTCAGGCACTACAGCAAATGTAAATGTTAAAAATCACACAAGAGAAGATAACAAAAAAAAAGTGCACATAATACAACAAAGCAGTAGAAAAGCATACTGTACAGACCATTCTTGCAACGGCTGACAGAGGGATCGGTTGACCTCGGAGGTCTCTGCCTTTACTGACTTACATACTTCTGTGAGGCTCATTAAAGGCTCCAAGCACAAAGCATCAAACACTTCAAGTAAAACTTGGTCTCCATGGGAATAGAGGACAAACTAAAAATAACTATAAGACGACATTTTAACAATTTTGCAGGAGATTGTCATGGCAATGAAGAGAGTTGTAACCTGTTGTCATGATAACCAAAGTTTTAAATTAATGGGAAAGCATTCTGCTTCCACTTAATCTTTATTCATAACGAGTCTAACATCCACGATGGGAGAATTACACATTACTGCCTTTAAGGAACCAGAGAGCTGGGGAGAAGCAAGGGAGGGTTAATGCACTGTCTGGTTAAGAACAAAATTAAAAAACTCTACAGCCCAACCAAAGCACCGATAGGATAGAAAAGAACCCAGAGATGAAAATGCATAGGGAAATGCATGATGCCTTTTTGAGGGAGACACTCTCCTCTGCCCTTTAGTGCTTTAGATAACATTATCTTTACCATGGGAGAAGTAGCAGAAACGTTAGCAGGAGAGGCAGGTCACTTGGGCATTCAAGGAAGCAGCAACGTGAATGATTTATTGTTTTAATGGAGACAAACTAATTGGACCAACCTCGTGAGGCCATGCTGATGCCAGCCCTTCCCTCTTTACCTGGAGTCCCTGCATTTTGGCAAGTGGATTTTGGCATGGGAACACTGGGAAAGCTGGAAAGTGAACGTCAGCCCCATGCCCGTGGACTCTCCTCCCTGCAACGGGAGCGCGAACTCGACTAGCATTATCCTTCATACATACCTGTCATCAGCCACTCGTTTTTACATTCCTTATCATTTATTTTCACTAGTTTCAGCATTTTTAAGATTTTATTTTATCTCGGTGGAGGCATTCCCATGGCTGCCAGAGAGAATAATGCAGCTCTTTGTTGAAGAAATGGCAGAAGAACAGTTAAGAGAAAAGCACGTGTTGGTGGCATGTGTGTCAGCAGGTCACTAACATCACAGCGCAGTATGTCCAGTTTCTCAAGACACCCAAACTAGGCGAAAAAAAAAAAGGACAAGAGCCGTAAGACCTCCAGATAGAGGGGAAAAAGGGGCAGTAAATAAATCAGCAATGTTGACTAATGACTGACAAGAGGAGAGAGAGGATGAAGAAGAGAAAGTTCTCAATCACTGTCAACTCCTAAAGGGCACAAATGGCACATCCAAAAATCAGCTTGTCTTTGCCAGTGAAGAAGGACCCAAGAGATACGATGAGGACTTGACGGCTGCATACCTTCTCCATCCGGCATACATGTGGTCCTGGCAGACTCTGCAAATACATTCATCTTGGTGTTGTGAGCATGCGAGTATGACAGAATAAGCAAGAGAGAGATGAGGCGCATGTTGGGGTTTTTTTTTAGTAAGTCACCTTCCCCTCCTACATGTCTCACTTGCATTTTGCTAGAGACGTTGCAACAAGCTGCATGACACGGACAACTCCCACCATCTTTGGAAACCGATATCAAATACAGAGTGTACACACATGGACCCTCTTGTACCCTCCATCACTTGAAGCTTGCTAGCAGCACTGACCTTCAAGTGTTTGCTTGGACACAGAAGCAGAAACGCATTTCTGCTCTCTCCTTCCCATCAGACAGGGAGACGTCAACGACTAATTTTACAATTTAACGCGCTGCACCTTGGGGTCAGGGGCTGGAGGAGAAGAGACAAAACAGGTTCAAATGCATGTACCAAAGGTCAAGCGCCAAACTGAGGACCCTGAATGAGAACCGTTGTTATCCTAAACTCTCTGAAGCCAATAGAAAGAGATGAGTAATTGCAAAGAATGATCCCCCCACCTAAGATCTGAATTTGTCTCAGATGGCTGTAAGAGACCTGAGAGTCACCAACCTACTGCTCATGCATTCAATGAGATGCTGTAGATGCGCACCGTAAGTCTGAGTCCAGCAGTCCTAGACTGTAAATTATATTAACAGGCTCAAAACAAACCATGCCTTGTCTAAAGACTACATAATCATTATTGTGTCTTCACTTATGAAAAATTGCTCTGTTCACCCTGGAATTACATTGACAGTTAATTATACTACTGTCTCCTTAACTGTTTTGAAGGGAAAGAAAAACTATTCTGGCAACGGAATGCCTAAACAGTACACATGTCTTTACCCACACCTTCAACACACAGCACAGAGTAGTCTTTACCTCAAGAAATAGTTACTAATTGGAAATAAGAAAAAACGAGGTAAATAGAAGTTCAGATGCATACACACTCATATCTCTCTTAATGAAACAACTCATTGTTTGGCTGTTAAAATAAGTTTTTTCCCCTATCTGATTTCATTTACAATTATCATGTGCTTTGCATCTCCTGGGAATGCCACCAAAATTGACAACATCTTATCCCTAGAGATGGATGCTCTTCTCTGCAATACATTAGGTTTCTAATAATGACAGACAGCAACATCATTTTTGAGTGTAAATGGGTGGGAACAAATCAAGCATAAGTTGGAAGCTGCCTTTGATTACATACTAAAGAGAATTTCTTAACTATGAGTTACAAAGGTCTCCACCAGTCATTACTCCAGGGTTTCATTCTTGTACTTCTCCCTCCAACCCTCACATGCAATAACTGTTGCCCACAACTCAAGTCTTCTGAGAGCTCAGCTTTTCAGCCTGATTTCTTCTTTATTCTTCTTTTTCATAAGATTCAAAATAATCTTGTTTATGAAGTGAAACAAATTAGACGTGCCCCAAGGGAAAGGCTGCTGGGCTGACAGCACTCTAGAAGGGACCCGTTGGGGACCAGCTTTGGATGTGAGCATGGCCAGCACTGGGGTGGTGGTCACAGGCTGCTGTTCTTTTCTGGAATATTAAAGTGCTAGGGTTTTTACCCCAGATCAGTGCTAAGACAGGACCCCAGCACAAGAAAGACATGGACTTGTTAGAGCAGGTCCAGAGGAGGGCCACCAAAATGGTGAGAGGGCTGGAACGCCAACTCTGCTATGGAGAAAGGCTGAGAGAGTTGGGGTTGTTCAGCCTGGAGAAGAGAAGGCTCCAGGGAGACCTTATTGCAGCCTTTCAGTACCTAAAGGGGGCTTATAAAAATGACAGAGAGAGACTTTTTTCCAGGGCCTGCAGTGACAGGACAAGGGGCAACAGCTTTAAACTGAAAGAGGGCAGGTTTAGATTGGACATAAGGAAGAAATGTTTTAAGATGAGGGTGGTGAGACACTTGCACAGGTTGCCCAGAGAAGTTGTGGATGCCCCATCCCTGGAAACACTTAAGGCCAGGTTGGACAGGGCTTTGAGCAACCTGATCTGGTTGAAGATGTTCCTGCCCATGGCAGGGGGTTGGACTAGATGATCTTCAAAGGTCCCTTCTTACCCAAACCGTTCTGTCACCCCTTGACAGGCTCCGATACAGATGCAAGAAGTGTCCCCAGTATTTCAGACAAGCAGTGGACAGCAGCTAGCTTTGCCCACCTAATGCAACTCTCACATCCCTCTCTGCCCATGGGAGACTAATCATCTCCACCCAACACCTGCCTTCAGCTGGTGACGCGAGGAGCATCATTAGAACCAATACCAGCAGCAGACGCAGCCAGCTTATCTGTAAGCAGTGGGATTAGCTCCTTTATGCTTTATGTTAAATCACAAGCAGAGACGGCTGCCCCATGGAGGAGCCCACCACCGTGACATGGCGGTAGGGTGGCCAGGAGGACAGCTAGAGAGATGGCCAAAACCCATTCCCTTCAGTGGCAGAGCAACGACAACGTTGATGTTTGCTGTTCTCATTGCTGTCCTGTGAAGGAGGCAGAACATACTTAGAAAATTAAATCACCTCTCCATCAGCACATACAAAAGAAAAAAAAAAAAGATGACAGATAACACATAACTCCTCATGCCTTGACCTGCAGGGACGTTTCAAGCAGCAGCACAATCTTCCTCCCAGCTAAACAACGATTTATTGGATGCTATAAGCTCAATGGAGAACCCATTTCCAAAGTCTCTGAAAACCTACAGTAGGTAAAATATCCCCCCCGGAGAGCTCAGCTCCGAGCCGCAATGACCCACAGGGCTGCTCCAGCAGCGTGCCACCCCAGATCGGTGCCAAGCACCGAGCCGTGCCGGCCAGAATGAGGACCACGAGGACACCTCCCCCGTCCACGGTGATGCTGTATTACCTTCCCAGCACCACTGGTTCATCACCAGGAGCCCAATCTTGTGCCCTGCCACAAGAAACTTCATTTTTTTCCCCAACTTGAGGATTACAGCTCCTTCTCGGCCTCACGCGAAGCGACCACAGGGATTCAAAGGGCTTTATGTGACCAGGCTGTTGACAAACGTGTTTATCGTAAAAAGACCCGGAGATGGCAATTCCTGCAAGGAAAGGAACGCTTCTCAACATCAGCAGAAACTCAGGGGTCGGGGACGGGGGAAGAACCGGTGGGGGTAAGGGGAGGGGAAGGAAAAAAAAGCCGTAACACTAAAGAGTCTTTCAGGACTCATTTATTTGAGCAGTGCCAAACCAGCTCACTGATGCAATATTTTCTTCCTGCACTCTGAGCCAGGGCTTTGGGATCTAATAAATCATCGCTGGCCGCAGAGACATTAAAATTCTAGCCCAGTACTGCATTAGATGAAATGAGGCCGAATGCCAGCAAGCGCAGGGAGAGGGAAAGGCAGGCACACGCACTTTAAAATAAGTATACGAATGCGTCTGCATATAAGCAACTCCTGATTCCGGTTTCAGGTGAGGCTAAATCTAACACAAACAGAATAGCAAAACAGATTAACAAGCCAGAGCTCAATCGCGCCACTTTGGGAAAGCTGATCCCCATTAAACTAAAACTAAGATGTTAGGTATAAAGCACAGTAGAAAAATAGACTTGGTAATTTACAGATCTGGTACAAACCGGGGAACAATTTCTGAAGCTTATAAAAGCCTTTTACGACCCCGTACCAGATCATGTTTCTGTATGTACAGACCTCTGCACTGTATCGCATTGACTGCACAGAGTGTAAAACATAATTGTGCACCAGGAGAGGAGAAAAATTCAATATTTAATCTACAAACATGTTTCCAGAAGTCAAGCCACAAAATTTTAATTTATTACCTTCAGACTGCAAAAATATAACAAGTATCTAACCACTTATTTGCTGTGCCAGACAAAAAAGAAAGGGGGGGGGGGGGAGGAAAGACAGCAAATATTAAGGGTTTTCAACGGATCATGAGGCAGTATTGGAGCTTATTTTCAATAATTTAATTGAAGCACCTGGGGATTTAAGAGGTATTGAATGTGTGGTGTGCAAGTATGCACAGAGAAAAACAAGCAAGGATATGAATTTGAACTGCAAATGGCAGAAAAAAAAATGCAGAAAAAGCCATTTATTTTAGTCTCGGTGAGATTTCTACTTACAACTGAGAGATTCTGAGCAGGCGTGGGATTTCAGTGCTAGGAGATATTTTCATTTTGTTTTCTGAACAACCCCCATCTTAAATTCGCACAATGACAAGGTCACACTCCAGCTCCATGGTGCCCATGGCAGAGGCTCCCAAAGTGCTCTGCAGAGAATCACTGACCCATTTAGCGACTGCTGACGGACTTCTGCCAGCCAATGCCGGTGCTCTTCCAGAAGGAAGGATTTTAAAAACTGATCTAATATTTTTTCCACAATTGCTACCATTGAAAGAGAGACACCATGGCTTTGTGAAAGGAGGTGTGCTAGATTGGAAACAAGGGGAGGGAGGTCCCTAAAATAACCTCTCGGTAGAGGGGCTTCATAGTAGGAACACCACCCACATCAGCAGCTTTCTCAGCAGAGCAAACTGGACATCCAGAAACAGTTACGGGGAGGGAGGAATAATTACAGGGGTTTGGAAAGTGATGAGGCCAAAATAAGTTTAAGATTTGATGTATGGCAAATCAGGTGTGACTCGGCAATGTGACCTAGAGGCATGGAGAACCAAAGTGCCACAGAGACGATGCCAAGATGGCCAACGTGATCTCTGACTGCCTATACAGAGGCTCCTTGTCGTTCTGCAGCGAAGTAAAGGGAACGTATAAGAAGACAAACTTAAGTAAAGGGAGCATATAGGAAAAGAAGATTTAAATGGTGTAAACCAATACGACTATGGCTAGAACAAAGAAAAAGAAGATGGCTTAGAAACATGCTATAAATTGACAAAGCCACTAAAAAAAGTTTCATTCTATGATATAGACAAAGAAATAACACAAGGCAAAAAAACCACATTCACCAGTTTTAATACTGAATATAAATTTTAAAAGCCCAAATCACTGATTAGAATTTGCCTACACGCTACGTAAGACAGAGCTTTGGTAGAGCTCATGCTTAAAAATAAAGCTTATTTCTTCCCCAAGTGAGTGAAGAATTTCAGATTACATGCCAATACTCTACAGAAGTAATCAACACACAAGAAAATTCTCCGTTCACCTTTTACTTTCTTTAAATGGAGTACTTTCCCCTTCAAAACATGTTTCCAAGGCCATCTTTTTTTCCACCTATGTTTTTTTTTCTTCTCTGCCTTATACACATTTTCTCCAGCCCTCTTCAGCCCTAGTCATTTAATCTTTTTATTTCTTTTCCACTACAGGGAAAAACAAAATCAATATTGTAGCCAAGAAATGAGGCAGAGCATAAACCAGTTCCATGTACTAACTGAGCACGTAGGATTAAAAGGCACACAATGGGGTCATTCAGGAAAACATAACATGGGGTTTGTTTGCTTTTAAGATCTAAGACTATTCTGTTTATTTACAACATGGGGAAACTCAAAAGCGTGTAAAACCTGATACAAACAGTTACAAAACAAGGGGTGAAGGACGTTCCCCGAAGTTTTTGTGAAAGTCCTTGAAAGGTTGACATCAGTTGGACCAATCTCCAAACCAGCTGAGCCTACAAGCATCTGTAATGAGATGTTATAAATTATTTTCTTCAAAGGAGCTTTACTATGCCTCCATTTCTAACACTAAAAGAAAGGAGTCTTTTGTCTTGAAACACTTTTGTCTTTTATGCCAACCACACTTCCGACTACCAAGACCTATTTTGCACAGGAATCCGCGTTCATCCATAGGTGAGTGCCGTGGGGTGACCTCCATGCCCATCGTCCAATGGTGCTGCCGTTGGCAGAAGAACCACCCAAATAGAGCCTACGGCTATTGCACACACTTATAAATAACCCAAATCTCACCCCAAACCCCTCTGCTTCCTTCTCCCTCAATCCCCAAACAAGAAAACTTGTCCCTCATTTCCTTAGGGGTTTTACACTTTCTATAACTTTGAGAAAGTCCATGAGTTAATTTATTACAAAGATGGTGAATTAGCTATCGTTGATCAATCAAAGTGCTGGAACTCAAACAGCTTCCAACACTGAGAAATTCAGCAAGTTGTTTGGAAGTATTCCTGTACAAAAATTATACATTTAAACATAAAAATAACAAGAGTCTACACAAGTCAGAGCTCATTCTTCTCCCAGTCAAGTATGATTTTCCTTTCTGCTCTATACACACCAATTAATAAACATGAAGAAACGCCAGAGGAAAAATATTCACTGTACCCACTTCATACATTTTTAATCACCCTGAAATCAATTCAACACCCTGAACACAGTTTAAAATTCCTGTTTTACAGAACCGGTAAGCAATGGATCACCTAATTAAATCCAGAAATGGCATTTCCCAGTCAATGGAAGGGGTAGACATGCATGCAGATGTTACAAGCAGAAGGAAAGGTAAGGAGAGCACCCCAACCCTGCCTGCTTCAGCATCAAAGCCATTTGCCTTGTGTTCCTCGGCACTCCCCACAAATGTGTTGAGAAATGGCAAAAAGAAAGGAAAAAAAGTCAAGTTTATCCTCTTCGCACACAGCAGTTCTGAAAGAACTTGTTTTTCTTGGCCAAAGAAGTAATCTGTTATCAAAGACCCAGCCTTTCCAGAGAATAATACAGCAAAATTTTAAGTTAACAAGAAAGGCTGAAATCATGCCTAGAATTATCTTTGTCCCACAAAGAGTACGCAAAGGAGGATTAAAAGCCAAATGTAGAAATCCTGCCAGAACATCCTTCTGTCTTCTACAAAATTGGAGGCTACCTGTTTTCAACATACCAATAAATTAAATGAACAGTCAAGTGTAAATCAGGTCAGTCCTCACATGTGCAGTTGTGTCTGAGGTTCAGCAACAAATACAAATGATACAAATTAGGATAGAAACACACGTGAGAATCCCACACCTCCTGTACTGCCAACAAAACCAATGACCGGAGGGCGGACGGTGCCGATTCCCTCTGTTCATCATTATGTCCGAACAAATGTTGTGGTTTCACCTTGGGGGAAAAAAAAATGACAAAACTCGGGAGTTTGCAACTTGGGAGTGCAGCAAACAGCCCGGCTCAGGGATGCACCTCATTCTTCTGGAGCGTGCAGAGGTCCTCTGCAGGGAACCCAAATCACAGGTGGGAGATCTCGATGTGCTGGAGGAAGCACTGGAGCTTTCCATGTCCAAAGACGACGGAGCAGGGCTTGCTCACACACAATAGCAGAGGTGTGGAGGGTCCTAGAGGAAACCCATCCTCAGCAAGCAGCGCCGGTCAACCCAGAGCCCAGAGCAATGGCTGTGAAGTTGACTGCATTTCTGTTCTCTGCCTTTCTACAAAGATTTAGACCGAATTAGTCTCCGATGGCTGTACAATTTTTGCTTCAGAATTGTGCAGCCTGCCAGTATGGTTCACAAACATAAAAGCATCAGCTTGCATAAATCCTTAACCCTTTGGGAATCCCTCCGCAAGATCTCCAAGATTTCAGACACACAAGAAGAATATCAAACCAATGCCTTTCCACCAATATAAAAAAATAGTAATTAGTATGTTGACTCACATATTTGCCTACCAGCCACACCTATTCTCTATCACAAAATCTTGTAACTATAACCGCATGCGTGCATTATACTGTGAATTAAAATTACATTAGTGTCATATATCTTTCTCAATGCTCTCAAAAATCCCGCAGAGAGATTGCCACTTGAAGAAGCAGGAAAATCAATTAAACTGGAAAGCAAATGAACCCAGACCTTGCAGACAGCATAAAAAAGGTTGATGAGTGACACAGGGAGACACCCCGCTTTTCCACATACAAATGATACAGCTCTTAGCCAGGACTTCTCCTTAAATCATCAGAAATAAGACTATTTTATGCTTTAAAATGAAGACAACACATTCGTTACTTGAGGAAGAACATACTGGGTCTTGCACCAAAATCACAGATGAATTGCAAATGTGATTCAAAGTCTTCCTTGCTTTAGACTACTCCTCTAGTTCTCCAAAATACTTTAGTGAACCTTGTGCAGGATAAAACCTGCCGAGCAGCTATCCTTGAATATTTAATTCACACTCGTGTGCTGCAGAGGCTTACTAAAAGCACCTCTGGGCAGTCTAGGTTAATCCACTTTGGAAATGGAGCTAAACAGAACCCAGCCGCACAAAGACCTTTTACTAAAAGGCGTCAGGTTCCTCCTGGAGAAATGAGTCCAGCTCTCCTGGACATGTGCAGGTGTTTGCCAGCTGGGGCAGGCTGACAGGCTGCAAGAGAGAAGGAAAAATAGCTGGGATGGAGTGCAAGACTCCAGGGAACGAGCAATGCAAGAAGGAGAGGGACCAGAAGAGCAGCAGAGGGGCTTGCCTGATAAACTTTCCCCAAAAGGCAGGGAAGGGGGTGATGAAGGGTGCTACCTCCCAGCCCTCTCCGAGACAAAAAACAAGCAGAGAGGCAGCAGAATATCCGCAGCAGAAACCTGAATGCGTGATGGATACAAATCCTGAGCAAAAGAGAAAAAGGAATTGAGTAAAAGAGACAAAGGTGATTAGCAGAAGAGACAAGGGAATTCCTGCTGCAGAGACACGGGAAGGCTGGGGGCTCCACCTGACAAACCAGGAAAAGCCCTGGGAGAAGGAATGAGGGTATCCATCACATTCAGATGCTGCCATTGGGATTCCCAAGCCTTACGTGCAATGGAGGCGGAAGAGCGGTGAGTTCCCAGCCTGTATCTGGTCGAATTTAAGGACGTTAGGCACTGCCTCCTATAAGGATAAACTGTCCCAGAGAGGGTGACCCTGACCCCAAGACACTTCTGGGGAAACCCCTTGAGCGTCGCAGGTTGGAGATGAGGACCCTGCTGTAGCAGCACACCTGGAGAAGCGAACTCCTTATAGACCTGTAGCAGTGGGGCTGCTCGTGGCTAATCGACTATCAACAGGACAAGTGTATTAGATATCAGAACTCTAAAATGCACGGGTTTTATTTATCAAAACCAGAGGATTAGGCCATCTGAATACTGCCACCCAACAAAAGCTTCTTGATGACAGTAGCTCACATTTGTACTTGGTGGTCTACTCGTTCCTGAAAGAAACAAAGACTCGGTTGTCTTCTCTACACCCTTTGTGAGGTTGGCACCCTCCTTCTTGAGGTCTCCTTGCCGTTGTTTCTGCCACACTGTCTTCGGCTGCCACCAAGCTGCATATCCCTGACTCTTTCCTGAGCAAGACCAAAGAGGTGGGAGGATCACTGACCTACGTGGCTTTGGACCAAGCATCCTCACTAGTTCAAGCAACCTTGATCTGATGGCCTTGAGGACAGACTGCAGTGACGGGCATGGGCTGCAGGGATTAGGTGAGAGCTGAAAACCTTGTGTTTTGAGAAATGACCGGTCCAGCTGGCCTTCAGTGGGCAAGATGTCCATGTTCTACATGTGGTGGGAGTATCAGCCTAGAAAAAGCGTTACCATCCTTCCTTGCCCCACACCTCTAAAGATACATTTGCCTTTCCCTTCCCACCCAAGAGCCAGGCACATAACCTGGTCAAGACAGAATCTCTTTAAAATGGATTTCACCAGTTTAGATGACCTGCAGTAAATAATTCAGACACAAACCCCAGGGATGGGACTCAAGACCAAACACAAACTACTTTGTGTAGATGTCTACATCTGAGTCAGCTGTCAACACACCTTTTAATATCAGAGAGAAACGAGTACCTCTAGGACACAACCCAATGGCTCATAAAGTAAAACAGACCACATGGGAGATGCTCTTTTCTTGTCCCTTACCATTAAAGCAGTTCAGGGGATCACTCACATCCACACTGCAGGTACCTAAAACTGGGCAAAACAATTCTGAATCTGGGTGACCAGGAGAGACCCCAGGCAGGGTGAAATGGTGTGTGCCTGAGATACAAAAGTACTGGCACTTCCACAGCAGGGATTTAGGACTAGTACAAGGAGTTTGAAATAAAAGTGTGAATTTTTGTCAGAGAGCAAGTGGAGGGGTGGATGTGGGAAAAGGTGGAGTTGAACAACCATCTGTAAGAATATCACCAGTAATCTGCGGGCAAAGAAGGAACAGAAGAGAATATATCCATACCGTTTAGTGATTTTTCTGAATGGATAAAGAGTGAGAAACTAGAAAAGTAGATCCTTTCCTGTTTCTTTTAAAATTTCAGATGATCAACTGAATAAAACCATTTTTCCTTTACCTTCAATAATTGTGAGGGGGAACAGAAATATTGCTTCATGGCACATAGAGCCTGAACAGAGCTCTTTGTCAAAAGCAAACCAAGGGCTTCCATCAGCAAAACTTGAGCTGGAGGATGTCTCTTCTGAGCATGGAAGCTCCCAAGCAGGTTGCTGCTGCAGCAGGACCTGGGAAGTGTCATGCACTAGAGCAGTGTGACACAAACTCCTTGGAGACTTACTAAGCAGCTTCACACCTTGGGGCTCTTAGATTTTATTACCATTTATTATTTAGTAATAACTACGACGAATACAGTCAGTCTACCGAAGGTTCATGAGTCACAGCATCTTATCAGCATATTAATCAGCTTCTGGTAGGGAAAATTATAATAGTGTGAGCTATAACAAACACTTTTATAGTTTCACGCTTGAAGTCAAACAAGCTACAGGGGAGACTGATTCTTCATCCCTGATTCCACACCAACAAGCTAATCTATTTGCTGCAGGACTGGTGCCTTAGCAAAACTGGATGCAAGAAAACAGGAAGGATAATGTGCCAAAGGAAAACCAGGCAGTTCAGCAGCTCACATTTGGGGCAGGTAAAGTGAATTCTACCAACAATAAAAAAATCAAACGACAGTCCTTAAACACATTTTAAAGTTAACCTCAATTAAAATGACAGCTTACGTGAAGATCCAAGTTAATTACAGGCTGTTTTAATTAAATAGTAAACAACACGCAAACACTGTTTGCTGCTGATGTTCTAAAATACATTGAGTTAGCAAAGTGGAAGCAGTCACCAGCCGAGCACGAGGAACCAGGACTTGCTGGAGCACAAACCTGGCGCTGGACAGACGTGGCTCCATCTGCAGCACGAATATTCTCTCCATGTCACCTTAGCTCAGCAAAACAACCAGCTCATTCAACAAGCGAGAAAGCATTGCTAGCAGAAAACGCACGCAAGGCTTATTCTACTCTTTCAGTTTAGGAAGGAAAATGGGAAGAAGGTTGCAATTCAACAAATCTGGGTGTCTTAAGGACCCCCAAAAATGAGACATACTAACTACATGAGAAACCACCTTTGCTTAATAAATCTATTAGTTCAAATATGGGGGATGTTTCGATAAACATTTCTCTTACAAATTTAACACTTCTGACTTTGTTTCACCTAATAACTCTATTTTAAAACTTCCTTTTTTAAACTTAATTATAATTTCCCATAAAAATTCATCTAATTCAGACCACACTTTAAAAATCATTTAGGAAATAACTGACCTTCACACTTTCTTTAAGGAAGATCAAAATGGAAAAATTAAGGATCTGAATAAATGTATGGTACATCAAGTACTTGAGTATGTGCCAAGGATTTCCCATTCTCCCTAACACGAGCAGCCAATTTGGTACAAAATTTTTATTTACCTTGAAATGGACTTCCCTCCCTAGCCCACCAGGTATGGAAAACAACAAAGAAGTGAGAATGAGAAGAAAATCAGATTAAAACTAATTCTTTCAACCAAAAGCAATCTATTCTATATAAAGGATTTACATTTAGCACTAAAAAACCACAAGAACGTAAAATTCAACCTGCCAGTATCCTGATTACCAACCTTGTTTTCTTTCCGCATCTATCCCACCTGAGTTTTATTCCACAAGGTTAGAAATGAATGGTTTATGAATGATCTTTAAAGACAAAAATTTAAGTAATACACATGCTGTACTACATTTGGGGTAAAAAACCCTGAACTCTAAAGCCTAGGTCTAACAACCTTTACCTCAACTTTATTACACTGCAGGGTTTTTTTATTTCTCTTTCTTGCCTAATATAAAGCTTGGCATTATTTTTTTCAGTGTCTTCAACTACTGCAAAAAGATGGGATTAAAAAACCCCACATTACATTTTATACTGTATGAATTCTATATTGTATCCCAAATTAGATCTCAAATCAAAATTTGGGGACAGATGTCGTACAATCTGTCTCATGAAGTGATTGTGAGAATGGTTTGTTGACATGCTATTTCAAATTAGGGGCTCCGAGCAAACTCTTCCATTCAGCTGCCGATCAGGACTGAGACACTCATTAAGCCCCAAAGCTGTAATGAGCTCCAAGGACCATGGAAGGGGTTTGCACAAGCGATGGCCATCAACATCTCCTCCAGATCTACGATGTCATATGCTTTAGCAATTATTTTCAAAGCAATTTGAAAAGGAAGTATCTACAAACTCCATAACTTAATGTTCCTCCTGTGAAAAGTCGATTTTGTTTGTCTCTAAGAGTTTAAATATTCCCCAGAATAGCTTGTGGCTACATTAGAAACTGATACGTAGCTAAATGACGCCAAGTTAAAGCAATGTAAATGAAGTCTAAGCATAGAAAGCAAGAATTAGATAGACAGAGCCTGGCACTTGTAATGCAGGAGACATGGCAGTCTTCTTTTAATAATTGCTGAGACCACCCTCAGGAGTTGCCTGTCTTTGATATATAGAGGAAAGAATTTAAACTTTTTCCCCTTTTTTTGCAATTAAATATTCATTAAATATTCAAACAAATTCATATTTAAAAGGTTTTGTAATACTATTTGCCTAGCAAAGAAAATAGCTCTTCGTTTAAACACTTTTTAACCTATTATCTATTTTGGGACTTCATTGTAAGAATTCAGTCCACTGACTCCTTACCTTACACCTCCACAATAGAAAAACCAAGCACTAATATGATTCAATTACTGCTTCGGTGTCCTACGTTCAAGCAGCCACTTGCATCTTCCCTTCTTTGCTTTTCTACTGACATAACTAAAGGACCTTGTTACATTGATCTGCCTCCAACTTTTTTCTCCAAAGTCATCCTGCACATCTGCCACTGATTTCTCTTCATTTACCACAGACTCTGGAAGACAAATGTCTGACGTCTGATGGTTTGGGTGAAACCAGTCTCATAGGGGCCACCTCGCCACGATCCCTGCCAGAGCTGGCGCAAGCTGGCCAAGGCAGACAATAGCTTTTTATATTTAAGTGCACAGTATAATCTTCATGGTGATTACCCAGCAGGTTATTTTAGAAGATAATATCCTATTAATGTTGCCATCTGACTTATTCGGAATGCAGTTCATGTAGAATTCATTCATCTAAACCAGAAATCACCCTCTAAAATTCTCCTTCCAGAAAGGTCAAGGTACAAATTCTATACAATCCACACCTCAATATTTATATAAAATCATCTTATCAAGTGCCAGAAGGCAGCTTCTAAAACATTCAGGGTTGTATGAAAGCAGATACAGAAAATCTACATTGAATGGATATTAAGGTGAAGCTTTGAACACCTGCCAAAAAAAAAAAATAGTAAAGGGATAGAAAAGTAGACTCTTGTCCAAACCATCCTTGTGTTGGAAAGCACAAAATTGCTGTTCTTTCCAGTGCAGGAAAAGAACTGTGCACTTATGAGCTCATTCTGTCACCCAAGCACTGTTGGAGTCTGCAGTCCTCTTACAACGGTGATATTTTTGAAGAGACTATTATTCACAGAGATTTTTTTTTTCCAAGCCTCTAGTGCTTTGACTGTGAGACCAAAGTTCCCCCGAGCTACAGTATCTCCAACAAAGCAGCATGCATAATTTTGATGGGGAAAAAGAAAGGGTGAATAAAAATGGGGCAAAATGCCTTTGAGGAACTCTCTACTCTGATGAGTATCAGACAGATCTCTTTGCAGCAACACAGCCAGCCCTACTGATCTACCAGCTGAAACAGCTACCAAAGTCAATGAGAATATTTTGTAAATGAAGTAGCTAAGAGCATTTGATGTTCATTTCCATTTGCTGGTGACCACTCTCCTCCTCAAAAGCACACTCCCAAGCAATTTCACACGTTGGGTAAAAGTCAAGACATACAACTGGCAATGCAAATATAAAGAAGGAAATCTTAACACAGTATGACACTTAATAGCTAATTACATTCAACAAAATGTTAGAAAAAGGAGTCTTCCAAGGCTGATTTTGTAAGGTGCTTACACAAGATCAGAAGAACAACTGCTGGTAAACATGATCCACAGGGAAAACTACAGATACACCTAAGCTGAGATTTTCTTTTTCCAAAGCACTGTTTCTTTCTGAGCTAAATTCTTTCCATATCAGTACACTTTAGTTCCCCGCTAGTTACATAATTATGGTAAACATATCTCAGTGCCTTTTTCAAGTATTAAAGATGACATTTTTAGACAACTCAGTTCTAAAGATGGACTTCAAACAGACATCAGACTTGCTGTTCAAAATAAGATTAACTCAATGAAAGCACGACTTGAAAACAAAAAAAATCAGTCAATAATGCAGTTTAAATCACCATCTGTAAGAATAACTGCATGTTCTTCAAATACCAGGCTCTCGCCTGTGGGATCCTCATTTCTACGGCAGGATTATTCCAGCACGTGCACCTGAGTCGTTCAGTTCAGCTCCGGAGGCAAGCCCTCCAGCTCCCAGCTGACTCCCCCAGCAACTTCTTGCCTGTATTGTTTGTCTACAGAAACCCCCTTTTGATCCTATTCTTTAGGATTTCCGGGGCATCCTCTTCTTATGAGTTCAGATCCATTTCTTCTTGCTAACCTTACTGCATTGGCTTTGCTGGAGAGTTTTTCTCCTGCAAGTCACGTTCCCATCTGGCTCCCTGATGGGAACTCTTTCTCCCTTCGTTAAGGGATTAATCACTCATTAATGATCATCTGCTCTCACCACTGAACACAGACATTCACGAAAGAGCCACTGAACACCGCTCCTACCTGTATACGCCATGTTCTTCGGGTTTCCATAGGGAGCCCCAGGTTGGACGGGGCTGTAAACAGGGTTCATGGTGGAAGACGGGGAACTCTGAGGACAAAAGAAAAGGAGAGTTGAGATGACTGCCTTACATTAGCTCCAGAGTCGTCTTCTGCGCAAAGAGTCTTCTGCTACCTGATAGCGTTACCACGTTATAATTCAAGACACAGAGAGCTGCAAAGGAAAGGATTTACAACTAGACGTTACAACCAGGTAGCATATTTAATAATTCAAGTTTTGGATCCCTCAGTTAATTCCCCTAACTTCTTAAGCGCTGCATATTCTGCCTACAAATGTACCTGGAGCAGATTGATCTTACATATCCCTGCCTTCAGGGGGGCTCAGGACTCATGACCCCACTTTTAGCTTGCGATGAACAAAGAGGAGAAGCCACAAATTGAGACAAGGAATTCTCCCCCTTGGAGGAGCTAATAGTTCTTGGGTGACAAAAACAACCACAAAGAAGACCTGACCTTTCAGAAATTAGCAGATAAAAGACCATTTGCTGCTGGCGAGATGGAGAGCAGCAAATATTTGTGAGCTTCTGGCGTGAGCTGACTACAATAACTTCGAGCCTAAGGCTTGGGTCCTGTTCAAGGCTGCGCAGGGCACCCAGTGCCACCCACCGCATCCCACTGCTGTCCCAGACAGGGAGATGCAGTCATAGACCTAACGCAAGCAATGAGATTTTAACAGCCCTTCTGTTTCTCTCTCCAATAAAGATGATGAAGCAGTGCCGGGTTAGCTTCTTGTGAGTTTTATTTAGAGGAAAGCAAGTAACTTGGGAATTTGTGTCTACTAACTGTCAGTTAAGCAACTGGCTCAGTTAATTATCTTAATGAAGCACATTCTCAATTCTGATTAATGGGAAAATCAGTCATTAAGCTTTATTAGGCGACGCACTTGTCTCCACAGCTATCTAGTGACAATTTCACACAAGAACCTCAACGATCTTGCTTCAAAATATGGGTTTTTTTAAAACGTATTATTTTACAGTTCATAAATAAAACCGTTCTTTCCAAACAAGTCTCTCATGATGGATGCACAATTTGTTAGATCATTAACTCCTTCCGCTTTACCTCAAGATAGTAAACAAGTCAAATGTTAAATGTTAGCACCAATTGACTTGACAACAATTACCACTTAATTAATTAGCCTTCCCTCCGCCCCCAAGTTAGCACAGAAGGAGCAATTCTCCAAGCAAAGGAAATCACGGTTATAAAGCGAACTGGAAGAGAAGGCTACACGGAGACACGTATTTACACCAGCGGCTTCAGTAATGCACGATGGAGCTCTTAAGAAGAACAACGGGAAAATCAATGCAAAACTTTACATCCGTGAGACATTAGCGCTGGGGATTTACATTCAAGCATAAGGGTTTTATGGCCATTTGGTCCTCGTGTCCCCAGGCAGTGCTGCGAGTCTCGGTGAGCCTGCCCCTGGCAAGCAGGCGTTTGCCTTCTGGCTTGAGTTCTCGTTTACAGGAAAAAACTCAACATCATCTATCTCTGAGACAGTGAACACCAGCTTCTGCAAGTGTGGGTTCAAAAGCCTGGCTTTTCGGCTGCCATATGGATCCCGTTCAACACAGGAGACTATTTCGGTGTAGGATGTGGCAGATACAGGACACACTCATACCTATACCTCAAACCGCACAAACGTGCACTTTATGTGTCCACATATGCTATATGATACCTACCTAGCACTACATTAAACATGCATATGAACATGAAATTAAAAAATCATCTACATTCATGAAAACTATCTTTTGTTCTCTAGTGAAAAAGAATGTGTTGATTTAAGCCCAACCACCACATCTCTATCGCATGTTATTTATCCAAACAAATCATGGCAGACGAGGCACCAAACTGAAATCCCTCTCCCTGTCCAAAGCATGTAGGACATGTTTCACCTTACTTTTTCAGTAAGTTGAAAGCATCTGAAAGAAGATGGTTTGACAGTAACAAGGTGGGGAAATGTGCTGCCCAGAAGTGCCAGCATGACCCAACGCATGAGGAGCATCTACTGCTGCTCTAAATGTAAGCCAAAAACCTCCTCCTTTTTACCCAAATGCCTCCATGGGTGACTTTCTTTTTTTGCAATTCAATTCCACCATCACCCTGCAATGCAGATTCCCCATCAATAGTAGGAATAAGGCAAGAAGGTGTTTTGAACTTTTAATGGTTGTAGAATATTCTGACAAGGAAAAGCACTATAAAAATCCAAAGATACATCTACATTAACAAATGCTTTGGTGCAATCAGACATGATCAGACAATCAATACACTTTGTGCTGAGGCTCCTATGGCTACACCCTCTGCGCTTTGAGGGTTTCCTTTGAACTAGATTTAATCTGGTTTTTAGTCTGGTCCCCACCTGACGCATGGTTTGAAGTTGTCTAAAGGACACCACCAGTATGTCCTTTACTGGTATGACCATCACCGTTAGAGACCTGTATGTTCCATGAGAGGTTGGAGGACGTGTGATGGGCAACTGGAGTGAAGCTTCTGAAAGAAATGTGGTCCACACACACCAAAACCACTTTGCATGCAGAAACAACAATGCAATTGGTGGGAGTCACCTTCAAAGTGCAGCACTGCTCTGAATTTGAACACCGGTAATACACGTAGCCTAAGGGTTACTACTAGTACAGGATGCTTTAAGTAATAGATGCCACAAACAGGACTTGAGAGAAAAAGGAGGAGAGAGGTGTCATAGAGTTGCAGAGATTTCCTGGCCATAATTAACTGTTAAATCACTAGTAGGACCCCTCAAGTCCAAACAAGAAATGCCCAGTGGGACAGGGAATGTGACAGATATCTATAAAAAAATAAATCACAAATGACCCGGAGAAGGTGGAGAGGCAGCACTCTTTCTTATAACCCAAGCAACTGGAGGCGTTAGAAGAAATAATTGTGTTGTAGGTTCAAAATAAGCAAAGAGGGTGGCTGGTTGCTTTGCTTGCCTCAGCACGTCCCTTGCTGCCAGGACGGTGGGATTTGGAGAGCCTCCCAAGGGACAGAGCAATTCCTCCTCTCCCCCAGACAGCCTTCCAGACAGGCGTTTAGGCAGTGAGGACCTTTCACCATCCAGCCACCCTTGTGTTCCCAGGAGAAAAGTCAATATCCAGGCTCCATTTTAGGTGCCTGGCCACCCAACTAACAGCACGACGCCTGACATCAGACTACGCTCTCAACAAACGTGCCCGTGGTGCTGAATGGTGCTCTTTGCATGGGGAGGAGGGGGCACTGGGAGATCCCTGCAGCAATACTGAAAGGCTGCAAAAAGCCACATCGTATTCATCAGTCGTGCGTGGGCACACGGCTCTTCGTGTTGGCCGTGACAGAGGACCTGTAAGCTGAGGATGTTCTGCAACAGAGCAATGAAGTGATGGGTCCATCTTACGCCCGCCCTGTATTCTCCTTCTCACACACACAGAGCCAGCCACTCACCCAGCTGAGCCTTCCTGCCCAAGAAATAAAGTTTATGAGGGTCCCTCTTCCCTCCAGGTGAATGTGTGTTCCTCCACCCAGGACCACACAGTGACAGCTGGACCTGCCCCTGGGCAAGGATGGAGTCAGGGCTGCATTTATAAAGTGCCTTGTTCAATGCAGTTATTTCATTTGTGCTTTTCTGGGTGTAAAGGGTACAAATAAATCATAATTTGGTGAAAATTACTGCTCATGCCTGGCTTGCATTAGGTGTTGTACCAAAGAGTAAAAAGAAACACTCTTATTGAGAAGGATGAAAGAAAATGCTTTTTAGATGAGATAAAGAGATTGTAATCATGTTAGGGGTTTGAGTGTACTGTGAGGAAGAGGTTTGTGCTTCCTCCCCGCTTGGTATGCAGGGTGTTATTTCCAGCCAGCATGAAAGAGTCCATACAAACGGCATTTCAGATGGATGATTTTCTTTCTTTTCAGCCCCTAGTATTAGAGCACATTCAGATGAGCTTCCAATACATTCTGCAAGACAATACCATTCAAAAATACATTTTAAATTCATTACAGGCACTGCATTGTGGCATTCAAAAAGCTACACTGAAATGGGAATAAAACAGGATTAGCAAAATTAAACCTCCTTTGCCACAGTAACTTGCAGCACTTGCTTGTGGCCATATATACACAACAAAAAGACTAATAGAAATGAATTATAAACAGACAAACACAAGTATTTCTCTATTGCACAGAGCTTCCACTGCTTCGTAATCCTCACAACACCGATGCTCGGTTGCTTAGAAGCTGCTGAGACTCCAGCAAGGAGCTGAAGGAGTAACTCCAGCAGGAATGCCATGGGAATAAGCTGCTAGCAAACAGTCTTGGGATACTTTCTGGCTGTAACCTGGTTACATTTTCATCTATTTTATCTTTCCTCTGAAAGTGCATGACATGCTTCCATCACACTAGGAAATTACTTCAGATGAAGGGTAAACAGAACTACAAGAGAGGTCAGGCGTCAGGCGGCCACCACGCCATCAGCAGGCCACCGCGCCAGTCAAATCGAGTTTGCATGGGGGATTTCCAAGCAGCACGAGAAGGCAAATGGAAATGTTTGTGCCGTGCACGCTGAGCTTGAACTTGCTGTGCTGTGAAGCTGCTGCAGAGCTACGCTCGAGTGCTCTCGCCTCGCTGGACCAGAGCTGGGCATCGCTCTCTGCATCGCGCTCTCCTGCTGCCGTCAAGGGAGCGGACTCTGTCCCGCATCCCTGGGACATCGCCTGCTTCATCCTCTTCCTACGGGAGAACTCGAAGCACTCGAGAACCGGCACAGTTACCACCACCACCTTCAAACTGCTACAGGTGCAAGACAACGGGAACATCTTACCCTGCTGTTTTTCTCTATCGTTAGTTTGCTTCGTGCCTTCGAAAACGCCGTGACCAGCTTCGCTGCTTCCCAAAGACATTCACGCCTTCCGTCTTCATACTGGTGGCCATCACTAATTTCTAACACGTAAATAAACTTTAACATAAGTATTTCTATGCACACCTTGGTGGAGCTGGCATCTTACACGCCTCTCCCACCCTGATATACAGCAATATAGGTATTTCCCATTTCTAGCATACAGAGGCAGAGGAAAAGAAGGACGACATTGAAGGAGATTTAAAAAATCCTAAAAGAAAAGAATAAACCCGGCATGCAAGATTTAGGAAGTTTATTAAGTTCTTATTTTCTTTTCAGACTAAGTAAATAAAATCTTTATAAACAGAGTGTTAGTGAGAAATAAATGCATTTTATGGGGTTCTTAAAACAGTGACACTGACAGGTGCATCTTTCAGGTTCTCAAAAAATTAAATAGTAGATCTAAACTTAAGTCCAATTGTAAAGAAAAGAGTAAATAATGCAAATGTGAGCTTTTCTGGATGACAGACACTTCTCCATCTTTCTTCATGTCAGTCCTTCTGTCAAGGTGACCCACCCTTTAACTTCCCATACCGCTTAGGTTGTGATTTGCCTTCATCTTTTGTGAAAATGGGATATAAGTGCTTCTGAGAGAAAATATATGTACCAAAAATTATTTATTTCACATAAGATGGCACAGAACCAAACATGAGAGAGTATGAACAAAGAAAAAAGGCAATGGAAAAAGATACGTTTCTTCCTTGATCTGCACATCACCTCTTTAAATTCATTTTATACAAATCACATGCTAATAGTATTCAGCCAAAGCCTCCTTGAACATGGAAAGACCTCCTGACCTTACACTGCATTCAAATTCCAATAATTTTCTGACAATCTTTCAGTTAAGTCATTTGAAGCTTGACCCTCACTTGGGATCCGCCAAACAATAATTAAATTAACTTCCAATTCATCTGCTAAAGGTTAATTTAGGCAAGCTACAAGGCTATGTCCCACCTTTCCCCCAAAAAACTCTGCTGTGACAGTATGCACGAGCTTGGAGATTCATAACACAACGTGGTTTTCCACAATTAACACCTCCTTTCTAATTTACTCCTTTTTTAGCTACACCGTAACTAAAAGTTGATTGAACGTATCTCACCTGAAGCAAAATATTTAACCTGTTAAAGACCTTATAAAAGAATCAGGTCAAAGTTGACACAATTTTAGTTAATCTTTTATTAATAAAAGTACTTTTTTAAAAATCAATTTAAAGAGGGAAACGAAAGGAAGGCCAGACTCCACAAAAAGTTTAAGGCTTCAATTAGCAGTAAATTATTAATGGTAGCTCCTGTTTGTACAGTATAATGTTCACTTTTACCTCTTCCACTGTACTTCAGCTATACCTTGATGTTTACAGAAATCAATCTAGGGCATCATTCCAGAGCCTGAATATTGCTTTTTTCCTTCCTTTTTTCTCCTCACTTTTCACTTTCAAAGAAAATTTCAGCTCTGCTCCAGCCTTGTTTTACCTAAATAACTGTAAACTCTTTTCCACAAACTCCAGCTCCCCAAAACCCGCAGCACCCTGCTTCACAAACCCATGCAGCTGGAGCAGAAGGGTCATCCTGGTCCTCAAACCATCCTACTGATACATCTATTGATACTCATATTGCCATCTTTATTTCTAAAGCACCCGTGAAGTGGTAGCTAGCAGCAAAAGCTAGGCAAGAAGCTTTTCTTCTATCCTGAGAAAACGCTTGCTATTTCAAAAATTCCACATTTGAAATGCACATTTGATTTCAGGCTTGCTCTCAGTCATGTCCTGGACCCTTTTATTCTGGGAGCGTTTCCAGTGGAAATGAAGATGTGCAGTGAAGCAGCGGTTCAGGAACACTTTAGCAGTCGATGTTACTGCACGCAGGCATGCCTTTGCTGATGTGAACCAGATTTGGGATGGCACGTCTGCATCCCTCAGGGGGTAAAGGCTTGCAGACAGCATCAGTATCCTCCACGCACAGACCATCTTTAGAGGAAAGATACGCTGCACGGTTTTACTCTCCAGCCAAGTTTTGAATTAGAAGAGCTAGTTTAAATAATATTCCCTCCATTCAAGAGATGGCAACTTTAAGGGAACACATAAAAAGCATGATATAAAAATATCTGAAGCGTAGTCATCGCCTGATGCAATCAAGACGTTCAATGTATGAACACGGATGGCGTTGAAGTCAGCAGTAGAGCTAATGCAGCTGGTGATTAACACCACGTCATTTCTGTATGGTCTTTCATGAGGCTCTGGACGTGACTGAATTGCATTACTCATTAATTACACTGACGATGTATTTTCTTCATAGGTACTTCATGTCACGCACTTTCAGCGATTGGAAGGCGTTTGCATCCGGCTAACTCCAAGGAGTCCCGGGGCTTCGTCAACGAGCCGCTGTCCCCTGCCACAGGGGTGTTACCAGCTCGGACTACGTCAACAGGGGAGCAGAGACGGGAACGGTAGGATGTTAATGACCACCATGGACCAGCGGAACGGTTCGCACCCGATGAGACCCGAGCTGTTCAGCTGAAGCTGACCCTGATGGAGGGAAAGAATTAAACCAACTGGAAATGCTGCAGAGCACGAGATTTCAATGCAGCACTCGACCTACCCAATCTCAAAGACCAGCAAAGGGAAAACAAAAATGAGCTGGATCATTTACAGTCCTACAGCATCTTTCATACAGATCCACCGCCAAACCAGGGCAGTAGCACCCAGCTGTTCGCTGAGGAGACACAGGAGGTTGGCACGGGCTAGCTGGGAGTCACCTAGCCAAGCTCATAAGGAGCCACATTCCCACACCTATTGCCTCCTCTCCAATAAATAACTAAATAAACCCCCACACCTTTCATTTGAGAAAAGTTTGACATCTATAACAGGAACAAGCCCTTGTGTCTTTATTGTATGAAAAATTAAACAGCTAATTTATAAGCACAAAGCAGCTCTTGACTTTGGAATTTGCTGATCTCAGACTGCCCAAAAATAAATGCTGAGGCAGGAAAAATCTTGACCTTTCATTTGCTGAAGTTTATGATCTACTTAAAAGCCAGAGGATCCAAAAAAATTTGGTGATTCAATTATGCTAAATAGCATATTAAAAAATAATAAAGGAAATCCTTGCCCTAGCCTGAGAAAGTGAGAGACAGACAAGGAAGACAGGATCACTTGTTGCACTTGGTGCAACAAGAGGTTGCTCAGTGAGCCTGAACGTGGCATGGCAAAATAGGTATATATCCTATTTTTTTCATTAGGCAGAACTTATAAAAATACCCTTATGGACCTCAGTAAATGAGAAACCAGTTCCCCTGTAAGAAACTTCAGCAATGAGAAAAAAAAATTATGCTAGCACAGCTGATGTTATATTAGCTTGTTTCCAGAGAAGAAAATGTCTGTACGCAGATGAATTCTGCGCTGTAAATTCCTGGCTTTATATCTGCAAGACTGATGGGTTTCACCAGCAGGTAACCAATAAATAAATGTATTTTAAAAAATATCTAATATATCTGTCCCTGTGTGTCCAAAACCATTCTCAGTAGTTTTCAGACGACTTCCTTGATACATTCCTATTAATTTCTTTAACTTGAGGCCTTGCTGACTTTTCCTTTTGAAATGAACCCTGCTGTACTCTTGTATTTAGTGCTCTCGTTCTGCCCTCCAACCGAGCCATATCCTCCTCCAGCTGATTATCTCGATTCTTTTATCTTCACAATCCTACTTCATTGTGTTTTGCTGAAAAGACTTCCCAGGACATGCGGTCTGAAGACTCTTCTCTCTGCTCCTTTCTTTCCACGAAAGATGGCTTGGAAGATTCAGGTTGGCCATTAGGAAGAGCCTTTTGACTAGGTGGGTACTGCGTTACTGGACCAGGCTGACCACAGATTTGCTGGAGGTTTTCAGGACTGGTGTAAGCAACGCCATGCTTGACCCAACCTGGGGCTGGTGGGGTTGGACTGGGTGGCCGCAGATGTCCTCTCAACCAGCATTTCATCTCCGGCTCAAAACAGTTTGTGCTGTAACTAATTTCTCTGACTTCCACCTCCCTCCACAGTCTCAGGCTGTAACCTTCTTAGTGTCAGATGTAATCGCTTTCCAAAGACTTTGGATTCTTCCTGATGGCCTCCAGACAGAAGTTTCCTTGGCACTTGGTAGGACACCAGAAATCTTGGAGGGGTGGCGGGGAGAGGGTGGCATTCACACTTTTCCATTGATGGATATCTATACTGTAGCATATCAGTCAAACAGACAATGTTAAGATGCCCCACAGGACCATGAAAATTTACATACCACATCAGCATGATGCTAAGCAAGCACTAAGTAGCATCTAACTGACATTTTTGATTAACTTTGTGCAGAATTTGACCTACCATAAAATTATTGAGGCTTTGGTTAGAAAATTTCCCTGGATTATAAACATCTATCCTGTAACATCACCCAGTCACTATAAAAAAAGCAAAATAATATTCTTAGTTATCTTTCTTATATGAGACTTCTCTCGAGCTGCTTCAGACATTTCTCACAGTCAACCATTGCTCCTTCTCCTAAGAGAAGCTACACTTTAGCAGCAGACACAAAAACAATATTCATAAAAATCAATTTATGTTACTAATAAATATAAGCTTCCCCTCTTCCAAGCTCTTTCAAAATATTAAATAATCCATCACTACTGCAGCTTCATTTTACAGATGCCGAGAAGCCTGCAGAAGAGCGTTGAGATGATGGGCTCAAGGTAAGCAAGACCATACTGGCAGGACCAAGATTCAGCTCCCGAGCACCAGACTTGCTGCCATCAGTCTATTGTTTTCAATAGAGAAGACTCAAGTATTTAAGCATGTTTCGGAAATGGAGGCTCCCATCTCAAAGAGTTTAAAGCATAATTTAAAAGTGGGATGTGGTCAGCTAGAGAAATACCAGGGTGGAAAAAGAGTTGAAGGCGACACCATTACAGCAAGCTGAGGAGGCAGTCGCTTGCAGACGGCATATCCAAATAACGCCAGCTGCATGAACTCTTGTTTTCATTTCAGGCTACAGTATCACATTTTCTTCTTTTCCACTGGGTCAAACTAAACTGTATTAACCAATTTCTAACAGAAAAATTTCAATACCAGAAAAAGTCATGTTACCCTCAAAGATGTGCTTTAATTTACATTTTGCTCCAAAATTTCCAACCACTACCACTAATTACCTTCCTTCGATTTTTGTAATTACTCCCCTCAGTATGGGAGAATCACTTTCCAACCATATCCTGAATATTGAAAACATCACTCCTTCCCACGCACTGCAATAGGATAAAGATCTAAATTTGTTTCTGAGTGGATTACACCGTACAAAGTTGACATACCAGAAATACAATATTCCTGGAATTAGAATCAGATGAAGGCAGAGATGTCCTTTTAATAATAGATGGGTCAGAATCCTCTCGGCTTTATTTGGTCAGCGTTCAAATCCACCGCACTGCAGGTTTTGACTGCGTGATTTATGACTTCCAGCCATGGTTGTTCCTCATTGCCCTCTAATGATCTCCTCCCAGGTCCTGTATTCTGGTCGCAGGCTTTCTTCTCCGGTCAAGACTGGAAACCCAGCGCAAGGTTCAGGAGCAGGGGGATGCTGGAGCCATCCTCCGGCTCCAGCCCCATTCCCCTGGCAGGCAGCACAGCAAATCCTTCCCTGCCCTCTCTTTTCCTTTGCTCATGCCGATGCACGGACAAAGACGGGGTATAGACACTGGGAAAAATGAAGATTAACAGTGCAAATGGAACGGATCAATCCTCTGTAATAGTCTCTTCTTCCTTAAATGTTTTGCAGTCTTTGTTCTAAAACAAAGCTGTACCGGGGAAGACGAAGGAGAGCACAGGCTAAATCTGTTAGCGGAAAGGCAGCTTTGGCAAGAGGTCTGTTTATCATTCTCTTTTTGTAATTTCGTGTTGGCAAGAGGTACTGTATTAACAAGCCCAGGAGACTGAAAGTCTTTCCTACCCATAGGACAGGCAGACGCTGGCATTCGTTCACTCCGTTTGGAAATCAATCTACATGGAAGAAGAACAACAACAGACCCCAGATTTATGCTGGTCTTAGTGCGCCTGGTGCTACTAAGGACCACCAATACCTGGCTAATATACGTGGCAACTTGTTACCACTTGAAAAATAAGTAAAAGAATGCTGTTAGCTTTTTCGGGTGAAAGCTGCCAAGTGACGAACAAACAGAACTTCAGAAAATAAGATACTCACAACAATCACAGGCAGACCTCAGGCAGGGTTTTTACTTCCTAAGGAAATATGGGACAGTCTGGGCTAAAAAAAACAAAGAGGGATGCACACCCAAAGGCAGCGGTGTTGCAATTATTATTACAAGCCATCAAAATAAAGATTATTCAAACTGAAAATATGAAATTAAGTAGTTGATTTAAATTCTAAAGACTTACTTAATCACCTTCAGCTCTCAAACATCGAAGTGGAGTGGGAGACCGGGTGTCCTACAGCTAGCTCCCCTCCCCTGGCCCACAAAAGCTTTGCACTGCTTTGGCTGAAGGTTGAGCAGCGCTGGTGGGGATCACCGCCCGATCCCAATGTCCCACGCATCTCACCAGCTGCCCAAACCCAACTGCCTCCATGACCAAACTGTGCTGTGCTCCTGGGCGGCTGCGGGTGCATGAAGGAGCCGACCTTCAGCATCCTCCCTCCCTACCAGGAATGCCTACCTCCTTCTGTACATATGCCCTACTGCTCTAGTACGTATCCAACTCACACCATGTCCGAATTCTTTACTACTTGCTATTTCTTCTATTGACTCTGAGCCTAAGCCTCTATGGGTGGATGCTGCAAAAATATGAGGAAAAACAACATATAACCAGCGTAAGAGAAAGAAAGTTTGCATCAGATGACTTATCAATCACTTGAAATTTTTAAATGAAGGCTACATATGTTTATAAAGCTGTACTAAGTCTCAAACACAAATTAAACATTCAATACAGGAATTACCAAAGGTTAGTAGCAGACACTATACAAGAGACAGGAGACCAAGATCTGTGAATGTATGATATGACTCTATAATGCATGCAATATGCAGTCAATTAGCATATTTGTTTCATAATCACTGTAAAAACCAAAAATCTTTCAGCCTGCCATTACAGAGGATTTTGCAGTGCTTTTATTCACCTAAACACTCATTCAGGTTTCCAGTGAATATACCCAGCCCAGGAGGCCAAAACCAGGAATGCTTTTGCAGCACACACAAAGAAAAGGGCTGAAAGGCCACAGCAAGTCAACAATTAAGACTTTTCATAGATTTCCGGACTTTCCTTCCCAAACTAAAGAGTGAGAAGAGATTCAATGAAGTTTGAAGGAGCTTACAGCTTGCAGTTTATATCAGAAAAAAAGAATTGCTAAATCCCCAGCCGATGATTCAGGCTGGCCAGACAACCCAGCTTTGCTTTCTTGTTTTCCATCCGGGGGGGGCAGGGGATAAGGCCAGTTTGGGGATTGAATGGCACAGCAGAAACTAAAAGCAGAGCAGTCATTCCCTTCTTCCTTAAAATAACAGTGTATGCTGACATTAAAAAACAACTGAAAAAGTCTTCGAGGTCTCTCGGAAATGTTTAAAAGGAAAAGCTTACTCTGAAGCAGCTAAGCAAATATTGGTCTTCACACGTGAACATTTCTATTCACCTCAAATTGATTTCTCCTGCGTGTGAGGTCAAGGATATGTGGAGTCATTTGAACAACCAGGGCTTCAGCATCCGTGTGTAGGGGAAAAAAAAAAAAAATCCTAGTGTTTTGTTTAAAATATTAACAATGTGATACTCACGTGAATCCAATACGAGACAATGCTCTCGGTATCTAAGAGTGAAGTAGGATTTCCAGTCGCAACTACCGATATTTTTGATAAAAGCAATACGAAAAAAACTAACACATTCAATTGTCGAGGATATTACACAATGTTAAAACTCAAGAGGGCATCCAGCAATGATATGATTAGTTTAATTCACTAATCTGTCATTCATATTTGTTTTGGCTTGAAGGATGCCGGAGCCTCCACACTGAGACCTACAATGCCTTTCAACATAGTAGTGATAAAAATCTTATTTTCTATCAGTGTCCCTTTGATGCTAAAAAAAAGAATGTCTAAAAGTTTCCATTTGCCACAAAATGCCTTTATTTCATGTTAATCCCTATTGTAAGAAATCAATTTTGCAATTTAACAGATTCAGTGAATTTCTGTTTTTTAAATATCATCTACAGTCAACAGGTTATCCCATATCTTACACACATGCTGCCACCACAACTTGGAACATCTCTACAAGATCTGTTTCATTGTCAGCTTGCCTAAGCTTTCTGCATTTTTAATATCATTTCAGTAGTATTACAGGTACAAAGGCGAAAGTTTAACTGAAAACAGAATGTATAATCTCCGTGTAATGGCCTTCTACAAAATACACTGAAATTAAACTTTAGCATCTACCTATGTCTTCACACCATAAATAACCTAGCAGAAGTAAGACACCAAAACATACACTTGCTGCTGCCTTATACCAAAGCCAACACGAAATCAAGCGCTTGTGCATGTCCAAATAAATAGTCAGGGGGGTATTACCTATGACCAATAATTTAATTAGTCTTAGAATTCAGTGCTGCAGCTATTTTACAACACACTTAGGTGTAGGCTTAAACCCAGGTGAGTTTAAGCACACAGAGATGTCTGTAGCCTCACAGCTTTACATTATAAACTCTACAGAGCAAAGTCTTTTGTATATTCTGCAAAGATCCTCGCATATGTTAGACAGTGATTACATGATTTACAGAGGCACACCCCTTATTTATGCATTTTGAAAAAGAAAAAGAAAAAAAAATCAGGCCTTTCATTTGCAACCAATTTGTGACACATTTATTTTCATGCTGATAAGCATCATCTCTGTACATAATAACCTTTTTGCCATCATTCTTCATAACAATTCAATTCATATCTTAAATTAACTCTATCAATCATACAACAGGTGCACACCACCTACTCAAGAGATTTCCTTTCTCCAAATTTTTCTCTACTCTGACAATGCCCAAATTGATATTACCTGTGATGAAAAACACAGCCTGGTAGGGGACTAATTTTGGTAAGATTCACTCTAGTTTTAAATGAATTCACAGGTTTGTTTTTACATGCTTGGAAAATAAGCTCAATATTCCCAGGCAGTGTTTTGTGAAATATTGGATGGCATGGTTTTTTTCTTAAGAAAGAACAGGAATCGAGTTCCTGGTTTCAGTTCAAAGATTAATTCAGTTTTAAGAGACAATTTCAACAGCAAGGAAGAACGATGCCTGGAAAGCTAACAGGGAACTGGGATCTAGAAAGAATCAAATATATAATAAGCATAGCAAAATCCCCTGCAGCCCAGAAGGCAGCACACCCCATTAGTAAGACAGAAACCAGGCTGGATGTGCATCCTCTGGAAGACCAGTCCTAAGACGCTCGACAATGTGACCGGCACAGAAAACAGAGGGAGAGCACAGGGCAGGACCTAAGTGATCTTCACATGGATTGCCAGGCAACACAGGCAAAAAAAAATGTCCTTGATGGAAAGAAGAGGAGGGCAAATTGTGAGAGTAATCATGACCTCTACGATCTGGAGAGCCTGGGAATATACACTTCATAAAGAACGAGCATTACACAGCAAGACACTTCCCCAAGGTCCCCCCTTTCTTTCTTTTTTTTTCCCCCCAAATAGACTTCCTTCAATAACTATTCCTTTTCAATTCATAATATACACTTAGGTATTATATTTAAATATAAGTTTTATATTTAAATTTCTTTACATATATGAATTAATTTAAACAGAATGGTGCATGTGTGGAGAAGTCAGAGCAGAGTGCATGACACCTCATGAAGTATCTCAATATAAATTTCCTGGGCACAGGGGTCCCTGCATTACTGGGGCCATGCTTCCCCCGCCAGCACCCTTCAATGTGCAAAATGATCCCAGTCCAATTACAGAGGAAGATGCACAACATACGGAGAGGAAGATGCACTTTGCACCCCTCCATTTTCTCCAGAAATAATAAAGCAATAGTGCCTAGATTTAGATATCTGCACAATAGTGTCAGACTTTTCCCTCTAATGTGGCTGAAGGCTACAAAAATGTAATTAGAAAGCTTTCTAGGAGTGGCACTTTAATTTCACCCTTAGGCAATCTGTTTGCCACAGGCAAGCAATTAAGTGAATGTGTACCTTCAGCGTTTAAGCCCTTTGCAGAAGCAGCCCAGGTTTCCCCCAGCTAGCACTATTAGTTTTCAAATTAACATGAGACCACGCTGAGCGCATACAAAACCGCAGGTATTTTAGACCTGCGTGCCGCATGGATGAGTAGAGCCTTTTTCACCTCTTGGCAAAGCTGCCATTGATGCTCACTGGTCTCACATCCCTTCTTTGTTCAGATCAGCCTACACAGAAAGCATCCGTAAAAAGATGAAGCATGTGCCTGCACCTCTACTGGCTTTTTTATCTGATGCAAAATACTTGTTACTGGCTGAAAGAGAAAGAAAGGTATGATACTGAAGAACAGGAATGACAGTTTTTGAAGGATTTTATTCTGCAGAGAGAGGTGAAACCTCCAAGCATTTGCACTGGAGAACACCAAATCTTGGCAGAGGCAAAACTTCTGTCAAGGCAGCCCTGTAGAAGGACCAGAGCAGAATATCAGGTGGCCAATGTCACTGAACTCTGCTCCTTCTCATCCCTTCCAGCAGCACCAGCTCCATAGCTACGCTCCTGAGCTCTTGCTATCGGCTGACCCAGGACTTGTAATCTCCTTCTGCTGGAGTGTGTTTGATACAAATGCTAATCCTCCTGATCTGCAATTCACTGTTGCCATCTGATTTTGAAAATCTTCTGCAGACATTGGAGGGGGGGAAACAGAAAACTGAACACGAGAGAGAACTGCTAAGTCTGTGCTGCCAGTTACTGGCAATTAAGAGGCAAGCAAAAATACTCATCAGCCCCTGTATCATCTTGCAAATCTGAGTCAACATCATTGACAAAGTCAGCTTCCCATGCCTCTTCGCCTTTCTGCATCACGTTGTGTCCAGCCTGCTTGTCTCCATCTCATGGCTATTGAATACTCTGCGTGAAATGAGTTAATGATTTCAGTCTAGATCATAGTAAGTGGACATTCACATCCACAATGGGCAGTAATTGCCCCATTACTGGCTGTTAACAGGAGATCACACATACAATCAAACGACCCACCGACTGAGCCACAGCTGCCCATGCAGGGAGAAAACTGCCACGATCCTGCCCCAACTCTGTGCGACATGAAGAGCGCTTCGTAGCTTCAAGGTCTGTAGATCAGGCACTGCTCACCATTAAATTCACCCTGCCCTCAACATAAGTGCATACAAATTGCAAAATAACGTTCAGCCCTGATGGAGCTTCCTTCCTGCAGCGTGGACCACAGTTGACACAGCAACCTTCACAAGCATCGTGATGGACTCCAACAGATGACAGTCCGTGCACGTAGCTCATGAGGAACTTTCCTCCACAGGTGCTATGTGGAGGAGGAGAGTCTCCCTAGAGGTCTAGAACAACCAAAATAGCACACTTTAAGTTCCATATCTATCATTTGTATTATTAAAATGTCAGGTAAGGGCTTCGCGACAGTCTAATGGCCAACTGGATACGGTGAATCTCCTGTACAGAATTATTCTTCTGATGCTGATTTATAAAATATTGTGACAATCTTAAAAATCCTGGGATCAATAGGAAAGCCATTTAAACTGAAGAATGCTACTTGAGAAACGCAAGAGGACTGGATTAGAAACGAAGAGGGGGAAATTACAGAGGCGGAGGGAAGTGCTACAAAATGCAAAAGCAGCAAGTAGATCTCAAAGTTCAAAACCAGGAACAGAGGAGGCTGAGTCAGAGCAGCTATATTTGGTATAAATCCAGAAGAATCATTCCTAAAATAGGTTAACAAAATACTAAGAAGGAGAAAAAGGAAATTCCATCTTGAATATAGAGAGAAAGACTTCATCTCAGAGAGTCTTAACACGGTAGGAAAAGCTCTGGGGTCACTAGCATCCAAAGCTAAAGAAACACTGGTGTAGCTGAAGCAGATCTTTGTTAAACATAATCCTGGAATTACAAAAGAGCCACATAAAAATACAACTCTATTTCCAATCTTGTAATCCAGTATTTAACACTTGCTTTCACTAGAAAAGAAAAAGCATCCTGTGTTTTTTTTTAAGGCTGTTCAGTGTTTTTTCAAAAAACAAAGTAAGGCTTCAGATGAATGCAGCACGAACTCTGGTGTTTTACTTTCCCAGGGGTAATGAGACCGAGAAAATATGTGCAGCCCAGGAAAGGTTTGGGAACTCTCAATATTCCCAAAAAGATGGGGCTCACAGCTGCTTCAGCAGCCTCTGCCCTGCAGGGGTGGCCTTTTTAGCAAGCAGAGGCTGCCGTGAAACAGCCGACGACCTCAGATCATCTCCCGCAAACCTCTTTCGCTGCATGTTCTCCATATACATCACGCTTCATATCCTGCACGACTTTGGCAAATCACTCAATCATTTGGCTGTTAATTACAGCTACACATCGCTTTTTTCTCGGCATCAGACTCCCAGCAGTTATACATCTTATTCTGTTTTACTTCTGTTAACCTGATGTCTACCCCCATGTCCCACTTCCCAAGAGCCGGCTGGAAGCTGTGTGGCAGCTAGGGTGGGTTTAGCTCCCTCCTGACCAGCGGAGGTGATTTTGAGGTGGTTTGGTTAATGAGGTGATCTGCTGGTCCATGCCTTATATATCCTGCCTATATTCCTGACATAGGTTGTAGACTTCACACAGGTCTGTATAATTTCCTGACAGACCCATCACCAATCAGTCCAAAGACACCAACTACCAGAGGTTTCAGGTTAATCTAAAGCTGCTCCACATAATTAAACTAGCCCCAATTCCTGAACTATGTCACGAATCCTTTATTGGGGAGAACATATGCAGTAAATCAAGAATACAGATCTTTGTGAAGCATACTCTCTAGTTTACCTGAAAGCTACAGGCCTGATGGAGACATTACCGCAAGAAGTCCCACAGTCTGGTTGAGAGAAAGCCAGGCTAGATGCATTGAGCAAGCCCTTCAAGCCTCTAAAAACCTATTAAATCTGTTCAGCGGGGAGGCTGAGGAAAGCCTCCCCGCAAGGGAACGCAACTGCCTGTGCCTCGGCAGCTCACCCACGCTCACTGTCAGGGCTTGTTCTGCTCCCTAAGTTGCAAACAAGCTGAAGATGAATCATTACGGATCCATGGACTTTCAGAACAAAGGATCATTTTTCTTTACCAATCTTCCGTTATCTTTTGGCTGGCTGGATGAGCACTACTGTGCCAAGAGCAGGTATTTCACCCACAGATACTACAAAGACATTTACAGGCTTGGATTCAGTAGGAGGACAGCAAGAAGTGCTAGTTCTTCACTCAGCATTGCCCTGAAATACATCACGTTCCCATAACCAGCATGGCTTTTAATCTGTCTCCCAAAATAAACTACCCCATTAGGAGTAGCCAAGTTTCTGTAATTTCCAAAGCCGTTCTCAGTAGTCTCTTTTGGACAGTTTTGCTATAAGCGTATGAATGTTTTTAATTTGGTTCCAATGCTGTGAACAATAACTTTTTACTTGTTAATGTGTGGATTTGCACTGATTATTAAATGAGGCATGAAAAACAAACTAAATTGCACTTATTCGAGTTTGCATCAGCGGAATGCTCTCCATCCCAGTACTGGAGCACTGTGACAGCTGTCACACACAAACCACGTACCAGCTTTATGAGAGACAGCAGTCGAGCATAAAACAAGGCAGCTCTAGGGAGCACAGCCTGCGCTCATCACCGTACACTGGTACCCTGGTAGTATCGCAGCAGAGGAGATACATCCAAGGAACAAAGATAGCAGTCATGTAGGTGTCTACAGGCAGCTCTTCTTGGCCATCAGGGCAGCAGGAGCTTGACGAAACCAAATGGTGAAAGAGGAAGAGGAGGAGAGCTGCCACCAAAGGACAACTGGAGGTGGACAACAGCCTCTCCTACAGAATGAGAAACAACACATAGGGCAAAGATAGGCTGCAAAGGGCTTATGTGTGAAAAGATTGAGGAGGGGAGGCAGCAGAAGGATATAAACAGAGGGATGACTTGGTCAAAGGACAATCAAGGAAATAATTTCTGTGGTCCAAAGGATAAATAGCAACTTACAGAGTCCTCTTCCAGCCTACCACCACGATGGAGCACCACCATTAGCCTGTTAGCTATCAGATCTGAAACTGAGTAATTTGGAATAAACAAACACAAACATTACAATTTAGTCCTCATGGGTACAAACACATCCTGCAACCCCTGTCCAGCTGAAAGGAGAAGTGTCACCTCCCTCGCACTGGCTTTGAGCTAACAGACATGACAAATGGGATTACCTACCACTGTCCTATTTACAGAGGAGTTGGTAAGCTGAAGGTAATAACATGCACATTATCGTCCAAACAGCCTTGCTATAAAACCTACAGTCAGGTATCTCCTTGTAAGATACAAGTTCCACCTCTATCAGAAAAGATACAGAAAAAGGAAGATTTATGGTTAAAATACCAAATAACATCCTAAGGGATCTGAGTTTAGTTCCCAGAGGTACCTCTGATGGTGAGATAGGGACACTTCTTTCAAGAGATATTAAGAGCACATGGAATGGTACAAGCTGCCGCAGCAATTCCCTATGGATGTACCCGTCTGAGCTGCCAACAGACCTGGAGATCCACAGAGTCCCAGCCAAGGCTTTGCTGGGTTTTGTGTCAGTGGTATTAATGGATGCTTCAAGGCTTGTAAGCTGGCAAACACCCTATAAAGAGCTCCCTCACCTCCCGAAATTGCATATGAGCAGTTTTGGGAATAAAAAAGAGATACTCTGGAAGAGTTTCGAGAGTGACTTCTGTTCCAGGGCAATGCACTTCACCGAGGGTAAACAGCATTATGGAAAGAACAACTAAACTATCTTGGCCAAGGAGGCCAAACAAGGAGGGCTGGAGTTTTCCAGCCAGGTGGCCAGGATTTCTCCAACCCCACATATTCCTGGAGAATCTCAAGATCCAGAAAGCAGCTGATTACTCATCAAGCAATGAAACCATCTCTGTGGACCACTTCTTCCACTGCACAGACACAATTAGCATCACCAGGAGAGGTGCCCACAGAATCTCTCATCACCATACCTGGAATATGAACTGGCAATGGCAACCCTTAAGCAACGAGGAAACAAAATTATTTGTCTTTTAAACTAGGAAGAAAATAACCTCATTTTCCACTCCTTACTTTAGCAGTCTCAGCAGCTGTGGCTGCATCCAGACAGCCAGGGACACAGCAGCGCAATATTAGTCATCGTTTTACCTGCAACATGTGGGAGCCCAGCAGAAGCAGAGGGGTGATGAAGAAGACTCAGCAAAACGAGCTCACTCTCTCCTGCAGCAAAGAGAGAGATCTTGAGCAGCCATGAATCCCAGGGCAGGGCAAATAGGAATATATAAAAACCTAATGGTCAGACCAATGAAATGAGACACCAAAAGACAACTTAAACTGGCATCCTACCTCCAAAGGATGCCAGGCATGTAAGGATACATGGAAAGGACAAGTGTGCTGTGCTGCTCCCTCACAGAGCACTCCTCAACTCTAGCAAATTGCTGTTCACAGATTCCCTGAGAAAGAAGGATTCAGCAGCCCTTGAAGACCTTTTCTGTGAACTCTTCCAGTCACTTCTGAACCAGTGCAAGCTCTTGCCCTCTGCACCGCACTGGTGCTATGAGTTCGACTGCTGAACCACATGTATGCAAAGAACAACTCTTTTCTAACAAGCCTGCTGCCAGTTTCACTCAATGTCCCCCAGTTCTTGTACCGAACAGACAGCAAGTAAGGACCGATTGCTTGCCTTCCCTATACTACTCATGATTTTATAGGCATGCAACCTTCAAATATGTCAGGAGCGTATATATGCTGCCATGCCTGCCACTATGGTATCCCTATGTCTATACTAACAGCACTTAAGTGCAAGGATAGACATCTTCCCAGTCATAAGACAGAAGAAGGTGGCTCTTCTCAGCCTGGAGAAGAAAAGGCTCCAGCGAGACCTTATAGCAGCCTTTCAGTACTTAAAGGGGGCTTATAAGAAAGATAGGGACAGACTTTTTAAACTAAAAGAGAGGAGATTCAAACTAGATATAAGGAAGAATTTTTTTACGCTGACGGAGGTGAAACACTGGCCCAGGTTGCCCAGAGAGGTGGTTGATGCCCCATCCCTGGGAACGTTCAAGGTCAAGTTGGACGGGGCTCTGAGCAACCTGATCTGGTTGAAGGTGTCCCTGCCCATGGCAGGGGGGGTTGGACTAGACGACCGCAAAAGGTCCCTTCCAACCCAAACCACTCTGTGATTCTAAGAACAAAGCATGACTAGATGCCTGCAAATCTGAGCACCCTATTTCCAAAGAAGAGATTACATCAAAGCTTATTTTTAGAGCAGTTTACAACCCAAGTTCCTTAGTCAGTAGAGAAAGGCATTCATTAAAACACAGCCACAAGGATATCCCAAGTGATCTTTTTCTCTTTAGTCACTTTCGCTCAAATTAAACTTCAGCCCCAGCCAGCTACTGAGCTCTCACCCAATAAGGCAAGGATTAGGTAGTCCAGTTATATTTCTACCCCAGCTGTCAACATCTCCACCAAAAGAAGCCTCCAAAAGCATGAGATGTCATTCTAGCAAGCACAGGAACAGGAACCCACCCTGTGGACACATCCCAGCCTTGTTCCACTTGGTACCTCCTTCTTCGCCAAGCAAGGACAGACATCCTTCAGAATCGGTAGCAGCTGCTGCTGCGGTTCTCCCCCAGGGTTTCTGCTGAATTAGAGCTGCTTTTAGCAAGTTGCTCACATTTGTTTCTCTGTGAGCAATAGGAAGCCTTGTTCAGAGGTCAGTCAACAAGCATTATTGATCGCTTCTTACAGCACCCAAAACTCCACTAAACACTACACAATACAGATAAAAATAGCAATGAACTTTGTTCCCAGAAGAAAGAAAGAACAAACATTGCACAGCAAGGAGCAACAGCCCTAGGGCTAGTTTGTGCCTCATAAAGCAGACGGGCTCTAACGAATGACCCTGGTGAAATTGGGAGGGCCAGCTGACCCTGGAGCCAGCCGCCCGCTGCACCCTCTCCTTCCCTCCCCTGCTTCAAGGCAAGCACACACGAACGCAGAGAACTTTTATTCCCCCTCCTTGTTTGCAATAACAGCAGAGCCCGCCGAGAGCCGAAATAGTTTATAGCTGGCAAAGGACTCCACAGCAAGCCGCTCAGAGGAGGGAGGAAGCAGCAGAGCTGGGAGGGTGCCCGTCTCCAGACAGAAATTTGCAGACAGACGCGAAGCTGCTCTGCTTACGCTCAAACCGCTCCAAGCCGCACGAATGTCGCTGGTGCAGCGCCTGCTCCAGCCACGGCGGTCGCTCCCAGGGCTGCGCTAAAGGCGCTGGCACGCTTTCGGTCGGCTCCGAGCACGGGCAGCGCAAGCTCGCATTGGCTTGGGATCTCTGGCAGTGCTTCTCCTTGCAACCCGTCATCTAAAGAGGGACACTGAAGGAAGCAACAACTGAAACTTCGGTAAGATTACAAAACACAGCCTAGCGTGGAGGTTTTGCCCTTTGAGAAGCACCTTTCTTCCAGCCTCTGTAATAGAAGTGCATCCTAAGGAAGAATTTGAAAGCCTTAAGAGCCGAGGCTTCGCAAAATCGTTTCAGAGGAGGCTCGCGGTGCCCAGAAAGCTGCAGGAAAAAAGCAATTTAAAGGTCACTTCTTACCAAGCAGGAGAGTCAATAAGGCTCACCAGCCTCATCTGTAGAGCAGAATAGGTGATGTGAACAGAAGCACAAGCAGACAAGTAGGGAAGTACAAAACAAAAAATAAAGAAAAGGACTCTAAGGCTCTGGGTTTGTGCTCCTCACAAAGAGTCTTAATTCACACCGAAACAGCTTCAGAACAGCACATCAACACTTGGCCCTCCCCGCTAACTGGTTTCCTTAGATCTGCTGAGCTGTTTGGGCCGAATGAGCAATTAGAGTATAAGAAAACAGATGGCTCTATTTGGCAACTTCTTTAAAAGTGTCATTTTGAGACTAGCCAGGTCATATCACAACTAAATTACTCCAGATTAACTGCTTTCAGGCAACCTGTAATAAAGAGATGAAACTATTCGGGCAGCAATCTCTAAGACTGCCAAACGGATTGCACCCTTTCAACTACCATCATATTTTATCATTAACAGCAGAGTCGATTATTCCTCGTTAATAGGATCACAGAATCATAGACTGGTTTGGGTTGGAAGGAACATTTTAAAGATATTTAATCATTGCAGAAAAGATGCAAGTAATTATATGCTGAATGCGTCCATTTCTTTTTCCTTTTTTATTCAAAATGCCAAAGCTTTTCCACATATGGAGAAAGACTGGTCTTCTAAAATGCCTTTGGGACTGACCAGGGATGTCTCTGGACAGCAGCACTGCACAGCAACACCAGCTGAGGACTGAAGAAAGATGTGGATCGCATTCTCACATATAATAATTTAATTGCTAGTCTAAGTCCTATCTGCAACCCAAGAGCCAAGGTGCCTGTCCATCCCTGTCCATCAGACATCCTTTACTATGACAGTGGTGAGGCTCTGGCACAGGTTGCCCAGAGAAGCTGTGGCTGCCCCATCCCTGGCAGTGTTCAAGGCCAGGTTGGATGGGGCTGTGAGCAACCCGGTCTAGTGGAAGGTGCCCCTGCCCATGGCAGGGGGGTTGGAACTAGATGGTCTTTAAGGTCCCTTCCAACCCAAACCATTCTGTGATTCTGTGACACACGTGTTCAATGACACAGTTGATAGAAGTTCTGGGGGTGAATCCCTGCTATCTCCATCTCCAACCAGTTTGCTGAGAAGCGATCAACAGAAGCTTACTCAGTAATTCTGTTGGGATCACAAAATTGCAGGATAATTTAGGTTGGAAGGGACCTCCAGCAGAGATCTTCTCCTACTTCTAGCTCCAAGGAGGAACATCTTCAAAGCTGTGTTAGGTTGCTCATGGGCTATCCAGCCAGAGTTTTAGCATCTCTGGGGACAAAGACTCTCGTGTACAGTATTAATACAATGGTTATACAATTAATTCTCATTCTCTTCATAGGGATCTTGGTTCAGAGTAGAAAAAACAGAACAAAACACATACTAAATAAAGCTAATATAATCTGAAGACAAATTCAGCCAACAGCATCATTCTCCAGTTTCCAATTTCAGAAATGAGCTATAATTTGAGAAAGGATGAGGGGTTGTCAAGGCTTTGTTGGAATTTACTCTGCCTGATCCCTATTACCTAAAATTTCTACATTACATCCAAGACATCATCTTGGGTAGTGTAATGTTTCTTTGTGCTTCACCGAGATGTCAGTTCAGGATAGCTTCAAAGTAACCCCCACACACACTGCGGCAGCCCCCACCCAGGCTGCAAGAGCCCCCCTACTTCAGAAGTATTAGACAGCGGTTTGAGCAAAATAAATAGTTGATGTTTTCCAGGATGAAAGCAGTTCTGATGACAAGTAAACACCATACTTTTTAACCGCTGCCAACATATGATTTCAATGTCCAATTTTAAATCAACAAGTACAATCTGAACTTCCAGCAACACAAAACACATGAAGGAATTTTAAGCTGGTATTTTTATGTTCAGCAGTTGCCCATTTCATACAAACTACCAGAAAAATAGACAACACTACTCAAATCCGTCTTTCATTTGCTCATCTGTGGAATGGGACTGTAAGCCCATGGCTAATTTCAAACCCAAAGCTGCTATTTACGATTTAGATGAGAGTCTGGCAAATACACATTTTTCAAAAAGCATGAATCCTACTTCTGCATTTCAGTTTAATCATAGATAGGTCCAGTTGGGGGAGGGGTAACTATTTTTTTCTGAAAGACAGTAACTGCATTCTATGCAAATTAATGTTTTCAAAATACTGTTATGGGCTACATGTGTGAATGAAGTCTGCAGTTTAGTGATGCCACCTCAGACAATGCTTCCTACCTAACCCACTACCACCAGGCAAGTTCTGGCAACTTGTTTAATGCAGAACTAGAAGAAAACTGGATTATTTAACATGAATATAACTATTCATAATTAGGTTTTAACTGCAAAACGAGTTGAAGATGAAAACTGCCTAAACCAATTTTAAAATGTAATTTCAAGAACATATTTACTTATGTCTTTTTCACTGTTTCAGTTGTCCAAGGCTAGAGTTTGCTGGGTCCCTATACCAGAAGCATGTCTTGCAAGTTGGTACCAAGAAATTCCAGGGGTTTTCTGGTTATTAACAGGGTCCAGCAGAAAGAAAATCTGATCTGACAGTTCCCTTTTTCAAAGGTTACCTGAAACACAGGTGAAAGAGCTGGGAGTTATTCTAGGAGAGGGATTTAAGAGTTCTGGGAGAAAGGAGCCCCCAAAGGTATTCTACTTTTGGGGGGGTTGGATTTTTTTTTTTTAATATATATATATGTGCTATTTAAATAGCTAGACACTTAGCTAACATAATTTTTAAAAACTGATCCTTCCTATGTTCTAATTGCATTGGTAGCTTTGAGACATTAGATTAGTCTTAATGCTGCCAATGGACCATCACTTTAGGGGGACTTATTAAAACATGATACTTAAGGGAAAACAATGTTTCACCTACATATTTTGCAATTTTCTACCACAGAAAAAAAAAACCAAAAGATTCAGGTATTTACAAACAGCTGTAGACCACCCAAATTACTGAATCTTTTCCAAGTTCAGTAATAGCAAGGATAGATATATTTCTGGTTCTGGTATATCTGATGCTCCATACCAGCATTATCTCTTTGTATAACCAGTCTGACTGAAAGACCTCTTTCCCCAATATACTTCTATTAATAATAATTAAAAAAATTAATACTTAACACTGCTAGAGTTACAGAAGGCATTACAACATCCCGCAGCTCAGCATTTTATCGGCACTAAAAGACTTTGCCGGCCTAAAGCAAAAATGTTAGTACAGCAGCACTCACCTATCACCATCAGTGAGACCTGGCACAGCGTTGTCCTCAGTTATTCTCATCACTACCGCTCCAAAAATGAGGAATTTTCAGGCAAAGTCAGGACACACAGTTCAATGGTTTAAGTTACCTAAAATTTTCCTTTTCTTTCCCCAACTTCCCCCAGATTTCTTTCACTATTTCCTCTCTAGCCAAGAGCAGCGGATGGAAATCTGCTCCACATCCACATGAGATACTGGCCTAATATAAGTGGAAACTATTTCCTTATACTAGAAGAAAACAGCCATCAACAAGACAAATAGGTAGAATTGCTCTTTTCTAAGCGTTTCCGGATGAGTAGGAAAAGGAAAAAAAATAAAATGTTCCGGCTGTCATTGAAACGCATCTGAAAGCTATCACTTCTCCTATATCCCAGAATCAAACAAACTACCATTAAAAGCCACATGTGCTGCTCCTAACTTGGGAATATTGTACACTCCCTGTTTTTTTTCTGGATTTCTTATCTATTTTTCAATAGCAAGAACTGTCTTTAACACGAGGACTCAGAGGCCTGAACATGCTGTCAGTCATCCATAAATTCTGCTAGCAAACAGCACTTCAGATCTTCACTGCCAATAATGAAAATTTATTTGGGACAGGGAAAAATTGCAGTTGAAGCTGTTTCCAAGGTCCTGCTTGGAGTGACATGGTTACACTTTTATGACATAACTTGTCTTGTTTTATCTTAGATATCTGCTCAATTTCCCTCTTTTCAGAAGCATCTTATGAGTAGATTTCTGATCTCCACAATTTGATGCTTGTCCACATGGGCTTTTTGGGTGGGAAACAGTATAAAATGAGTCCATTTTAAAATATTCCATTTCAAAACTACACTTTAATTATTTTTTTTAATTTATTTTTTTCCTTTCCATGTCTCTGAAAGCCATGACTCCTGACACCTGGCTCAGTTTCCATCAGTGCCTATGGGATCTGTGCACCAGAGGCGATGATCACAGCCAGGAAAGACCACCTGCAGCACTTACACATACAGATCATTTCCTGGGCTGTTTCACTTCTAAGCTTGCTGGCTCTGCCTTTGCTCTTTCTTTTTCATCTTTCCAAAGGTCTGATCACTGATCTATGCCTACCTGGCCAAAGCAGACTGCAGAATACTGCTGACCACACACCTCCAAAGGCTGCATAGTCATTGTCTCATGGAGGTGACGTGGGAGGAAGACTAACCAGCATGTGGACCTCACGATGGACAACACAATGACAAGAAGAGACCCCATGATCAGCTCTCCATCATACTGGTCTTCAAAGCATTAGAGATCTGTCTGTCTATTTTCTGGTGTCTCTATGTAAGTAGATCCTGCAGCAGATAAGAACAGTCTTTCTTCTTCAATGCTATAAACTGGTTATGGGAAAAGGAACTGCTCAAGGTCTGGTGATATCCAACTGGTTGACACAGGAGGTAAATGGTGTCAACTGTCACAGCAGAGTTCAGAGAAGCAATTTCTCAATTACTTAAGTGTTTTTTCTTGAAATAGCTATTTCTATTGCATTTAAGAATTGAGGCTACTTTCATCTAATGTTCAAAACAACTTGAATAACAAGACTGGATTTGAAAATACTAGCAGCTGTGGTCACTAAGTACCAACAGTACAATTGCCATGGAAGCCAATGTTTTCAATGATAAATGAGCACGGCGACCTGGAAATTCGATGCATTTGTTTACAGGAGGATTTTAAAATAAGGATAATAGAGAGCAAGAGCCTTAAGTCAAAAGGTGAGAAAATTACAGACAATAGACTCTGCCTGTCATCTACCTGAGGAGATGTAACAGAACCTCCAATGGGAGGAGTAGAGGACAGTAGGGAAGAAAAGGCTCATCAGAAAACAAGATTATGGGAAGCAAACGAGTCAAAATCCAAACCAAGAGCAGCATAAACAGACAAAATACCACAAACAACCTAGAAAGTGCATATACCAATTACAAATCTACTCCACATGTATTATTTTTCAAGTATAGAAAAATCAGGGACCTTCAAAGAGCTACTAGAGAAATACAAGATGGAAGAAAAAGTAAATGTATACTAAAGTCAATAAACCCGAAGACTGTTCATTTAACAATTCAGAAAGAACTTAGAATGACCTGTCCATAATGTTTACAAAAATACACTATCATATTCAAATCGCTCATTACATAACGGCAGAAGATTTGTACTTATCTCTAATAAGTGTATTAAGGATTATCATGGAATTACCCAATGTCTTATTTCACATGAAGCACACTGCCTCTAATGATGCATTGCCCTACCACACTCAGATAAACAAACACAGCAAGGGAAGCAAAATAACTCAGAAAAAATCCTTCGATCGTGGCTATACAGTAATAAGTAAAGAGTCCATAACTGGGGGCGATGACCTCAAAAAGCTATTAATAAAAGCCCTAGAAAGACATTATTAAAAAACTAAAGTTACAGGATAAGACAAAAAGGGGCTGTCATGGATTAGAGAGCAGCTAAGCTATAGGAAACAGCCTAGTATTAAACATTGAATTTTCAGGCTCCCAAAAGGGTAACAGTGAGGTGCTCCAAGATCCTTTACAAGGACCAGCAGTACTTCATGCACGGCGCTAAAACTGGAAAAGAGAGCAAAAGAGATAAGGTAACGTTTGCAGAGATGAAATTATTCGTAATAGTCATAATTAAGTTGGGAGATTCAGAGAGCCCTGATAGAAGTGCAGCCAGTGAAATCTTCTGCTAAGAGATGCAAGGTATGCGTGTATACTGAATACAATAATATATCCTGCTTGTATATGAAGAGGGCTTCAGCTGCGCAGGAACGACTTGGGTAGCAGCATCTTCCAAAATCTCTGCAAACTGTATGCACAACACTGCTGCTCGACTAGACACCCAAATGTCCAAGGTCCTCGTGAAAGGTGGATATTTTGGGGCAATCAGAGCAGGACAGTGATGTGCACGGCAGGAAAAATTCCCTTGAAAGCTGAACGACACCGCATCTCATTGCCCTTCCACCCCCTGGCACCTCTGAGAGCAAGCTGCTTTCAAGGTCAAGTATTCAGGCAGCCTCTCAAACACACAGGCAATAATCCTCCTACATAATACTGGGTTGCACTGGCAGCTGACAACAAATATAAAAGGCTCAATTATGTTCTTTTTAATAATTTCACAAAAGGTTTATCAAAATAAGAAGATATTAAGCAATGGTGACAAGAACAACTGGACAAAGAATATGGAAGACAGTACAAAGAACCCAAATGTCACCGACCAGAGAAGTTGTGTAACATACTGACCCCCAATGCACCCACATTTCCCCCTTCCCTTCTCCCCTACCTCTTCTCTTTTTCCACTTCAAGTGGCTGATGAGATTAACTGGAAGCTAGGAAAAGCTTACCCAGGTAAAGAAACAAAGGTTTGCATTGCTTTACATTGAAGAGAAAAATACCATGCATGAAACCAGCATCTTAAAAAAAGACAATATGAGAAATGAAATTAAATGCCACTATTTACCCCACCATGTGCTACAGGAACAAGGGATAAGAGAATAAAGTAAAATTCAATTGCAGTTTACTCCAAGTTTGCAAAACTCACTACTAAACACTATGCGCAAAAGCTTAGTGTGATTCAAGAAGAGATTTGAAGTTTAAAATTAATTCACACACACACGCGCGCATGTTTTAAAGGTGAAAAATCGAAAGTATCAGGACTTATAAACAGCAAATAAAACATATTAAAAGGGTCTCCTAGAAGTGGGTTATTCCAAAGTCACTTGCGATGGAGCTTCTTGACTCTTTCATTGAATGCTGCAATTTTTGTATCCACGCAACAGAAATCAAGTGGCCAGATGAAGGACTGATTAAAAACCTGCATTAAATAATGCACTTCATTTTTTCAGAAATTAACAGCATTTCTGCATTAAACCCATCATTGCCTTGAAGAACATGGGGAGGAACAGAGGACAGAAAAGGGACCTCTAAGAGCAGGTTTGCCCCCTTCAGATATTACTGCCCAGTTAGTCTGGGCAGCACCCTAACCCTAACCAAGAAAAGGCACAATCTTTCCCTTATAATTCTTCTTTCCTGAAGACACTAAGTCTGAAGGTTTTCATAGCCATGCTTTATTCTTCAGCATGAGATGACAGCTCCCCGAGCTCCCACCATATTCAACTTTGGGAAGCAGGATTGTTTGGTTTGTTATTTTGATCAGGTTGCAGTACTGGCAAAAAGCTAATATGAGAGGACACCAGCATTTGAAGCTCCGATTTGGTTCTCATAAAATTGCCTGTAGCTCAGCTCCAGCAAGACACAACTGATTCTTCCAGATGCAAGACACCTTTTCCCAGATGTATCACCTTTACATCTTAATTCTCCCTGCTTTAAATTTATCATCCTGCAAAAACATTTAAGAGCCAGTAAACCCGTTTGTGTCCATTCTGAGGCCAACACTCATTTGCGAGCCACGGCAGAGTGATACAAAACCCAGATCATAAACTGGCATTTGGGTTTTCTTTTTTAAAGCCACACCTGTTTCACAGGTGGGATTGAAAAAAAAATAAAAAAAGATGGACACAAAAGTTGACAACGATAATGAGCACTGAAGGTTCAGCTACATGTCTGGCTTTCAAAGGAAAAAGCAGAATCAAAGCAGCAGAAAGGAGGAGGAACTCTTTAAAAAATACATATAGTTGAAGGCAGAGCCGCGAGGCATCCTGCAACGCTCTCCTTGCATCGGCGGCAAGGTCTGGAGCTGGGGGATGATAACAAGAACAACATACGTGTATGGATAATTTTTTCCTCTCATTTTACCAGCACAGATATTCCTACTATAAATTGATTTAGTTAAATGATCAGGAGAAAAGTAATTATTTTACTGTTGCCCTCACTACTCATACTATTGCCCATCTAAACCCCTCAGTGAGGTACTAAAGGCAGCGCATCAAAACAGTTTCTCTAAACAATATTTGACTGATAAACTCCTGTGCCCAAGCAATTCTGACTTTTTTTTAAATCAACATTAGCACCAGCCAATTCCTACATGGCATTCAGCTGGGATCCTGCAGACACAAAACCTTCATACAAAAAAAGAAAAGAAGTATTTTTTTTTTCCCCAACAAATTATTTTAGGATAGCAAAAGGAATTTTTTTCCCCTTAAAGCAAGCTGTATTTCTGTTTGAGGAGAAAAATTTAATACACATCCCCTCTTGTGTAGCAAATATTCCAATTGCACTACAGAGACCCATATTCTGCTGATATACTTTCAGCGTAAAATAACGCTCAGGAAAATGAATTTTTAAAAATACAAAAGACAGTAAAATATATGCATTAACAGTTTCAAATACCTACACCCACTCTGTAATCCCCAGGGATAAACCCAACAAATTCATACGCTTGTTAATTAGCTCTTATTGCCTGCCACATGTAAAAATGAACAGCCTTCCTGCCACCGCGGCAATAATCTGCAGTCAGGACGCGTTTTATCATCGTATCAGCTGCAGCCACCGCCGGCTCTGACAACAACTGAACGGTTTGGCAGAGTGCCTCAAATTACTGCCGACTAAAAGCACTTTAAACCGTCCTGCTGGAGCTTGACATGACAAATAAAGCAATGATTCATAACTGAATTACAGCGAGACGCTCTGGAAGGCAACAAGCAGGCTTGCTGATGAAAAGAACTCGCCATTCCTCCACGCCGGCAGCTGGGGGAAGGGAGTCCGAGGATGCTCCAGTGACATGCCAGCATTATCAATCCAGGCGGAGAGACCGCTAAATGGAGGGGAGGCATCAAAGGAAGCAAGTGATGGTAAATAAGCTGCAGTGGTCTTCCTACAGAACATCATTACACTCAATTACTTTCCATAGCCTATAAGCTTTCTGCTTATAATCCTTTTTAAATCAACAAGAGAATTGGCTACCGATTCTGAAATCCCACGTTATTTGAACATTGCAAACAATGCAAAATATTTAGTAACCCAAACCCAAGTCCACCAGAGCAACCAAAGCTGTCAGCTTATAAATACCCATCAAAACCTTTAATTAACTGACACAAATAATCCTCAAGCAGTACCTGTGAAACAACCCTCACAGTCCATCGACAAACCATTTCACTGTTAACTTGTGATGAACAGCAAATTTTTCAGTTGTTTTCCAGGCATTTTTACTGAAGAAATACCTTTCAAACCTGATCTGCCCATAGACAAGGCACCTTTGCAAATGTAGAGCGCTGCCATGATTGTTTCCAAAATGCCTATTTTGAAGTCCCTTCAGAAACAAGACTGCAGCTTACACTATGGTCATAGATCTGTCTTGCACAGCTTTTGGAGGATAGTGCATTGAAGTTATTTTTATGATCAGCTTTCTTTCCTTGAGCAAGATCTAAGTCCTCTCGGTGCCCCCTTTAAGAAAAGGGAAATAGGATACTGGCCATCTGAAACAGGTTGAAAGCCAATGTACAATTCCTAGATAGATCATTTGATCTACAGTACTTGGTTTAGGTTCTTATAAAGAAAGACTAATTCTAATTAAATATCTTATATAAGCACATGTGTATATCCAATAGTAGCCACCAATGTGGGCAAGAATCACAGGGTACCACTTATCTTTCCTAACTACCTCCATTTAAATTTTTGGTATCTATCTAAGCTACATTAGTGGTCCAGATGTCCTCCATCATCAGTTGGAAGAAACTTCAAAGGCAAATTCACCCCATTTTAACACAACTGTCTACAGCAGGTGGGATGACCATATGCTGCAGATGTCTACGTGTCCCCATGAACCATGAGAGGAGCCTAGACAAGAAACTAGGTGGCTAAAGTTATAAGAAATTCATTCCCTCAAGATTGCCCTAGCCCTCAGACCAAGGCACCTTTTATAAAACGAATGGTGTTTTTAGAGAGAGAGAAACCTGGACAGAAATATTGTTGATAAGGCCCTACATATATATAGAACAAAATGAAAGTGCGGTTAGTGATGTACAGCCCCGTCATGCTTTTTGAACTTGCAATCTTGACATTAAGCTGTCTTTTATTTTTAACTAGAAATTACACACTCAGCTGTATACAAGACACAAAACACGTTTCTCCTTGTCCCCAGCTGTGACATCCAGAAAGACTGACAGAGAGGCAAGAGGCACACACTGAAGTGCCAAGGAAGACGGCTTCAAGTTTGTTATGTTTTCTCCTATTTACATTTTACTATGTCTAACTGCAGCCTTTAAACTTCTAATTCACCTATTTACATTTCTTCCTCTGAGACCAGCATTCCACTTATTTGCAGATTCATGCCAGCCATGGGTCTTGGTGTGGGGATGAGTACGGCCAGCACCTTCACGGATCCAATGCATGCTTCCTCAGGGAGGTTGACAAACTGGGAAGAGCCTTTCACATCTGCAAGAGAATCCATCGGCTGTTTTGGTTGAAGTGGAGACCATTATTTCCACACTTTTAACATAAAAAATTGAAAATAAATATACATAATGAACCCATCTCCAAAATGAGGGAGAACATTGGGCAAAAAGAATTTGTGACAACATTCTTAAGGCAGGTTTTGCTCCCCCACCAATTTGTCTTCAGTTTTCCCAATGTTTTTGTACCTGACCTCCTCTTCATTACATAACTAGACCACATACAAGGGTAAATAGGATCCTAATGATCTCTCATTAGCTAAACTTCCCAGCAGAACACTTCCAAAGGAAAAAAAAAGGTCAAAACCTGCCATCAGTAGAAGTAAAATTTCAAAGGACCGGGAAACCAGCTAAATTGTTAGCTTTTCCTACTCAAAATCTGTAGCTTATAAGGATCCACTCCCCCACTGAAAAGCTATATAACGTGGACCCAAGGAAAGGCTGTTGCATTAAGTAAGCTGTAAAAGAAGTATAAAAGGTTAAGGGCAGCTGGCAGCTGTCGTGTAGTGTCTTGTGACTAAATACAGCATTTGATATTAAAAAAAAAAAAGATATTTTAAATGACAAATGCTTAGTACACCACGAGGGCTACCAGCCAGAACTCACCACGTCTTGTTTCATTGACTCTGCTCCAAAGGGGCACAGACCACGTAGTCCCAAAATTGTATACTTCTGTCCTGAATTGTAGGTGGGATTTCCTCCATCGAGCAATGGTAGATTGGGAGGCTTTGGGGACTATTATGTGGGTTGAAAAAGAGAAAGAGGGAACCCTCAGCCTTGAATTAACACATGGGAAAAAGCGAATAAAATCTTTCTAACACCGATGTCTAGACAGTGTCGACGTCTTTGTCTTTGGGAAGAGGGATTAGGACAGAAATCTGGCTGTGCTGTTCCTCGTTTGATATGAAAGCTAGAAGACACTTTGGGCTAAAGGCCTGGCTCTGTTCCAGAAACTACTTTATTATGAAGCAACTGAAGAAAAGGAGGTCTGTAAGACAGGAGAGTAAGATTTCTGCCTAGCAGTCACAGCAATTAAGCAAGCTGTCTTGATGAAGAGGAAAAAAACATTGGAATAGAACCCAAAGGCTCAAAAGAACAGGAGAAAGTAATTTTGAGAGTAGGTCAAGACTCCAGAGGGGATTACCTTTCCAGTTTGAGACTTAACACTAGAGACATGCTTCGAAAAGCTGACCAGCGAGATTCTACTAATACCACGGATGACCCCATAACGTCTGCATGATCAAGCACAAGTCAAGTATTAAAAGTGAATGTTGAAAACCATGTGAGTTAGGATCAAAACCGGCAGAACTAAAAGGTGCGTTCTCCTTCCTTCCTTCCTTCCTTCCCCTCTTGTTAAAAAAAACCCCTTTTGTTTAAAAAAACCCAGCTAAGTATTTTGTATATCTGGCCTTATTAGGTTATTCAATATCTGAACTTGAAAACAGCAATCTAAGCACAGATCTCTGGAAGAAGGACAGAGTGGACTTTATATATAGTTTTCAAGAAAGAGGTCCTCTCCTCCTGTATTTGAATCGATTCCACTGCAGTTTGTACTTGTTTTTATTAGGCATTGGTATGATTCCACTCCCTCAATTACTGCACTATCTGAGCAGGTAATAGCCTTAAAATTGAAGGAAGGGCTGCTTATACTTGTTGGAGCTGAAATAGCTAGTGAGATTCTCCCAAATAAAATCCCTGCTATGAGACTGCTGGGTAAAAGTGGTCTAATCGAATCCCAGATCACATAAGAAATTTCAAAGATTCACTTCAAAGTGCTACTTCAGCAAACAAAGTAGTTGAGTCAATTTAATCCTTCTCCTACTGAAAAGAACCACTTCCTTCAAGTGGGGAAAGAAAACAAATGATGGCAAGTCAAAAGACCAAAACATTTGTGGTAGCTGTGAATAATCATCCTCAGGCTGTAGCTGTAAAGAAATGATGGGTTCCCACTTTCCTGGCTGTACTGGCACATGGTACAATGCCCTTCGTACCAGTGGTCCCAACACGCTGGACTTATTTCTAAGGATGTGCTGACTAAGAGTGGAAAACAAAATAGAAGCTCAAAGGTTTTCATTCTCACCCAAAAACCTGTCTGCCAAACAAGGCTGACACCAGTAACTCACTGCCCCAAGGACTCAGATGCGTTCGGGGAAGACAGAAGGGCATACAGCTCTTTCAAGCAAATGGAAATGTTTTTACCTGTCAGAACCTGAGCTCAGGCCCGAAGCATTTTGCTTCTTCTCCAGGCAAGGAGTATCAACAGCAACTGCACAGGATCAAGGAGCCACATACTTTACCCTGCTTCAAGCGCCAACGATGTTATCAACTGCAGCAGCAGAAACAAACTTGGGAGCCTAAACAAACTGACAGGTAAGTGAGGGAAGAACCAGCTCCTAAATATCTCCGTGCTGCTAAAGTTATTTGTCATTTTTAGATCTGTCTGTGTTGCTGTTAGGAATCAAGTTTTGCTAAAAATGCAGTTTAAGGGCAGTTTCCATTTCCCTGAGTATGCAGAGGACTTTTACAGTTCAATACTCCGAAGTCCTCCACAACCACCACCACCTCTTGAGGAGTGTAGTTGCATTCCCAGATGTCTCATTTTTTATATTTAGCCATTCAAACACACGTATAGGATTTCTTCTAGGGTATAAACGCACTACCAATTTTTTCCAAATGACTTTAATTCAAATAAATAAGTAAATGAACCCCAACCAAAACCAAAATCAAGGCAGAGAGACTTCTCCTCTCTCTAGGTTGTCTAAGACCTGTTACAACAGCTTCCTAACCCTGCCTCCAGTCCTCCCTAATCTCTTCACCAGTCTAATTAAACCCATTAAACCCAATTCTGGAAATTCTGTTTCCACTACCCTTTCCTGAAGCCATCTGGACAAATTGCCAAGCAGCAGGTCTCAGTTTGGGTTTTTGCAGGAAAGGAAAGAGTAAATACCTATTTTAAGGTTTCTTGGAGAGTGTATTTTGAATAGATACAACACTACTGAAATGACATGCAACTACCCCACTCCTAACACTCATAATCTTACCTCATCACTCAAAATATTCTTTTACCTTTTTCCCTAGACAAAAAAACTTGAAATATATGATGAATTGATTTAATGACACAAAAAAAAACCCCAAAGAAAATAGAAAACAAGGAGCTGCTTGAACACTAGTTTCCCACAGAGTTGTTTCTCATGTTGATTTTCTTTGGTCAAGGGGAAACTCAAAACAAAGCTTCTCTCATGATAGCACATCTATCAGATCACTGAAGTTCTTCTGGCACCTCGTGTGTGAATACATGTTGCCACTTTACCCACTTACAAAAAGCTTTCTTTCTTTAACTTGCAGTATTTTCATGAGACCTAGAAGAATTTAATCATCTCCAAGACTTCTCCTTCCCTTATCAGACTTCCAAAGTTTGCAGAGTAGAAACACTCACGCAGAGAGTGTAAGGCAAAAGCCAAATTTCCCTAGGACATCAGGTTTTAAAAGAAATGGTTAAATCTAAATTGTTGTTTTAAGTCTAACTCCTGATTCTAAATGAATCTAAAACTAAACTCCCTGCAGAATTGCTCTGCTTTCCCTACCACCTTGCTCTGTAATTTATTTGAAGAAATTAGGTTAGCAATGTTTACAAGGCTCATGAAAATAAAAGCATCCTCCTGCCAAGACTCAATCCTAGGACCTCCTCACTGTTCTTCTGCCCATGTCCTCTACCTGCTCTGCCTGGACAGTCCTCTTCTAACTTGCCGCATTCCCACATCCCTGTTAGAGACTGGATTTTCCTCAAACTCCAATAAATGAGCCCAAATTCCTAGATCACCTCTTCTACTTTAGATTACGAGCTTCCCAGGAAAAGGGAAATTTCTCCTGGACAGTCCCTATAGCATATCACATGCTTTGTCTTACACTAATAACCATGAGCAAACTTAATATCTGAAGCAGAATCATATGCTTTAAACACTTTCCGGAACGCAGATATTGCAGAGATCACAGAATCACAGAATGGTTTGGGTTGGAAGGGACCTTGAAGATGATGTAGTTCCAACCCCCTGCCATGGGCAGGGACACCTTCCACTAGACCAGGTTGCTCAAAGCCCCATCCAACCTGGCCTTGAACACTGCCAGGGATGGGGCATCAACCACCTCTCTGGGCAACCTGTCCCAGTGCCTCACCACCCTCAGCGTAAAACATTTCTTCCTTATATCTAGTCTGAATCTACTCTCCTTTAGCTTAAAACCATCACCCCTTGTCCTATCGCTACAGGCCCTACTAAAAAGTGTGTCCCCATCTTTCTTATAAGCCCCCTTTAGGTACTGGAAGGCTGCAACAAGGTCTCACTGGAGCCTTCTCCAGGCTGAACAACCCCAACTCTCTCAGCCTGTCCACACAGCAGAGGTGTTCCAGCCCTCTGATCGTTTTTTGTGTCCCCCCTCTGGACCCACTCCAACAGGTCCCTGTCTCTCCTGTGCTGAGGACCCCAGAGCTGGACGCAGAACTGCAGGTGAGGTCTCACCTGATCGGAGCAGAGGGGCAGAATCCCCTCCCTCGACCTGCTGGCCACGCTGCTGGTGATGCAGCCCAGGACACGGTTGGCTTTCTGGGCTGCAAACACACATTGATGGGTCATGTTGAGCTTCTTGTCAACCAACACCCCCAAGTCCTTCTCCTCAGGGCTGCTCTCCATCCACTCATCACCCAGCCTGTATCCGTGTTTGGGGCTGCCCTGACCCGTGTGCAGGACCTTGCACTTGGCCTTGTTGAACTTCATGAAGTTCGCACGGGCCCACCTCTCCAGCCTGTCAAGGTCCCTCTGGATGGCATCCCTCCCCTCCAGCGTGCTGACCACACCACACAGCTCGGTGTCATCGGCAAACTTGCTGAGGGTGCGCTCAATCCCACTGTCCATGTCACCCACAAAGATGTTAAACAGCGCTGGTCCCAATACGGACCCCTGAGGAATGCCACTCATCACTGGAACAACGATGATAATGAGCAAGAGGATGATACCCAGCAGGCAAGCGCTCGCAAAAATCCTTCAGGAACAAAGACTAATTTGGTGGTGAAGCAGCACATGCACTTGCCAGCACTAGCACAGGTATGTTACTTGGGCAGGCCACGCTTTTTGTTTTAATTGCAACATCCTCTTCTAAAAATGCTTCTTTTTGCATCCACCTTTGAGCAAAGACAAAAATCCCAACCCAGCACAAGCTTTAGTACCAGCTCTCATCATTAGCCTCACTGAGAGTTGCAAACCATTGTCCTGCTGCAGAGGACATGGCAATTCAGAGCTTCTGGGGACCCGCATGTATCGTCTGTTTTGTCCTATCATCTCCATAAAGAACCTGGAAACCTATGATGTAATACAGGATACCCAAAATTTGACACTTGGTTAAATGTTCAGCATTTTAAGAAGTTGTAATTTAAAAATCAAACAGCTGCACAACTTGTCTAAAAAATTAAAAAAAAAAAAAAACAAACCAAAGGAAAACAATCCTAATTTGTCATTTAACAAATACTACAGTTTTATTTCTAACCCCAACCCTTTATTGGACCAGGCAGAATGACAATCACAATTCTTTACAATGGCTCTCTGTCTTCATTTCCACTCATAAATGGATTCAAGCAAGGACTCTGAAAAAGAGGAAGATGATAAAAAAATCCTCAAACCCATCCTAGCATTACCTTACAACTTTGCTAAAAAGCCAAAAAACAGAGGTCTCTCTCCACCTTCACTTATTGAACCTCGGTTATTTAAAACAGAAGGGAATTTTCCATAGGGTTGGAAGAAGGCAGCACCTTGACAGCAAAGTGTGGGCATGCGCTAGTCCATAGTCCAGCAGCTTTCAGCCATGGGGCCAAAGGTAGCACGTGGACACGTTTTGAACGGTACACCATAGGTTTAGGAGCTGGGCATGAGCGTATCTGGAGAGAGATGACAGCTCTCACTGTGTCCTAACCCCAGCAGAAGCCAGGAGGCTCTCTCCAGCAGCAGCCCATGACACCCTCTAATAAAACCATCATTAACATCTACCTGCAGAGGTCGTCTCCGGTTGCTATTGGGTTTCTACTAACATCATTAACGATGAGAGGAGGGAAAAGCATATGCTATTATGCTTTCAAAGCTGCCAAACCCTGAACTGGCCTACAGAGAACGTCAGACAACTTCACAGAGCAAACATCTTTTAAAGTACAAATTACAAGAGAAGACATCAGTGTGTCATTATACACATACAAAATATTCAGGAAACCAAAGAAGGCTTTTTCTTAAGCCGAGGAGTTTCAGATGTATTCCACCATTCTCCCTCATCTAGGGACTCAAAATCTTCTGTGAGCTCTGATGTTCAACAGTGGGAAATGTGGAGATTTTCATATGCAGCTAGATATTTGTATGTTTAAAAAATATTTCTACAGCGGGTCATCGTTAGTAAGTCTCACAGTCAATTGTTATAATACACGCTGTCATACAAAGGAAATGAAGGCAATATTGGAGGTACCACACTGGGCAACTGTTGACTCTTTAATGACAAGTATTAGCAAGTTTGGATGAAACCCAGTCCAACATTCTTTTTATAGAGCAGTTAATGCGATAATATCTAAGACAGAGGGAAACTTTATATGGACAGAGGGAAATCTTAATTCACAAACAAACCAGAGGCAATTATCAAAATTATACCAATGGTATTCTTTTTTTGCAGTCAAGCATAATTATGGAAGGTTTATTTAAAAAAAAAAAAAAGAACAACCAAAACCCAAAAACTTAGCCTGTGATTTGCATTTCAATTAATTTTCAAACTTTTGTGTGGAGGATAGATGGCTAGAATTGGGTACTACAGAAACTACCATATACTGAAATACATTCATAAATGTTATAACGTAGGAATTCCAAGTATAAAACCCAGGCAATGCTGCAAGCTCTGGGGTTTTTTCCTCTTAGCCTGTACGAAATGGGTGAAGATGTAGGGGAAAAGTAAAAACATCAGTGCTACTTGCGATGCAGTTTACAAAACTTCCATTACATTCACATGCTGCTGAAGTACTGCACAATGGGCAAATCCAAGGCTCTTGAGAATATATCCTTTCTGAGGCTTACCAACGGTGCCCACAGCTTACAACAAATCCTCTGGATATGGTTACTGCAAATCTAACAATACCAAGTTATCACATCCACATGTTAAAAAGAACATTTCTATATTAAAATATATGTAAAGTTCTGGCCAATTGCTTTACAAGTTTATTGCTTATAATTGTACAGGGCTCTTGCTCTTCAAGCCCAGTCTCTGTATTTCACACTAAACTCTAATTACACAATCTAGCACAAAAAAGCCAGAGATACAGACCCTTTAACAAGCTTAGGCAAAAATCAAAGGCCCACAAAGGGCTAAATCAAAAGCTGGCTCACACCAACTCTATTCTTTGTGCAGTCGACCAAGACTAATTAATGCTTTTAATGTCAGTTTACCCCTTTTGGCACTGTAAATCAAGAACACGCAGCTTTTATGAGTTAACAAAAGAATCTTTGAAAGGTGTAGCTTATTAACCAAACTCACAAATTCAAATGCACTTAATCAGAAACAGGTATATTTAGCAGCATTGTACTCGACGAGCAGAATTATCTGCAGGCTGTACACAGAGAACATTCATTTATCAATACAAACAAGGCTGGCACACCGGGAAGAGGTGGTAAATTATACATCTAAAAGAAAGGCCACTGCTTCCAGCATGGCTTTTGTGAGAGCAGAAATGTGGAGCAAACACAGCAGGAAGGTGCTCCAGAAAGGTGTAGGGAACATACTGGATGTTTCCCTATAATCTCACCTCAGCCACAGAGACTGCAAGACCTGAGTGTGCTATTGCACCTCTTCGGCATGAATAGAAAATTGGACCTCAAGTAGACCTCCTACTATCACCCACTTGGCTTGGCCCTTCAGCAGCTTCTCTGTAGCATGCTGCACTCATTTCAATGCATCATTTGAAGAGTTCTCATTAGGGTTTTGTTTCTTCCCTCGTCAGGAAACACAGATCTCCATTTTTCTGTTGTTTCTGAAATCCATTTTGCTCTCTGTACAGTGGCCAATTCGGACTTTCACTTTGCAAGTCTGCTGGACGTCAGTCTGGCCTCTGAGAGAAGCAGCTACCACAGGGCTACGCAAAGATACCCATGCGGTAAACCTCAGTCCAAAAAGAAGTCAAGGCCACAAAGCTTTCAAGATACGTACATATTTTTTTAAGAAGAGATGTAGATACGACTCACATCCTCAACTCAGAGAAAGAAAAAAGACCCTGACTGCGCCTTTCTGGCTGACTAGACAGACAAAAAGTATTTTGGTGCACTCTCCACATACCTCAGGGCAATATCTACAGCACACTTTAATATGCCACATACATAAGCTTATAGATCAAAAGTAGAAAGTCAGTCCAGAGCATACTGAGAAGTCTGGTGTCAGAGATCTTCTTTACTGCTTATGTCCATAAATCTTATTAAAACCTTCCTTTGTTTTTAAATCAGTTTTTGACAGCTGATTTTTTTTCCCTTGTTATGGGAAATGTCATCTTCCTAATGATGTCTTACTCCTCTAACAATTACTGTATGTCAGCAGTATTCAGCCATAAAGAATCACAAAGCTGCTTTGTCAATAAAATAGTTCCTCTATGCCCCAAACTAATCATCGTGGGATGTTCAGGCTGATGTTCCTATCCTGACACTTAATTACAATGCATCCCTGTGCCGCAGCATCCATCACGCACCACAGACAGCCAAAGGATGCCGCAGGTTTCATCCAGAGAGCTGCAGTGGGTATGGTGGGAAGTGACACAGCCCAGCTTGGGGACCTGCAGTCACAGTTCATGTGTGCGTGATTAGCCCGTGACTCCGATTGCCACAATATACTGAGGCAAACACATTAAAAGAGAGGTTTTTTAAGGGATTAGACCTGACTAAGAGAAGCATTTGCAAGAATGCTACTTCGGATTAAATGCTGGGTCATTAATCTTTATAAATTCATCACCTTATGCAGGGAAGAAATTTCCCTATGTGATATGTTACAGCGTATTTAGGTACATCACGGAGCAGGGGTTCTTTCACTGATACATCCAGCCTTGCAATAGTGTTCACAAAGGAATAAAAAACTTCTCAGGAAGTGAAAATTCCCACGAAGCAAGGATGGGCAAAGTAATTATAGATCTCAAATCCTTCCAAACCCTATAATATTTGTGACTGGCAGCGGAGAGAGGGAAGAAAGGGAATCCAACCAAAATCCAACACCCTATGGGACTTGAAACTGTCTCAGCTGAGATACATTTAAGAGCGCCTTGCTGCTCCATGACTGTCAGACTGTGTGTAGAGATCAAGGAGATACAGCTTAAGAGAAAGAAGAGTACCTACATTCTCTACCAAAAGTGTCCACGTTCCTGTTTCTTCCAATACAAGGCAAGATGTTGCTGGGCAAAACCAAAAGCAACAAGAGCAGAAGGAACATGTTGGAGGGTTCTGCTCTTAAGGCAGCCGTTCCCGCTCACTGTAAGAGCATCCTTAGGAAATGCCCAAGCATGTCACACACTCAGCACAGATTTGGTGATGTGGTATGGTGGAAAACACCAGTCCTCTGGCCTGCTCTCATAACCAAACTGATACACCCCACAGACAACAGTAAGCTTTTTCTTCCCTCAAGCCCACCACCTGAATCAGAGAACCAGCAACCTCAAGCTGAGAGGCTCAGCCCTTCTCTCGCCAGCTACTAGCTTCAGCTCTTAGAACATAAGACTGAAATATCTCCAAACTGAAGAGCCCTGAAGCAACAGGCAATATTCCCGAGCCCCAGTTTATGCTCCATCTACTTACACACTACTGCAGTGTAGATACAGTCACACCAAGTTGTGCGGATGAGCAGTGTGCTCCGAACTCAGACGCATGTTCATAGACACAGCTGTGTCATGGAGCACACGGAAATAAACACGCCAAAACCTACAAAATGTCAAGACTAGATAGAAGGCTACATTTTAAAACATTGTTAACGTTCTAATATGACATATTTCCCTCCTCTAAACATGACCCAAAGGAAAGAAGGGAACATGAACCACTGTCTTTGGTATCACCATCATTAGACTCCAGCAGGAACAAGGGACAGGGATCTCCTTTCACTCTTAAACAATTATATGATGTCTCATAGGAACGTAGGACCTACATAGAATCACAGAATGGTTTGGGTTGGAAGGGACCTTCAAAGACCACCTAGTTCCAACCCCCCTGCCATGGGCAGGGACACCTTCCACTAGACCAGGTTGCTCAAAGCCCCGTCCAGCCTGGCCTTGGACACTGCCAGGGATGGGGCAGCCACAAATTCTCTGGGCAACCTCTGCCAGTGTTTCACCACCATCGTAAAACACTTCTATGTCCAGTCTAAACCTACTCTCCTTCAGTTTAAAACCACTGCACTTTGTCCTGTCACTACAGGTCTTGGTGAAAAGTCTCTGTCTTTCTTAGAAGCCCCCTTTAAGTACTGGAGGCCGCAGTAAGGTCTCCCCGGAGCCTTCTCTTCTCCAGGCTGAACAACCCCAACTCTCTCAGCCTTCCCTCACAGCAGAGGTTCTCCAGCCCTCGGATCATTTCTGTGGCCTCCTCTGGACCCGCTCCAACAGGTCCGTGTCTGTCTTGTACTGGAGACCCCAGAGCTGGACACAGTACATAACTCAGCTTGACAGAAGTCACCTTCCATATCATATGTTCTCTGAAAGGGAATTTATTCTCCAAAACAGAGCTGACAATTCAAGAAAACTTAAAGATCTGTGAACAAAGGATTTGCTCATGCACTAAAACTTGCTAAGTGAGGTACCCATGTCCCAACAGCAGAGAAGTATCCATCACCCGCTGGCAAGATGCTTCACTTCATCTCTGGATTTGGTGCATTCCCAGCCCAGTGAAGACCACCAAATGAACCCCACCAAACTGACATAAATGGTCAGGAGACTAGAGATCAGGAATTTTCCGTATGAGTTGAGGTGAATGGAGCAAATACATAAAGTCCAGGCCCAGTTAACCGCACACCAAATTCCACTCACACACAGTATATAAAAACCAGCCTAATGTAAAAGCACATTTAAAAATATTTACATCAAACCAAACCATTACACAGATAAGAGAGGTATTTTTAGATACACATGAATTTTACACACATGCACACACACATTAACTATTTAATTGCTGGAGTTCCACTTTGGATCTGGGGGAGTGCGGTACTTCCCAAGCAGGAAATTACCTAAGTAAACCAAGTTAAGAGGTTGGGCACACACACATTCGAGCGTTTAACAAAATTTCTTCTGCCTTTTGATTTCTGAACACTGTTTACCATCATGAGTCTAAAAGCAGGAGTTTCAACCCAAGATAAAGACACCTGAAAAATAAATGTCTGAAGTGGCTCGTAGAGACATGGGGCAGTCACAGCTTTGAGAGCAACCCCAATCAGCTTGAAGAGGACAACTAGTAGCTAGTCAGCCAAATCTCCCAAGGCTCCATCAATTCCACTCTCAAGATCTCCAGGTACCAGGCTGGAGCTCAGACACCTATCACACACAAAGCTTAAACTTAAGTTTCTTAATCTAAAGATGAATTGCACCAGGAGCCCCATGGACCAGAGGCTCTCCTGCTGATGCAAAGCCAACGCTTCACAACATATTCTCATTTGAAAAAACATCTTGTCTTCTAGATCTCCCATCAGTGCCAGTCCCACTTCTCCAGTCTGAGCAACTCAGCCCCAATCTCTGCTTTCTCTCTACCTCACAACCCATCAAATGCACACCCTTGGCTTTGCCTCTCTCCCTTCTGCAGCCCTGTACCTCTGTTTCTCAGGCCTAGAGAAAGCAGCATAGCCTCAACTGTGTCTCCTGCTGTTGCTTCAACTTGGAGATATGGGGAGCAGTATGCAGAAAAAGGGGACAGGAACAGCATCGAAGTCCTTTTTTTTTTTTCTTTATCCTTTTTTCTAGCATGATATTCAACAAAAAGGGGAAGAGAGAGATGGAAAGGAGCCCATCATTGTTACTTCAAGATTGGCACAAGCAAGGAGGAAGCAAAGCTTTTCTGAAATACTTGGCACTTTCTGTCCCGTCCCACAATAGATGAGTTGAGTTGATGAAGATGGGATGAGGAAGAAACAAGAGCCTGATTTCGTCCATACCCAAAGAACAGGCATCTATCTAATCAGGGCAGGTTTTTTCCAAAGCAGGGCTGCAGCACTTCTGTGTGCTAAAATATTGGGAGGGTAAGGGTCACAGCAAGCTTAAGTGTTCGATCCCAGTGCAGTGCAGTGGATCCAAGAGCAGAGAGTACCCATCAGCACTGTTGTTTGCCTGCCTGCATCTGGTTTTCAGCAAATCTGACTAGAGTGGGAGCAGAACACTCAGTGAGTATCCTGGCAGCTGACATTTGAAGTTCATGTTACTAGGCAAGCAGCAAAACATATAAAAGGGGAGAAAAAAAAAGTCAACCCTGTTTTTTCCATAATCCTTCACAAGAACAGCTGGATTGGGTCAGCCTGACACTTCAGCTATCCCAGTGTCTTCTCTGCAGCAACAACCAAGTGTGAATATCTAGGGGAAAATTTAAGCACAGGGCAGGCGTACAGACATTTGCCCAGCATACTTTTCAGCCCGTAACCATGTGCAGCACAGGGATTTCCTGAAGTGGTATGTTCATATTTAATAGCTAGCTGTATATCACATTATACCACTATTAAAACATACTTGATTTTTTTATATATAAATGCTTAGAGGGCTTGACCTGTTCAGGTCTCATAATGCTAGGCACCGTATACAAAAATAAGTAGTTACGATAGAACCTGCTCCAACCAATTTACAGACCACATTACACTGCGAAGTTTGTGTTTTAAAAAAATGTTTCTAGCTTTCTTTTATGAAAGACTGCAAATAAACTATTAGAAAATAATTTGCCTGTCTACAGGCAAATGACAGGAATTTATACCAGGAATCATGCCTTTGCCAACCCAGTGATTTTGTGATACAAAAATACAGTGATACAGCTAGCGAACACAAGCAGTACTTTTTGCCTTCTTTTTAATATCAAACAAAAATAAATTATTTACTAAGAATATATTAAGACTAATAAACACTAAAAAACCCCTAACTCTCACAATTCTTTATAGGAGCAGCACATACCTACTATGTGTTCTACTCCAGTCTGCTGATTACCTTAGGTTTATTAACTTTATAAATCAACACAATAAAATACGCTACATACAGTGTTGCCAGAGTTTCAGCTTATGCATTTCTTAAGTCAGAAATTATTGCTTAGTTTAAAATGTAACGCGATTCTGCACCAAAGTTCATTTAATATAAACAAGGGTCCAACCCATACCAAACACCAACACTTTCTAATCAGTATTTGCAATCTCCATGGCATCCAAAGCTTTTCTGTCTGTGGAGGGAGCAGGGAAAAAGGTGTTTGGAGGAGTATCTAAACTCAAGCACTACAGTTGAAGGGTGCATGTAAAACATGAATTGATACCTCTTGGATACGAGCTTCCTTCAGAAGGAGATAATCCGGAGAGGAGTCTGCCTACGGCTGCAGGGCAGTGAGTCTTCACAGCATTCCACAGCTCTGCAGCAGCAACCAACAGAGAGAAAGAGAGAGAGACCCGTGAGGCTCTGCGGGCAAACCTGTCAGACAGAAAACACGGCTCTTTCTAGCAAAGAGTGGATTTTCTACACCAGAGCAAAAGGGGAAGTGGGTACAGGTAAGAAATGCAGTCAAAAAAGGAGGAGCGATGGAGATGCAGGATAAGAGAAGGAGAGAGAAGGGATACGGGAGCCAGCTAAAAGACCATCAGTTGCAAAGAAGACAGTGTAACATAATGATCTGCCACTCATGTTTCCTACCTGCTGTCGTTAAACAAATAGACATGTACATTTACTGCACCTCTCCTACAAATAAATACCTCAACTTGCCTTCCCCTAAAAATACCAAAGATACATTTTTCCATCACCACAGGTATAGGGAGAAAGACAGCAGAAATTGAACATTTGCACCTTCAAATCAAGACACGAAATCTTTCCGCAGCTATACACTACAGCTCAATGACTTTGGGTGGAATACTCACATGGGGCGTCTCGCACAAAGTCTACATCAACTACGCTTTGCCTACGCTCTGCTGAAAAATTGCATAGAAACTAGAAACAAACAGCATCAGGAGCGGATAAAATCAGAACTAGGATCTTCTCAGCTTTCAAAAGGGAGAAAACAAAGTTCAAGCTTTCATTTAAATACTTGTTAACCAGCTATTTGTCAGGATTTGGGACTGAACAGGCCAAATAAAGTTTTACACATTACTCCTACGCCCTCCCTTCCCAGCTGACACAAAAGCTCAGACAACTGAAAACGAAATACCTCAAATTAAAGTACAACACACAGAAAAAGCTCTCAAGCAGCTCCACATGCTTTATGCATTATACAGAGGAACAGAAAACCTACTGTTCACAAACCAGGACCAGTGCTCCTTCTAACAGTTGTTTATTTTAATTAACCCAGTACCAAAAGGTTTACATTAAATATTTTTTCATTGCTTCTAACCGCTGATCCTGTATTAGTTTACATTCACTCAAAAAACACTCTCAGGGAGAAAACAGGATGCAGAAAACATTGAATCCTGTAAAACAACAGAGAGTTTCTTTGGGAGTGCTGATCCTTCCCACCTTTCCCTGCAGTATTACACGAAGAGGCCCTTCAAGCCCAGCAAAGGAACAGCATGAAATTGGAAAAGAACAGGAAAAAAAAAAAAAAATCTTCATTTTTACTGAAGTTCCCAGAATCGCCTACTGCAGGAAACCACCACCATACCATCTGAGATGGCATCATTGGAAAGAAGTCAAAATCCACACTACTAATGCTCAAACATCCAGATAATCCCAACACTGTTGTTACCAAGAGTGTGAGCACGCTCAGGGAAACGGCTCAGTAATATTTCCACCTGTTGTATGGGTGCTTGACTTCTGTATTTCCACCTTATAGTAAGCATATTCATTGCTTGGAATTTAATCCTGGTTTTAGGCTTTTTAACTTGCCTTTATGGTCCCCCAGTTCAAAGACATAACAACTCTAAATATATAAGCAAACATCTTGAGGAGAGAGAGGAAAGCATAAGTGAATTCCAGCAGAAACGACGACTTGACAAATCTCATCACATCAAGCTCTGCAGTGGCAAATTAGTCTCTTTGAGCACATTCTGTACTCAAAGTAGCCTCAGTGCTTCGGGAGGTACCAAATATAACACAGCCCCATTTTAACTTCCTTCCAGGAATACACACAGTCATTTATCAAGAAGACGTGGGCTGCAGTTTCAGTTCCAACAGCTTCAGTAACATTTTGTAAAATTAAACAAATGACTCCTTTTGTGGCAAGAAAGAAGCAGAAAATAATCTGGGTCCAAGCAAATGGAGGAGAAAACCACCTCCCCCAAGTCTTCCTCCACCCTTTAGCAATTTTGTGAAAAGCACGCCTTGCCAGCTATGCTAGGCTCAGCATCAACCATGGGATCAACAATCATTCCTTCCACTGCTTTTACACCTCGAATCTCGATGCCTTTGCCATTACTATTTCATTTAGCAGAGCTGGTTTGATAGCTAAATTTGCTTCAAGTCCAAGTTTTGGAACATTTTTACATCTTTACACTTGTATGGCCAAGGAAGTCATTAAGCTCTGCTTAGCAAATACTAAAGGTTCCCCAGATGTGTCCAACACTGCTACGTGTGCTGAATACATGAGGGTTTCCAGGCTCCCCCTCAATTTAGCAGGAGGACAGTATTGCAGCAACCTTTAATGCTGCGGGATTATCAGAAAGTTCACCTTTTTGTTCGTCTCTAGCTGCTAAAGAGACAGAGAGAAGTACTGTACCCACCTCCCATTAACCTTGTCGGTGGGATCTTTCTTTAGCTGCAACAGCATCAATACCTTCTTGTATTGTGCTGCCACACAGACACTGAGCAGAATCACCCTTTTTCGGGGGGTTTTTTGGTCCCTTTTCTGTTTTTTCTTGACCAGAAGTCAAAACGATTAGGATCATAATAACTGGATGCTGCTACTGCAGAGAGAAGCTGTGATGAGCTGCACGGAGATGGAGGTTATCCAAATGCCTACACACACACACATCACTGCCCTCAGTCACCATTCAAAAACCAGTCGTAAATGGTCAGAATTTAAGAGAAATCATTCAAATGAGTACGAACACAAAAAAAATCTAGTTTCACATGGATCTTCACTTAACTTGAGTGTGTGAGAAGGTGCAAGACGTAAATGTAATTGAAGCTGTGTCAGATTCCTCACCATGCTCTCTTGCTTCGTGCTGTACCCCATCTCCCACCCCTCTTCAGCTGGAGTCCTGGCCTGCCATGTTCTCTAACCACAGTGATGCTATACACATGCAAAATGTAGACATATCTGCAGAAATGTAGTCAGTCCCAATCAAGGCCTTTGAGTAAAAGTATGAAGACATTCATTAGAGAATGAGAAAAACAAAATATATGTTAAAGAGGGAAAACATGACATGTGAGGAAGTATTAATTTGGAAAATTTAGGGAAATAGCACAATGTTGGGAAGTTCTTCTGGCACAACCATGTTCATCAAGAGTATGATCTCGGATTAAGCCCCCCTGTTCAGCACACCGGTGCAGCTCTACCAGCAAATGTTGCTCCTCTTGAAATCAGTGGGAGAGGAGCAGCAGTTGGAGAAACCTCAGCCTCTTGTGTAGAAAGGGAAGAGAAAAGCTTGCCTCCCTGTAGATTAACAACAAAAAAAAGCAAGCCAAGGGAATGAAGTCATTTTAGTGCTGAAGACCAGCAGGCATACAGCATATCTAGGGTGGACATTTGAACTGTAACATGGCATTTTTAATACCCATCTAGCTGGAGCTTTCACATGAAGCATCTAGAAATCAAAAGGAGCAGTTATCCAGCACACAAGTGCCTATCAAGTAAATATGATTACTGCTTCCTTGGGGAAGAGCGTTAAGGAAGAAGGCAGCTCTCCTTCTCAATTATTATCTCAATGATAATATTATTTTTTTCCTGGTTGTCTCTAAGTTTAACCAGGCTCATTGCTCCATCTGTTAAAAGAGCAGAGAAAGACAAGAGAGTGGGGAGCAAAGACTTCAAAAATACAGAAGAAACAACCCTGCCTTCCCCAAGAGATGCAGGTTGTCTTTTCCCACTCCTGCCACCCCAGCAGTCTCTTGCAGGCTCAGTTTCGGAGCTGACGGAGGTATTGTCATCATCCAGTGGTACCACAGAAAGCCAAATGCTGAGCTCTCACTGGCAAGCTCAGGCAAGGCAAACACTGATGGAAAGCTGGAATCCACCTCCTTTAGCAAAGGCAGAGCATCAGCTCCCCCAGTTATTGGGCTGACAATGTTACCATAGGTAGGAGTGCCTGAAAAAACTACACAGTTTTTCCTGAAATGAAATATGGAAAGAAAAAAAAGGAGAAATATTCACTAGCTAGAAAAGTCTTTCATGCTTGGCCAGTATTATTGATCCTTCTATTTTAAAGTTATGATCTGGATATTAGAGGGTCTGGAAGAGATGCTGGAACTGTCCTCATCCACTCACCCACCAGGCACCCCCCTCTGTGGGCAGAGGCACTGCCAGCCACGAACAGCTGAGATGTCTGAAGAAGGTACGTTGACCAGCTGAGACGTATGAAGAAGATACTTGGATGCCTTATTGAGTTTGGGAAGTGCTTGTTTCTTGGTGGTGAGGGGTTTGTCCTGTTTGGGTTTTTTAGAGATATGGAATGTTGCTAAACCTTCTCTCTTCAGTCCTCACAGATTTTTGCCTTCTTTGCTTGTACAGCAGATTTTTGCAACTGCAAGTGGAAAACCATCTCAGTTGAGAGTCAAGACTCTTCCAGCTCCTGCTTACTACACTTGACTTCCTACCAACCCTTGTCAACTCCTTTTCTGGAGCCAAAGTTGCCCCAACTTGCTGAATAAATTCATTAATTCATGTAGAATATGTTTTGTGCAAGCTTCCCATTAACTTCTAATTTCCTAATTATTCGATTATGTGCTCTGGCTTTTAAAGCAATTTACCTCTATCAAGTTGAGCAAAGAAGCTTAACAGGGTTCCTGCAGCCTACTCCATAATGAAGTCCTCCCACCCCTCCCACTTTCTTCTTGGTGTGAAAAAGTTTAAATCCCTTAACATTTCCTTTTAAGATTACTGCCACTACTTAGTAAAAAAACTTGTTCCCTAATATCTTCATCAATTACATGTGGTATTTCAAGCAGTGATACAATATTTTTCATTTTAATTCTATCCTCCCCTCCTATGACCCAAATTTAGTTTGCTGCTTTTGTTTTAGTACCTACACCTTCACAATGAACTTATTACAATTATTCTTCTACAATTCCCCCTTTTTATCCATTACTTTTGTTCTTCTTTCTGTAAAACTGGACTCCACTGGTAGGAGCTGGGTACATCGATTATAAAATAGATTAAGAATTAATTAGAACATGGTGATTAAAAAACCTGCCTTGGTAGATTGCAGATAAAATACTGTTAGCATAATTCATTTAAAAATACACTCCACAACTACTTATCAAATGAAGATAAAAACATTCACTAAGTGTCTAACATGCTGAAGAGCAAAAATACAGCATCCTCCACTGAGAAAATAACTTTATTCACTTGGACAGCACTGCCAAACTTTCCTCATGAGCCAATTTTCCATCTCAAAAACCTTCTGTACCGCTTGAGTCCCTTGAATTGCATGGTCATCCATCCGGACATTCACCAGGACCGGGATTTTTGAAGGAAGAGAAAAACATTAGGATCTAAAATCCAACAGGACAAGATCTAATGATGCTTGACTGGAGCCAGGCACCTTCCTTTAAATCCTATTCCACAACATTTTGTGTTTAACCCTCTGAGTATCCAAACCCAGCAATATGGGAAGGGATCTTCCAGGCTCCAATAAATAAAATTAAATTGACTGAGATTGCAGAATAAATGTTCTTTGGGGCAGCAGGGAGGGCTGACATTGAGTGTGCATAGCCTCGTACATCAGGCTTGTACTTGTTTCAAACACATTTCTAATTCCAGCAGGAAAAATTCTTCAAAAGTAGATTTTGAAGTTATTCACCTCCTGTTTTCATCAATTTTTCAAAACTGGTTCTTTAAGTATTGATTCTGGATTAGTTATTCTCACTTGTGCAATTTATGTATTACAAGACACTTAGAGGTTTGTAAGTCGCAGATGACTTTGTAGTCAAAAGAAAACAATTTCATTATCTAAGATTAGCGTTAATTGAAAGAAACGATTTACTGCACTATTGACAATGCTCAACCTTCAGAAAGTTTCACTATTAAAAAGTTATATGCAGCCATCATCTTAAAAATAAAAATAAACCTTTCAGCGATAGCAGCCTCAGTGTGACCTTTACCTCTATTTAAAAAAAATTAAAATCTAAGAAAAACACTCTAACACAAGCCTTCACAGCATTACAAAAGAGGGATTAATGAGAACATGACAGACAATCTATTTGGACATTAGGAAAAGCACTGACAGTGTTTTATGCTGAAAGTTAATTCAGACACCTTTACTTACACAGTGAATACAAGTAAAGGACTAGAACTTAAAGGCAACAATAAAGGGTGTGGTATTGGGTTGGGAGCAAGGAGATACCATAGACAGGATACCACAGACATTTGTCATACAGCCTAACGCATTTGGTATCCAAATTAAGGAAGAATAGGGCAAAAAGTTAATGAATATACACAGATTATACAGATCAGAGTTGAGTTCAGTTCTCAGGGCACATTAAAAAAAAAAAAAAAAAACCAACAAAAAACAAGCCCTGAGAAACCAGAGGTATTGGCAAAAAAAATATCAGATGAGATCCACCTGGAGGAACTGGAAGCCAAAACATCTGTGAAAATACCTAGCAGGAAATAAACGCCTGGAAAGAAATAATTTTGGAAGGCAGAAAACATGGCAGGAAACCGCATGGACATTACTGGCTGGAAGCGCCTTCCCGTCTTTCCTCCCCTCAAAAATTGCCAGTTGCCTTTGTACCAACACGACTGCTACGGAGCTGTACAGTGAACCAGATTAGTGAACTGATCTGGGTTAAAAATAACCTTTTTTGCTGTTCACTGATCTGGTTCACCATATGGCCCCTCAGATAGTTGTACCAGCACAGTTAAGGGAGCCCAGCAATGGGAACAGGCAGCAGAGGAGGAGTGAAACTCCCAAGAAAAATGCTTCACCCTGAAGAAAGAAAATACAAGACGCAGCCAAGAGAATTTGCATGGAGTAAAAAGGACACCACGAGCAGAAATTCACCCCTGGTCTCCCCAAATGCCACAGCACATTGGTGATGCTCAGGAGAGAAAGGCTACCAGGACTGCTTGTATCTCCTGAGCTTGCTCCTGCCAAGAGCTGGGTAAGCAAAGACCCATGCCTGGCACTTGTCCTGTCCAACTGGTGGGAGCAGGTTGGGGATCACCAGCAATGACTTTGGCAAGTCTGGAGGGGGAAGAGCTCTTGAAGGAAGAGGGTGAAAAGGGACTGGAAGCAGCAAGCTCCCCAGCCAGCACGGGAACACGCACACACGCTTCACTAGCAACTTTGCACACATCCATGAAAACGCCATGTCAAGATACACGACGACTCAACATCTCAAGGCGTGCAATGAGTTTCTAAAATTAAAGGGTTCTTTAAACTCAAGAGTATTAAATCTTACACAGAGCCACCTTTTTTTTTTTTATGTACAGGATACAAATGTGAACTAGAGATGCAAGAAAAGTGCGGAAGTCATTAAAATGGGCAAAGTTGGGCATCATCCTTCCTCCAGGAACATCCTGTTGCCTCGGCTTGCAAGAAAGACAAGTGACTAATGTCGGTATTCATCTGCTGAGTATCACCCCTGGCCACACCTCCCTTTTACATCATTTCTTCCACTACGTTGTTAGAATTACTTTCCTGCTTGAAGGATACCATATCAAGGCTAGAAGGGCAGAGCGAGATTAGGAAAAGCAGCAAATCCCATCCCCATTTTTACTTACTGACCAGTTACTGATTAAAAAAAAAAAAAAAGTCTAATCCACTGGAAAACTGGAGGGGTTACTTTTAGAGCCAAAGATTGGTAAAAGGACAATCGCTACCAAAATATCAGCAGTGATTTGCCTGGGCAGCTCAGTTCCCTGCTGCTGTTGAGCTCTGGATTTCAGCGCCAGAGAGGATTCAGGTGCAGAGCTTGGAGCCGTCACACCGGCAGGATGGGTGGATTCAAGATATTTAAGGCAGCCACTCTAATCTGAACTCACATCAGCAGATAAGAGAGACTTAAACAAACAGAGTGAGATCTAGTTTGCTTTTATATTTACATCTATTTAAAAAAGACTAAATCATCTAAGGCCAGTCTTTAAAACACACCAGTTTACAAAGAACTGTTGCTATATACCACATCTGCCACATTTTGTAATCCAGAAAAATACACACTGGAAACAAACATACTCATTCTTAATTTTCACTTTATTACGTTTAGAATAGCAAATGGCATTATGTTCTAGCCTAGTTTATTAATCTACTTCAATTTATACAGTCCGTCTATGAAGGAAAGTTTTTCTTAAATCTCCAAACTCTATCAGAATAATTAAGCTCAATACACTGTCTAGTAGCAGAGTTTGGGGAGACAGGTGCTACCCTCCATGGAGGACAGAGGACTAAATTAAGGACTAATTAAATAAGCCGAGGACACAGAAGCCCCCAGAACCAGACAGGACACATCCAAGGATGCTGAGGAACGTGGCTTTTCGATATCAGATTTGAAGGATGACAGCAATCACACCCTGACTGCCTCTGGCAGGGGGATGACCAGTTCTGCGTATGATGCGAGTGCAGCGGGTGGCACTTTTACCTCGACTTTAGCAAGGTTTTCTACATGGTCTCCCACCATTGCACCATTTCCACATGATCTCCCACCATTATATCCTTCTAATCTACCCAATTTGGCTACAAGGTGCATGGAAAATTTGCTGGGCTGTCAGACTGAAAAGGAGGTTTTCCATAGCTCAAAGTTCAGCTGGTGGCTGGTTGCATGTGGCATCCCTCAGGGCTGATCATAGGACCAGTACTTCTCAACAGCTTTCTCAACGTAGACAGGATAGAAAATATTTTTTGCATGTTCACAAAGCATATCAAATTAAGGGGAGTGGCTGATAAACTAGAGGAATTGTTAATGTTTGGAGAGATCTTGTTACGCTGAAGAAATGAGCTAACGGGAAACTCGCAGAGGTGCAGCAAAGGCAATTGCAGAGTCCCTCACCTGGGATTGAATAATCCCATGCAAGAGCACATGGTGGGGAGCAGCTTTGCAGGAAAGGACCTGGGCTCCTGGCAGACAAGAACTGGCCTGTGAATCAGTGTGCCCTTGCAATAGGGAAGGCCAACCACATCCTGGGTTTTACTGGCATGGGAAGTTATTATTCCCCTTGGTTTGGTACTTCTGAAGCTTCATCTGAAATACTAGCTCTTGGAAACCAGCAGTACTGGGGTCCCCAATACAAGAGAAAGTCCAACGGAGGGCCATAGAGATGGTCAGGTGGCCGGAGCACAGGAGGAAAGGCTGCAGGAGGTGGAGTTGTTCGGCTTGGAGAAGAGAAGGCTTTGGGGCTCCTCCTTGGTGCCCGCAAGTACCTACAGAGAAGATGGAGCCAGACTCCAACAGGGACGTGTGGCAGCAAGGGGAATTCCAGCTGGGTGTAATGTAGAAACAAGTTCATATTAAGGGTTAAGCAGCAGTGGAAGAGGTTGCCCAGAGAGGAGGTGCTATCTCCATCCTCAGAATCCCCTGATCTAGCAACCTGATCTAGTGGAAGATGTCCCTGCCCATGGCAGGGGCGTTGGACTAGATGATCTTTGAAGGTCCTTTCCAACCCAAACCATTCTCTGATTGGGGTTTAGAATCTGGTTTTCATCGATGCTCCTTTAACATGCCCAGAGGATGCTGCATGAAGTCTCCCAGTGGAAGCTTGTCTCTTGGGAGAAAAGCAGATGTTTCCAGCAAAGACAGACATGCTTTCAAAAATAAGACATTTATTTGTCAGGTGGAATACTCAGTTTAAGGACAGTGAGACATAACAGTAGAACAAGACCTGCACACACCTCTCTCACCACTTCTGATGGTGTTATCCATCCTTTGTCCTGCCCTGTAAAGCCAACTAACAGCTTGTAGTTAAACTCCAAAACAAAATTACAGGTTAACAGTAGACCTTGATCTCTTCATGATGTTCTGCTAATATAGCTACACAAGGCAGAGGTGTGATCTTTTCTCCTCTGTCCTCATGACAACAAAAACATGACAACAAAATCAATTTTCAGATTCTTGTATTGACAAAGATTATTTCCATTTGAAAAAAAACAGCTAAGCTACACTGATGAAATCGTCATTTTACCGGTATAAGCTATGTCTTGACCAAATGATTTTGCTAGCAACCCTTTTATCTCTAGAAAATACACCAAATTCTGCTGTCCCATATGTCTTAGGAGAACAAGTTCTCGTTAAAAAAGTGATTCACAAAAGTGATTTTTTTTTTACTTATCCATAAAGCACTGTACCATCTACTAGGAAGATAATTAGCTCTATTCCAGCTGAAACCAGGACATTTCCTAAAGCAACAATTGACTATTTATCAGATATTTTGTCTTCTAACTGAAGGATACACATGTTGACTCATCTCCGAGCAGCATCGCTGCACACACTTAATTAATTGAGCCATTCATACAAGATCAGGTATCAATAAAAATAATTTTACAGTGGGTACCTGCTTTTCCATGAAGGTGTTTCCAAAGTTCACCACAATTTTTCAAGGACTTTAAATACTTATCTTTTCAATAACAAACTCACTTTTAAATAAGCTTAAAAGCAATTAAAAATTAGTTAAGTCAACATTTCTTTCACTAGGGTCTATTAAGCACTTGTTTAAAGTAGTCCCAATCTCTCCTTCCTGTGGAAGTCATTAGCAATTTCTGTCACCATAGACTTAATTTTTCATCACTTGATTCCCTTTGCCACACAGAGACACACAGATATTACAGTAGCAATGCCAGTGAGAAAGCTAGCCAAAATTTAGAGCAGTATCGACCAGTTCTTAAAGAGATCATAGGGGATACACCCTCCCTCCCCTAAGTACTTCACCTTCTTGAATACTGCAGATGGACAAAAAAAATTCTTGACAATATTAGAGAAAAATAAAAAGCTTTCTTCCAGCCCTGTAACAGCTTTTGCAAAGGACTTTAATCATTTACTGTTCCACTACTGGCCAATCACAGCAAAGACCATGCCTAATAGCACTCTAATCCTTACCCCACACATTTTTTTTCTTGCAATTGGGTCAGGTCACTAAGCAGGCCAGAAATTATCCGTTATTAATCACTTAGTAACAAGAGAGTGTGGAGTTTCCCCATTTTCAGTAATGCCATTTCCTAAGTTTCTAGTGTGTCATGGTACTCTCGAACTTCCACATCTACTCTAATAAATGTATGCACCCATTCCAAATTACTCCAGGTTGCTCTCAGCAGCTCTGACATGCCAACATCTCCACTCCAGTTGTCCTCCTCTGTCCCACCCTAGACCCCCTTGCCACGCTACTCCTTCCACCTGTTCCTCTGTTTTTTTGCCATGCTGGCTCCTACTTTGAAGACTACTGTTCCTTGCACAAAAAGACCCAGACTTTCCTCCAAACAATTCCTAAAAATGTATCTTTTACCCGTTCTCCTTTACATAATAGCCAGTGTTTCCAATCTCACGTTTTCTTCTCATTATATTACCAACTTCCATTTAAAATGCAACTTCCATTTAAAATGCAACTTCCCTAGCAAAGGGCCATGTCAGATTTTGTGCAAAGTGCATATTGAAATTAAGCAACATGTGATGGATTTTTTTCCTCTCCACTGACTACAGTGAGAAATATTCCAAAGCAACAGCATGCAATGGCTAGCACCAACGCTTATCATCTTCTGCTCAAGCGTCCTTGATGTACCCTCTCAGAAAAGCTACAATTCATCTTCAAACAGCCCTGAAAATGTGCCTGGAGAACATATTCTGAGCCAAACCTATTACTCTGCCCATAGCTATCTAATTAAGATACCTACATAGCCTCATCTTCACAGTAGCTGACCACAAAAAAAAAACAAACCCTGAAGTATTTTTCTTTATAACATTGCTGCAAGAGAGGACAGTAGCAGTGCCCCTCTTGTAGAGATAAGAAATAAACCATATTACATAGCCTACAGTCTAATCCCTCAAAGATATTTAGGAGCTCAACTCCCACTGAACCAATGAAGTTAAATTCTTAAATTCCTCTGCAGATCTGGGCAACGGAGAAGTACAGTATTCTCCTTGAGCTGGGTATTTCACATTCAATTTTTGTTGCGTGTTCTGGAGAACCTCCAAATGTGCCAAAGCCTCCAAACACGCCACAACCTCCAAACCTTTGCTTCCAAAATTTCTTCGCTCCCGCCGTTATTGCGGCAGTTTCAGTTCATGCTGTTTGGTAGGGGTGAAAGGTTCAGCCATTTTATGCTTTCAGCAATCATAACATAACTCCATTTTATTTCATGCACTGCAATGAAAGTTTTGCCCTTAGTTTGGCAGCTTTTTATACCATGCAATAACAATTAACTCCCTTTGGCATAATTTATATGAATCATTGATTTAATACAGATAGCTAGGAAAAAAAAAGACCTATTAAGTCATCTAAATGACCCTACCATCACCGCTGGATTGTTCCCGGCAGCACATTTTCTGTGCTTGTTTTAAATGTGCTTGCCACAGCATAAGTACAAAAATTGTCTGCAAAGCAGAGACATGTTTCACTAACATATGCTTTAAGTCAACACGGTGTTGGAAATCTTCAATTTATGACTAAATGTTGCACTGCACTTTTATTCCTCCAAATAGACTTTAACGTTTCTTGAGGGAGCGAAAAAGGGCTATTTGTATTTCACTGTGCAGCAAAAATACGTAGCAAATACTTCCCTGATGCTTTTCAAGTTGAATCCAAGGCTTGCGCATCCAACAAACTAGGACTTGCAATACACTAGTGCCCACCTCTGAGAAGATATGGATGCACTGCAAAAGGGTGCCCAGTTCTAGAAGTACAAATAATACAGGCATGCACCGTATCTTCAGGATGGTTTTTTGGTGGGTTCTTTCAACCTTTGTAAGAAAAAAAAGGTGAGACTTTCTTCATGGAAGTCCAACAGGTTGGTTATGGAAAAGCAGAACTAGAAAAAGTCATGGTCTCACTCCCAGCTTCAAGGCAAGAACAATACTGGAACTGTTCCTGGCAGATGTGCTATCTAATCTAAATCTTTCCAATGGGGATTCCCATGTTTCCTCAGGCAATAGTTCAGAGTTTGGGGTTGCTTTTCCTCCCCCTCCATGTGCAACCTAAATCAAACTTGTGTCTGTTGCCTCGTATCACTACACACCTGAGAAGCACACACCATCTTCCCTGCAACCTCCCCTTTGGGTAAATGAAGGTAACAGCAGCAATAGATTCCTCCTGCACCTTCTCCAGATTGAGCAGACCCAGCTCATCACCTCTTCTATATCATGCACTCCAGCTCACAACCACTGTGGAGGCTTCTCCAGTATTTCACTGCCCTTCTTGTGCCAGGGAACCTCTTGCATGGGATTATTCCATCCCAGGTAAAGGACTTTGCTGAGCTTTATGGGTTTCCATCAGTCCTGGTCTCTACCTTGTTAACATCCTTCTGAATGGGAAGCCCTGCCCACAATCACAACAAGCATCACTCCCAATTCAGCTCCATCCATTAATATACAAAAGGTGCATCCTATCCCATCTACCAAGCTGTTGAGACAGATGTTAAAAAGTGTTGGTCCCACTATTAATCCTCAGGGAGGCCACACATAACCAGCCTTCTGGCTACATCAAACCACTGACCTTTGCAACCAGTTTTCCACCCACCTTGTAGTCCACCACTCCCCAGTATGGCTAGAAGGATGTAGAAAACCTTGCTGAATCTAAGTAAATGGCATCCACTGTGCTCCCATCATCTGCAGAGCTGGTCATCCCCCTGCCAGAGGCAATCAAGAACCTATGATGAGTATTATGGCAAGAAAAGAGGTGTTTGTAACGAGCGCCTCTGCACAAATGCAAGTTAAATATGCTCCGTGTTTTATTTGAAGTTAGCAGTGCTGGCAGAGCATTACTGTTTTGCTTGTGCTGGCACAGCTTAGAAAGCTGCAACCTGAGGGGAGAGAGAGAGATTTGTTGAAGAAGTGATAAAACAAAGCTAAGCAAAATCATTTCATAGTCCACTTTAAGAGCCCCCCTATGTGCGCTTCCTTGACCTCCTAAAAGCCTACTGCAATAAAAAGCCAACCATACAAATGTACAAGTCCCTCCCATGGAAGCCATTACCTTCTAAACAGCACATAAAAAGTGAAAAATAAAGATCAGCATTTCCGGAAGAAAAAAAAAAAAAAAAGAAACGCCATGAACTTGCAAGACTTAGAAGTCCTTAATTTCACTTTATATCTCAGAACACATGGTTCAAGCAGACTTAAAGTCCCTTCAATCCACAGCAAAAGGCTTTTTGGCTTCCACATTTTCTATCAAACTTTGCTGTTCTGGCACCATAGTATCTTCTGTGGTTTGTCTTTGGGTTTAATTCAGACAAACACTAAGTACATCTTACTACAGCACACTGAGTAAAAAATTAAGGGGGAGAAAGTCATGCACAAAACTGCCAATGTTGGTCCACTGAACCTGATTCTTGAAAAATGGTTAAACCTAATGCCTTTTACACTGTTGCAGAAGATTGCATCCAGTGCACTGAGATGTTCAACAACTGGGAAAGAAGACAAGAAGTGGTGCTCCTTAATACAGAGGAATATAAACAGTCAAGTGAGTACAACCACTTGGATGGAGATATAAAGGAAAGTATAGGAAAAGTAAAGACAACAGGAAAACAGAAGCCATACGGATCATGCATTTGTCTGTTAAAGCAAGAAAAGTCCTCCTGAAAAGTATATTAAAAAATATCAGAAGCCAAAAAAATATTAACATCATTGTTTCATGAAGAACGACAAGCACCTTCCATTTTTAAGTTATAAAGGAGCAATGAGATTTTGTATTAATTCTGATGTATTTCTCAGATGAGTATGAATAACAACATATAAAAAGAACAGTCCCGTTTGCATTGGGTGGTGGTGTGTAAATACACACATCCACACATATATAAAATAACATTCCTGCATAATACGGCCGGTATCATCTTCAGGCAACAATTCAAAGAGGGGCCCCATAACCAAGTGAAAAGACTGGAACAAAGCATTGGTGACAGTCTCCATCCTCACTGAACTCTTCACACAGCAGCGCCCATGGCAAACACTGCTGGGTCAAAAAAGGGCATCACCTTATAAAAATTTGAAGTGTCTTCCTGACTGCATAGGGAAGGTAAATTGCGAGCTATTCCGAGACCCTGAAACTCAGAATCTCCTGACTTTGTGAGGTCCCAGTGATACTCACAAAGAGATCGTTTGCTCCTCAGCTAGTGGAAGGAAAATCATCCCGTGTAATAACACCAGATTTAACATGGCAAAAGGTCTCCTTGTGGCCTTGAGACCTGAAGTCTCAACGTAGCACAAGTTTGGAATAGCAACTGGTTTTCTTTCTTTCTCTGCAACAGCAACGTCTCATGCTCTTGAAACCGTTGGTGCCTTGAGCTTCAGGCAGTTTCTGCCTGCTAAAGGGTGTCTGTGATCTGAAGTTGCCACAGCATTCCAGGCTGAGTCGTTGATTCCTTCTTGATGCAAGGACACAAAAGGAAAAGACCACGTAAACTCAATAGCATCACAAGCAGCGTTTGTGGTAGCATGTGGCGTGAAGGAGAGGGAGCCAGATTCCACAACTTGCATTTACCCCTCTTTTTTTTTTGTTGGGATCCTTTCTCCACAGCTAACAGAAGGACACCAGTCTTTCTTCAGCTGGTCTCAGCTCAGCTCTAACCATAGCCAACGTTTCCTGTTTCTACCAATTCAAGTTGAGCTGTAAGACTTTGAAAGCTCAAGGCAACTATTCTCCTATTTGGACAGGACAAAAAAAATCTTCTGAGTCAGAAGTCCATATGGAATCTCTCTTTAAATCAAATCAAATCATTAAGTCTGGAAAAGACCTCTAAGATCATCAAGTCCAACCGTCAACCCAACACCACCATGCCCACTAAACCATGTCCTGAAAGACCATGGAGTCTCCTCCATATAAAGGCTTCCAGGTGATTTTGCAGGACCTTGAGAACCACTACAGGAAGAGCACAAGATGAAAAACTAGAAAACTGGATAAGAACAAGTGGTATGTTAGGAGGACACCAAAGACCAAGTGAAAATCCTATCAGTCTCATGGCCTGAGGAATGACGTTAAAGAAGGATTACAATAATGAGAACTGGGATCACTGAATTACTGTCAAGACAATGAGTTATTTGGAATGAACCACCACAGAGCAACACAATCAGCATCCATCTCTTTTCATAGCAGTGACAACGTGGTCCCTGTCCCACCCTGGCAACCTACGAATCTTTAGACATGGAGAGAACAGAATACAGAAAGAAGAAAAATGTTAGTGGCTTAGGACAACAAATCCGAGGTAACACTGAATATGTGCAGCAAGGCCATAAGAAATTAGACACAATGCAGTCCTGCACTAGATAATGGAAAGAAAATATTAATGACCCCAAAATTTTGACTGCAAGCCCAGAACAGCATGAACAAAGAGCAACACACACACAGAAAGTGTCCCTGAATGTCAGCGATTCATAAGCGTCACCATCTGCCTACCTGTTCATCAGTCTCAGAAGTGCTTCTGCTGGACATCCAACACACACAATTACCCAACCACGGACAAATATCTCATACGGCTCTGCAAGTCAGCACCTACCCATTGCCTTCCTTGGCATCCTCAGATCATTACCACCCCCAGACTGACAGCTCCTTGGATGTCTAATTGTGTTATATGTTATCAAATTGCTTTTATTTTATCATTAACACGATTATCGCCATGTGTCCTGCTGCAGGTTTTTATTTCTTTCCCAACAGAAAACAAGAAGCAAAAGGTTGCGGTTCATTATGGTCACTAACCTGTTTACACAGTTGGTGACCCTGAGAGAAAGAAATAGTTGGTCTCCTGAATATAAATCATCGCCCTTGCCATGATCATGACTATTGCCGTGTCATGATGTGCAAGAATTAGCTCTAGGAAGTGTCTGTACTATAAATTTTAACACTGAAAAAACCCAATCCCTAAAAACCTCTCTACTAAGCTACAATAAGGAAGAAGACAGAGGAAAAACTTGCATGAGTAATAGGAGAGATGTTTAGTGCTACAGATAATGCATCAAAATTTATCCTCCAACCTTTTACACAACCCAAAAATGAGTAATTATGTGCCAGGAGATATCATCTACTCCACAAATCAAGTCACTGAAACTACAGACTAAAAATGTTTTTTAAAAAACTCAATTTATTAGAGATTACTGTGCAGACAGACATATGAGTGCTTTTGTGTACTTGCTGCATTAACAACCTCTCAAAAGCCACAGGAAAAGAAAAATCAATACTGTATATTTTTTCTCACATCAATTTATCTACTGCTGAAAAAAATAACTAGCTTCTGTGTATGTTATGTGTACCATATTCAAGGTTTCCTTCAAGCAGGGAAAACTAAACAAGCTTTTGCTGATTTTAACCAACTAAACCCTGCCTTGCTGAACTCAGATTTTGCTTTTGATAAAACCTGAAATAAAACTTTAAAAAAATCAGAGCAGTCTCAGGCAACTTGGCACTGGTACACAGAGCCTTTTGTTACTGATCCTGCAGTACTGGCGCAAATCTGGAGCCCATTAGCAGTGAACTGTCCACTAAATATTTCACTATTCTAGATTTCAGACATTTCCCAGGACAGGCCCTATCACTAGAGATCATACAAACTGGCACGACAGTTGCTAAATAAAGTATATCATGCAGAGTAGCCTCTCCAAAGCACTCACATACATATTCCCCATCCAGGAACAAAAAATTTAAAAAAAATATATATAGACCAAAAGTACTTTTTTTTTTCCTTTCCAACTATAAAACACAGAATTTCACTGTATAAAGCCTTTCAGACTGGTACTTGCACAGGAATCAAGATAAATCCCACAGTGGCACTCCTTGTCGAGCAGACTAATCTTGCTTCCTTCATTTTCTTTTTCCAGGTCATCAGTTTACTTCCCTCAACTGGGAGCTCCCCATAGACTGTGGGAGGGCATCTTAAAGAACTCTTTGCAGTCACAGCATTTTACCACCCCATTAAAAAAGTCTTAAGGGCCCCTTAAAACATTTCTGCACATCTGCCAGATCCGAAAAAGGGGCAAAGTCCTCTCCAAAACTAGTACCACAGCTCTTATTCTCCAGGTCAGTTATGATTTCCAAAGACACAACCTCGCTGCTTTCCCACAGCCGGTGGAACCAGGGATTCACGTCCACAAAGCCTGCCTGGGGATGGATGCAGGAGAACGTGGTCTTCAGCAGCCGCAGATTAGCAGCAGAAGTTGGATGGCGTGGAACAAAGCAGCAGAGAAAACATGAGGACTCGAGCCAGGAAGCTCTACCAGACTCCACCAACTTCTCTTCTCTACTCAACCACAATGGGGTTGACACTGAGGTGCTGTCTGATACTTCACTCCCAGTTACACTTGCTCGTTCACTTGGATGACACTCAACCTGCACAGCCAGCGGGACTAATCCTGCCCAAAGCCGGGCTCGTTAAGTCAAAGAGGCTTTGTGCGACAGGAGGAATGACTCACGCCACAAACAGGTTTCCCCCATCGCCGCCTCGCTGGGCTTCACTTTCACGATTGCTTTAAGCTGATCTAAGCTCCAAATAACATGGCTAAAAATGTTTCATAAGTAGTAGTGATCCACAAATGTTCATGCTAGCACAAGGAAAGGTGGGAATAGACCAGGAGAAGACATCTCTTTCTGGTGGGAGTCTACCTAATGACACAGGACAGGCCACTCTTTGAGCCAGGGAACTACTGCAACCTGGTTTTCCCATCATTTTTATTCTCTACCCTGATAGTTGTATCACAGCTCAGCCACCAGTGAGGCACCCAGTTCTCCTCCACCTCTCTTGCTCCCCAGCTTTGTAAGACCCCCTCTCCCTCCCATGTCCCACTGCCAGTGCCTGCTGTCGGGTGGTCAAAAAGGGATCGCTGCTGAGGTCAAAAGTCTGCCCTTCCCCAAATGTCACCAGCCACCAAACATCAAAACCTGGAGCAAAACTTATTTTTTAATCAAAATTTGGTTGAAGTTGACCCATGCACTCAAAATCCGTGAGGAAGCGGCAGACTAACAGATGTCACTGCTGCATAAGCCTCACTTCTTTAGGAAGCCGGGCTAAAAATGGAACCAGCGATCACCACCATCATCTATGTTTAGACCCAATATTCTAAACAATTCCTTCCTTTGCAGTTCCCCCCCCCCCCCCCCGAAACTATCTTTGGCGGAAGAATTAAACAGCTGCCACCAAGAGTAGAATTTGAGTTAAAAGATGAAGAAATGCAGCGCTGGTAGCAAAGGAGACACACCAGCTGGATGCCTTCCAGGTCACTGCAGCCCGTCAGTCTCCCGAAGAGGACAACCCAGCAGACCTTAGCAACACACAGTTTGCTTTTTTCCCCCATGTATGCAAAAATGGTAACTCCTATATAGGTAATCATTTCACACTATAAGCTATGCAATTCATTTTTAAAGGTTTGCCAATCAGATTATTATGTTCAAGCTAAAGAAAAAAAACATACAGAAAGACTTTTCATGGGGAAAGCATTCCACTTGAGATTTTACTTGTCTTCCTGTGCCAAATTGGCAGGGGAACCATATAATTACAGTGCTTTTGCAAACAAAATTAATTTATTGCAAGTCTGTACATGGTCACCCTTACATACATGTATTTTATGGAGAATGGAGAGAAAGTATGTCAGAGTTTTATTCCACCCCACAGTTAAACCACTTTTCCAAAAAAGGAGTATTTTTAAATACAATCGCTGTGGGTTGCCTTGGACCATAGTCCCCTCTTCCATTTTGAAAGACAGAGAAACTTCACAACACAGCGCCACGGAAAGCAGGGACAACATCCCTCAGCTCTGTGGTCCCACGTGGGGACCGGGACTCAAGCTGCCCGGGATTGGCATCAAGACATGAGATGCAGATATGGAGATAGAGGAAGGGCTATTATGTACGTTGTTAAGCATAAATTATTGTTTTCTTATGTGTCCGACCAGGAGACCCGAGCTCAAGATGTATCATTTTTAGACTAAAATATAACCAAATACATGTATCATAAAAATCAATTATCCATAAAAGCCATGTTGTTGTATATTAAAGGTTTATTTCCCTTCATTATACCAGCATATCAGTTCCATTAAGATACACAACCAGCTTCCAAGAATCCTCTGTTGCTTTCACAAATGTTCATTCTGTGTATCCTAATTTTCAGTTGTTTTCCCTGTTGCATTCAATATGTCTCATGTTCATAAATTATAGACTTGCCTGATTTTCCTAACATTACCCAAGAGCCTACAGTAATGCAGGAATGCAGCAGAGGCTGGAGAGGTCCAAATACAGGATGCTGAGACTTTTTTAAGATGCTAACAGACTAAGGCACCTAATTCCCCCCAGACTGAGCTGGCCACCTTCCTTTCCCTTATTCTCCCTCCAAAATTCAACCCCTAGCAATTTACAGTTGAAGTGCTGAAGAGATGAAGAATACCCACGTGCGTGGTCCCCGGACCTGCTGGTGTAGGATCATACCTCACAGTTTATGCTCCAAAATTGTGCCAAACAATTTTACTAGATCAAACCATACAGATTCCCTATTTCCCAGTGACATGAGACACATCCCCATTCGCTCAAGAGTCACGGCCCAGATTTTTGGGGGAAACAAGAAGAGATCTGTCATTTCATCAGCACCTCTGCACAACCGTAACACTGTGATCATTGAAGAAATTACTGGCTCAGTGACTTTTTAGCTGGCAGATAAGCAGATACACTTCTCACATGTGAATTCCTTCCAAACTCTCATATTAATTTTAGTATTATTTTGGACATGGTAATGGTACTGATACAACTGTAATTTAGAGCAGCAAACGTCAGACTAATTCAATTTCTTTCTTCACGCGTGTGAGAAGCAATTAAAACACGCGTGTGGAGTTAAACATGTTTGTGACAAAGCCACACAGCACAAGCTTCATAGCTGCCATGTTGATGAGCTTCTATCCAATTATTCATGTTCTTTTCCCATTGCTAAGAGGCTTTGTTTGTATTGTTTGGGGGGTTTTTAAGTCATCTTACATATACTTCCCTGGTAGCTCTCTTAGGGGGGGGAAAAACCCTATCTTTAAGAGGATTTTAAATTATTTTAATCTGAAGAGCGCTATAAACATTTCCCACTATACAGGAAGAACAATCTGTTGTTGTTCGTACATTAATCCTGGCAAGCACTTGAAGGGCAGAAACACAATGGGGTGAAATTGTTACAGATAGCCTCGGGGTTATTCCAATACTTGAACAACTAGAATAACGGGGTGGAATTAAAAACATAGGCCAAAGTGTAGGAAACATGCCTCACGATAAGATCACAGTGCTCAAAAAGAGGAACATAAAACTACTGAAGAGGAGACAGTTGTAGAAATTAAAAATGAGCCTTGTAGAAGCGTAAGAAGTATTTGCTAGTCCAGATAGAAAACCATCCATCCTTTTCGACTCAAAAAAAAAAATAATCAGCAGCAGGCAAATTATCTTTCTTCCATTGGACAAGTAAAATTTTACAAGGTTACTGTAGAGAACAACCCAGAACTGGCAAGATGGAAGAGAGGCGAGATAATCTAATAGGCCTTTTCTATCTAACTTATGATTCTTATGAAAAATGACCTGAATAAGTGAAGTTATTTGCCCTTGTCCTCTTTGTTCATACTGAATTCAGTCATAAGGGAAATCCTGCCAAGGATAGTATGTTTTACTCAATTTACTATCCTTTGTGATTGCTCTATAAAATATTAGATACATGATAGAAAAGGTTATGGGGTTTTGGGGTGGGGGTTTTTTACAATGGAAAAAGAAGGAACACCTTGAGTACTTGCTAGCAGAAAAAATTAAGACAACAGGAACTGATGAAATTTTCTGTAGAGAATGTTTATCTATTAGTCTGTGTTCAGAGGATTATATTAAACCCAAATGCGATGTAATTTAAAAAAAAAAAAGTCATTGAGTATTGAACAAACAGTCTCTTAAAACATTTCAGTTCCGAGCAGGTCACAAATAACACTGGAGTCAGAAGCTCCATCTATCTGGTGCACAGACTTCATAATTGCAAGAAGCTGAGGCTTTTCTTTGAAGGCACAGTATTAGCCTGCTACTTTTGGACTCTGCTGTTAATCATACAGTTAGACTGCTACTGTTATTACAGCAAAATGCAAGAAATAACCTACTCTTTCAGGGTTTGCATTTGTTGTAGCTGACTGATACCACACCTATCCTTACATCGTGCTGCAAGTCTCCTTTGCAGACTTCTTCCATGAAATACATCACTAGCCCCAACATTTGTGCAGACAAAACTTGGGTCACGCACAGTGCAGACTGTGAACCATAAATAACAGGCAGAGAATTATGGTAAAACCCAGGTGCAGCCAGTCACGAGCACCACTGATCAATTCTTTTGGACTCGAACACACTGAAGTTGTTTTTCTAAAGCTATAAAGGCGAACCATAATTATGCAGGATCTGTTAAGTCTTGGGAAGGCATTCCCTGCACACCCCACTACATGTGCAAGCAGTGCTGTAAGATTCCAGTAAGAGGTTTTGACATTTCTCTCTTACCATTCAATCCCTACACCAAAACAAGAGACTGGGAACTAGCAGCTGCACACTATTGTAATAAGCGGTGTCAAAAATGCCAAGCAAATGAGTAACACATGTCTGTGAAGCAGACCCTTTTCCTGGGCTGACCTCTGAGACTGAACGGCTGCCCCTTTCCTGACAAAAGGATTGCAAAAAGAAAAACATCCCGACTACTGCTATGTAATAGCGCGGGTAAGACGCTGCGTCCCTTTTGGCATAAAGAATGTACATCGTGTGTTTGGGATAAGATTGGCTCCAACCGCGGTAAGCACAGCTCAGCTCCTTAAATACTGCCATTTCTCAGAAGTTTCCTTAAAAGCTGAATGGACTCCCACGGAGCAGGTCTCCGTTACCTCACAGACAGGCATTTTTAAAAATTTTTTTTTTTAGTGGGGGATTTGCTAAATCACTGCTGCTACATTATCCCCCATGGATTTGTTAAGGCTGTTCTTGGAATGAATACTGGGAGACAAAGAAGCCCTGACTCACCTGCAGGTTTCTGGAGGTTGCATTTTTGTAGTCATTGAAAAGATGGACATGCTACTCTCCAGCTGTGTCAGACATTAGCATCAAAAGGCCTAGAAATTATACATGTTATTCCTTAACCTTTTCACAGCAAGTTCCTCCTGACCCTTTACTTTGGACTAAATTATACACATTTACAAAAACTAATTGTCTAAGACGCATTCCAATTACAAGTCTAATTATACTTTTCTAACTGTTGCCTGACCGACTCGGTCTGAAATCAAACCATGCTTTTTTCTTTTATTCCATATTAAATTGGGCTGAAAGGCTTTCTGGAGTTCTGTAAAGTTCAGAAGTAGATAAAATGTAAGCATCTGAAGACTCGGCAGATAAAAGACCGAGCCAACACAGAAGAGTTTTTCAAGCGTACATCAGAAGGACCTGTCAAGATTTAATGAATCTTAGACTCTGCTACCCTCCCTAGGAAGATGCAGGAGGGAGAAAGGTGAAAGCATGTACCTTCCCCTCTCCTCTTCATCCTCCTGCATCTGTCCTTCCTCTCTTTGGGCATGAAATTTGGCTTGGTGGAAAACACCGGCAGCTGTCCGCCTTCTCCCTGGAAATAGGGGCCCCCACATGGTTCCTCATTCACCTCGGAACTGCTCTCATTTCCTCCCCTTCTTTCCCAACCCTTCCGTAGCTGACAGCTTCAGACCTTATCCCACTTCCCACCCACTATTTATCTAGCATCAGGCTCTGCCCTGTCACTCCACCCTGGTCAGTGCAAGCCAAAGCTCCTTTCCTGCAGTTCTCCTGCCTGAAAGACAGCTCCTGCGAAGCCTCCGCTTGTTTCAAACCTGCCAGAAGTAGTCTTCTTTACTGGGACTTCCTTAAAAAGGAGAGGGAGAACAATTAAACACTGTGAATGTTTATTAGGAATAATGATGGGCTCATCATTGCTTAGTGTCTTTACTTGAATAGTAAGTGTCTCTAAAAGACAAAAAAAAAATGCTCTGTTCCAAGCTTTGGGAGGGTTTTTCATCCAACCAGATGATTATGTCAGTCTCTCCTGATCTTGGAACCTGTACAGCCATTTTACATTTCTTTCTTTTTTGGAGACTCTGAACATGTCTATAAAAAACTTGCAGCTACATATTAAGGCAATAATTACAATCAAAGATATATGTCTAAACGGGTTTAAAACAGTCTGGACCACTGTGCTCTTAAGGACAGCAATCAATGGCTCAACATCCAGTTGGCAGCCAGTAACAAGAAAAGCGGGGCTGATACTCCGGCTAGTATTGTCCAAAAACTTCATCAATTACTTGAATAACACTACAGGCTCACATCAGGAGGAATGGGGCTAGCAGGTCAAGAGAAGTCATTATTGCCCCCAACTTGGCACTGGTGAGGCAGCACCTGGCAGGTGATGGACACCCTCATCCAAGAACAACATTAAACGACCCAACAAAAACCCAGCAGAGAGCTACCAAGATGACTGGGGCATATAGCACAGGACTTATGAAAACAAGTCAAGGAAGCCAGGTTTGTTTCATCTGGCCAAGACGAGGCTAAGGACAATTTAACCGCAGCCTGCAGCTACCTAAAAGACAGCTACAAAGATGACAGACCAACAATGTTGTGGGCTGACCTCTGCAATAGCCTCTTCTCAGGCACCCCAGAGCATCGTGCCCGACATGCTCAGGATCAGTCCGAGTATCAGATTAAGTTCAGGAAGGAAGGAATCCCCTTCCCTCTTCCTCTGCTGCAGGAGCTGTGCTCAAGTGAACCTTCAGCAAAGCCCCATCAAAGCAGACCTGGCAATTAATACCCTCTCCTCTCCCATCATTTACTTGTGACAGAGTTTAGCCTGTAAGGACTGAAAGTGTGTATTTAGTTTACTACTCAGAATTTGCACCATCTAATTTACTCATAATTAGCACAGATGATCTAATATTCTTTTCTGACCTTAATTTCCACAAAACCCATCAAATTAATTCTTCTTTTGGACATGTACACAGACTACAAAAGCTCAAGTCATTACAATTCCTATCCAGTTCCACGCTGGTGTAAATGAGAGAATCAGACCCTTAAATTCCCGAAGAACTTGTAAGCAGCGTTGCATTAATGGACCTCCTGGAACAACCACGTCTCTGTGAAGAAGAATGTCAACCACTTGTACGGCAGCCTTTGAAGTGCCTCTCCACAGAGGAAACAAGCCATCAGCCTAGACAAATTCACCGGCTGGGTTTTGATGGTTAGATGGATCACATGGCAAACAGATCTGTACGCTGCATTTCAAACAGATGCTGAAATTGTTTTCTGCTCCACAGCTTATACTCCTAGGAATCGCTGCTGTCAATAAAGCGGAACGGCACCCGACTATTTTGCCTTCCGTAGTTGCTGTTATTGCTGCTGCATAAGAAAAATACTCACCTTCTGACGAAGCATGGGGCTTTTATGCAGCCTTGTATTCTTGACCTCAGTCCTAGGGCTGTCCTGCTCAGCTCTCCACTCACTCAGCCTGTTATAAAAACCTTACAGTGGGTGCATACATATTTGAGGATGCAAAATATTTACTGCAAAATCCAAGTGCTAAGAGAGCACTTACAGATCTGAGGAGAAAAAAAAAAAAAAGAAGCATCTTTGCTTTGAGTGAGCTTGATGTTTATCTTCTACACCAAACAAGCTGAGACAGGTTCACACTTTTATGTACCCTTTAGTTTTCTAAAAGAGTCCAAACGCATTGAAGATATCATCTGTCTAATGATGAGGGAGAAAAGGCTTATTCCACAGGACCTGAGGATCCAAAACAGTCGGATATCTGCTCCAGGTCCTGGTTCTGCTTACCTACAGGATCTTCTTACACAAGCCCCAGGACAGCACTCCTCACCGGTAGCTGTTGTCTCCCACCTGTATGCATTGCGCAAAATTACAGTGGATGTAGTAGCGAGCACGGCGATGCCAATAGGGGCTGAACCACTGAACGGTCAGAGGATGGAGCAGAGATCTTTCCTTGCCGGTGGGGATGAGGCAGGGCAGAAAAGGGACAGGACTGCACAAACACTTTGAAAATCTAGTCTACAGTGACCAGAAAACACCCTGTCAATTCATACCTGCTGTTAACACTGCAGTCTGTTTTGAGAGAGGTTTGTTGTTTTTCCTCAGGAATCCACCAAATGGGAAGTAGCTCTATTAACATAAAACACTTGTGAATCCCACACTGTATTAAACTGAATTCCAGTTTCCAAGGGAAGTTTGACATTAGTTACTAGCACACATAATCACTGAAATGTATCATTCTCTGTTTCCTACCTAATAAAAAATTAAACAAAGACTCTCAAATTACTAACTAGATGTCATTGTTTAAATAAGTGTGCACAGAAGCAATGGCCAAAATAAAGGAGTTCTAATTTTAATGAAAAGGCAACAATTTACCACTAATATTTGAAGGATTGTACCAAGCAGGGAGTAAAACTCCTTTTAGGAAGACAGACACAAAAGAAAAAAAAACAAGTTTACAATCAAATGTTTTAAATCAGCAATCTGAGATCCTTGACTTCAATACAATCAAAATCAGCAATAGTATCAACTTGATTCAGATTAATCTATCGTATTAGCAAATAGGTGCACCCCCAGCTTCACAGGTAATACTCCTCATCACAGCTTTCCCAGGCAAAGCTTTTACTGTTTCATTATACCTACGTGACTCCTTTGCACACCAGGAAAGCTCTGGGATGCAATGGGTGAAATGGAGCCGTGCATCTGCAGTCCCAGGCAGACAGCACTGTATCTGTTTTCTCACGCTGGCACGGGTTATTTTCAAGAGTACAACAAATTTCATTTTTTCTTTAAATACAAACCAAGAAGGTTCAATACAAACTGAAGATTCAGCAGCACTCACCCAAGGAAAGCCCTGCACATCACAAACCACCTGCTTCATTAAGCCACATGTATTGCATTTACGCCCAAGAATGACACAATCTACAGGCATAAAATAAACACACAGGTACAGCAAAGCAAGCCTAAAAGTTATAGGAATCTTGGTCTTATTTTCTAACACTTGTTCACGTTAAAGTCAGCACCTCAATGCGATGGAAATGGCACGTTGTCCTGTCTGGTACCTCCTCAGCTGGGAGAGGTGCCATGGTCCTCCCGAAGCCCCCGCATGCGTTCGCAGCTCTGCTCTGCACTAACAGCCCTTGTCACACTCTCGCACGAGCTATTTGTACATCGTGACAGGCATAATTCTTGCTTCCCATGTCCTGCAGCCATCCCACATGTGCAGACTGTTTTTTAGCAAAAAACCCATCATTTTCTTAAATTAACAGGAAAACTAATCTTTCTACAGAAACAAATGAAGGTGCATCTGAATCTGAAGGAAAGGTGAAGAGGATGACAAAATAGCAGGCTTGGATATACAGAACACATCTATAAAAGTAGGTCAAGGAGGACAGACAAAAATAATCACTTCCTCCCCAGCAGACAAGACTCCAAGATCCCCTCTGCCAAATAAATAGGAAATTTTAAGAGAAATTCAGTATTTAAACTACATTATGCCTACTGCAGCCCTTTCTCATATAAAATACAACAATCCTAAAAATAGAAGCAGTCAAGCTTCCCTGACAAGGTTATTACTTAAGCATTTGCACAATCATTTTTCATCTTTGATGTATTTCACTAGGAAGAGGAATAACTTCTAATTTTGCCTGCAAGAGCAGCATCACTCACGACCACAGCCTGGAGAGGGGATGCAGAGGAAGGTCTGCAGCTGCAGCACACCTCAAGGAGTTCTGTCAATCCTGCCTGTGCTGGCAATAGTGGAAAGGGCCACACAGGATGGAAGAGAGGAGGTATTCCAGTGAGACTTCTTGCTTTTGTCCCCCACAACTACATCCTCTCGTATCTTAGGCTTATGGCCTCACCCTCATTCAGAAATCCCAAATATCAAGCTGTGCATACATAGACAAACCCAAGGATAGCAGAGAGATTAGCCTAAGGATCCTACCACAGCAATTGTTACTTTCTAAGAATATATCGAAATACAGCCAGAAGTGCACTTAAAGCAACACAGACAACTTCTCAGGGCAAACGGCAGTTTCCTATTTTCTAGCACTTCCCCATTTATCCTGGCTAGAAATAAGCATGGCAATAACAACACAGTTCTAGCAGCTTCTTTAAAATTCTTGCTATTTCAACACGAGACAACTGATTGGGCAAGTAAAACGGAGCATAAATATATGGCCTAAATGTGTCAGATACTGAGTAGTCTCATAATCCAAATTATTCTATAAGGACAACAATGTAAGGCAAGCAAAAAATAGTTTAAATAAGATGGTAAACACTAAAATCCAACTCTACCACTTTTCCCCACCAAGAATGCAGTCACTGTGTCTAGACGCAGAAATACAACAGGAAAAATTAAACAGGGTGTAACAACAACAAACAGAATGAAAAAAGAATCTATTCAGATCCTCCCACTATTAAATTCCTTTGATGGTGATTGTTGGAATTAACATAAATCCAAAGTACAAAAATCAAGAAGATATAACATGTAGGTTCACTGCCACTTCTTACCTTTGCTAGTACTTACTACGTAAGGCACTCAAGGACTTCAGCGCGTTATAAAAATCAGTTTTCTTCAGTTCTCACCATTACTTTTACATGGCACCAATGCGAAAATCCAGAGCTACAAGGACTTTTCTTCTATATAATTGATCCCTGCAAAGGTTTTATCCAAGAAGCCTAAAAACAGCCTTGCAAGGGAAGTATCAATCATTCCATTTCAGGCATGTGAAACACAGATATCCAGAAAAGCTACAGATATTGCTCAAAGTCATACAAGAATTCAGCTCCTGTGTCATGCACATTCTGTGTCTAGGTCCCCTGCTTTTGTCTTTCCCTTGTCTTGATGGAAACTCTCTTCATCCTAAATCTAAAAAATACCTTAGCAGACTGCAAAAGAGAGAAAAATATAATCTTACCTCTGACAACAATTTTTTATAGTGAAATACCCTATTGAAACAGAGAATTTTCCACAATGAAAGTGTTTGAAAGCTCCCCAGCTTCTTCTTGCTAAGTTTTAATCAGTATTATTCAGGACTAATTTCCCAAGCAGAGCTTGTAAACAATTGCAAAGTAGCAAATAAGCATAGAGATTAGCCCAAAAGTTTCTACAAGGTTTTCAGGTAGACCTGTTGCTTAAGGGGAGAAAACGAGTGGGGGAAAAGCCAAGAATCTAGTTACTGTGGCTGAATGAGCACTGAAAATGTAAAGTTTTTGGTTTTTTCCAATCCATAGGTTGCTCTGCTGTCTAGTGCTGAATAAAACTGGTTAACTCCACTGCAGATACTCAGGGCTCTGTAGGCTACAGCAGCTATATCCATAATGCATGTTGTTTACACGTCCACCTGCTGCTTGGGAAAGATGAGTGGAGAGAGATACGACATTGGGAAGAGTTCTCTTCTTTTACACTTCATTCCACCATCCCAAAAGAAAGAAAAAAACTAACAAAACAAAACAAAAAAACCAAACCACAGATGGAAGAGGCTGAAGAAGCAGAATAGTGATTAATCCCTGAAGTGTAAGAAAAACTTACTGCTTTTTTTCCAGCAAAAGAGAATTAAAATGGATTGATACGGTTTCAATGGGGGAGGACAACATATGTGTGGCCAAAGCAGCTGAAAGGCAGAGGTGGTAAGTGGGTCTTTGGACTAAAGTGTCATTCCCTACACCCCATGAGGGCAGCCGTCTTCCGTGCAAGCCCCCAGCTGGCAACTGTCCACACCCACATATGCATACTCACAAAAAGCAAGTCCCACATGTAATTTTTAAAAGTTAAAGGTAATAGTTTACCTTTGTAGTTATCAGTTTGGAACCACAGGGAAACATATGCCCCTTTTGAAACTTAAAACAACAGTCAAGATCGTTTAGAAGTTTCAAAACTGTATGTTGCCGAACTTGGAAAACTTCTTAAATAAGTCTCATAAATGGGGAAAGTCAACTACAGGAAAGAAAAGTGTTTAATCAACGCTATACTAAATCAAGTAGGCTACATTTTCTTACTGAGCAATTACTATCACTTTCAGTAGATGGTAACTAGCTGGGGGTCATCTCATGGAACACTCCAGTATGTGAAGTATCATGCGTTTAGTTTGTATGCAATTAAGACCATTTCATTGTCTCATCAGGTTCCCTGTGACACCCAATTAAGTAATAACACAAGGAAAGGGCTCTTAATTAATGAGGAAAATCCTCTGCAAGCTAGACACAGGTGTGTATATCTCAAGTAGAGCCTGAATTAGTTGAATAGATCATTTAATCTTTATTTAAAAAAAAAAAAAACCCACACTCAAATTTGTATCTAATTAACTCAATAGAAGGATTCTTTTTGATTGCTTCCAAGGGGGTTGCATTTCTTTGCAATATTCAACAATCAAATGGTTTATATAAGATTAAAATTAAAACTGACACTTGGAGTGAAAGAGTGGTTGCAAGTGATCACAATTTGCACATTGTTATTTCCAGTTTTTCACAAATTGGTGTAAATAATCTTTCTTCTTGCAAGGTTTTTTCAAGAACAATCTCCTACATTGGTATTGAATGAGCACATTCGTATTTATTTCTAAGCAGATGCTTTTCAGTGTATTTTAAAACATTATCTCAACCAACTAAAAATGCCACCAACATAAGACCATACTACATATCCATTGTCTCTGACCTATATAGCTACAGGATCACTAAATGTGTGATGGACAGTAAGGAGTCAGATGAAGTGAAGTTGGCCCATCTTTCAAATCCAAGCTTATCCGGAGACGGAAGAGAGACTGGTACCTGGTCAGGGGCTTAAGCCCAGTTTCTTTCAACAGCATTGCATCTTTCTTACTGCTTTGATCACAGACAATTGCTACTCTCATACTACAAAAAAAATATTTCCAAACCACAAAACATAAGCAATAGTAACGGTCACCTCCTGATATGGTGTTTTCCACTATTTATTTCTGTTTCCCTTTGTACACTGTCTACTCAATACAAAGTTCTCTGCAAAACAGGGACAAGGTTTTCATTTGTGAAACTTCTACCCAAACAATATACATCCCTTATAAACTACAGGCAGGGATGCTATTTTTCTAAGAAGCAAAAAATCTTTTTAAGGTCTAATCCTATATATATAGACATATATGTGTGTCTATATAAAGCTAAGGCCATCCTCAAGAGTTGCTGTGTGCATGTATTTGCGCATATACAAACAGTTAAGTTCAAAAATTGGTTAAGGACAGATTTATAGATACTATCTGAAACACACAAAACTGTTGTTCTTATACACAGCTATGCTATTTTGGCTGAGCTCAGTGAAACCCCATCATAGCTAGCAATGTTAGATTAGTCAGTGCAACATCTTTAATGTTTTGTGATGCCTGTCAAGGACAATGTCATGCAGAGGCTATAGCAAAAAAATGATGCTAGAAAAAGTCAGAATATCATTCTAGGTCTTTCTTACACGCTTCAGTAAGCAGAACAGCAAAATTTAACTGCAAAGAATGACATTTCCATCAAGTACAGTAGTTTTGTACCCAAATTTCTCCAGCTAAATAAAGTGGACGTGTCTTTCAATACATTAAATGTATAGGACCATTCTTCATAACTGTAAGTAAAATTCTGTATCCATAAAGTGCAGCTGGTACAGACAACTTTAATAAAGGTTTTCTCCCACTTTCCATTGCTTGGTTTCAGTGACATTGAAACCTGAATAAATTTTAATTGTTCAAGCCACAGTTTTCTACCTTTGGCATCTGGCTTGTAATGTATTTTGCAGGACTTCAACCCTGAGAAGGCAGCACTGGTCCACTTCTGCTGACACTAAGGAGACCAGACCTTATCTGAGTATTTTGTATCCAAAATTTAGTTACAGGACTTTGCCAAAAGGTGAGGCAAAGTTAATAGACATTAAAGATGTGTGTTTAACTATGCTCATAAAAATCAGCCCTAACTGGCCAAATTATAGACCTCTGAAAACCGCAGCTTTTACAGGTTAACTTCCACAATTAAACACAGAATATTTCATGTTTCTACTCCTCCACTCAGCCCTTTACATATGCCAACAACAGGCACTCTACTCCATCCCCACAGGCTCAGCACACGGGTTCTTTGCAATTATGATTTTTGGTACCCAGGATTCAGGATTTTTCCAATCTCAGAATTCTCCAACATCAAATAAAATAAAATAGTAAGAAACATCAAATAGCATGAGTCCCTTCTAACAGTTACTTTGCACAAATAGTATCAACCTCACACTGACTATTTATATTTGAGCTGTGTTTGCTATTTAAAGTCTTAACGATAAACATAGTTCCATATTATAAATTTTTGTTTTTCAGATTTCTAGTTCATCAAAGCCTGGCATGAATATACACTTGTGATTGCAAAGCCACACAACAAAAAGAGAAATTCCAGCACTGATAGTACATGATATTTTAGAACTGATCCTTCACACTCACTTTTTTTTTTTTTTCGCTAGGAGACCCATCTTAATCTGTTCAAGAACGAAATTAGCCTTAAGAGTGAATGAAGCTGTTGTCTGCAGGACTCTTGCCCTCTCAGCTGAAGAAGTTGGATGGCATATAGTACAGAACCTGCGAGAACAGCAGGTGTGGTCTTGCCATCAAGCATTGAGATGAATACTGCCCCAAGGAACTGGTCTCTCCTAGCTTCTGCCACAGAGATTCTCCATGATGCTCAACTGAAAACTCCTTCTAGCTAATTAATTGTGTAATCTTCATTTTCTGGACACTCAAAGCCAAATCTGCAAGTTAGATACTATGACCTCACAATCACATCTGTGGTCAACAGAGCTTTGTATTGAATACATGAAGCGATGTGAAGATGCAGAGATTCTCTGAAAACACATGCCTCGGACATCTCAAGAGACAAATGTGGTATTTGCGAGCAAATATTTTTCTGATGAATACTTAACTATCCTCTTTGGACCTTAGTTCCTCTGCTGTAAAATGGGGACCCATTACACGAGAATTAATAAATCACAATCCTGCTTGTGAAGCAGCCTAATTCCGCACTCAAATTCAGACCTGCTGTATGAAGAAGGGATTTCTCACATATATTTCCAGCACAGGTGGCCCACTCTTTCCATGTGGTCGTGCTCAGCTACACAAGAAGAACCCATGTATGCTGCCCAATAATCTGCTTCCAAACAGATGGACAGCTTAGTTAATCTGGCGCAAGCACAGCCTTTATCAGTTTCCACTCACAAGCACAGCTCAGGGTAGCATGCCACACACCACAGATCTATTCTTCCAGCTCCTCACTCTGCCTTTGCACTGCCACAACAAAACGTGACCCATTTTATTTAAACTTCATCTTGGTGTGTTTATGCCACACCAAGAAATAGGTGTGTCTCGGCCATGCAAGAAGTACATGGCTAAAATGCCTCTGAGGAAATATAACTCTGAGCATCACTGTGTCCGTAAGCTCCCCTGCTCATTTCCAGCCTCATCTTTCCTCCTCCCTGCGAGCATGGTCACTACCAGACCACCACATCTGGTTGCCACTGCTGCAGGCAACACTGAAACGTTGGGAAATTCTTAATTTCTTCCCCTGACTGAGAATCAGGAATGGAAACAAACTCCTAAGTTCCTACGTTAGGGGCAAACATGGACAGGAATTGCAAGAAATGTTATTTGCCAGAGACAGAAGAAAGGCAGGAGGGAAGTCACCTGAAAATTTGCACTTGCCTTTCTTCCCAGGCTCCTCAAGCACAGTCACCTCCCCTCAGCGACCAGCCTTCAACCTCTTCAGCTCTTTTTTGCCCGGATGGCAAAGGAGACCAGCTTTCTAGAAACTCAAAACTTCTTTACAGCACAATAAAGGTCTTTGATTAAAAAAAAAAAATTAATTAAAAAGTAAGTATCCAGGCTACACTAGCCTGCCCAAAGTCTTCTACAGCAGATCCCTATGGGGAAATGTTGATAAAAAGGACAGAGCTGTCAACCTGTACTTTCATAACCTCCCACCCCAGTTTCTTTCATCACACAGCCCTTTCTTTCCTAAGCCCTGAATCTCTTACCTTGGCTGCTCATTCTCAGCTCTTGAAAGTTTTGGTACAAAGAAGCCACTGAGACAATTTTTTTTTTTCTTTGATCAGTCATGCCCCACTGTTCAGAAAACAGGTTAAAAACCATTAGTCTTGCTTATGTTATCCAAACGCTTACTAGGATCTTATCTTTCCTATAATTTATTTAGCACTGAATCCCTTGACAATACATCTAAAGTATTCTTAGATCACTTCAAATATCACTCAAACCAGCAGTTTTGATTGCAAGGCAGAACTGGCAGAAATAGGTTTTAGATGCAGAACAAAGACTGATCAATGCATGTGGCACATTTCCTGAAAACCACTATGAATAGGGTCTGACCGGTACCTCAGTGACGCCTGGCTTCAATGCCCACAACAGATCATCTGGAGAAATCCAGATACTATAATACATCGCCTGGAGCCAGGGGATTTAAATAGAGTCTTTGTCTTGCTGCTCACATGCCTTGCAGTATTCTTGTTGCATCATTTTAGCTGGTGCCGACATGCACTTCAAACTCCATTTTATGAAGTTTTCTAAATTATTTTCCAAAGGCACAGCAGCCAGAGGTAAACACTCAGGATGAGATCACTTTGGGGCGAAAGAAAGTTTACAGGTGGTTTGTAAGTAGTGGTTATACAGATGGTTTCATGCCATAAATCCCTCCCTCAACTGATCCTAAATTGAGATCACCAGCCACCACCCATCGCCCTGTGAGCATCATCAAATTTCAGAACAGTCCAGCTTTCCACATGTATTTTACAGCTTTTAGAGATTCCTTATTATAAATATAAGAATTTTACCCTTAACTCTCAACAATACAATTCCGTTCCCATAGTCATCATGTGCTCTACAACATTTTTAGGGCTTGTCTTCAGCTCGCAGTTAATTTGAGCTATAACCCAAAACCGCCCTTACCATCCCGTACAGAAATTTTTAACTAGAACAAGGCAGTAATTTTAACGTGAAGGTTGGCCCATTAAGTAAAAACTAATGTTTCAATTAGCAAACTCCTTCACCTCCTAACAGAACCTCTGTAACGTGGCTACAGGTTAACGGTGCCTGGTGCCTCTCTGCAATTCTTTCTGCCTGGGAAGAAAAGATGTGTTCAGAGTTTCATCAATTTAAAGGCCAAGAAGAGACCACAGCTTCCCTGAAATTCCCCTCCTGCCTACCACATGCCACTAAGTATTGCCCACAAACTGAGCCTAATACTCGAGAAGAACATACCCTCTATTGGCCTGTACAGTTTTAAAAGAAAAGTGATCCAATAGGGGAATTTCTAGAGATGGAAAGTGCTCTTTTTTGTTTGATCATTCATACAATGGGCGGTCCACCTCCCTAATAAAACCATGCCTCGCTTCAACTCTGAACTGCCCAGTTTCCACTTTAAAACACTGATTTTAGGTACGACTTCCTTGGATGCATAGGAGGACACTCAGTGCCTGGAATTTTCTCTCTGTGATGCTACTGCAGTCAAGTGCTTCCCCTGATAAGCTAAACAGACTTAGCTCTAAGCTTCTCTGTGCGTGTTTTTTCTAGTCCTCAGACTATTTTTGTGTTTCTTCTGTTCCCCTACAACTTATCCAAGAGCTATTTCAAGATGTTGAAATGGAAATCATACACAATCTTCCTGTACGAAAGTCACGAGTACCAAATACAGAAATGAGATTTGCTCTCTTTTAAATATTTTCCTGCTCATGAACCTAAAAAAAAAAAAAAAAAGCATTTGCCTTTTTTGCTACAGCATCAACCCTAGTGTTTAGACTAACCCGCTTTGCCCATCACTGACCTTTTAATCCCTTTCAGCATTACTACTCATAATACAACTCTCTCCTTCTTCCACCTCATTTTGTAAGCATGGCTTGCAACTCTTACCTCCAGCAGCATTGCTTTGCGCCTATTTTATTCTCTTGTTTCAATATAGCTTAAATCAAACACAGAGGTGCCAAGCCCAAGGTACCAAGCCATCAGAAGCACCTCGTATGATGATACCTGCCCTCGATGAGCACATCTAAGCGAGAATGCTGAATGGTCTCCACTGTCCCTCCAGCCTGGGCAGTCGGGGAGCAGGAGACTCCACCGAGGTGTCCATCTGCTCCCCATGTTTAACAGGTCATGATTTATTGCTTTGCCCCTCTGTATGACGTGTCATTCACAAACAGTACTGACACTACTTCAAGAGCACTAATAAAAATGCTTCAGTTGGGTCCACTGCTGGTTCGCTGAAACCCTTCTAAAACTCCATCCATTTGACCACAATATCCTGTCAATGGCCATTGTTTGAGACCCAACTACTGTTCTTAATGTGATTAACATCATCTTTATTTGATAACATACTGCCAATTTTCTTAATCAGAATATCAATTGGTACTAAAATGCCTCAGAAGTCACAGTTCTCTGGGACACAATTTAAAGCACAGCTTCATTTGTTGATACATCCCCAGAGACTTCAGCACAGCACCTGGTCTGCAGGCACCACAGGACAAGGCTTACTTCTTAGTGCTGCTGCTCTCCTTCGAGCTACTTAATTTGCAAAGAGTAATTTGAGCACAGTCAACTTGATTTAATTTCCTAGTGAAGAAATAAACTGGCAGCCTATTTAGGCATTATTAACTTAATATGAACTTGACAGTAACTTGCAAAGTAGATCTGCTCTAACAAGACTGAGTTCAATTCTTTAAGCACTCCTTTATTATCTGAGGTTTGGCTGTCTCAGTGTTCTTATATGAAGACATTTTTAAGAGGTGTTTATTGCATGCCTATGTATACACGGCAGAATCACGAATAGGTAAGTTGAAAACAGTAACCTTTGAAAAATGGATTTTCACAACTTGCCAGATCTATGGCTTTTGAGAGACATAAGCTTTGAGAAACTAAAGAACTCAAAGTGAAAATCCACATATAAACACAATGGTGTCTTTAACCTTTAAAGGTGGGTTCTCATCCATTCTGTGCACTTTTGCAAAGACCAACTAGCTACCTAGTGACCACCTACCAGCTCAGAAGTCAAAACTAATCGCCCAGCGCTACTGAAGGCACTAGCCCAGCACCATCCAGGATGAAGAGTGCACATCAGACAACCTGCCACCAAAATCCACCACAACACGAGTCCTGCAAGTCCAAACACATATTGTTATTTCTATGGGAATAAAAACACAGCAATGAGTCCTGCAAATTACACCATTATTATGACTAACATCCTATTTAAACAACTCTTATCACATAAATAGCTTTACTGTATCTATTGTTGCATCCAACTTCTGCAAAAAGCTTCAAACCAGATAACTTCCTTAAAGCAGCAGTTGCTATGAAATTGCACTATGGATCTCCATCTTATTGCTCCCTTTGTGTTCTGCTAAAAGGGTCCCAAAAAAACAGAGAACATACTGCTACATGCCTGTGCTAACCATCTGTGTCATAACAGCATGCATTAGTACAGGTTTATTTTACTGTACTGATTCTCCTACCAAATGTGAAAAATATATTTAAAATACAGTGCATTCAAGATTTCCAAAGAGAAAAAGAGAATTAGAGCATTCTCCGCAAATTTCAGTTTATCCTTTCCTAAACCATAATATGCTTTTTGTCCAAGAATGTGTGACTCTGCTATATCACTTCACTAATGAGTCTATACACGACACTTCAAACAGCTGCAGTTTCAGAAAATAAGAACGTATTGCACTATTGTTGCCTTTAAGACACCCAGATGAAAATCAGCGTTAAGATAAAAATCAGCTGCTTTGGTCAGATACATCAGAGATAGATAGTGCAATCACTCTGAAAACAATTAATTTAAGGAAACTTAGAGGTAAATTTTAGGAGGACTCAAACTATAATTAGGGTATGAAAATGAAGATTACAGCACAGTCTTTTCTGCTGTAGCAACAAACATATGTTTATAGCAGAGAGGTTTTCACGTCCATCATCCCAAATTATCTGAAATTTATTTTTGAATACAGTATTTTCATTTTACTGTTCAGTTTAGTATGTGAGAACAAAATTCTGAGGTTTTGTTACCATTGTGTATTACAGGCACACTGTCAAACAGGAATAAATTGTCCCTGTAAACAAAAACTTCTAAGACTAAATGCTGAAGGAGCAGCACTTTTAATGGTTAAGCTCAATTTTCCAGACATTCCAGAAAACAGAACTGGTTTAAAAATAAGGTACCTGCACACTTTTTTCTTCTGAAATTAGAGGGATACAGTTATCTTCAAAAACCTATTTTTAAAGGCTTCCAGCTATCTAACTTCCCTGGGTTATCTGATAACATTTTGTCTTCGTTTCCTAGTTTTAATTGGTTTTGTTTCTTCGCTCTTGTATGTTGCCTACAAATAGAGAAATGAGCCAAATCAGGAAGAGATCATCAGGGTTAATTATACATAAGTAACAAAGAAATCTCAAGTCCTATTTGTGGCAGCATTGGATTCTTATCCCCTCTCTAAGTATGAGATATTCAATAAAACAAACACAAAAGGTGAACCCAGGAACTATGTCCCCATTGATTCAGGTACTTTTCAGGGAGGTTTAGTATATAGTCTCCGAATCCCCTACACAGAGCCTCTGTTTTCCCAAGTGCTGCCCAATTTTTGTTCTGTTTCTTACTGCACCCAGGCTACTTGAAATGGATGTAAAATGCCTGGGGTTTTTATCATCTCTCAGGCTACTGATCGTTCTTACTGTTACCACTCTGGCAGGAAGCATGGCTCCCAGAAAGCTGCTCCAATTAAAACAGATTTCCGCTCTCGTACCAGGAATAGGCTCTGGATACCCCCCAATAATCTTAAAATGGATACTCCCATTAAATTATTTCAATATAAAAAGATTTGCTGAGACTACTGATCTCCAGCGAAGCATCCGTGTTTCGTCTTGAGAACACATCTTAAGTAAATGTACTCTCTGGATTTTTTCCTGCTCCCTCTTTACTAAATGGCAAGACCCCTAGGTGTACAACAAGATCAAGTCAGCTGCCACTGTCCACCTTCTTTAGCCAGCAAAAGAAACACTGCATTGCTATAAATTTAAAAAAAAATTAAAGGGAGTTCTCCTGTTAGAAGCCCCAGAAGATGCCAGCCGTTATCCCTGAGCTTATTCTTCCCCTACCAATTTATGCTTTGCAATGTTTGTCTTGGTTATTTGCAAGGTTTTCCTGTAGGTTATTTCCAAGGCTTTCCTGTAGGTTATTCTCCTGCCAGTTCAGTGCATTGAATCAGCTCACCACACAGTCAGTCAAGCATCACAGATGGCGTAGCAAGGTGGTCAGTCCCCTTCCTCAAACTCATGGCAGGATACACCCTGAGGATGCTGGTTTAGTTCCTGAAGCCAAATTTAAGGTCATTTAAGTCAATAAACTCATGGTTTTACCAGAAGATGTGGTCTCACCTTTCCTCCCTTCTCCTTGGCCATGTGTTCCCAAGTACAAGTTCACACCAGGTGGGCAGCTCCAAGCAGAAGGTGTTGGTATATTGGTCCCATCAGTATCTCATGAAACGATGCCTTTAGCACAAGGGACGTTAAAGAGCGCGGCAGGAGGGAGGGCAGAACTACATCTTTTGCAACACTGAGGACTTGCACCCACCTAAACCAGTGACAAAACTAGGTTCTCAGCCCATCTGATGCACATTTTACAGATGGGGAACTGGGGTAAACGACACTTCTCTACCTCTAAAAGCACTCTTATGTTAACTACAGTTTGTAAGTGGCTCAGATGGTCTGAGAAGGAAGCCATAAAAGTACTTGAGGTGTTTTTAGTATGTAGTCTAAATACTATATCATCAAAATACTATCTCCTGATACTTGGCTACCAGAAGAGCCTTTAGAGCATGCTGTATTTTACATCTGGAGGAAAGCAAAAGCCTTAGTTCAGAGAGGATATGTGCTGTATCAAGGGAATGAGCTAAAATTACTGCAAGACACCTACACAAAACTTCTTGTCTTCAAAGAACAGTGTCAGGATTTCTGGATTTGGGTGCCAGCGCTTCAGGAATTTGCAGTCATGAAATATAATCACAATTCTTATTCTGCTGAGACATAGATACAGATGGCAGCAAAGAGTCCCTTTGTATTCGAGTTTATTTTGCACTGCAGTATCTCGGAGTTTGGGGTTGTACCTTTTAGCATCAAAAAGGTTCTTTTAGCATCAACAAGAATTTACAGTTAGCCCTTCAGGTAGCAGGCATTGCTTGAGAAGTTATATGGCTGCTAGTAAGAAAATTAGTATCTTATGTCCACTGGGTGGTACTGATTTACATTTTTCTTCCTATGGATGTGCCACAGCCAGAAGTAACAGTAATGGGCATAATTCAAAACTTTCTAGATGAGTGACCTCACTCCAGAACAGCCCACGCTTATACAGAGCCACAGATCTGACACCTGCAAAAGTTCACATTTATTAACTCTGACAGTGAAGCAGTTTTGAAACTTGTCAAGATACAGAAAATGTGTGTCCCTGTATTGGTCCTTAAGATTTTCCCATTTTATTTTATTTTTAAATCAGAACAAGTTACAAACTCTGAAGACAAAGATCTCCTGCTTCTAGAACTTAACTGTGCAAGTCCATTTTCTCCTTCCTCAGGACAGCCCATGCTTCTGGTACCCTGCCAGCACCTCAGGAGGGCAGGCAGAAACCAAAAGCCAAAGAACAAGGGACTGTTTTCCCCAATGTCGTTCCCACTATCTTTTGGGTAATATAAACACACATAATAAGCAAGAAATATGAAATAATAATAAAAAGGTAAAATCGTAAGAAGGTCAGATAAAACCTAAAAGTACTGAAGACGCATAAAACTTCCACCAGTTGCCACCGTAGGAAAAAACCTCAGTGATCCATAAGCCCCGCGGCTTATCTCGATAGCCAGAAAATCCTGATAACACCAAGAAAGACATATTCCAGAATCAATGCCACCCCTGCCCCAGGAGAAAACTCTGCTGAAGTCCTCTCAGATTTAGAAACAAGATTGTTAACAAAGTAAAGCCCAGCTAATCCTGACTGCCAGCACAGTCCTGGGGAAAGAGGTCTCACAAGGAGATAAGATTCAAATCAAGAGTTTCACAGATCAAAGGCACCAGCCTGAATTGTAAACTGAAACGAGTAAGACACCAGAATAGTCTCTGCAGCACTGATGTTACGCACTTTCTGAGAGAGCCATTTCCACGTAAGTGGAATAATTTGCTGCCGCTTTGAAACCTGTACAAAACTTAAAAGGGCACAATGAAGGAACCCAACCAGGCGACCCTGTAACCCAAGCAGGCGACCGTGAGCACAGGGTCAACAACCTTTTCATTCCTTCATGTGCTGGAGAAAGGGGGGGAAGTCATCGCTGTGGCATCTCCTAATGTTTCATTTATCTATCTTGGGAAGTACAGGCATTACCAACCCTTTTTGCCATATTCCAAATGGGAAACCGAGGGACTGCTTACGCAGTTTGTGAACTAGAGGGAAACTGTGGGCATGGAAAGAACTGGATGCTCGTCTCCCACAATCTGACCATGAGATCATCAGTCATCACTAGCAAAATACCGGCCACAAAAAGAAAGCTTGGAGATTCAGGTTCTCTGGCAGAGAGATGTCCCCTGAAGTGAAAGCATAAGGCTGAACCAGATTACGAATTCATCCAAAAAATCTCCATTGCAGATGATTCTGTTACATGGAATTTTAGATGAAAAGGATAAAACCAGCAAGGCTGGCCACAGACTGGCCTAAACACATGTGAGTAAAAAAAGCTTCCCAAGGGCTGAACACAAACACAGAGCATCAAGCTTTGTTTTGCTAGAAGGGGAAACTATGTAAACCGCAGAGAACAGGAGAGAATACACACACTGTCGAGCCTACTGACAGAGCCAGAAACGTCAGGGAAGAGCATCAGGAACACACGAGAAAGTCAAGGACAGCCAGAGAAACACCCGTGGTGTAAGTCACAGAAAAACTCTCCACGTGAGTACGTGTGCATGTGGGCACACATGTATTTAGTGCTGGCAGGAAAAAACGACCTTGGAATACTGAGCAAAATGGTCTCCTGCTGTTTGCTTCAGACTGCGTTTGGAAAAACCAGCCTCTGCAAACATGCTCTGTGAATCAGCACGATTGCCTCTGAGAAGTACCTGGCTGTCATCAATTTCCTCTTTCAACAGACAATCACAAATATTGGCTAATCACTCTGGTCAAAAGAAGCAACCATGCACACCGGGAGCTGCAACTCGGCATCAGCTGGAACTAAGCAGATGAGAAAAGATTTCAGGGGTCCTGGAAAAGAACTGAAAAGGAAAGTCTAAGTCAAGGTTTGGCAATCTTTTTATGGTGTCATGCCAGGCTTTTTCTTCCCCATGCTCGAGTGTGCTAAGAGAAACCTAGCAGGATCTGGTAGAAGCTGCCTCTCGAACAGACAGGAATCTGCTAGTTGATGGTATCTTGCTTTTACACAAGGCAGCGGCTTTTGCTGAGCATATAGCTCAGGGAGAGTCAGAAATTGCAACCTGCTGCCTCTTGCAAATGAGTGCCTCAAAATGCCAATGCTATTAGCCCCACACTCCATTCCTAGTCTGATTGCACATCCACAGGTTGTTGATCCCTGAGCTAAAACATGCATCCAGTACTAGATGCAAGAGAAGGCAAAAAAAGGTCATCAAACTGAACAAGGCTGCACGACTGATGAGAATATTTGGATTTGAGCGATGGAACAATATTGCAGGGAACAGAGAGATCATGAATTGCAGAGCCAGCATCTTTCCAACTAATAAGACACCTTCCCAGATGAAACTGCTGATGCATCCAGGAAAGGAATAAGCTAAACGCAAGAGAAGGACACTTAGAAGGGGAAATGAGGTTCAAAGTCAGACAAGAGCGTCCATAAAGAAAATGAATTTTCTGTTGCTATATATGGATGCAAGGAGTCTAAGTAACAAGCAGGAACAAATAAAATCCTGACCGGCAATAAGAAAAAAAATGAAACCTGATGTGATGAGCATGTGACTGGACTTTAAAATTATTAGCTCGACGGTGTTCAGATACGAAAGGGATGCAATGGCTGCAACATACCCCTACAAAGAGGGGGAACTGTCACCTCTTTGACAGTTATCAGGACTGCAGAAGAACTGAATTTCCAGGGCAGCTTGGCAATAACTCGGTGTGTTTTAGTGGGTGAAGCCCAGGAGGAGGTTCTGGGAAGAACCGAGGCAGGGAGCAGGGTACATGACTCCATAGGCACATGAAGGGGGAAAAAAGATGTGGGGTTATGGAGGAGACAGGAGGGGTACAGAAACTCTCATGCAGCAATTAATTATAGGGGATTAGTTTCCCAAAATGCTAGGTGACAATTTATAACACAAAGTAACTATTCCGGACCTCATTACAACCAATAAAGCTGCAGTAATCACTGGACTGTAAGTCTTGACAGAGGAGAAAAAGAACAGACTCGCATTTAAATATATCTAAGTCTAGTAATTCAATCAAGATTGAAGAATGCCTTGATTTAAATAATTGATTTTAACTTGTATGACGTTTGTACTTTTTAGTTATCATCTTAATGAAATATCAACATAATGAAAACAGGCATCACTTAAGATGTTGATTTTTCTCAAATATAACTTAGCAGAGGAGAAATTAAGGAATTTGCATATAGATGATCCACTTATATTCACTCACAAAGTTTCAAAGTGCTTTTGGGATCAAAAAGGAAATAGCTACAGAGCGGAGTTTGGAAAAGCCTCTAAAGCAAACTAGATATTTCACTGCCCTTGCAATCAGTGGGAAGATACTAGAAAAATTATTAAGCAACCTATATAAAAGCAACTACAGGATAAAGCAAAACATGAAGCAACACGGCTGTGTCAAGATCAAATTGTGTCAAAGCAAAATAGCCTGGTGAAACTCAATAAAGACAAGTGCAAGAGCAGCATACACTGTGCAGGAGAAGAATAACTAGCTAGGCTGCTGGACGAGAGAAAATAACCTAGAGGGTATATTGGATCACAAATGAATATAAGTCAACAATACAATGGATTGGGGGGGGGGAGCAATTCAGATTGTTTTAATAGAGTGCCACGTGGAAAATAGCATTACTTCATTTTATACAATGCTGACAAGGCCACAGAGTACCGAGCCCATGTTCGGAGAGAAGCAAGTACATCAGAGTACAGAGGAAAGCTGCAAAAATAATAAAGAGATTTGGAAACAATATGATCCATGAGAACAGATTAAAGAACCTTGTTCAGCCTAGAGGAAAGAAAACTGAAGGAGAATGTAACACGCTCCCATCAGTGACAACGGAGACAAGAGGATGGGTTATTTTGCACATCCTCTGGAGTGAAGCAGTGTCTTAATCTGACAGAGAAATAAGATATGGGAAAAGCTTTTAACTAAATTGGTTAATCACCCACTACCAGCTACCTAAGGAGGCTGGGTACCTCCTAAACTGGAAGATTTTAAGGAAAAATTAGGAACATATTTGTCAGGGATGCGCTAGATACACTTTATCTTGCCTCAAGGAGGGGAATGGACTGGAGACTCTCCCGAGCTCTCTACTAGCTCTGCATTTCAGTAAGAGAAGGTGCCTCAGAGGACCAGGCTGTTGAACTAGAGAGTCCTCAAAGAGTCCTCCAAAGAGTCCCAACATTTCTGAGACCCTGAGCCTTCAATTCCAATATTTTTTGGAATGCAGGAGAAAATTTGGAAGACAAACATTTCTAACATGAGAACATCAGGGCAAAAAGATGACTCAAGTAACTATCAATCAGCCAGACATCGGCTCTGGACAAAATAAGGGAAAACTCAATCAGACTTGATCTAGACTTAAAAAGGACAGGAACAAAATTAACAACAGTCAACACAGTGTTATGGAAAATAGGCCTTGTCAAACAAAGCTGATTTCCTTCTTAAATGAGATTCAAAATCAGGTTGATAAAGGTAACTGCTGCAATGTAACAGGCAAACTTTTGTTGAGCATGACATCTTGATTAAAAAATTACCACTCTACTATGTCAACAAAGCAGCTAAACAGATTTTGAGTTGGCCAACTGACAGATGACTAAAAGCACTCATCCATGGAAAATTGCTGTCAACAAAGTGAGCTGTAGTAGGGTTCTGGTGGGCTTCATACAGAGCCCGGTACGGTTCAAGAAGTCCACTATAGCTCTGAAAATTAATATAATCACAGACAAGATCTGTGAATGGTCCTCTGGATGACAGATGAAGAGGACAGGCCAACCAGACACAACAATTCAGACTGCAAAGGCCACTCAAAGTAGATTTCAATACAACCAAACGCAAGGTACTACATCCAGAAAACAAAATCTGAAAGCCAGAGACCCTGAAACACAGTCCAAGGCACTGTCAGGCAAGAAACTGCCCAACACTTCCCAGCTCAATGCCACATGTTTAACTTACTCAAAATAAAAGCTGAAAGACCACTTAGTTATGGAATTACGAGTTCCCTCCAACAGGAAAAGTTATCAGGTATCAAAGGACCTTTTAATTTAGCCAAGAAAAGGCTTTTGGAAGCAATAGTTGGAAACTAATTCAAATTAGACCTCATTTTTTTAATCAGAGAGGGTAATTCATTGCTGAAAATATATCAAGAGAAGTGGCACATTCTTTGTGACTTGAGATCTTCAAACTAAGACTGACTGTCCTGGTAGAAGGTAAACAGTAGCCCAAAATAAATAGTCATTAGGCTCCTTTTCCAGGGAAGATCTAAGGATCTGTGGTTTCGAGGAGGTCAGACTCATTAAGACTTAAGCTCTAGGAACTCTCTTCTAAGTCCATACAGAAAGCCACCAACATAGCATCTGAGCACATTCCGACAGCACACAAAGCAAATCAAATCCATCTCCTGGACTCTCCAAAGGAAGAAGCAGCACAGCATCTCTACCCAACCTTGCTGTGCAATGGCAGCTAGAAACCTCCAGGCTCCATTCTTCCGTGGTAAAAACAGAGATAGTACATCTACGCACAAGGATCTTGCAAGGCTTAACCCAGGAAGGTCTGCAAAGACCTTCCAAGAATCTTGGACAGAAGCAGCCTTAATGATATACATACAGCTGCCAGTCACTGTGGTAGAGTCAGCATCAGAAAGAAAAAGGGTCACTCTTGGAACACCTTCACAGTGGTGTTGTGGAAGAGAGGGAGAGAACAACACGCTTCGTGCTGGACACTTTGCTAAATGGCAATCCAAAAGCAATCAAGAACTCTGAGGGTTTTATGCCTTTTCTTCAAAAGTTGTTTGTAACATAAAATGAGGGCTTTGATTCACAAACCAGCAAAAACTCTAGGTAACACCAATCTGCTGTAAACCGCTCCAAGATCATTTTACAAAGCCTAAAGCAATTTAAGACATTATTTCTTGATGGTAACGCTAACAAACACATACATAAAACCAAACTCCAGGAATTAAGAAAGAAAAGCTAAAACTCAGATGAGAACAGATGTAACACCACATTTATCTATTGAGCCCAAAACATAAGTCTACTACCACAGAAGTAGCCAACTCAAACCAAATATCTTCTCTACAACTTTGATTTGTGTGCGTGTGTGTTATATATGGACAGTGAAAAAATTCTTATGGAAAGAAATATTTTATTGAGCTTCCAAATGAGATCAGTCCATATTCAGAAGACTCAGCTATCCAGGAATGTGTAGCAGCTGAGATTCGGATGCTACAGTAAAGAAAAAGAAACAATTTCTCAGATTTATGGCACTGCATTTTAAGACCTCAAAAACTCTGTTGTGAATACAAGTCAAATAAAGACCAGACTTGAGCTTTAACCAACTTTCCTTGCACTGGTTTTACCTCTCACTTGCATCACAGTAAGAGGCAAGGATGACTGTCAGGAGAGCCTTCGGGTGACCCTGTTCTCGTGGCCAAGTGACCACCCTCTGAATACAGCACTGGCCACTCTAGGACAAGAGTAGAGGATGTGTAAAACAAGTCTGATTTCCTCCTCCAAACTACCACAAGGCCAAATGAAAACCTTATTCTAGCTGCCTATACCACACAACATCGAACCCGAAAAATATGTGTAATGCCTTAGTTTTTGCGAAAGCCATTAAATGTCTCATTAAGTGATAACATACACCGGAAACTAAAGAAAATTATTTGCAGAATAAACTACTACAGCATAAATGTTCATATGGGGACCTATTCCAAAGTAATTGCACTTTAAATGCTCACAAGCTTAATTCAAAATACTTTTCAACAGGGACAAGTCCTTAGAGCCTGCCTGTCCGTACAGACACTACATTCATCTTGGTTGAAAAATCATCAGGAATTGTAACGAGCGATCTTACTTTGTCCACCTAAATGGCAGGAGAAGATCAAACATGCTTGGAGACTTCTTTCAGTCAGGGCCAAGTATCTCTAGAAACAGGTCAAGCCGAGTAGTACCCATGTAGGGACATTCAAACAAGTCATTTTCCAGAGATCACCTCCAGCTCTGTCTTGTCAATAAAACAAAACAAGGTGTCTCCTATGTAAAATACATATGTATACACACACATATGTACACACAGAATGCCATCAAGTCCAAAATCTTGCATTGAACAGGATGACCCAGAGAACAGGAACAGACTCATCTGTTGGGACTGTGAAGAGTCTTAGGAGTTTGTTATGAATAATCACGTAAACGCCCTTGTCCATTAAAAAAGCAAGCTGTCATTGCCTACAAATTCAAGTATAAAGAACTGAAATGAAAATGGGGAAAAAGCAGACTGTGCTTAAAACTTCTCACTAGTCTTCAGGACGTATTTCCAACATCAAAAGGATAAAACCCACTCATTATCAAATTTAGAGAGTTGGGTATCTAAGGCCAAAGAAAGCAAAAGCCCAAACACTGTGCTTTAATTCGTAGCAGATAAACTAAAGAGTCTGATGCCATAAAAGAGGCAGATCTTTTTTATTAAGTTCTACAGCAAATTAGAAGCAAGAAAAAAAAACCCTGCAGAACCCAAAATGTTATGGTCTATTCTAACTTTTGCTGCAGTCTGCAATCTTTATCCATTTTATCAAAGAATTAGACATGCCTAGCAGGCACGATGGCATCTATTCTTCTTCTGCCAGTTTAGTATTTTTTCTCTCACAAAATACTCTAAGCTTGTCTTCAATAATCCTCCCAAATCTCTAACCCTTGCTAAGACAAGGAAGGCAAAAATGTTCAGCCTACAAATACACTTCAGCATTAATCTTCCTATTGAGAAAGTTACTGTATGAAAGCTATGATAAACCCCATTTTTCTGCTCTGCCTTTTAATTTTCCCACCTTCCAGTTTTCCACCTGACCGTTCCACTCAAGGAAAGGAAGGAAAGACAGGGAAAAGTACAGCCAAATACAAAACAGCATCTCCAACAGAGGACGGAAACGTGTTTTTCCAGCTTTTACAAATCCTATGGCAATAACCTCCTAAATGGTTTGCTGGAGAGCATCAACAGGCCGGCATTTTTCCTCCCAGAATGCACACAGTCACTTGAAATTCCTTTACAGAGCTCAGGGTTTTCAGCACATCCATCGTAAACAAAGCTCAGAAGAACTTTTTAAAAATGATTCAAGTCCCACTCACACTGTGAGGAAACCAACGTGTCTCCGTCTTCCTCAACAGAACCTCATTCCCTATAGAGTTCTTTGAAAAATAAAGTATTATGCCATGAATGTCATCATCATCACTTCCCTACAGGGTTCCAACAGGAAAGAGGAAAGAAATATAAAGTTTACTTCAATACCAGCATGATGAACCACATCATCTGCTTTCAGACTGAGAGGCAGTGAGAAAGAGATTTAGAAAAATACATAAATAAAAAAATGCTCATATTTGAGTGAAGTTATATATTAAAAACCTATCTGGAAATTACTCAGACCTGTGTATTCATGTTCCTGTTTGGTGCCCAAGACAAAAAAAAACAAAACGGCCTGGTTCTCAAAAGCTGCTTCATACTCAAAAGCTTCCACAAATTTCAGAAGATCTGCAAATGCTGGATATACCTTGAGAGCTGGATCTTCCCTGACTAGGATCTTAATTATGGGTCTGGGATTCTTGCTTCAGACACCCATCACAAAGTGCACCTGCCTCTCAACAACAAAAAAAAACCCCTGAAAATTCACAACTCTTTCTGTTGTTACCAATTCAAACCAACATGTAAATAAACATAAAATCCCACCTCAAGATTATCCACCCAACAAAGCAAAGCATCAATATATCAGAGCACAACACCACAAAATATATACCCTATAGATGTTATTCCAAAACCTGCAAGACAAACAAGCGCTTACTTCCTATTGATTTTTACGTGAAGGCCATCAACCACCACACACGTAATACTTCCAAGCTCTTCCCTCACCTGCTCAAAACTTCTCCCAAACTCCCTCCCACAGCCCCTATATCTTGGTTGAGCAAAGGACAACATGGGCTCCACCTGCACGTGTCCCAACCAGCCAGTGAGATGCTGTCTCCTAGAAAAGTAAGGGGAACTGTTATAAGCTCTGTTCCCTGGGTAGAAGCACCGATTTTATTCTCTCCCCCTCAACCCGGCAGTCAACCTTCTCAAAACTTAAAAAAACAGATAAAGCTAGATTGTCTTCTACGTCTACAGCCCTTTGAAATCTGGATCAAAGTGCAAAGGGAGTGCAGAACTACTGGTGGGCAGGTAGTGCAATCACATCATCCTTACTTCCTCAAGAAACCGAGTTTACGTGAATTTGCATAAACAAACATAGCACTGCCATTGACATTTTCCTCTCATATTTAGTGATATCAATGTTTTAAACACAAAAATAGGAACAGAATGATTCAGCTGAGTGGAAAGAACAAGAAGGTAACACAATTTAGACACCTCTGGAGAACTGCATCTGTTCGACTGGCAGGTAGTTGAGTCACACGGAAATAATTCTTGAAAATTTATTCCCAGTTGTAAAAAGTGAAAGATTAGGAGCCAGTATTTTTTAATTCCAAGAGTTAAAAGACCATCAACAGGCAAAAAATAGATAGGTGGATTTTATTTATTGTCACTGAAACAAAAATCTTCATCTACGTATTGAAGAGACCCGCAACAGCATACGAGAATCCAGTAACATCAGACGGGACTAATCGATTTGCATTTGAAATCAGCAAAAAGATGCTGTTTACGTAGTTTGGAAAAATACTGTAGAATATAACGAGAACACTTTTCTCATTCAGTCATTTTGGATCGAATATTTCTATGGACTGAACATGATGACTTACGGGTTTTAAGCAACACAATTGAGCCTGATTGATTAGAAAGATCACGGTACATTAAGAAACGAGACCAACGCGAATAGTTACGAACCTCTCCTTCACAGCCAGCTTCTTCTCAGACACACGATCTCACCCGCAAATAAATCAAAAGCGGCACTGTAGAAAAATCACCTCGTTTGCACTTTGAAAGCGATGCAAGAGACACTCCTCCCCGAGCACGCTGGCTAATAACGTGGTTTTCCAGGGGATGCTTCAAATACTTCTTTGTCGTACAAGCGCTGGGAGGAGGAGACTGGCAGGACATCGCACGTCTCTCGCCTCGTGACAAGGGTCAGCCCGAGCACCTCCGCGGCACAGGGAGACGGCGCGCGACCATCCACAGCCGCCCGAGGAAAAGCCAGCCGAGCGGAGCGCCGTCCGGCCGCACGTCAGCGAGGGCGAGGGGAGCTAATTCGGGACCGAAACGCGCAGTTAAGAACGCCGCGGTTTAAGGAGAGACTTATGAATTGCAGAGGAAACAGAAAGTACACGGAGCACTTGTGCTGCGGAAAGGGAAATCGGGGGCCTCTGCAGATACAATCAAGCCCAAAAGGCATGACTGGAAGACAAATGAAGATCATAATCCGGACTGAAGGAAAGAGTGAGCTCAGAAAGGAAGATATAAAAGTTGTATTTCCCTTTTGACAGCCTCATCAACTGCTACCGGCCGCTTGAGAGCTGGAAATCGGCGGAGAGCTCCTGGTGGAAATGTGGAGGTTTCTAACCACCAGAGGATAAAGGTCTGGAACGCTCCTCTGCCACAGGCAGCAGCAGAAAAACACCCAGGTTTAAAATAAGATTGAATTATGCTTGTGCCACGGTTGCTGGCTTTGGCGGCGGGTAGGACTTGGTGACCCGGGAGCTCCATCCCAGCTGCAAATGTCCCACTTCTCAGAACAGGAGATCAGTGCCAACCTCACGGCGATCGCCTTCGAAAACTTAACCAAAAGCGGACACTAACCTGGATTAAACACACGCTTCCCTTGCCCGAAGTGGCTGCATTTGCACCTACATCTCCAAACTGAGGTTCACAAGCTCTTCTAGACAGATCAGATAATGAAATTTAGACTCAATTTAATTATCATTTTGATTATGCTTTCAGTTGAGGTACTGAAGGCCTTTCGCAGAAATGCTTCTCCAAAGCATTTTCCCTTGCCTGAGAAACGTTTTCAGGAGCACCAGGAGCAGTATCACCTTTCTTTCCTGTTTTTGCCTGTTATCCGCGTGGTGGGTTACTGATACAGGGGAGCATAAAAACCTAACTGCAAAGAGCATTTTTAAAAATCCCTAACTAGTTCACCTCCTGCGATGCAGACTAATCATTGAATTTGACAGATGAATATCACCTAAGATCAGAAAGGATCTCTACAATATGTTCTCCCTAAATGACCATATCCCATAGTTATTTCACATTAATTTTGACACAATATGGGTGTATCATTTAGGTTTCTCACTCCAAGCAGTATCTCCCATTACTGAACAAACTCAAAACACCTTCATGGCATGCAGTCATGTTGCTTCCCATCCCTTTGTTCCAAAGGAGAAGGGCTATATATCTACATCTCAAAAAAAGTGTGTCTTTACTAACAGCCAGGAATTTTAATCAACTGAAGAGTATACAAAAAAGCCCATACATCCGAACAATAATCTCTGAAATACTTAGCACACGTTCACTAAAATGAAAGGCCACTATAAGCACATCATTTGGGAGAGAGAGATTCCTTCTGGAAAATGTAAATATTTACTTTGGTTAAAAAAAAAAAAAAAAAAGTTAAGATGCATACCTAGGTAAGTTGATATTTGTAACTTCCAGAAGAAAAGTTAACCAGATTTAATATATATATATTTCATCCAAAAAATACACTGCTAACTGATATCAGTCCTTTTAATGACGACATGCATCTAGCAAGAATAAATATTCAGACCATAGTTGTTGGTTAGGTTTTTTTTTAATGGACTCAACCATAAAGGTCAAGAGAATCCGTGAAACAGTTAAAATTGAAAATTAAAATCAGAAAGAACTAAAAAGAAATAAGCATTTGGCTTCCTTGTACTAATTTCCTTTTTCTTTACATTGCTCAACATCACTCCTCAATTTGAGTTCTAATCAACAACCACTTCACAGTTAACATTTCATGAAATAATGCGGTTGATGCAATCAAGTCCAGCAAAATGTTTCCCTAAAGATGTTTCCATCATTCACATTCCTTTAAAAAAAAAAAAAAAAAGCTCTAGCTTCCTCCATCACTATTTAACAGCAAGAATAAACACACCACTGCATCTTAAATCATATTTTGATTAAAACATAAATAGAATCACTTGGGGTTTCTTTCTGGTTAATACAACATGCCTTTGTCCAAGAGAGGGGAAAAAAAAACCTCAACCTGCTCATTTTTCTACATTTGACAGTATTCAGCCCTAAATGAATGCCTTTTGAATGAAATTCAGTCTATGGAAATACAAGCCATAACCTGAAAGCTTATCATCATGATGTGCAGGGGGGGGGGGAAAGAAAAAAAAAAGGAAAAAAATCCACCCCAAAATCCAACACAGTACAAAACCTTTTTTTGATAATGAATATTTATTTCATTTCCATACTTCAAGGCTCCTGTGTTTTCTATAAAGGACTGAAGCTAAGCACCTTTTGGGCATTATTAACCCACAATATAGCGATGGACTTCATTGCCCTGAAAGCCACAACACCAATAACAAAGTATTCAAGCAATTATTGCCAAAACTAAAAAAAAAGAAAAAAAAAATTCACCCCTTTCATAAAAATGAATAGCACATACTATTTTATACAGACAGAAAAAATAACGCCACCTTACATTTCACAACCTTGCGCTCTCTGCTTTCAGGCTACGGATATTGTGCGCCGGCATCCCCCCCTCTCATCAAACCTGGGTCATTTTTACACCCCCTGCAAAAGGGAGCGGGACGGGGGATAGACGGCCGCAACTCGGCCCTTCCCATCCCATAAAGTTGCTGGCGGGCTCGTTAATATTCCCCTATATCGCTCTCGCCCTCGTCTTCATCGTCGTCCCCACGTGCCCCTCTCGATTTTTTCGGTGGGTACGGCGTGAAGCGACAGCATCCCCCCCCCAAATCTCTGGGTGCACCCACATCCCCGACCCCCCCCCCCCGACATCTCCTGAGGGTCGAGAGCTGGACGCGCCGAAGAAAATCCCCCCTGAACCCCCGCTCGCCCCAATTTCTCTTCTTCCACACCAACAGAAGGTGAAACTTGCCTTGGACCCGGCGCTGGTGCCTCCTCAGGTGGGGTGGGGGGGACACCCCAGCACCCCAAAAAGCGGCTGGTGAGGTGAACCCCCCCCCCGCTGTGCCCCCCACGCCCAAACCTGAGGGCATCGAGCGCGCTCGTTCCCCCGTGGGGCTGAAGGGAAACCCCCCGCCACCAAGGCTGAGGGGGGACAACAGGCTTTCGGGGGGGGGGGGGGGGCACACGACGAACAACAGGCTCTGGGGGCCGGGTCTCGCCCTCCCCAGGGCGGTGGTCTTCCCCTTTCCCACCGGCTCGGGCTCTTCTGCCACGCGTGACCCTCACCCACCAAAGAGGGGGCCCACGCAAAGCCCCGTCCTGAGAGGATGCTCCCCCCACACACACACACACGGCCCTGTCCCCTCCGCCGGGGGGGCTCGCAGCCAAACCCCCCCCCCCCCGCTGTCCCCTCACGGCCCCCCCCGCTGTCACCCGCCGCCTCACACACACACACCCACACCCCCCCTCACCGGCAGCGGCCGCCCTCCGGGGTCCGTGTGTCCCCCCCCTCACCTGCGGCTCCTCGGGCGGCGGCGGCGGCGTCCCCTCTGCCGGTGCAGCAGCAGCGGCGGCGGCAGCAGCGCTCTCCCCCTCCTCCCGCTGCCTTCTCCGCGGCTCCTGCCTCTGCCCGCAGCCGCCAGCCGGTGGGGGAAGGGGGCGGCGGCGGCGGCGGCAGCGGCGGGCGGAGGAGGTTGGGGGGGGGGGGTGTTAGCGGTGGAGGGGGGGGAGTACCACCAGCGGGACCGTTACAGCCGCGGTAAGGACTACCGCTCCCGGCGTGCCCCGCGCGCAGCCGCCGCGGCTGGGCGCCCGGCGTTTTGCGCGGGGCACGCTGGGTAATGTAGTCCGTGAGGCGGGCGGGGTGGGAGACAGGGCCCGGGCGGCCGAGGGGTAGGTTGGGAGGTGGAGTGCCGGCGCGCTGGCTGCTGGGAGGTGTAGTGCGGCGGGAGGGCTGCGGGAGGGGAGGGGGAAGATGAGGTGGTGCGGCGCGGCATGCCGGGAGTTGTAGTTCGGCGGGGCATGACGGGAGTTGTAGTCCGCGCGGGCTGAGGGGAGGACACGGGCCGCGGCGGGGATCCCCACCGGGCCGTGTGAGGAGAGGCTCGGCGGGACCCGGACCCCGGCTCCGGGTAGACGATCCTCGGGCCGCCCGGTGAACGCAGCCCCTACATCAGCCCGGGCCTGTGGTGGGAGAGGAGGGGAGAGCCTCGGGGCCCGGCCTTGGCCGGGGAGAGGGAAAGGGCCCTTCTCCGGCAACGCAAACGAGCGCTTTTACTTTTTCACGCAGGAACGGGTGTGAAAAAAATTCACGGGAAACCTCATAGGAGGGACCAGCGGCACCCACCGGTGCAGGCGGCGATGAGGTGGGTGCAAAGCGCATCACCGCAGCTCAGCGCCCCGGTTTCAGGGCGGGAAAGGAGTATTTTGGGAAAGTGCTGGTAATCTGGGAGGTGAAGAATTAAATTCCTGCGGGTCTTCCCTCGGGGACTGACACCAACAGGGGTACGTCCCCTCCTCAGTCTCTCACAACACTCAACTGCGGTTCAAAGTATTTCGCTTTTTGTGAAGATGCGTGCTGGCAGTTTTGTTTCCCGAGCGATCGATGTCAAACAACCCCCTGGGGAACCAGGGAGTCGGGATGGGGGTGTCCCAGGGGTGGCAAGGGTCATACCCGAGCTGCGCGCTTCGGTTTCTCACCCTTTGGACACGCTGGCATGGGGGGGATGTTGTGAAAACCCTGTTGAAGGAAACATTTCTCCTTGCAGGTTCCTCCCGCAGGATGGAGGACGCTGGCAGCACCGATGGGACGTGCTCAGCCGCAGTGATGCCGAATATTACACGGTTAAGGGAGCCTCCAGCAGTATTTGGGGGCTCTTTAACAGCCCACCGTGGGGGTTTTATCCCCCCCTACAAGCCAGGTACTGACCTGTCCCAACGGCAGGTGCATGTTTGTGAGAGAAAAAGCAAGTGTTGGGGTATCCTCTCCCGTGGCTCTCCCTGGGTTCAAGCACGGGGACAGCGGGTCCGAACCCCCAGAGCTTCTGCCCACCCGCCTCCACAGCAGGAGGAGACAGGGGAGACCCACCGGGGGAGATGCTGCTTTCCTACATCATGTGAGACATGGGAAGAGTTTCAAAAATCCTTTGTTTCGTACCCAAAACCCAAGGCTTTGGCTAGGACAGAGATCTCCACCAGGCACTGAGCCACTGCTCTGTGACAGCTTCCTGCTGTAACAACCACCCGGGTGAGATGTGGACAGAGCCCAGCTGGAGGAAAGACAAACTGCAAGTTTCAAAGTCCGTCCCTTTTACTGAGCAGCACCCAGCTGCTATGGAAAATCGGGGGGGAAAATCTGTGATTTGGGTCCCCTGAGCGAGAGGCCATGTCTGTTCCCATGTTGCATCCTTTCCCTTCTTCCACCTGCACAGCTTTGCCAGCTGGAAATAACCTCCTGGCTCCTCAGGTCACCATTTCCACCCAGTGTGTCCCAAATTTATCCCATCTAACCAAAAAACACCAACCCCAGTTTGCAAAAAAAAAATAAACCAAGCCCCCAAAATCTCATGCCAGCATAATTTTCTTCCCCAGAGGAAAGCAGAGCCATTTGGCAATGTTTTAATGGTACCATGTTTAGTTTGCAATCCCCGATGCCTGCCATTTCAGCCCGTCCATCACAAACATGTGGGCTGCGTTGATGTTTGCTCCCTGGGGAGGTTTATTTCTGCTCTCTTTTTTTGTTGTTGTTGTTGTTGTTTCCCTCCTCTCCTTCTTGGAATAAACTTGATGTCTTATCTGCCATCCGACCGGGGGCTGCAGCCAAGCAGAACCCATTAGTGCAGCACTATAGATTTTCAACCCCATGAAAATCTGCTGCCATTTTAAATAGAGCATCTATTTATTTCACTCAGCAGCATGTCCTTTTGCTGTCAAGGAGACAAATTATTCCGGTCCTGTGGCAGAGCTCACAATAACGCGGCGGAAAAGCTTTGAGAACAACTTATACCAAACTGTGGCATACCTCTACCTACGGAGGGGCAGCCCGATACCAGTGGACAGCACGGAGTAAATCCAAATTTCAGCCCAAATCCCTTCTTAAGTGAACTTTTTTTATTAATTCATTGCAGAACAAAGTATCTGGCCCAGCCCCTGATTTCCCAATGTACATCTCTGAAATATTTAGAACGATAAGGATATTTTGCAGCCCGATAACCAGCACGGAGGGATGCGTGGGGCTGCATTTATGTAGCCTGGCCGATGGGGCAATTGCAGTTTAACTCCTTCATAATCAACCTGCATGCTGCTGGATTAATTTAATTCCTTCTGCTGTTTGGCACAGTAAAGCCAGCGCTGGAGGGAGGGGAGGGGAAAGGGCTTTACATTGGAAAAGCCTGCTGGAATAGATGAGGTTTTTTTGTATTAAGGGTTGCCATATGCTTAATAAACATCTTTATTATCAGCCCAGCCTTGACTATAAATAGCCTGGCTTGTATTTTAAGCCACGTAATGCCAGCCAGCCGCCGGGGATTGCGCTCCCTAAGTTGTCTCGGGCCCAACCGTTTCCAGCGCGCGAGTGGAGCCGTAGGAAATGTGCTATTTCCTTCCCCAGGCAGCAAAAAAAGGCTTTGGGAGAGGCTCTGGGCTCCCGCCACAGGCTTGTCTCAATAGAAACACATCCCTGCCCACGCGCAAATCCTGCCACGTTTGCCTGGGCATGCCCTACATATAAGTATGGAGAGATATATATTAAAAATATATAGTTATTGCTTGCTGGCGCTTATTTTGTGGAAGAGGAGGAGTGGATAAGAGGGGTTGGGTGATTCTTGGCTCTTGATCTGCCCAAATAATTCAACCTCGCGTTTTCCCCGCAGTTCCTCAGTCTGTGATTTCCAGATCTGCCTGGGGGCCGGGGACTGTGTCTCCGCCAGCTGCTGGCCGGGCACAGGGATGCATCCCAGGCTCTCCTCCCTCCTAACCTCTGTTTTGGTTTTTTGCTCCCAACAGATTTGCAGAGCTTCAGATGTCTGGAATGGGGCAAAGGGCCCTGGTAATGCACAGCAACAACTCCAGAAGCTTTTCCAACCCTGCAGCCTTTGAGCACGTGTGACTTCAGCCCGTTTGTCTCCAGAGCCAGTGATAGTTTTGCTCTTACATCCAACTGGAACCAGGTCAGACCTTGATTTTAACGCAGAGAAGAATTCACTCCACTCAGAAATTCAATGCAGCTGAGCGCTTAGGTGCTTAAAATAATTTGAGTTGTTCCTGATTTATGCTCCTACCGGTGGTGTGCCCCTGGTCCTTGCTCTGGCAGGATCCCGTCGTGGTACTCAACGCCTCCTCAGACCCATTCCCAGCACCGGAGGAGGGTCCTGCATCTCCCAAGCATGTCATCTCCCTATAACCAGCTCCGGTCCTATCTCTGTGTGGGGCAGGAGACCCCCGGGCATCCCCTTGCTGCCCCGGGTATGGCTTTGGAGCTGCCGTTTGGGCTGAGCCCTCCCAAGGGCACCCAAGCACATGGGTTGTTTATGGCCCCCGTAGTCCCACCTGGACCCCCTCAATTGCCCGGCTTCTCCCAACCCTGTGGCTGCTCCATGTCCAGAGGAAAAGGGGGGCTCTGGGGAAGAAAGGGTGGCTTGGAGGTACTGGATCCTGACTCCTTGGTGGGTCGCGGCCGGATCAACCACGGGCATCACCAGTGGCACCAGCCCGGCACCAGCCCAGCCATGCCAGTGCCGGGCATCTGGGTTTGGGGGATAAATTACTAAAAAGCAGTATTTCCCCCCCGCCTAGTACCTTAAGATGCTTCTACCCAGCCGAGCCGGCACCAGGCATCTGGTTTTGGGGGATAAATTGCTAAAAAGTGATATCTTCCCCCCTGCCCGGTACCTTAGGATGCTTCTACCCAGCCGAGCCGGCACCGGGCATCTGGTTTTCGGGGGATAAATTGCTAAAAAGCGATATTTTCCCCCCTGCTCGGTACCTTAGGCTGCTTTTACCTAGCCGATCCCGCCGCCCCGTTCCTGCCTGCCCCTGCCGGTGCCGGACTACAGCTCCCGGCGGTCCGTGCGGGCGGGCAGGGGCAGGCAGGGGCGGGCAGCGGGAGCGGAGCGCAGCTCTGCCCGCAGCGGGGACCCGCCGCGCCGCCTCCTCCCGGTGAGGGATGCGGGGGGCGGCTCCGGGGGGGGGTCCGGCTACCGCGGGGTGGGGGTACTGGGGGAGTGAGGGTACCAGGGGGTGACAGTACTGAGGGATGTGGAAAGGGGGTGCCCCAAAATGTGGGTATGGGGCAGGGGGGAAGGATGCCGGGGGCTGCGAGTACCAGGAGATGTGGGTACCGGGGGCTGCAAATACGGGGGGGGGGCTGTTGAGGTTGCCAGGGGGATGTGAGTACTGAGGGATGGGGGTACCTGGGGGATGCGAGTAGAAGAGGGCGAGGGTGCCAGGGGATGTAGGTAACCTGGGGCTGTGATTTCGGGGGGATGCGGCTGCCGGGGGCATGTAGGTACCAGGGGCATGTGGGTGCCAGGGGGATGCGGGTACCAGGGCTGCGGATTCCAGGGGGATGTGGATACCCAGGGATTCGGGCGCTGGGTAACGCAGGTACCAAGGCACAGAGGTACTGGGTGGGGGTCTGCGCCTTGGTGTGCCCCCAGACCAGGAGGGGACCCAGGCAGCCAGTCCTGGAGGCCGTCCTGGGGTGCTGAGCCCCCGTCATCAGAGTGCTGGGGCTCTTGGTTGGCGCGTGGATGCGGGGGCTGTGGCTGGGGAACCGCTTCTGCCTGGCCCTGGGGTATTGGCTCTACTCAGGGACTCGGTGAGCGATGACTTCATGGCCTTATTAAGGACTAATTTCCATCTAGGCAGGGGAAAATAAACAAGTGTGGTTGTCGTTTGCCGTGGAAAGTTACCGGGGCCGTGGGGAGTTGCTGCCTGTTCTCATACATGGCCTGGATTTCTCCACTTACCTCCATGGGATGATAATCCCTAAATCCCAATGAGATTAAAGGCAGAAAGAAAGGTGGCTGGAGTTCCTCCTCCCTGCTTTCACGTTTCCCAGATGACGAAATCCCACATCTGTCTAACCCTGATTAACCTGTGCGCTCGGCTCATCCCCCCCACAAAAAAAAGGGGCAACGAGGGTGAATCCCCATCCCGCTTTGCTCCCGGAGCTGCGGGGAGGTGAGAGCTGGGGGAAAAGCCGTAGGCGAGGCAGGAGCTGCTGTTTTAATCACCTTATTTTTCCCGTGCCAGCAGGTCCGGAAAACCCTCTCGCAGCCATGGCGCTGGTGAAGAGCGGTTGGCTTTGGCGGCAGAGTAAGTGCAACCCTTGAGCTTTCCAGGTTGGGAGCCCCCCAGAAAAAAAACCCGGACAGGTTTTGGCTATGGGATGCGGGGAGGAGGCACAGGGAGGGAGAATGGACCCCGACCTGGGCGGTTAATCCACGGCAGCGAGGAAATCGCGGCTCAGCCGCTCACGGATTTACGTAAGAGGAGAGAGGGGCTGTCTGCCATGAAAAGAGACACACGGCTCCACGTCCGGAGTTGGATCTGGTCCCGTGTGCGCGGCAGGACAGCACCGAGATGCCCTGATGGCTTTTTTGGCAGCTTTTTTTAATTTAAAGCCACCTGGTCATGCTGCCCCAGATGCTCACGCCAGGCACGGGTGTCCTGCGAGATGCAGTGGCTCTTGCAAGGGGTGGTGGGATCTGGCTGCAAATTTGGGGGACGGTGTTGGGTCTCGTGGTATCCCACTGCACTCACTGGGGTCCTTCACCTCCTCCCCATCCCATCAGGCTCCATCCTGCGCCGCTGGAAGAGAAACTGGTTCGTCCTCTACCTGGACGGCAGCTTGGTTTACTACCACGACGAGACGCAGCGTGACATGGACGGCCGGATCCACATCAAATACAGCTGCCGGGATGTGAAGACCGGCCGCGAGTGCAGAGGTGAGCAAAGTCCCGCGTCCCCAGCCCCATCCCGTGCAGAGCTCTCCACGTAGCTGTAACCCTTTCAAATGATGCTCTGCTTGTGCTTGTGCACGTCTAGGATACCCCAAAAATAATCCCGGCTGCCTAATACACCCCTTTCTAGCTCCCAGCCAGCAGCAAGCCCTTCCCTGTGAGTTGCATGCTGCACCTTCTCTTCCATTGCTTTTCCACAGGGAAGGAAGGAGAAACTCTCCTCCTGGTTTGTGCTTGTTCAAAACATGATCCCACGGCACTGACTCATCCCTTGCCGTCTCGCACAAACAAGGAGAACAAAGCACCGGCTCGGCTCGGCCCCGGCAGCCCACGGCTGCTGCACAAAGCGCCTTTTTCTTGGGCTGCGAGTGGCAGCAATGCCGGGATGCCACAGTGGGAGCACAAACCCAAAGGTTTATGCTCACCAGAGGGTCCCGCCGAGCTTTGAGAACAGGGGAAGATGCACGAGCCTCGTGGATTTAAGATTTTTTTCTTGCTCAAGCTCATGATCCAACTCCAGCAGCGAGCATCTCGAGTTTCTACAGAATTTGGGTGCTTGCTGCAATCTGGCAAATGCAAAGCAAACACAGCTCGGCCTCGTGGCCTCGATCAGATTTCTGGCAATTTTCTGCCCTTCCATTTTCTTTCTGCCGTGGGGGTGGAAGTTTCTGCTGGTCAGCTCTTTGCTCGTCTTGGCTTTTAACCTTTGAGATCCCAACCACATCTTGCGAGTGGAGACAGAGCCGAAATTAAACCCAAATTGCAAACAGTTTTTTTAATGTCACATGAGTGGGGCAGGGGGGAATCTGGTCATGCCGGGGTAATTTGGAGCCCAACCCTCTCCCAAGAGGGTCCATGGGCAGATGGGGAGGGTCTCCGGGGCACCTCTTTCGCTGAGGCCAGATCCTGCCCCTTCCATTTCCAGATGTGCAGCCGCCCGAGGGGAAGAGCCGCGACTGCCTGCTGACCGTCGTGCTGCGGGACGGCTCCAAGACGACGCTCTGCGCTGAGAGCGAGGACGACGCCGTGTAAGCTGAAATCCCGCGGCAGCGGCACCGAAACGCCCTTGGCGGCTTTTTCATCCAAATTATCCGAGCCTGGAGCGAGCCTCGTCCCGCTCCCACCACGTCCCACCCGTGGTTAAAACCCCCCACAGCCCCTGTTTTCTCAAACACCTGCGTTCGCTCACAGGGTGATAGGCGTAGGTGGAGATTTGGATTTCCCACTGAATAATCCAGAGCCAAAAGCAGCTATTTTTAAGCAGTTGGGTCTCCTGTGAGGTGGGTTTCCCTCCCAGATGAGAAATCATCTCTTGGCCTGACTGAGGATCACTTGGGAAGGGTTTTCATCGGTATTTGGCGATAAATAGTGTGAAAGTTAAGTCTTTACTGGCTTAAGGCCATGCCCAGCAGGAGGAAACACATGCTTTTTAGCAGTGTTCCCCTTCTATTTATATCTGTAAAAACTTCAGAATTTTATTTTTATAAAAGTTTCATTTTTAAATAAAAAAGTCCAAAAAATTATAAAATAAAAAAAAGTGGGAACATTCAGCTGAACTTAGATGGAGGGAGATGTTCAGCCGTGGCCAAACTAAGCTTGATCCATTTGAGCTTGACCCCAGCTGAATGGAAATTCATCCGTTACCTGCTTTTTCCCCCCAATTTAGATGTCATTTTCCTGCCTGCCCTTGTTTTAGCTGGGGCTGTTTCCAAGGAGAGTGTTTAGCCCTGTGCCCATCCCCGTGGCGTTGGGTACCTCCTGGCACCTTCCAGTCCCCACCTATTAGCCCAGCACTGGCTAGTAGGGCATTAAAGATTAATGCCAGCCCCGCAGCCGTATCCAGGTCACCGGTGGAGGGAGGAAGGGGGACACGTGTGTCCAGCGGAGCTGCTGTCCAGCCAAGCGGCCCCACGGGGACAATTCCCCCCGCTCCAGCACACCCCAAAACCGAGTCCCTCTTTTTTGTTTGCAGCGCTTGGAAGATGGCCGTGCTGGAGGCTAAATCCACCCCGGTGAGGCTTCATCCCCCAAAGCAAGGGTGCACCATCCCGGCACGGCCTTCGGGCAGGGCCTGGGTAGAGGTTACACCAACCCCGGGGCTGACGCTGAGCTCGGGGTGGCCCCCCAAGATCCTGCGCCCATTGAGTAAAGCCCCTGGAGCCAGACGGGGAAAAAGGTGGAGAAGCATTAGTGACAGAGCAGTCCATTCGGGATGCCACCGACGGAAGATGACAGAGCGGAGGGTGACCCTGTTCAGCAGTCTGGTGTGATGGGGGCAGAGTTACTGTGACAGGAGACACAGTTAAGGGGAACGGGGGCAGAATTTAAGGGGAACGGGGGCAGAATTTAAGGGGAACGGGGGCATGATTAAGGTGATGGGGAACACGGTTATGGTGACAGAGGCCAAGTTAAGGGGAATGGGGGCAGAGTCAAGGTGACAGGGGACGCAATTCAGGGGACCTGAGCACAGGTAGATGATTCGGGTGCTTGAGCAAAGGCTGCCCCTGGCATTTCAGACACTCTGGGCCCCCCTTTCAGCAGTGCAGGGGAACCCAAGCGATTCAGGCCCCCGTTACACATGGGGGAAACTGAGGCATGGCATCGGCATGGCCACACTGGCTGGGTTGCGGCTCCACCATACCCTGCGCAGCCCGGTCTGGGCACCAGCCTCACGCCATGCTCCCGCTGCTCCCAGGTGCATGTCTATGACCCCTACGACGACGACTACTACCAGACGGTGCCCCTCGACTCCCACCAGACCGCCTACATCAGCTCCGGCCACTACGGCCACCAGTACGGAGGTGGGTGGCCCCATCCGGTGGCATCAGGGGCGGTGGCCACATCCTGATTCACCTCATCCCTCCCCAATGTTTGTTTGATGCTTTGCCTTATTACCAACCGGGGGATGCTTAATTTGGCTGGGGGGGGGAGTGGGTCACAGCTCCCCCCTCAGCACACCGATCCCCCGAGCGATGGCTTTGCAGTTTGTAGCTCGATGCCTGGCTTCAGGAGCCGATGGGCTGAGACCCGGCAAACTCGGCGCACTGCGGCACATTCAAGGTGGGGGGCTGTTTGCCACGGTGCATCAAGGTGGGGAGGGAATGCTGGAAGGAGCCATGGCTACACGGGTGACAGCCAAAAATAGGGGTCCTCCCCTCCATCCCACTCCAGTGGCACCCCTTGGGGGAAGCGGTGCCCCTCCATCGGCATCAGGGGGGGTGCCAGGATGACAGTGTCCCCCCCCGCCACCCCCAGCTCACCCCCAATTTTTGCCTTGCAGCTCCCGGGGTGACCCACGTCATCGTGCGCGAGGATCCCTACCGGGTCTCCGGGGACCAGATGGCCTTGGGGCTGCTGGCGGGGGCTGCCACCGGCGCTGCCCTCGGCTCCTTCATGTGGATGCCATGCTGGTTTTAGCAGCCCCGCACTCTCCTCCCGCAGGATTTGGCCCCCCTCCAGCTGGGCCACAGCCCCCTTTGCCTCCCCAGCCTGGTTTAACTCACCCTTGGCTTGGTACCCGCCGCGAGCCACCCTCGGCCTCCCAAAAACAGCCTGCTCGGCCCCCTGCACCCTGGGGACAGAGATACAGCCCCAAACCCATCCCATATCCTCCTCCCAGCCCTGGCTTTTGCATTAAATAACCCCTACGTGCTTCAGAGACCCCCCAAAAACCTACCCCAAAACCCCACAGCGCCCGATTCCCATCCGCAGAGGGCCTGGGGAGCTGCCAGGGCCATCGGCAGAGGGGAGGGCGCAGCGCCCCAACCCCAAAACCTGGCTCAATTTCCCCCCCCCAAATCTCTGTAGGGAGATGGCTGTAGAAATACCTGGTTTTTGGAGCAAGGGGGATTTATTTGGGGGAAGGTGGCTGAATTTTTTTGCAGCCCTGGCTTGGCGAGGTGAAGCCGACAGCACAGCTGCTTTTTAAGAGCTTTTTTTGGCGGGAGGTTCCAGCACCGGAGTGGGATCAGGTGCTGACACGAGAGGCAACCCCAGGGGTGCTCAAGAGACAGGTTAAAGATTAAGGGGGATGAAAACCTTTGCAGGGTTTCCACCCCATTCCAGCCTCACACCGGTCCCCTGAGCCTGGCCAAGCTGGAGAAATGGTGCAAAACTCCCTGGGATTTGGGGCTAAACCCCTGGGAACTGGGGTTAAATCTCTGGGAATTGGGCTGGGAAGAGCCCTGGGAACATCACAACTTCCCCAGCCAAGCGGCAGTCACTGCGGGAGGGATGCACAATATCGTTGAGTTTCACCCTGATTTTTGGGAGGGGGAGAAATCGCTTGGGGATGAGGGCAGCTCTCCCTGGGGACCAGGGACCCTTTCTGGCAGCCAAGCCAGGATCTTCGAAGCAGCGGTTCGGGATTGAGGCGGGGACATGGTCCCTTTGGGTGGCCCTGAGGCCAGGGGACAAGCGGCACTTCTCATTTTGGCACTGCGTTGGGCAGCACCAGGCAGACGTCGAGGGAAGGGGGAGAGGCGCAGCTGCCACGCATCTCCCTTAGAGGCACGATTTAATCCTGGAGACACCATCAATATTAAAACAAAATCAAGAATTAAAAACAAAAGCCACAGCTAGATAAAAAAAAAAAAGTAACAACCAGCACCCCAGCCCACTCTTGCTGTTAAAGCCCTGGATCAGTTTGTCCCTGCTCCTGACAGGGGATCGGGATATCCCAAAACACTGTCCTCATCCTCCCCCAGCCTCCCTTGCGTTGCTGCTGCTGCAAACCCGCTCCCATTAACTGCATCGATTTTTGGAGAGGAAAAGAAAAAAAAAAAAAAAAGAAAACAAAAAGCTATCTGCAGTCTAATAAAGGCAGCAAAAACCGAGACCCTGCCTGCTGGTGAGTGAGGATGGGGAGGGGGCTGCTCATCCTCACCGATCTCCAGGGGGTGGGAAGGTTTGGGTCCCCCTTGACAGCTGCGTGTGGATGTCACCAGCTCCTGCATCTCCTCCTGCGCCCCTTTTCCTCCCCCTTTTTCAACTGGGAGCTCCGAGGGGAGGGACGGGCTACTGGAAAGCTCAAAACCATCCTCTGCTCCTTGCAAAAACGGGGTTTGAGCAGACCTCGCAGCACCCACACGGGGTCCCCAGCACCACAGGCTGTCGGGGTCCCCGCTCGCAGCCTCTGAACGCGGCACGACGACCCCGAAGAGACACAGAAGGGAAAAAGCTGTCCCAGAAATCCCGCTCACCGCGGCTCCATCGCAGTGCTAGAGAACCACGATGATGTGCCGCCACAGCGGCTCCTTCCCTTGCATCTCAAGTTCAGACCCTGCGGGATGAGCCATCTCCATTCGGGAAGGGACGAGTGCAGCAAAGGGCCCTGCCAGCCCCGTTTTAAGCCTCGAGATGGCTCAAAAGCATCCCTGGGTCTATTTAATTTGCAAAGCAGAGAGAAGCTGAGGTTTGCCTGCCCCCTGCTTTTAGAAAAAATTCAGCATTTTCTAAGCCAGGGGTTCAGGCTTTCTTCCACAGCCCCTCCATCGCCGCATTAATCCCAGGACGCAAACCCCAGCTTTCAAGGGGTGGAGAGGAGAAGGATCCAGCCCCATCCACCCCTCTGCGCCCTCATCCCTTCTGCCTTCTATTTCCCAGCCCAGGTCCCCCGTACGGCACACTCACCTCTACACCTCCCCACGGCATCGCGCGTGCTCTCTTCTGCCGCCGATCCCCAGACCCCCGCAGTTATTTCTGCTGCAACCTGCAACGGGAAAGGGGTAGTGGGGACATGACACAGAAATGAAACAACAAACCCACGACTGCTTTTAGGATGCACATCAGATGGGAAACGAGCTGCGTGGAGGCCGAACACTGCTTAGATCTGCTCCCTCCTGAATCCGCACTTGGCCCCGTCTAACAGAGGAGGCTGCTGTCCCGTTTTCCGACCTATTTTCCATCGTCACTTCTACCTAAACTTGTCCCTGCAGGACCAGAAGACCCTTTGTAGGGTGACCCCCCCCCACCCTGGTCCCAAAGGCAGGGCTTTGGGAGCCACAGCCCTTTCCTCCGCGTGGCTGGAAACGAGCCAGGGAGCAGGACCCGCTGCAGGGCAGAGGGATGGGGCATCCCCACGGCGAGCGGAGTCCAGCCAGGGAGGGCGTCCATCTCCTGTCCCCACCACCAGGTCCCAAGGTACAGGGGTACAAGGGTCAAGTCTGGTTTGGCTCCGGGGCTGCGTAAAACCCCAGCTGGTGCCGCTGCCAATTAGTGCCGATGGAGACTCCCCGGTGCCGTCCCATCTGCCAGGAAGCAGAGCAGCGCGTCTGGCTGTTAACGAAGCAGCCTGGGATGCGGAGCCCCCCCCCAGGGTTGAGCCCAGCTCCAGTGGGAATAAAGCATCAGCACAACCTGCGGGAGCAAGACCATTTGGGCTAGGCAGGGAAGAGGCAGTTGTAGGGACACACCAAGCAGGGGGATGTCCCCTAAACCCTTTTTTCTCAGGGACTTCAGCAATCCTGGGCGTTGGCAGATCTGGGAAAAGAGGGAGCTTTTCCTGAGCAAGCCCATCTCCAGCGCCAGGCCAGGAGCGGCTAGCAGGCAGTTACCGCACAAGGTGCTTAACCCAAGGGTGAGACATGCCTGGAGATGGAAACATCTGGAAACGCTTCGCCGAGAGCAGCACGACCTGGAAATCAGCACTCCTTTCCACGCCACGTCCAGCTGCTGACCTGCAAAAGCTCCTTTTCCCCAGCTCAGACAGACCCCCAAGCTCCCCATCCCTGTGGTACCTGAACATCCCAGGGATGATCCCGCTTCTCTCCTACCGTATGGGGCTGTGCCCATCTCCTGAAGACCCACAGACACCAAGTGATCCAGGCAAGGCCACCGGGAAGGGCAGCAATGGACCAGCACGTGCCTCCAGCAGCGATTCCTGGGGTCTTCGCGCTGTCGGTGGGAGCAGCTGATGGCAGCCAGACCCCTCGCTAGGAAGCTAAATGAGGGAGCAATTAAATAGGTTATAAAGAAATTTGGAAGCATAAACAATAGAAGCCATCATCCACAAACCACCTGGCTTGGTTTCCGCTCCGCTCAGGTGTTGGCCCACAGGAGAGGGGCTTCCTGGGGGCCTTCGGTGCCAACTAGGACTGACGCCGCACAGGACCAGCGGGACAAGAAGTGCCGAAAACCAGAAATTAGGGTTGACCCACTCCATTCGCACTCAAATACAGACTCATCTGACCCCTCTCTCCCAGCAGTAAGGGCTGCCGAAGCCCCAAACGCCGGCGAAAGCCCAGAACAACTCAAAAAACCCTCCGAAATGAGGATTAACGCGGTGGGACCAGGCTCAAGATGTTAACATCCAAGTATGCCCACAAACTGCCTTATAGATTTGTCCCTGAGTGTCACAACAAAGGAATCAGCTGGAAGCTGCTTGACCCTCGCTGCGATCAAAAACCACTTATCTGGAAATAAAGCAGCTGCATTGCAGGCCACTACGCCTCAGCAAATGTCAGGATCAAGCCTCAAATTTCCACCCTCTTCCCCAGCTTGGATAAAAGCGGGAAAGGTCAGTGCCAACTCCACCACCAGCCCTGCAAGCATCGATAAACCCCATTTTCTCCCTCAAACACCCCGTATCCGAGGTCACGCAGCACCGCGGATGGACCCATTGGCTGCGCAGGGGGGATACAGAGTGATTTCAGTGCTTTCATTAGCGGCAACTTTAATCAAGGCTTTTAACACAACCCTCGTTCCACACGCGCTCTCTGGGTGGCCGACAGCAAGCACTCAAAATGGCTTTAATTTATACCCAAAACCTCAGAAACAGGTGGCAAGCCTGGAAGATTCGATTCGGAAACAGCGCTTGTGGAGAGCCTCCTCCCTCGGAACCCAGCAGGGCAGAACCGCGGGGCAGCAGGAGCATCACCTGGCTGCCTCCACCCCGAGCTGCCTTCAGCCCTGCCCTACTCCTCATCCTCCAGGGAACGGCAGAGCTGCTCATGTCATTGCAATTCAGCTGGCGTTTAACTGCCGGCACGCCTCAGCCAGGCGTTTACGGCATCCGTCTGGGCAGTCGGTTACGTTCAGGCGCTACAAGAGGATCCCAAATACCTTTTAAAAAGCCATGTTCGACTTTGGCACGCGGTCCGACCAGGTGGAGAAGGGAAAGGTTGTTAAAGACAGGGTTAAAATAAAAAAAAAAGAAAAAAAAAAGAAAAAAAGGTCCTTTCGCAAATCGATGAAAAACCAAGCCCAGCAAGTCTGGAAACCCCAGCTCAGGCAATGACAGAGCAGCAGAGGAGGAGGCTGAGCACCGAGCGCTATGGCAGTGCAGACGGGAGAGGCTGTTTTGAGGTCCGGGTGTTTGCAGCTGCTCTCCTGACTGCGGGAGCATTGGCGGCCTCTGCCGCAGCCACGTCGCAGGTAAAGAAGCAGCCTGCCCACCCTCCATTTATCTTCCTTTCGGAGCTGGTACATGCCCAGCATGGAAAAAGATGCTGCTGCATCAGGTAGAGCCCTCTCACTGTCTAGTTTGCTGAGGATTTGGGCGCTGGAAGCAAACCCGACACTGTGTGGCGAGGGGATGGCGTCGGCTGCTGCGGCAGCTCTGCAGATGCTGCTAGGAGAATGCCGCGGCTCTTCCAGCTTGGCAAAATCAGCGCTGACCCTTCCAGCGGAGCAGACAAAGAAGCCATCAGCAAACGCCAGCATGAGGCACTCTCTAATCCGAGCCAGACACTCCCTACCTGACTTCATAGCCAATAAAAACCAACAAGGTTGGAAGCAGAGAGCTTGACCTGCTGCAGCCGCGAGCTAACGGCCAGGACCAGCATCCTGCGCCCTAGCTGATGTGTGCCCCCGGACCATGCCTTGCTCAGAGACAGCCCCTTCTCTGTAGTTTAATCCAGCTCCCTTTTATAGATGGGAAATTGAGGTACCGGTATTTGAGGTGACAGCCCCAAGGCTACATACAGCAGCAGCATGAAGGTAATTCAGCAGAAACGGGGAGCAGTGAGGGATTGAGACCATCACGCTTCAGTGCTACCCGGGAGACAACACCCACTGAAGTTCAACTCCTTCCAAACCCACTGTTGAGAGGTGAACGTGGTGTTTTCAGCTGCTCCCACCCAGGGCAGAACCTGGGTGCCAGGTACAAGGAACAGAAGCTCCCCGCAGTGACAAAATCCTTTTCCAGTGACCTGTCCCCATACAGCCTCACCATACGGCTGTTCCCATATCACTAATTCCAGCACATCTCCACAGCTACAAGACTATGTTCAAGTTTCTTGCTTGCCAAATTTCACGACCAATTTACTGACAGTCCTTTTAATATAGGAGAGCTTGAACAAGTGACAGAGGTTAGGCTGCTGGTGTTACCAGACCAAAAAAAACCCCAGTTAATTTCCCTAGCATACTAGACACGGATAACTCTGTCAAAGAGCATCTATTACTGGTACTCACCTACCCGTCCCCGCAGCCCTCGTCTGCAATCTCCAGCAAGATGGAGGCTTAAGGAGGATCCTCCTCAAGGTGGGGTTGGTCCACCCGCGCTCACCGGCTATCGCAGAGCAGGCACCCAGGGAAGCCGAAGCAGGCAGCAGTGCAGCCGCACAACGCGCCCGAATCACCTTTGTGAAAGGGAAGGGAGGAAACGGCTGGATTTCGAGAGCGAGAAGGGACCAGACAGGCACACTTGCAGCAGGCAGAGGACATGCTCTCTGTACCCGTCCTCGATATCACTCGTCGATCACTGGAAACAATCGCAGAGACACCGTATAGAACCGGAGTGACAGTAAGCACACAACTCCACCATCTTTCCTCCCACAAAAAAAAAAAAAACCAAACCCAAAACACCCCCCCCCCAAACTTACTCTTGCCCTTAAAAAAGCCTCCTGCATGCTTCAAACCCCAAAAGCATGAGCCTGAGGCCCTGCACCCCCTGCGTCCGAACCTGCGTTCTGATGGACATACTTAGAGAAGAGACCCAGAGCTTTCCAATGAGACAGGTATTTATTTAGTTCAAGCGCTAAGGATTTTTGTTGTTGTTGTTGTTTCATATTATCAAACAGAGCTGAGGTACCAGTGACATTCCAACATGAAGAAAAGGAACCTTTTTCCCCTTATACAATTTCTTCAACTACTTGTATCAAGACAAAAAGTGAGTAATGGAATAGCTGCATAATGTACTGTACAACAATCAAGCCAGAGTGGGGAGGAGAAAAGAAACAGAGCAGAAACCTTCACTGTTTACAAAATCATCATTAAAAAAGTCTGTTCCCATGGTTCTACTGGCCATGTCGATGGAGCAAAAGAAAATTAAAACCTAAAACCTGATAGACGGATGGAGCGAGGAATTATGGTGCAAAAAAAATTAAGACTGTGTTGCTCCTGTGCTCACTTTGGAAGTGTCTTTTCTCTGGAAAACCGGGATTAGGACAGGATTGAGTCCTGTAGTCACGTTAAGCACTGACTATCAGCAAGGACATACGTTAAAACATACCTGGCTGTCCTGAGCAGACCTCAGGGCCCTCCTGGGGGTTAAATGCCAAACAACTGACGACTCATCCTTGTTCCTGCAACCACAGGGCTGTGTTGAACATGGAGCTTGTGGGCACGCTCCTTTCTAGACCTTTTTTTAGAGCAAGTTATAACGGGCCCATTGAACAAACCTGATCCCAGACATGCAGCCTCTCTCCACAAGCAGCTTCCATTAAAAGCAGCCGAGCTGCTCGTCCACCATAACCCGTACATGCTAAGCCAGCTCCTTGCAAATCCAGTGCTTAAAGCTTCTAACTATGGGAAACGTAGGGGTTTGGTTATATCAGAGGCAAAAAAGTATGTGCTTGTGGAAAACAGCAAATGATGGCCAACGTAAGTTGCATGAAGAACCAAAGGGGTAAAAAAAAAAACCAAACCAAAAACCAAAAGAAACCCAAAACGAAAAAGCAGCAAGATGAACCATTTTTGCACAGTTAAGAACAGTACAATACAGGAAAAGCAGCCAGGTTTCCTTCCCCCCAAGAGTTTCTTTTAAATAAAGAATGATCCTTTGTCACATATCATTGATGTTTATTTCAAGACATGCCACGTCAAAAAAACTCGCCTTTAATATTGCATTATAAAAGCACTTTACATCTCATTCTGCCTTTAAGTTATTGTTGTGCAGAGTTGCTATAAACCCAGGGCAGGGCACGAGTCTAGCATTCATTTCAGGAATGAAGAATTCCAAATCTTTTATGCCCATTTCCTGGTGAAAGTGGTGGTGAGGACGATTCCCTTTCTCTTCCCCGGTTGGTTATCTTAGATGGTAGAGGGGCAGAAGAGAACAAAGGAGGAGCCTGAATATTTGCTTGCAATTGTTCATTTAAGTAGCAATCGCAACACAGACTCAAGAATTCCTTCCTGCACTGTAACTCAGCCATATTCGCCCAGCAAACAATGTATTTACAATTGTGTTTATTAACTTACACAGCAACTTCACAATGACTAGTAAAGATTAAAAGGGTGCACTTCTAGTGTGTTCGATTCCGTGTTTCTCGGGTAGCTACATCTCGCAACATCAGCAAAGCTCTAAACAGATTCCTCAGCAAAACAAAACATAATTACTGAAAATAGTAAAAAATTAAGCAAAGAAATAAATATCAAAGAAAAATGGTTAATTGTAAGCCTAGTTAAATAGAAAACTAAATTACTACTTATTTAACCAAACTATACAGCTCTAGTGAACCGAACTAAACCAACTTGGAAGACTGAACATAAAAAAAAAAAAGCTAAAAAATAAAGGCATAAATCTGCATAATCGTAAGTTGGTTTCCATCCTATTAAACTCCCTTCCTTTCCATCTAAGATCTCTCAACTAGATTTCTGTATGATCAAAGTAAACACCCTCTTCCCCAGTCAACCTACGACCACGCTATGGAAAAGCGGGAGCGACTCCCCCTTTCCATTACCCCCTCTCTCCCAGCCGTGAACTGGCCTGTGAGCACAGCATCTCCACTGGGTAATCCAGCTGCTCTTTCCTCTTTCTGCCAAATTTAAAAGGTTTCAATCCGCTTCAGCAGGTTTTAGTGCCAGTCCTGAATTCACTTAATATTTCCCCTAAAAAAAGAAGCAAACCGCTTTCTCCTCCAAACAGCTGAAAACATTATGTTCCCATCTCTCAGGCAGTAACAATTTACTTCATTGGTGTTCTACATAAAAGAAAAAAAAAAATTGCTCTTAAAACTCATCTTGCACTCGAAACATATTTCCCTGTTTCCTGCAAGTGTTTTGCTAATGCACATCCACCCTCTCCTTCCCCCCCAAATCCTCCAGAAGCCATTCATCCAGTTCAGAAAGACACTTTGTATTTCTCAGTATTCTTTCTTGGAAATGTGTTCACATTGCCTCTGCAAGAACTAAAAAATCCAGTAGCCTTTTGTGGTGTCGAAACCCCCGCTAAGGTTGGTTTCCAAAAACATTTGGGGGTTTGAAAACCAGTCAGACTATCTCTGCTCAAAAGATTAAGAGCTTGGTTTTAATTTTTTTATTATTGTAAGGATAAGCATTTAACCCTCAGCATATACCACCTCCGCTTGCATTTCTGACTGCCGTCTAGTCATTTCCAGTTTGTTAGAGAAATCAAATGGGTAAGATTTGCGAGCATTCTTCTGCACATACATCTCGTCTAAGTCCAATTCAAAACTTACTCAGTTTCCATCATTTCAAAGTGCAATATCATAACATATTAAAAAAGGAACAAATATTAAGAAATTGTACCTATTTTTTTTAAAGTTATAACTAGAATATGCTGGAATATTTTGGCTTTTTTTTTTTCTTATAAATAATGAAGACACTGACATTTTCTTTGTGTGTGTGTGTGTGTGTGTGTGCTTGTGAAGCTAATAGATCATCTCCACGAGACAGCCAGCGATGATGAACTGCAATACGTTATTACTGAAAGGGGAAGGTTCAAGCCAATATTCACACTGCAGTCAATGAAGAGTAAAGGGAGGGAAAGCAGTGATGTTCTGGAGAAAGGTAGAAGCCACATGGTATTAGCAGGAACAGCCTCCTTCACTGACAGGCTGCTCTTGAGGCTTTTCCAGTTTTATGTCAATCACTGGAAGAAAGAAGTTAAGGCAAAGAAATATCCAAGTCTGTTTCCCTACCAAGCACTGGTGGGGCAGGATTTTGACTGGCATTTTCAGTTCAGTATTGCCCACTGAAATACTTGAAAAGTATTTTCAAAAAGCTCTTGAAAAGACCAGCTTCAAAACAAAGTCAAGATACAGGTTTCTCAGCAGCCCCGCTTGCCCTGGCATTAGCACGTTCTTAAGTACATAGCAGAAATAATGTCAGACCCCAAACGTCTGTCTCTAACCAGAGTCTGCTCCTCCCCAGCTATCTCTTCTCATTCTAAAGTGACTGCTACAGTAATTAAAGATGTATACGCTGAAAGGTGGGTCTAATCATCATTTCCAGAGGGAACCAGTAACAGCTTGGAAACTCCCAGTTTCAAATCAATGCTGGATTCAGCCTTCCAGCACTGAGAGCAGCACCTGCAGCTGGTGGGCACCCAGGAGGGGCTCTATCTGCTGGCTCAAAGAACAACGAAGCCCTGGAGATAGCAGGAGTCTGGAGGAAACCAGGGAAGGAAAGCTCGCTTCCTTCTCAAACTCCTGCTCCTCTATACTTCACTGCCAACTGGCAAGTATTTCCCTCTCGCTCCCCTGTCCGCACGCAGCTTTGGACAGGCAGGAGAGGCTGTTTGGGTTTGAATACAGATGGCAGCGTGTGCTCTGCTAAGAGAATCCCCCAGCAGCATATTCTAGCGAGGCCATTCCTTCTCACGCTGTGCCCATCACTAACCCCCGAGTACTTACACCACCCACAGCTCGCAGATGCGATGCTCCTCCGTACATGCCATCCTGAACTCTCCCATCAATCCTTCCTCTAGTTAAACTGCTCTGCTCACCCCGCTGCCAGCCAACAAAACCCCTACTGCCTCCCTGAACTCACCCCTTGCAACGACAGCTAATATCCAAGAAGAACATAAGGTCGCTGGAGAGCTTGCTGCTCTGAACCAGCCTGTGATAAGCTACTCCCTTTGTGGCGCTCCAATTCCCGACTGATGCCCTACAGTTACAACGCTTACGCAGCCTTTCACAGGAGGAGCTTTGAACACTAATCCCCAAACCCGACTCAAGGCAGTTCAGCAAAAGTCTCAAGCGTTTCCCTTATCAGTTAACACAGAGGCAAACAGGTCACACAGCTGGTACTTCCAACTTATTTCTTTAGGGGGTTGAAGTTGCTTCTTACAGAGGTTGGGAGAAAATAAACACAAAAAGGGAAACAAAAGACCAGTAATCCGTCTGAAATATTTGGTCTGTTTGTTTCGCTGACCTAAACCTCGACACACATTTATAAGAGTCAGAGATGCTCAAAATGAGCCTTGCCAGCTTCATCACCAAACACAAGCAGTTCAAGATCCTTGAACCCTCAACGTTCTGCAAAAAAAGCCTATGGAAAACCCCCCACTATTAATCCTAGTAAAGCTGTCTGGGAGACAATTGTATTCAATTTCTGCTATCTGCAGCCTGCAGGAAGTCAAATTCAAAGTGCCCTTATTGCACTCCCATTTAGAGACCAGTGATCAAACTCCCTGATAGGGAAACTGCAGGCCCATCAGCCAGTGCCTGTGCATGCTACTACCATCCTCATTAATAAAGATGGTTGCTCATTAACCTTTTGGTGACCTGCATAACAAAGTATTTTTGATCAATCAAGTCTATATCGCACAAAGCTTGTGCCTTAGCAGTTGCAACCCACAGCTTCCCAAATCCTCCTTTCCCCTCTGCAGTAAGATACTCTACAGGAGATGTAGTCTGAGCACCAAGCTTGTCCCCCTCTGACAGTTCCTGCCACATCCTTCCTCCAAAGTACCACTTGTCCTCCATTTACCAGCTGCCGGCTACATGATCGCTGCTGCAAATAAAACTGACAACCCTGAAAAAAAGTTCCTCCACTCAAAAAAGCTTACCCCCTTCTAGCATCTCATCAACTCTTTCAATCAAGATGCAATGCAACCCCTCTTTGCTCCCACCTGGAAGCACCCACCGTGGTTTCCCCCACTCTTTGTCCATTCACCTCCCATCCAGCACTCTTGCTGCAGGAGGAGCTGTGTGCAGAGGCAAGCAGCCCTCTCTCTCCACTTTCCGCATTACCTGTCCTCTCTAATCCAAGGGAGCAGAAATAGGTATTCAGCTGGAGCAGAGACTGTAAGTGGCTCAGTTACCACAGAACTTCTCTCACCTTCAGAACTATGCTGAACAACCACAATCACTCCTACAGTTCCGTCACAAGCCACCCACAAAAGCACCTTCATGGGCTTAACTGCCCTCCCAAAACACACCCAGCTGGCCAGGTAAGCGATTCAGATTTAGCCATACTGCTTGTTATGCAGAAAGCTTTATCCCTTTTCCATCCCTCATGCCACCTCCTTTCCTTTGCCCAAGACTGATCCCTTCAGTTGAGTCTTCTCCTCCCTCACACCACACAGATGCCTGCCCAGAGCTGCCTGGGGTCAAGCACTGCGACAGGCTGCCCTGGGAGGTTATGGGATGTCCATCCTTGGAGATGTCTGAAGTTTCCCTGAACACGACCCTGAGAAACTGGCCTGATTTTGGAGTTAGCCTTGCTTTGAGCAGGAGGGTTGGAGAAGGGACCTACAGAGGTCCCTTCCACCCTAGCTTATTCTAGGACTCTGCAGGTCAAATCTGCAAGAGCCATAGAGTTTTTTTCAGGGCTCTTTGCAGCTGTTTTCTCCCACTTCATAGTCTCCCCCTCCCTCCTCACATCCAACCTCCTCAGACACCAAGCATCTGGATCTGACTGCACCCTTCTGCACCTTCCCGTTGTCTTTCATTCAGCTGTCCTCACTTTTATACTACCTCACAGCCCTAAGCATCCCTACTTCCCCTGCTTTACAGTAGGGGCCTCCACGCTTAACACTCCTAGTCCCAGCCTTCTATCCCACCAGGCCTTCTTCCTCAGGACTTCGCCCCTATTCCCCCTCTCAGGCCTCTTTTTAGGATGTCCATAAGCTGACCAAGGGCTGCAGGAGAGAGATTGTTCCCTCCTCCTTCATCCTTGTTATTCAGGGCCTGCATTTTCCTCGTCCACGGTAATGCCTGGCAGCGCTTTGCCACCACTGAATCGCAGCACAGACGCATAAAGGATACTGTCTTCTCTACTTTTGTCTTGTGTGCTTTCCATTCCAGGCAAGGCAGCTGCCACGCGTCGGAAAAGCTGCAAAAAACCACACAGGGAACAGATCAAAACAATCGTACTTTAAAGAGTGCACCCCAGTTGATACAGTTCAAACAATGATTCAATACATCCTTTGGTACTATTTACACTGCTTACACCAAAAAGCCTGACACCAAACATAACCTTTATTCTTACGAAAAGGCAAACCACATTTTTGTTGTTATTGAAGATCAAATGTTACTGGCTACAAGCAGCAAACCTTCTACCACCTTCTCTGCAAATATGCTCCGTTTGGAATCCAGCATTTCCACTTCACATCTGCCATAGATGTCCACAGACCCCCAACAACTTCCCCAAGTCAGATGAGAACTCCACCTTCACACCTGCACAGAGTATTCGCTACACAGGAGCATGGACACACTGATAAAAGTCAAACACAACATCCAGGAGTCTGTCACCAATATTGGCCAAGCTAGCACATATGGAAGAGCGTCAGAATAGGGCATGTACGTAATGACATCCCCTAAGCACCTTCTTCCAGGCTCCACGTTATCTGTGGCTCAGGCTCCCTATGAACCAGACAAAGAATCTTTCCTTCAGGAATTTGCCCAATCCTTTTCTGAGCACCCTCAACTTTCAGTACCCACTCCATCATTATCATTTGTCCATACTCAGGGTATAAAACACAGAGCAGGAACAAGTGTCAAGAGCACTTGCAATCCCAAAGCAGTTGTTCTACCTCTCACTTGGACATTGTCTCCTAGCAAGGTCTTAGCTCCAAACTCTCTTTGTAGTTTTATTCCACTTGAAGGAGGCTGAGAGATAAGACTGAACAGGATCAACTCCCTCTCCTGCATTTCCTACCTTTGCCCCTGAGGGTCAAACTTCTGGTTCCTACCACATGGCTTTTCCCCAGCCCTCTGGGCAAGGACCCTACAGATTTGTCCACTATTAATGCACGAGAATTCACGTGAATTTCCTGAGCCCACGATACCCTGTCTTCTCCTGCACCGGAACAGCACAGTTAAGGACTATCCTTCAGCTGTGTGCGATTTCTCTGAGAAGCTGCCATGTTCAGTTGGTAGGAAACACACAAGTTTCATCAGTAGTGTTCTCTTTTTTATGTGCCTCGGCAAGTGTGCGCGCAGCAGGACAGGAGGACAGGACAGATCAGATGGATGGAAGGATATACAGCACCTTTACTATTCATCAGGGTTATCAAATGGCTACCTAATTGTTTCTTACCTTTGAAGAACAGCCCTAGTAGAGTTTTGATCCCATGCTGATGCACTCAGCACACACCCAGATGAGCTTCTGACATACACTGCATTAATATTTTTACACCATTACAGACATTGTTACTTCTATATGTTTCTTGCTTGCATGTTATCAGGCATCCAGGACACTAGATGTTACCAAGCGCTCAACATCTCCATCCATCAGTGTGTTAACATCACCACACTGCATGCCCGACAGCAGCTCAGGAGTCCCAAAATGCCTGGTGCAAGTCTGACGTCAGCCTTAATGTGTTAAATGGACATTATTGCACATTATTTCAGTCCTCTCCTCAAATGACACAAAGCTAAACCACTTATTCCCAGTGACCCACTTTCTACAGAAAACTGAGCCAAGCCACTGTCAGTCTGTTTATATTATGAATGTTGGTACCTGAAACAGCTTTGCAGATCAGGGCACAAGTGCTTTTGCAAATTTGGCCCTGAGCGTCCAAATGATGATGGGAAGACATTAAGACAACTTTATCAGCTTGACAAGTACCCTCCAAGCTAATCATGAATAAGTCCCCAGGTTTGTCAGGCGCAGCTGTGACCTTTGCAGGGCAGGACAGGAGTACAAACACAATATGCTCATTGGTATCTGACCTTCGCTGTTACCACTGCTGTTACAAAGAGACTGCTACGTGAGGAGAGGACAAAACTGACAGGTAGAAAAAGGCAAAGCTGCTTTCCTTCGCCATTCCCATCATCTCCCTCATAACCACTCTAGAAACCATCTCCAGCATCCTCACCCGTTTTTCACCAACAGCAACACCACTTCATAGGCATACGCTGAAATCTGGACTGAGACAAGGATAGGGTCTAAGAAGCCGGTCCTTGATGTATCTCACTGATTTTAGCCAACAATTTCAAAGCAAAAAAGCTTGGTATCCCCCTCAAAGTTTGTATTAACCTCTGCCATTATCTTGAGCCTCCCAGCCTCACTGAAAAGTTCTCATATGCCAACAACAAAGAAACAAAGATCACGTCAAAATTCTAGATGCTAAACTGTACTAGCCACCGACACCGACAGCAGGAACACACAACCACCCAAAAGTATAAAGGCAAGAGAGACTTCCTGGTCAGAATTAAGATAATTTTGACACGGGGAGAAGCTAAACCTTGATCTAGTTGTAATCCTTGTACAAAAAAAGTCCTATCAATTGAGCTCACCACTTCTTGTTACTGTATCTGCTTGCCTCATCTCACCACCACTCTTCACTCTTAATTCTGCTTGAAAAGGCAACGTGACTATGATTTTTCCAAGCATTTTAAAACTAGTCAGACATGAGCACTTTGGCTTGTAAGAATGAAATGGGGGAAAAGAAAGAAGCTGCAGACTTTCAGAGCAATCTCTCATCATATCCTCATGGTCAGCATTATTTTTCCTTGCCATTCCAATCAGATAAGAGGACAGCACTACCAACATCCTTAGCTTTATTACTTTTCAGAAGGCTTTTCTTTCACTCAGTATAGCACTAGACTATCCATTATAAGCTCTTTTGCATCTTGGAGATGATCAAGGAAGTAATGGAGATTTAATCTCATCTTCCTCTGGAAGCCTTAAAAGTTTTAGTACCATATTTGAATCCACAAGCGCTTTGCAGTCTCGATGGTTTCTTTGCATTTAACAGTCTTCAACAGACTTCCTGACTGAATCACATTTGGGTACAAAAGGTTCTGACTCTTGTTCTTTACTGGGCTTTCTCCCTAAAGTTACTTCTACTCTCAAAATGTTCAATATTTGGTGAGCTTTCACAGGCTGATTAACAGATCTCAACTTCGGTTTTATGAAAATAAACAGCTTTGTGACTTCTGGGGAAAAAAAAAAAAGGAAAAAAGGATTATTGGACAGCCACACAGCTGTATTGCAAAATATTCAAATACCACCTACGGTTATGCTTTCAGAAGTGTACTAGTATGTTGTCAATGCATAAATAGATGATATGGTAAACTCTGCTCCTCTCTGGCACATCACTTCATAGCTATATCTATCCCTATTAGCTCTGCAGGAGAAGATCTGTTAAACCTCTCATCCTTCCAACACACACTTTCCTGCTGATATGCAAGTGATACACTAGATGTAGAAAATGGAGCAAACTAGCTTACCTACCCCTCCAGTATACTGGCGGGTTTTTTTGCTCATACACTACAGTCTTAAGAGTAATTTTGACCCAGTTCTTGACATAGAAGGTTTGGGGTAGAAAAAAAATCCCTCCCATCAGTTTTAAGGGTGGCTATGCAACAGAGTTTGGCACAATCCTACCAGATCATGCCTAAATTAGGTTGCTCACTTGCCATCTTTGCTCCGATAGAAAGAGGGGAAATGCATCACTTCATACAGCTCTTTGCTGATGTCATGCACCTTGAGATCCTAGGTGGAAACAGCATTACAAAAAAAAATTGCTTTAAACTGTGACATTGCTATTTATTTCCCTCTTGTTCAATACGTAGAAAGTGAGGGATGCAGTTTATAGAGGGGAGAGGTGGGGAGTCTTAAAAAAAACCTCAGCTGATGGGAGCCAACTGGAATTACTGCATTTAAACCAAGCTGCTGACAGAAAGGCTAAGTGTTTAAAATACAGTAATCCTTTCTTTACATTAAGACCAGGAATAAAATTATGCCTTTAGCGGTATTTCTCCCCTAAATTATTTGACTAAAAAAGGAATTTGGCAACTAAGAAAATAACTTTCTTTCTTATTAACCTTCTGCTTATCAGCCACAGCATGTGTGAACAAATCCAATTAGGGAAACTTCATGATGGTTAGAAAGCAGCCTTCTACACAGGGACCTTACTGCTTCGCAGGACCCAAGCCAGCAGTCTTATCCCACTGAAAAATGCCACAGGCAGTTGCATATATATATATATGCATACATTATTAGTGCATACACACACACATATATATGTCTAAATATCTGTGCACATATGTGTGTATAAAAAAACATGTGTTAGTGAGCATTCAGGACTTTTTTTCCAAGGCAGGAGTTAAACGCAGCTATCTGAAAGACTGAGCCACACAAATTCTCTTTCAGCATTCAACCCTGCAACCTCCCTCCTGATTAAACTCTGAAAAAAAAAACCCCTCATCTCTCACCATTAGTTTCAATTCATTTGCCAAACTGTGCCTTTCCTACTACTCCAGCCAGTAAATCCCCAACAGATCAGTGTCACAAATGACTGTAGGCATGAAACAGTTTTCACTGTAACACTCCGGCAGCAATATGGAAAGGACAGGAGGATCACTGTCCAGATGGAAAAGCCAAGCAAGAAACCTGTTCTCCAACGCAAAGCAAACAAAAATGTTTCCCTAATTCTCATTCTCCAAGGAGAGCAGTGCAACTCAAAGAGTAATTCTTGCCCATCAGATAGACAAAAATCAAAAGACAGGAGAAAGAGCCAAGCTGCTAGATGCAGCCAGCTCTGTGAAAACAGGGTTACTCAAGGGGCCATGGTCCTTTAGCTACTGCCGTGAGAAAGTTTTTCTGCCAAATACTATATTCAGCCTGTGGCTCTTTGAGAGCAAATGTGAAGTGTGCCAGGTACTGCTGTAAGGAGGTCTTCAGGGCTCTCCCCCCTCTCTCTTTCTACGAGACAGCAAAATGAACCCTGACATATTCTGGGCATGAAATCCACAAACTAACAATAAGATTCCCTGAAATACAGACTGCCGAGATAGAGCATGAAACTCAAAGTCTTTTAAAGCTTATTCAGGGCTGACAAATAAAATTAATTAGAGACTACGATTCTCTGCATTAACTGAAGTTATCTACTTCTCTCTTCAGTCTAAGGCTCCCCGGCAATCAGTCTTTGCTGAAACTTGCAGGATCCAAAAGCCAATTTTTTCTTCCTACTGCATCAATTTAACCCCAGAACAATAATATCACCATTTTTACTCCATAGTATCATCCACTCATTTTTCCTTTAACACCCACTCCCCAAAGTCAGAAAGAACAGTAAGTGTATAGTACCCTGGTGACTGGAGACAGCTCTACGCTAACAGATCCAACAGCACACAGCAGCTGTATGTTACAATCTAGTTTGACAGTGTGCAACGAGGAGAGATGAGGCTTGCCCCAGCAGCTCATCAGATCAGTCTTTGGGGAAAAGAAATGCCAGAGAAGTCATAAAATGAAAGTCTGCCATGTCCAAGTTTCAGCCAGCATGTACAGAGGCTGCAAATCCTCTGTACTTTCTCTGCAGTGGCTACATGGATGATCCACCCCTAAGCCTCTAAACCAAGCCACAGGTTACTCACTTCCACCTCAGCCCCCAGTACTGCATTAGCTGAGGTGCCGTCTTCTGAGCTGTCCCCTTTCATGCCACAGGGGAATGACAAAAAAAGCCTGTCAGCGGTACATTCCCCTCTATTTCTTTGTTGGTAGAAGATCCCGGCATTAAAATACATGCTGTTTGAAGTATGGTGCAACTCACCTTCTAGAGTCACACTATAAAGCCAGGCACTCTGGATCTGTAGGATAGCTGCAGTGAGCACAGAGCTGAAGACAGTGCCCCTTCCTCTTATCTGTGCTGCCTTCCAGCAGCAAAGGATGAACAAGAAGCTAAAAGTAGCACACAAGGTCAAAAGTACCCTGGCTTCCCACAGACGGCTAGGAAAAAAGTGACACAGCCGAGGAGGTGAAAAAGTCTTAGCCATTACCCTCCTCAAGCAGGACAAGAAACTAAGCTTCTTCCATATCCTTAAAGGGGCAAACACTGCTTCTGAAACCTTGTGGACAGCATCCTTGGAGAACCCTAGTGCTTGGGCCAACACAAAGAGCACTAAGGTTCACCATCTATGAGATAACATTATTCTTCAACATCTGACTAAAACTAGAATGAGGTTGGTGTACTGGCTAGTGCCCCACAGCATCTCCCGAGCTGCCCAAATGGCTGCCTCTGCGTCTGCTAACCCTGCCTGGCAGTCAGATCCAGGGCAGTGAGGGCTGCAACTCACGTCTCCAGGACTCACCTGCACACAAGTTACAGTGGAATTCACATCTCTGACCTGAAAGAGAGGATGGAAAGAAAGCAAGGAAGCTATGGTGGGCCAAACACGAGGTGTTAGTAAAAACAGAGCTCACTCTGGAACTGGTAACATCAAGGTGCCTACATCCAACACCACACAGAGATCAAAACCTTAATGAGAAGGGGATGAAAATGCCAAGAAGCCAACAATAGAGGACTGAGGGTTCAACTTCATCCCAAGTCTCTTTCTGCATTAGCTTGTGCCATTCCCTACCTTTAATCCAGGGCACAGGATTCAGTTCCAGGGGACAGATTTTGTGCTGGGGAAAATAGGACATCAGGGAAACAACAGTGTTTTGTCAGCTTTTCTGGACTGTCCAGACAGGCTGCCAAGTGAAGTACTGACAACCTGTGAAGTTTTTAACAGTGGCAGGCAAGAGTTTTGTGTGGAAGTTAAAAAACCAAAACAACAACAAAACAAAAAAGCCACACACCAAAACAGTTCATATTCCCTAATCTACATATTTCAGTCACACGCAGTATCAAAGCTGCATGGTAATTGCTAAATCTGAACCTACACCCTAGTGGACAAATCAATGACTCGTCAACTAGTCTAAGATTCACCTTTACGTTAACATTTGATATCCAGCACTAAGTGGTCTTAATTTTTATATAAACATGTTTCATTATATGTAGTCAAAATATGGACTTTGTATCTAAAACAATTTGACACTTGAATTAAAAATCCTGTATGAAAATAACTTGGACAGCAATTGCTCTGCAGACTCAGAATGTATTATGGATAGAAGTTATCAGTTATGGGAAGGTCAAATTTGCATTCAGCTTATTAAAGAAAGATTTTATACAGGTTATGGGAAGAGTATCCATTCTGCAGTTGTACCTATATGCTTTCCCATTTCATTGGGGAAGAATTTATTGACAAGTTAGTAAAAGAAATTCATACCATTCAATAGAGAAGCTGCAAGGAAACAGAGATCTAGATAACTAGCGGTATTAAAAGTCTTATCCTTTGAGAATCGTTTCAACAACTAGTTACAAAACTAATAAAAAATGAGGGTTTCAAATATATAGAATAGTTTTGAAGCTCCTGAAAATCCCAGTCCATGCATGCAACACAAGGATCAAAACTCAGAAGAAAAATCCATTTCTAGTTCTTTTTGAAAAACCACTTCAATCTTTTGTTTTGATATTTTACACAGAGAACGAAGTCACTTAAAATCTGTCTTCTTGTCCCATTCTGACAAGACCTCACACTACATGAAGTACCCACTCGGATTATGATGCAGTGATATGTAACAGCCCCAAGTTTTTTAGATATTACTGTTTATTGATGTTAGTGAAGAACAGGATTTATGTCTCAGAACACCGAATCTTCTATTTAATACAGAGAGAACTAGCCCCCAGGCTCCCGCCACCACTTTTTTTTTTTCCTGGAGCTGAATTACCAAGTCTATTTTCTCACAGAAGTAGTCTTACAGCATGTAACCTGGCAATTAAAATCAGAGGCATAATTTGTCTAGACCTCCGTTATGCAACTAAGATTTTTCTCTAGAGTGTGTGCAAGTGAGGCTACAGCTATAGAAATGGCTCTATGCTCTGACAATCTCATTACTACAGTCCCTGAACAGCTTCAGCATAAAATACAAAAAGGCAAAGTTTGTTCCTTCATAATGTATTAAACAGAGCGACCATCCTTCATGATGAAGGCTGTGATAGCTTTACAAAGCACATGTTTTATTAAACGACAGTATCTTATGCCAAAACAGACTACAGGCATACCAGACAAGATTTTCCTACTTACATCTCAAATCACCAGGGCTCCAACTGGCCCTGAAAGCCACAAGCTACCTTATAGGCTTGGACACAGACTTCTGGAAACATGTCAGCTGCACAGCAACTCCCTCAAGGAAAGAGGGAGTAGAGAGCTTCATCATCATCATTCCTCTCAGCAAGGCAACTGCTCTCAAGTGCACACCCCCTAGTCTAAGTAAAGATTAAGGATTCCAGCACAGAATCCAAGCCTTAATTACAAGCCAGCCCCTCTGTTGTGGCAGGATAATTGGTGGACCCTGCAACTGAACACTTTCATGCCTGCTAATGCACTGAAACACAGTGCTAAGTTAACACATCTAATTATTCCATTATATAGGGAATAATTTTGCTACTAATATACAAAGTCAAGGGACATTTTAATAACAGACCCTTTAGTCTTGTCTATAACGTACAAAGTAATTTATAACCCTGTTTTAGCAACTCCTGATACAATTCTGCATACAAACCATTTGTGTAACTACATATATAAAATATACATGTGATTATATACATACACGTATGTGTGTGCATGCGTTTGCTCTGTGGAGACACCCAAGAATGAATGTCTTCTACATCTTGCACTACTGCATTTCCTCCTACCACAAGACCAGCTGCCAAATGCTTTAGCAGTCACGACTCCGTATGAGAAATCGCTAGATCAATGAAAAAGCAGTATCCCATTATGCACTGAGTCAGTAAGGATGTCTCTATTCATGATCTGCTAGTAAGCATATTTGCTTACATAACTAATAAGCTCAACAAAATTTCTTTCATGTAAACACCAGATCAGTTCCACAGCATTTACTACTTTCACCAGTTCACTGTCTGCCAAGTGATTTATCTGCATTAACACAAGTGCTAAAACTTCATCTAGCAGGTCAGAATTTAAAGAGCTGCAGCTCATCTCACAACATAAAACCTAATTTCATTGCAGTTACATCAGCTCTGAAGACATTTCACTGCTTTCTGCAATTCAAAAGCAACTCGTCATCTAACAGAAATAAATAGCTTCGGCCGTCCAAGAACATTTGCTCACACTTTCAGTGCCTTCCAATAGAGTGGGAACACCAGTTTACACTGTCTCACTGTACAGCGGAAGCATTTTAAGCCATCGCATTCCTCCTTGACTGGTTTGCCTGCATTCTTTCACTGAATAGATATCAGAAACAGTCCTTGGACCTGTGTTTCCTCAACTTTTTGGCTCATGCCTTAATCCCTTCAATCTAAACACCAAATCTGGATTATCAAAAATCCAGGAAGGTATGATTCCGTACCCACAACACTTCTGTAACTCCTCTTTTCTAAGGGGAAAGAAGTTCAAAGTCATTTGCTGCAAAGTCAGGGATCCTTCTGAACATCAGTCAAAAATTCAACTCCGAGACGTTGCTCACTATGTATGGACTACAAATGTCCCTCTGACACCCTTTGCAAAGGCTTACCAATGTCTAGGGAAGTCCTATTTCCACAACTGGGCATTAACAGAAGTACTGTAGGCTGCAACCAGTCCTGAGACATTACTCACCTGTTTTACATTGTATCCTGCTTTTGCACTAGTTTCAATGAACATTACATTCAGCTCTTTGGCTTTTCTTTCTCCTTCCTCAATGGACACTTGTCTGGGAAAGATAACACAGAATTAGGAAAAAAAACCCAAAAAGACAAACACCTTGAAAATTAAGATTTTCATCTTCAACCCAAAGGGATGACTGCTTCATTAACAGTTCTGAAAACATTTAACTTTTTTTCCCATGCACACAGATGCCACATACTGAGCACAGCTGTAGACAAGGATCATCATTTCATTGTATCAGATGGACCTCTGTCGCACACTTGGCTCCCAAAGTAGAACTCAGCTTTCCAGTGGAACAGCTAAGTGGGCCAAGTAGACTTCTCCAAATCCCTGTGCAGAAAGCTATGTTTTTATGTCTGAACAATTAGCAATCAACAGATTTTAATACCCCAGTAACAATTGTTAACCTGCAGCCTACCAAACTATTTTAATAAAGGACCAAGCGTAACTACCTCATATCAAATTAATTTTGTCCTGTTTTCCCCTGGCTAGGTGTGCCACCCATTAAGCAGTCTGCTACAGCAAAAACTGGGGGAAACTTTGGTTCAAGAACTGCCAAACAAAAATCATGAGGTATATGAGGGGCACATGTGTGCATAAGGAATTCTTAATAGGCTGTTATAAATCTGCAATAGGGGTCACAAGTGAATCTATTCTGAAGAAATAAGGATTTCATTCAAATCCAGAATACTTCCCTCTCATGCTTTTGTTTTACTTTTGTGACTTTTTACTCATTTGTGCTAAGAATATCATAAACCCAGAATAAGCAGAGTACACAATGCAGCAAAAGCTGAAGATGCACAACTTCTAATAAAAATATTTAAGTTTGCCAACTTAGAAAAAACCCTGAAGAGTTTTAAAAGGGAGGATTACTTGCACCTACCATATATATCTGAGCAAATCTATTAAGCATGAATATTTGTAATGACTTTCATTTATTCATTCACTGATGGAGGTTGTAGTTAACACTCCATTCTCTCCTGACATCCGAACAAGTTGGTGACAGTTTCTCAACTCATTCACAGCATCATGCTGGAACCTTGTGCTTATCCAAATGAAAGAAGTTTTAAAATTGAGATTTCTCTAGTCACAGCCATCTCCAGCATAGTTAAAACAAGCTTGAGCAGTTTGTGGGGAAAAAAAACCCACACACAAGTGTCCTTTTTATAATAGTTGTCTAGGAGAAAACAGCAGCAGATTAAGAAAAACATTTGAAAGATGAGTTATTCCTCCATACCTCTTATCTGCTAGATCTGTTTTATTTCCCACCAGCATAATGATGACATCACTGCCCCTTTCCGTTCTGACATCATCAATCCATTTTGTTGTTTGCTGGAACGAGTTTACATCTAACAGAGAACAGTGGAGAGGATTATCACTGCAGGTATTCTTCACCAATCACTAGTAAATACACCTGTAAGCCTCAAATAAAAGCTTCATATTCTCTAGAATTGGCATAATAGGGAGATGAAGAGTCAGCAAGTGAAACCCTAAGTCTCCCACACTGAAGCATATGAAAACTTTGGCATTAATTTCAAATGGGCTACTACTTCATTACAGGTGAATTCAAAGCCAGGAAGTGAACTGAGTTGATCTATAATTTAGTTTTGACAGCATCTAAAATGAGAAGTCTGATCACTGTGTTTTAGACCAGTTCCCTCTTTTTTTTAGTTCAACATAAAATATTTTATATAGAGAATGGGGATTAATGTGCATTCTATACTATGGGGACATTGCATTCTATACTGCTCGTGACTCGTGCACCTACAGCAAGAGGTTCCAACAGTTTCATTGCTTCTCAAAAGTACTTAATACCAGCTACACATTTTGTACAGCTTAATCACTTTTTACTTGCTAGGTTCAGGATTTTCTCTAGGAAATATCAGGGTTATACAACATACTAGCAACTCCTGTATTGTTGAACAGTGAGTTCAAAATAGTTTCCAAATCATTTGCACAGAACCAGAAATACAAATCTAACCTATCCACAGATGCTTTTTCTTAATAATATGCCCTTAAAAGCTGCAAGATAAGAATTTTAGGAAGCTATCCTGATCTAATGAGACAGTATGTTGTTTGAAAAGTTGCATCCTCTAAGGAAAAATGAGTTGTGTAGAAGCTGCCACGGAGCTCAGCATTTGCCAGTTAGCTACACAAAGAGCATCTGAGTTGCCAAAGTAGTACTTAAAAAAGGGGAGGCTCTGCAGCAGTTCTTGACAAGTATTGATTTTTTTTTAATGGCTTCTACTGCATAGTAATATATTGTATGCTAGACAGTCAAGACTTGATCACTTGCCAGCATCTTAATTCTTCTCTTTACTACTTGGTAATATTGAATTTGCTAGGTCGGTAAGAAAATTTCAAAGTTCACAGCTAACCTGTAATTTTAGCTCAAATGAAAGTGCTATTTTTAACAATTAAAGCTTTTATAGGTAAAGCCCATGTTCCTGCTGTAATCTTCTAGTATTTATAAATCAAAGGATGAGCACTTCTGCATTTGTATAGAATTAGGCCATTGCTCTCGGTCAATTCCGGTTTAGAACTGAAAGTGTCTGAAGGTTTAGTTCTCCTAAAACAAAACTTCTGTTCTTTGTAAATACAGAAAGCTAGTAAGTTAGGGGTCTCTGGACTGAGGGGAGGGAGAGAAGAAGAAAGGTTGAAAAGGCACTAATATTTTAGTTCACAAAAATGTACATACCTTAGTAAGAAATGAAAGAGCAATTGTTAAAGGATAAGGGCTTAGTGGTAAGTTTTACATATTGCAAAATGTGAAAGTGACTGATTCAAATGAAAATGTGATGTTAATGCATTTCCCCCCCCAGCCCATGCCCAGAATATTTTTGGGGGGGGGAGGGTAAATGGAGTGAAGCAAGCTACAGCTATCAGTGCAAAGTCTCTAGTTTAAGAATTCAGATATCTATGAACATGACAGGTGTTTGAGACCAAAAGTCATAGGTGATATTATGATCAAAAAGCAGATGAAAGAGGGTAAAGTGCAACAAGACCAGCCAGGACTCAAGGCTTCAGGAGAATGTGATAGGAAAGGGTTACAAAATGATGTCATTTGTAAGACAGTTTATACATTACAACAGCAGCACCCAGGTGGCTAGCTTAAAACTTGACTACAATAAAAGAAAACATTTTTTTTTTCATGCCAGAATGAAGAACAAGCAGATGACTGTGATAGGACATGCAAAGCTAGGCTAAAGGATGAAAGGGGCAGAGTATTAGAAATGCAGAATTCCCCCCACTCACTTGTGATATCATAAACAACAACTGCAACAGTGGAGTCACGAATGTAGCTAGGAATCAAGCTCCTGAACCGTTCTTGACCTGCTGTGTCCCATAATTGCAACCGTACCTAACAAAATCAGTCAAACAAGCAAGAAAAATAAGAAAAAGGTCAAACCCAGTGCAATATACCTACTTGTGATATCGTAAACTACTACAGCAGCAGCAGAGTCACGGATGTAACTGGGAATGAGGCTACGGAAACGTTCCTGACCCGCAGTATCCCACAGCTGCAACCTGATCTGTGGGTGGGAGAAAATTAAAAAAGCCAAACTGCCACTAAAAATAAAAGAGTAAATAAATTTTACTTTTTGAAAAAAGCTAAATAAAAATTATAAGCTCATGCAGGAGATGACTGGGGACTGGGAGCAGCAGCATACTGTCTCCTGTACAGCAATCTCTCCCAAGCGTTAGCAGTAGCCAAACTGGTATATGTGCACCTATCTCAGCTTTCCACTGTCTCTGCTTTTTAAAAAATGCTTCCCTTCCAAAAGGGGAGAAATAGAATTGCTCAGCTTTCAAACTGAGAGGACCAACAAGAAAACTAAGGCGAATGTTCACCTGCAGCTCTCCCTACACAAGATTTTCATGCTCTGCTGCTATCCTTCCTTAGGACTCAAGCATGTAACCTCCAGCATCCTGGAGGATGGTTGCTGGTGGAAGAATCAGACCACACACCATGCTTCTCAAGGAAGAGCCTTCAGCGGCTGTCAAAGCACTGGAAAAGCTACTAACGTGAATTTTTCAAGGAGGATAAAATGCTAGTTATTACTCTATATTTAAGCTTTAGCCACACTGCAAAGTAACATGCACACAAATGAGGCTGAATGTCTCCTACCATCAAGGTTCTGAAAGAAAAGGCAAGATATACTAAAAGCAACATGTATGGCAAGATGTGCAAGGGCCAGTTTTGATATGGAAAGAACATCTCATCACTCAAGCACTTTCAATGCAATCACATTTATTGTCGGTTTATACAATACCATAAGCTTATGCAGCACTGCAGAATTTGCTTCTGCAAATAGCTCAATGGCTGAATTTCTTAATTAAGAATCTGAGCTCATTTTAAACCACAGGCTTGCTCCACAGAGGAGTGATTTCATTTCAGGAACTAGAACTGCACCAAGCTAAGGAACAAGTGTTATTTCTGGATTACTATTGAAGGCAACCTTCTTTTTAAACAAGTAATATTAAGCATATCAAGCTAGCTATTAACTGGCAAGATTTGGCAAATTATATTTTATCTTTCCTTCTTGTGACATCAAAAACTGAAGGCGTTCAAGATGGTCCCGTTCTCCAAATTCCCACCATTATGCACCCCTCAAACTATCTGTATCATCTCTTTCTTCAAAGAGGATGACACTATAGCACCTTCTCCCACTTGCAAAATGGCACTCATGAGCCCTCCACAGATGAAGCAAATGGTTATTTCCCATTTCCCCAAAGAGAGAAGGGAGCTGTCTCCACAGCCCTTGTCAGTCTGGAAGCAGCTGGTAGATGAAGGCTCAGTCTGTACTTTCAAGTGATCTCAGAACTGTGGGCTGCACAATTACAACAGATGCTGATCCTCATTCCTACCGTACATGGAGGAGTGCAACAAAAATCTTACTCACTGTTCGATCCTCCAAATACATGGTTTTCGATAAGAAGTCAATGCCAATTGTTGCCTGTAAAAAAATGAAAAAACCAACACCTCTTAAACAAAACGTCAGAACAACTGTAGTGATTTTCAGGGGAGTGAGCATTACTGCCAGATCAGAATTCAGCACCTACAGCACATCTGCAAGAAAAATATGCTGGTTTTCTTACTTTCAACATATAGCTTTACCTATGAATAAGATTCAATAAGCAGTTTCCTTAATATCCATAACCAGAACAATATCTTAAAGCACAAAAAGTTGTTAACCTTATGTTGTGGTTTAACCCCAGCCAGCAACTAAGCACCACGCAGCCGCTCACTCACTCCCCCCCATCCAGTGGGATGGGGGAGAAAATTGGGAAAAAGTAGTAAAACTCATGGGTTGAGATAAGAATGGTTTAATAGAACAGAAAAGAAGAAACTAATAATGATAATGATAACACTAATAAAATGACAACAGTAGTAATAAAAGGATTGGAATGTACAAATGATGCGCAGGGCAACTGCTCACTACCCGCCGACTGACACCCAGCCAGTCCCCGAGCAGTGACTCCCCGCCCCCACTTCCCAGTTCCTATACTAGATGGGACGTCCCATGGTATGGAATACACCGTTGGCCAGTTTGGGTCAGGTGCCCTGGCTGTGTCCTGTGCCAACTTCTTGTGCCCCTCCAGCTTTCTCGCTGGCTGGGGATGAGAAGCTGAAAAATCCTTGACTTTAGTCTAAACACTACTTAGCAACAACTGAAAACGTCAGCGTTATCAACATTCTTGCATACTGAACTCAAAACATAGCACTGTACCAGCTACTAGGAAGACAGTTAACTCTATCCCAGCTGAAACCAGGACTCCTTAACTTCAGTTTATGCATATTGACTGTTTAATCCATACAGTCATATGGGTATCAGCAAGGATTTTTACGCATATGATCTAAGTTAGTGTCCATCAGCTGAACGAGGATATCTGGCACACTCTATTCTTCCTGACTGCCAAGTATCTTAACATATCTTAACTTTAAGCTTTTTTCATTACGGCTAAGGTGGACATCTTCACATCTGCTGCAACACAAGGGCGCATGCACACACACGGCCCCCAACAATTACTAAAGCTCAGTTAATACTAAAGCTCACTGCAGCATACCTGCATCCAAGTTTCTAGACACTAGTGGGAGCTTTGTGTAGAACATCCTTGTATCTGTTTAAGAGAAAGAGCAAAGCACTACTACACGCTATCAAGAGCTGCTTCTTAAAACACGTGATCTTCACCCTGTTTTTCAAGGCTGCACAGTGGGGGTGAACCCAAGCTCTAGGAGTTCGTTTGCTGCAGGGATACAACCAAACTGACCTGTTGGGGCTATAAGGCTGCCCTGGCTTCAGCACGATGCTGAGTACCTCGAGCAGCTGCGCTGCTCAGCAACATCAATAGAGCCTGAAAAATGTTCCAAATAAATTTGAAAAGAAAAAAAAGAGAAAAAAACCCTCAACAGGTAAGAGGTAAGTGACTCAGCTAAGGCAAAAAGGCTTGATACAACCTCTTCCCTGCTCTCCCCACACTGAAGCAGGTATTTCTAATGCAGAGTCTATTTTACTGTATATGCTCCATATTGTTAGACTGCTATTATGCCTTCACTATATAACCCCGTAATTAATTCCTTGTATTCTGTCAGTTATTTTACGTGGTAGGAATAAAGAATAGAGCCAGCCAGCCCGCTTGCAAGCAATATAGAAAAAACAGCTGCAAATGAATTAAAAGAGCAGAACTGAACAATTCAAACTGAATTCCCATTTGCAACTAAATAGAACACACCAGAAAACAAACTTTCCTGGCTGGATCAGGACAGCAGATTTGCAGTACCAGAGATGCATACAGGAAAAATAAATAATGGTGGATCCCAAGACAGCTACCCAGTGATTTCTCACCTGTCATCAAGAACTGTGACATTGCTAGTTCAGAGAGATGATACTGAAACTCCAAGACGGATATGAGAAGCCACAAAAGACTAATGCAACAACGTGCTTTCCTTCTGCTTTTGTTTTCCATTGTTTTGGTAGAGGGTACTCCTCAGAAGATTGCCTCAAAGATGCTTCTATTTCTCCTCATGTCTATCTGATTTTTCTTTACAGAAGAAAAGCTACCAAACCCCTAAGATCTTACACCATATATACAAGTCAAGATCCCATTCTGGCTGACAAACTGCTGGAGACTCAGATTTTCTCTGCTCTCAGTAGGAGCTGGCACATCAGCTGCAAAGCCTGAAACCTGCCTCAGCCTGTACTTCATGCCATCCCTCCCACGCAGCTGTACAGCAGCAAGGCTCTGAAGCTCACTCGCTAACGTAAGAAGTCTCTGTATGCCTGGTAGAAATGCAAGTGCCACACAGAAACACATCGGGTCAGTGAGATACCTGCACTTGGACACTCACGGCACGGGAAATGCAACAGAGAGGCCAAGCACAAAACCTATTTTAGACCTGGGCGATGAAAATATTTGTGCTAATCACATTGAAAAGAACATATGGCAGGTCTGTTACTTTCAAGCTGTAAAGTGGCTCTTGACCTAAGCCCCCACAAGCTTTAAGTATTACAACGAATAACTTAACAGCCAGACGTATTTGTCTGCCTGTACTGTTCTGACCATATCATGATGATACAGAGAAGCAGCAGATGTCAAGGAGCGGATGCAGGCACTCTACATCCCACTTTTACTAAAATAGGTAACCTACAAAGAGGCATTTTGTCACAATTCTGACAGAAGGTGCAAAAAAAACTTGGGGGATCTTTACAGATGAGTTGTAAGGAAGAGCTGTGCAATGTATGAGTAGAGGAAAAGTCTGCTTACTGATGGGGAGAAATACATGGACATGAAACTAAGCTAATTACTTTAATTAAGGTGGAGGCAGGTTTAACCCACTTGTGGAACGCTGTGCACCACATGGAACAAGCAGGAACTAGGCACGCTTTGAACATGCTGCGAGGTACTGTAAGTCCCAACTGCAAATTTAAAGAAGACAAGCAGCACAAAAAAAGCTGGAGAGGGCCACACTACGGATGGGGCCATGTACGAGATCACTTTTTAATCCATTTGTCCTTGCAACACTACTGTCTAATAAGGAACTGTTGCTACCCTATTTTATAGACTATACTTGCTGACATAGAATTACCCAAGACTATGCAAGGAAGCCTGAGGCAAAGCAAGAACCTGAATTATCTTTCAAGTCACGGGCCAGCGTTTCAACTGAACGCTGTCCTCCCTCTCTCGTCCTCCAAGAGGCTGAAGCTAAAGGGAAGCATGGCCTGTAATTCTCCTCTTGCATAACACACAGAGAATCATCACGCTTGCCAACGTTGGTCTTTCATTATACATCACATACAGTGCCACAAAACAAGGAAAACCTTTCCCAGCATGTCCATGGAGAGGAATCACTCCTGGTAAAATATACACCACCAATGGCGCAATTTTACTTCAGGTGTTTGGGTTTCGTGGACACAGTACAGCAAGTTCTTGTTGGATTCACAAATGCCGCTTTCATGAAAACAGCTTATTAATAAGCTACGGGGGCAACAGCTGAATTCCTCTTATCTAGCAGCAAGAAAAAGAAAACTAATGCACAGCACAAATTTTATTAAACGGCAGCTTTCTATTTTTGCCAACTGAACACAAAAAAAACTTGTTCAAATGATAGGTTGTGGCAGCTTTCAGAAAAAATGCATTCAAAATTTATCAGAAATGTCCACAATGAGCAAATCATCCATCAACTAACCTACAGCTACAGTTAACCACGTACATGGTTTGATATGCATTATCATTCAAGTAACTTGGCTTTGAGAGGTGTCTATATAACCCTGGGCATCAAGAAATTTATTTTCTGGTTTGACACTAACATGTAGTGTGATTTTGGCCAAATTACTGGAGCTTTTATGACTCATTCTTTCTTCAAGCTATAGCAAAATAGGACATATCACACTACCTCAGTCATGACTTCAGTAAAATAGAGGTCTTTGGATGAACGACACTGTACCAAGTACATTAACACCCAAACTAGGCACGCATCACTGATAGCTAAATTGTAGCCATCTTGTAAGCCCTAAAGATTTCTTACTGTTTTAAGTCCCACTCGTTCATTTTGCAATCATTTAGTATATTATGTCAGACCAGCTTCCCATGGAGACAACTATATTATCATGAAGCACGGAGGGTCAAACCTCTTCAAGAAAGAACTAGGACGCAAGCTCCGTAGAGAAAAGGAGCAGACCTGAAAGAAAAATACTGTGGGAAAAAAACAGATTAAATAAAAGAACTGCATTCACATGTCCATGTAATTACAGTGGGTAGAATTTGAAAGGATGTTTGCTCCCTTGGGAGCAATGATGTGTACTCTAGCCCTCCTACACCATAGAAGCTTTGCTTCTCCCATAGTTAAGTGAGAACTTGTATTTCATTCTACCCAACTTGCCTAGCAGCAGCAATGAGGAATTACTGAAGAGGCAGGAAGGAAATCATTAAGGGGTAAAGAGATTTAAACGAGATACTTGGATAGACACTAAGTAACAGAAGAGTCATAGCATTTTTCTTATTTTTTTTCCCATTACCTCCTCCTCCCACCCCCCTAAAAAACCCTGCACATTCATCAGGGAACAGATTTTTTCTCAGCTTAGTGTATTCAGAACATCACCAACTGTAACCAAGTCATGAAACATGTTCTGCTTGGAAAAGACACACTTTATGAAACTAAAGTACTTCTATAGCTTGCCACCTTTTCAAGCTCATCCTAAATTCTGGGAGTGGGCAAATGATTGCTCTCCTAGAGTTTAGAAAAATTAGCTTGCATCAACTTGAACTGACTTGTCATCAAACACAAAGCAGTGAGGGGGCTGCAGGGCCAATTGGAATAAAAGATAACCACTGCTTCAGCCCCAACCTTGCCCCAATCTTGTTTAAATAACAAATAAGCAAGCATAAATAAGCAGTCACAGGATGGGGACATGCATAACAACCAATTTTTTGGGTTTTGTTCCACCAGACAGCATAAAATAGTGTCCTAAAGCACACCCAGTCTTAGAATCCACTGCTTTCTGCTCCACAATTCCTTGTTCATCCCACTGCAGAACCTCTTGCAGCTCAGCTTGCTTCTTTTAAAAAGGGCCAGGTACCTGTTACATTTTCCCCATGGAGGCATTAGGTCCGTGATGGTCTGGTAGCAAATGGTGAAAAAAAACCCTTGGTAGACTTAACAACTGCTATTACTTGAGTATACCTAAGCAGCCTATCCTTTCAAACCACAGCTCATCCTGCTGCAATTAGCAGATAAGCTACTCGAGCAGAATCCAACACCGACATGCCATTCTGAAAGGTTATTAAAATACAAAGCTTAGAGTTTACAGTTAAGAATTTGGTCAGTGTACCAACTCTTACCCACTGCAATCGAATGGATTCTTCCTGCAATGGAAGACACAGCAACAGAGGGCCTTACAGAAGACAGTAATATGGATTAATTTACCTGGTAGGTGTTGTCAAAGCTGTCATACATGAACCTGGTGATCAAGGATGTCTTCCCCACTAAAAGAAGAAAAAAAACCACAGATTCAAGGAACAATTTCTGTGCAAATTTTAAGCAAGTGATTTAAAAATGGTTTCAGGAGGAGTTTTACTCTGTGTCCAACAGTTCCACACTGTGCAATTAAACTTCCTAGAAGCAAAAGAGCAGTTATTTGACTTTACAATTGCAAAGTCACCAGTAGGCATATTTTTTCTGAAAAAGGTTGGTTCATGCATCATTCCCGAGCATCAGTTTTACTCTTAAATATTTGAGATTTGAGGCGAAAATTTAAATCATTTGATAGTTGCGGTTTCTACCAAGTCGTTCAGAAATTTCAGTTGAACTAAATGAACAAATGTAATAGGTCTGACAACTGCTACAACGAATTATTATAAACAAGACAGCTCTTCTTGCTCATAAAACAAGGTAGCTATGTTGCTTTAAAATACATCTCACTGTGCATCTCCTCAATGTCACACTCTCCATATTTGTCACACAAATGGCAGTCCCTGCTGTAGTATCACAGTAGCATAAGACAAGATTGAAGAGCATCATTGTTGAGAGGCTTGTTTACCATCTGCCCACAATGCCTGCAGTCCTTATCACTCCATTAACTTCACCCTTCCTCTGACAACATATTCACTATACCTTTTTGTATAAGCAGGTTCATATGCTGTTAAAAATGCCGTTATCCACCCCAGCGATGGCTGCAGCTCGTGATGGGTATATTCACTTGGCTATTCAGCATTAGGAAGTCAGTTGGCACTGCAATCAGAAGGCGGCACTGCAGGATGTGCAGGCACACCTGATAGTCACAGAGACACAGGCGAAGCCTTTTTCATGCAGGCATTTGTGATGCTGCAGCTCCTCTGTAACTGCAACTCAGCTTGGCCAGATTAAATCACAAACTACGTCAAGATCCTCATTTCATAACTGAGATCTACATAAACTGTGTGTATCGTAACATTCCAGCCAGGTATCAGACTACTTTCTAATCTCATTTTCCTTAAAAGACAAGTAACATGAGGTTCATTTTAAAACACCCATCGTCACAACAGTTACTTTCTCCTCCTGTAAGACCAATGATACAGCTAAGCTGGGACAAAGCCTAACTCATACTCCATGGACAACTTCTTCCTACTCCATGCCATCTTCACCTAGAGGAGACCAGCAAGATATGCAGGAACTGGAACATCTCAAACCTGCCTTATTCCAATATGTTGAAATACTCTTAATTGTAGGCAAATTATTTAGGAAAAAACTGAAGTTATTCAAGAATACATCACCTCCCACTGTTTTCTTCTAACCTCCTTGCAGCTGGAATTTGCCATCTCCCACTGGCGGGGGAGAAGAGCTCTATGACTTACGTTAGCCATCAAGCATTGCAGGTACACATAAAAGGCAGTTAGATGTGCACAAGCCAAAGCTTGTGTTCTTCAAATAAGCTTCCAGAGATGTTAGTTCTCTGCAAGGGTGACGATCAAGACAGCAGGGAAATTTAAGCCATGATTTTGGGGGTGGGGTTGTTGGGGGTTTGGATTTTTTTTCGGGGCAGGGGCACTAGGGTTGTTTGTTGGGTGTTTTTTTAAATCTTAGTATGAAACTTTCAACAAAATCTCCAGTACCATACTTAAGCAACATTTTAATCCATCTGCAAACTTCAGTTAACTCTGTAAAAGTGCTAAACTAACAGGAATCCAGCCTTTGACAAAAAGATTTTCCCAAGTCAAAATTTGAATTCCTGTGTGAATTTTTAACATATTCTGCTTCAGAGGCATAATCAGGTTTCCCACAAAATTAAAAAGTTGCCTTTGCAAAGGTAGAGCAAACATGCCCTTTGGTGAGTAGGTTTTCAGAAGCGACACATCTCAAATGGGCAGGATTCCTGAATCCCTTATTCAAATTTGTCCCAGGACACCACAGATGTGTTGAACAGCAGCACAAACTGGTGCAGGGCAAACAGCCATCGGCTGAGAGAGGAGCAGGGTTTCACTCCAGACCCAGCAACAGTGACAATCCTCGAGACAGCCGTGAGCAAATCCAATACCTTCTCACTGCAGCACACACTATAAATCCCAGTAATGGGTCTGCAGCACCACGAACAAGCTGGCTTTTTCTCACGTGGCCACTGATGTAAACAGTTAAATTTAATTCTTCAGAGGTGCAAGGGGATGTAATCAAAGCCATGAAATAATTTGCTTTGCTAAGTCACAACCCCTGAAGAGCGTTAAAGTCTTCTGGCAAGTCATTTCCCTTCCCACTATACACTGAGATGTCTTGGAGGGAGTCTGCCTAGAAACCACAAAATCTGAAAAGATTTTCTATTTCATAGTCCTGGAGCTTCCCAACCCTACCTTCACTCATTTCACAAAAAGAGGGGAAAAATAAGGTGCCGCTTGGCTTGCTTATATTTAAATATCTGCTTCAACCAACATTTGGATAGAGTGTCTTAATGCACTTCAGTTCCAATATATTTCTTCTCCAAACAGACCAAGGTTTTCTTTACATAGTATGTCAACAGGCACCAGATCAAGTAAGTATTAATACCAACTGCTTACAATTTTAATTCCACCATAACTACTGAAGCATCACCGTTTCTCCTTTAAAAAAAAAAGACTTGCTTTAAAAATCCTGGCAGAAGTAAAAGCCCACAATTCCCACTGTATCTATAATTAAAAGTCAGTGAATCTTCTCTTCAGAAATTCACAAGTTTAGATTATATAAACAGACACCTTGTCCAGAGGGTTAAAAGCTTTAAATATTCCCTCTTTAAAAGAGCCACTCCTAATACCTAACACCATCTCACCTCTCCCCAGCCTCCCCACACACACCACTCTGCCTGCCAATGGCAGAAACTATTCCCCAGCCCTACAAAAAATAGCCGGATGAATCACCTTAGGATTCATATACCATCTGTTGCACACTAAAGTGATGCGGATGCATATGCTGATTCTCCTGTGGAAGCCATGCTGCTATAAGCTCTGTTTCAGAGAGCTTCAATAGAGAATGAAAACACACAGAAATTAATCTACTGTCAATTATGTTGATCACATTTCTCCCATACGGAGGCACAGCACAGGCCCCTGGGCTAGTCATAGCTAAAGCACTGTCACACATGATTTTGTGAGTACACCGAGTACGTAAATGTGCTAACTGTATTATGATGGACCTAACACAATGGTTGCAAACTAAATTCCCAGCGAGGATAATCCCTTACATAGGGAAACCTCATCGTGCAGCTAGCACACCACAACCCGCAGAAAGAAAGAGCTGATCTCTTCCCCTTCCCTTGGCAGAGCAACAAGGAAGGGCCATTGAGCCATATTTCACCATTTCCTTTTGGAGCTGAGCCCCTGGGCTCTCGGATGAGTTTTCTTTTTACATCAGTTTTTATTCAGAATGGTCATAACGGAGTTTTAAGCCCCTGTGCATGACTTTAAAAATAAATAAAAATAATAGTAAAGAACATTGCCAAAAAAAACCCCCAATTTATTGACTGAGGATCTGCAGGAGAGTTTGAATCCCATTCTGTTACATATTTTCACTTGCTTTCTTTTGTCTTGCTGGCTGTATGCTTATCGAATTCACAGAAAGCATTAATTTGGGAGTGACTGCAAGCAAGCTAGAGGACAGAATCAGAATTCAAAATAATCTTGAAAAAAGCAGAAGTGAAAACGAAGCTCAGCAGGGAGAAGTAGCACAAGGTAATACACACAGACAAGAACAACTGGTTGCTTAAAACACAGATTGCAAACAACTGGGTAAGCAATCTGGGGGTTATAACCAAAGGAAGCAGATAAGACAGTCAAGGCTTCAGCCTTGCTTCATTAAGCAGGTTTTTTTTAATCTAGTGGGTTAATTTAATCTCTTGGAAAAATTTCAACACAAAAATATGTCCAGGGCAGCATTAATCAGTAATGGAGTAGCATACAACATCCTTTAGGCCAAAACATTTCTGGTATGCTGCTGGGACAAAAGAAAAACAACATGTTAACATTATCCTTGGAGGAATAAAGGTGGGGGAGGAAATGCTGCGAATGGGGTTTTACCGCAGTGCACAGCTTTGGCTGGAGCAGCAAAGGGAGTTCTGCCGGACACACAGACAGCTGCATTACAGGAAACAAGGAAAAACCTCAAACAATTCAGGAGCTGAGAAGGAGCCTTTTGGCAAGAAAAAAAGGCAGCTTGCATAGTTCACACAGAACAACCGAAAGGTGATGCACAGCAGAGAGGTGATAAGGAAATGTGGTCTCTAGCCTCTCTTCTCTTTGTAGATCAAGATGTAACAGCTAAAAGCTGAGTCCAAACAAAGTCCTACCAGAAAAGGCATGCAACTCTAAAAGTTAAGGGTAATTAAACTCTGAAACGACCTATTCAGCTGGGCAGTGGATTCTCCTCCCTTCCTTGGCATGCAAAGTTGTCAGATGTCATCCCATTGTAGGAATTTATAAGCAAGGCATCCGAAAATTTTTTGAACCAGAGGGAAGCTAAGAAAATAAGTGATTAACCAAAGAAACCATTTGTTCCAACACCGCACCTGAACGTCAATTTTGGAAACTCTTCTGTCATTAAGTGGCTGAACAACAGTAGCAGCATGGGTTTCATCAGACAAGTTTTCTGCTCCTACAAGCTTTCGATGTAACGACACCAAAGTCCACATTAACCCAGCTCCTAATCACACAGCTGTGGCTCAGACACCATTGCTTAAGTGCACAGATTATCAATGTATGCTTCTGGATGGAAAGGCAACCAGCTCCAACAGGAATTTTTAAGCTTGTATCTGACTTGCTCAGATGGTTTTCTTCAGCTATAGCAGCTCTGGAAGAATTTGGACCTAGAGATCACTGGTGGCTCCCATACTGAACTAGCTACTCACTCTCCTAACCATCAAACCTGAATAGCTTACATTAATACACACTGCAGAGCCTGCCTGGTGTTTTTTTCTGGAAGGCTGGGGGAAGAGCAGAGAGAAGTATTTGCTGTACAAGGCAGTAAGTGGAAGCATTCATCCACATTAATTCCAATAAACTGCAATGTTTTAATACGTTATGGGACAGGAAACAGTAGGCTGTTCTGATATATAAAAATAGGAAACTCCTAAAAGGAATGGTGTGATCACTAGTTCAGGACAGAAACAAGCAGATGCCCAAATACTAATATCCTCCTAAATCAGCAACTGAATCAGTCGCAGCAAACAGCAAAGCATCCAAGACACATAACTGAGTTAAAAGACAGGAACTTGTGAAGTTCCTATCAGCGAAATTGCCATTAACTATGAGGGCCCAAATTCAAAGCCTTCAACAGCTAATTGAGTCAACCTGATCAATACTCTTTGTCTGGAAGCCTTGAGCCACTGCCTCGCACTTATTTCAGAAAGAGCATTCATCTGCAAGATGAAATCAATACGCTAATCTCATGGTTCCAGCAACTTTGATCTGACAGCAGCGACTGGAGAGATTTCAAGGTCATTCATCTGATTCTTGAAGACTGCCTTGTCCTGCTTCTGGGGCCTTGCGCGCTGGAGATTTGTACGTCCAACGCCAACCACCACTAATGACATTGATTAATGGTGGGTACCAACAACTCCTCTGCGCCAGCGCGTGCAAAATACGTGCTACCAGCTACCGCTGGCAGCACTGCAAGCAGCACTCCATGCTCTGTACTGTAACGAGTCAGTGGGGAGACTCGCACAAGAGCCAGGGATGGAAGAGACCCATTAGATAATACAAATCATCTCCCTGCCAGCACAGGATTAGAAGGTCATTTGTTGCCAGGCAGAGTCTGCAAGGGGCTCAGGCAACAGTCAAGAGTGACCTACAAAGGAGAAGTAATTGGGATTGTGCCACTTCTAGTCTATGATGTACGAGGACCAGGCCTTACATCCCCATTTCATTTTCTTAGGCATGCACTTGCCTCTTTTATACTAGAGATTTACATCTTGTCCAAGGATTCTTCCAGAAAAGTCACACTTAAATCTCCCAGTTCATACTAGTTGTTGTTTAGCATTTTCAAAGCATCAGCCATAAAAAAAAAAAAATCCAAGAAACATCTGCAAATCAAAATAGTCTTAAAAATAATCAATCTATCCAGCCTTTTCATTGGAAAGCTAAAAAAATCCACTTGACCTCTCCCAGATCTCAGAGACAGACTTGGTTAACAGAGATTCAACTTGCTAAAAGCATAAGTTAAAGAGAGGAAGATGAAGAAAGGCTTCTCATCACACATACAGATAAATCACAGTGTAATCCCAAAATTTCACTTGTCCTTTGCAAGACTCCTTTAAGATTTGGTTGAAGGATAAATCCCAGTGACATTACAACTTTCTTTCACAGATAAGCTCACCTCAAAATCTTCACTGGAAGTATTTCCTTTACTAGACACACCACAGCTTATCTAGCAGTAACTGAGGTGCTGACAAGGAACAGTATTTCTTACTGAGACGTCAAACTCTGTTCTGCCCTCAACTCTCAAAGCAGATGACCCGATACCACCCAAGGAGTCCCGTTGAAAGTTACAGCTCCAAGACCTTTCGACTACCAGCCTCACATCAAGTTTCATGCTCAGATTTGCTGGTACTTCAGACCCAATGCTTAGAAGAGTTGCTGAAACTCAAAGATATAATGCTCAGGATCAGAGAACTTGCTAGTCCAGATCCAGAAAAAAAAACAATCCAAGGCAACAAGAGGAAAAAGCATTGCTAAGAACAATATACTGAATTATGAATGCATGAAAACCATTTTTAGATTTTTTATTTTAAAAGAAGCCCCAAAAGGAGGATGCTTATATTTGACTTAAAATGATCTGTATGAGCCAGTAATCAAGAAGAATATTTTTAGGTATGTCAGTCTGAGCTCTTAAAACAGAAATGCTGTATTAAAGTGATTAAAGCAGCTTCTTTAAAAAAAAAAATCCTCCTCTGCTCTTCACTGTCAAGCTATGGAAATTTCACCCGGTTCCCCCAAAGGAAGAAACAAAGCTCATTCATTATCCCAAAGACACTGGCAGAGCCAGCAGACTGCATTCACCTAACAAATTCTCAGTAAGATTAAGTTTATCCAGTCACAGCTGAGGAACTCTGAGGATAGCATAAAGTCTAGTCACAGAGAGCAGAGGTAAAAGGCAGAGTTGACATGGTCTCGCCTCCTTGCTCTAGTTAAAGAAGTTTTTACCCCAAAGTTGGTTTTTTTCCCCATTGATTCCACTTCTGCTCTATTGTCAAACGTCTTTTATTCTGCCATTTCTTTCCTGATGCAAGACGCCAGATGAGATCAGACCAAAGGACCATCTGAGCCAATTCTTTGCATCCCTAAGTCCCCAACAAATTAAAAAAAAATCGGGGGGCGGGGGGGGAATCAGAAGAAAGCCTGCAAAGAATAAACTTTCTTGAAATACACCTATGGCCCCACCCTCTGTAAGTACCATTGTTTACAACTAAAATCATGGAGTCAGGTAAAATAGTTATTTTTAATTAAAAGAAAAGTATGGCTACAATTGTTTTGGGTTTTTGTTGGTTTTTTGTTTGAGGGGGGGTTGTTTGGTTTTTTTTAGAGCAAAGGGCAATATTAAATGCACATTTAACAGACATTTTCAAAGCATGTTTTGGCTACGCAGGATAAAGCTGGCTGAAGGATGCCCTCCCAGCCTGGTTGCTGAAATGGAACGGCTGCCCCCATTGATTCCAGGAAATAAGAACATTTTGTACCGTTAACACTACAAAAATTGTGCAAGTGGCTTTCGTACTACTTCAGTGGTTCTTGCATTATACCAAAGCAGCAATGGCTTCTTTATGTACAAACAAAATGGTTCAAATAGCCTCTTTTAAGATAATTTATTCCCAGCCTAGTTAAAGATCTAGGTTATAAATTATACTCTTGTCCTTTTAAACAGATTTGCTTCTTTAAGAAGGAATTTAAGATTCTGTTTAGGAAGTTAATGTAGAATGCCCAGAGAGTTACAGGGAAACAAAGACCCAGAAAAACAGGGAACAGTTTTGGTTTATTTTAAATAATTTTAGTAATTCAAGAGATGTTCCATCATTTTCTACTTTAAGTATATTTTATTTCACTCATCCCAGAGAACAGAGGCAACTCACCTTGATTTTAATTGATTGTATTTTTCATATTCATTTGCAACAGAACAAACAATGGACTATGCCTTGCAGCCTAGATCAAACACAAGAAGATCAGTCAAAGGATATTAAAGGACCTACGGTGAATCCATCAACTTCAGACTGAGTGAAGCACAGGGAGCCTTAAGCAAGGAGCACACTCTGAACAGAAAGTCCATTTAATACACTTCGGCAGTTTTGTCACTTCTATTTTAGTTGCAACTTCTCTGACAAAGGAAATTTGCAGCTACATTGCTCTACACAGGAACTACGGGCCAGTGAAGATCTGCAGATAACTTGCTGATGCAAAGCATCAATATTTATATATTTCTTTGGCAGTTCAGTAGACATTTTGGTCCATCATAAGAATACTTCTAAAATGCAAAAAAATAAGTCAAGAACTTAAAAGCAGGTTCCACAAGCTGCAGATGACTAAAGTCCACAAACCTCCACGCTCGGAGTCCCCTGCACACAGCAAATGGTAGGCAGCGGCACAGGAAACCAACAGTTGATTTGTGAACAACGGATCATCACACAGTGAAAAACAGCAGCAAAGATGCTGCTGGCAGCAGCCAGCAGTTTGTACATGATTGTAGGGGGAAAGAAGGACAGACAACAGAGCAACCAATTCAGAAAGGGTTTTTTGGCAGTGTATTTGTGTAGGTTTTATGGCATCCTACCTCGAAAAGTAATTCTAGAAAGGCAGACACAATCAATAACAATGTCAAACAACTGTAGCTGACCTTTTTAGGCCAATGAATCCCTGCCAATCCTTAATTTCTTTTCAGGTCACCACCCACAACAAAGCTTTTTTTTCACTCCTTTAATTAAAAGCACTATTGAAAACTGTTTGATACAGTCCTGGATCAATTACTTTGGCCTCAGGGATTGCTGGTAGTCTATAGCTCTCAGTCTGAGAATCACTGGCTTGTACCCACAAAGCAGAGTAGGTAAGTTAGCTTACCGCTCCTGGGGTACACATCATACACCTTGCACGTTGCCAGCACAGTTTTATCAGTCCACACTTCTGTAAAATACACTGCGATGTTTGTATCATGCTATTCAGTAATTCCATGGATGTGCACTACACTTACCAAAATCAGCAGTTAAAAGTCTGAAAAAGGCATGAAACCAGCACTGTAATGTCTACAAGGTAGCAGGTATATGGCAATAGGTTCCTTTTGATTCAAATTCAAAGGAAGCAGAAGCCTAAGGAGTAACTGTCCCTTTAGAGTGTTATTTCATACAAAATAGTATCTCCACTCAGTAACCTCTTACAACCAGAGGTGAGGAAAGAAGAAAGCTCAAGCTGCCATCAGCCCTGCTCCGACACCTCCTCTCTTCCTTTTTCTTCCCAAATTAAAACAGAGCGACCGATCAAGACAGTAAAACACAGGCAAACACATGCTAAAATTCACCAGTGTGTGGTGAAGTCAGGATTTTCTCTAACTCTTCCACCTCTTCCTTTTTCATCTTTGAAAAGATGCATCACCCTTCCCAGCTGAAGAATCCACTCTTACACATCTTTCACAGCTGCCTTTGTGGGCTCCAGCACTGGCAGAGACATTTCACATTACATTTCACATACTCGGTTGGACTGACCGGGTATTATTTCTTACCAGAAGTTTTAACAGAAATGAGTACCGAGAAACTGGCAGCAGAGGAATCCCACAGTCCAGTTTAATTCCTGTAGCAGCCTGCCCAACCTCAGTGAACTACAGGGAAAGGTGTGCTTCGCATTTTCCTATTTTCTATTTAGCCACCAGTTGACAAAACAGTAAGAAATAACTAATCACAGCCATCACCACAGTTGTTCAAAGACTATTTATATTAGAAGCAATCAGAATTAATAACTCTACAGAAATTAATCAACTGGAAAATATAAAAGACTTTTGGAAGCCCGAGGTACTCCTGAAGCATATCAACTATTTTATTTTTCCATCCCAGGCCATAGTATTGGACATTACATAGAGCCTTAAGATCTTTACAAACTTTGAAGTCCCAAATTCATAGTGTGAATTAACATCAACACCCAATCCTCTGAATCAGATTAAGATGTGCTGCTCATCGTCTATCTCCTGTTCAGGTAAGGTGCTGGGCAGGGCGGGGTGGCAGGCAGGTTGAGCCTCTTAAAAATTAACTTTTTTACCACACATTTTAACACCTTCCCAGATGAACCATAATAGCATTGCCCCAGTTAAGAAAACTAAGAGCAAGGGCTTTACACAAAATGGTGATGAATTTAACGAGATACAGCATCTGACCAATGAACGAGTGAAATGACCAAGATGGTAACTGGCCTCAGAAACACACCCCTTCCCCTCCCCTCTATACAGAGCTCCCAGTATTTTGAAGTACTGAAAGATACTGAACAAAAGTTACTTATTTTCTCGTTGTAAATTTGATTCCCTTAGTCCTTCCAAAGATTCTATCCAAACTGGACTTTTCAAGGCAAGCTGAGACATTTTTATTACAGCTAAGCATCTGCTTAAGGTATGTTCCCACAAAAGACAAGTTTTACTCATTATTTCCATTAAGAAAGAAACAGCATGGCCAGAATTTTGCTGCTGAGGAAGTTGCCATTTTCATTTTACCATGTAACAAGCAAGTGCCTTGAACTTCGATCAACTCTTTGTGATGGAAGAATTTCCAAGAGAAATATTTTAAAGCCTCAATATCTCAGCAGTTCCCAGCAACTTCACAAACCAGAAACTGTGACATCAGCCTTTTAGCTCACTAGACAGCCTTCAGCACTCTGGTGTTAAAAAAAGCCTGCATTTAACAAACTAGAACAGACCATAAGCTAAGTATACAAGCCTAAATGGATGGTAAGAAGCAGGCATGAATATTTATGACTGTCTGGTGCAGAACAGCAGGAAGGGAAGCAACAGAGTCGAGTGAACTAGCATGATATAACAAGGAATGACACCTACCTAGCAGATGAGCACACATAAAGCCTTTATGTGAATGGCTGATATCATCTGCAGCTTATTCTCACATGCTACAATAACAGGGACACAAAGAAAAGAAGCAAGTCCCTTTTCACAGTAGCACCATTTTTTAAAACTAAGTATATGAAAAAATCGTGCATTTCACATGCATTGCTGTTCGCTCAATGCTTTCCTTTCACAGACAGCGGGCATGGTATGATTTTCCTAAAGGATTCTAAAGATTTACGGCAAAAATATCGACTATATGTATTTTTGCGATGGCCCCAGAAAATCAGTGAAATTTGCAGCTCCTGAAGTCTCAGCAAAACATCTTCAAACGGTAGACACCACTGAAGCTATTTGTCACTCAGGAGGCAAAGGTTCAACTTGTCTCCCTGGCCATAGCCAAAGATTAATTTTTTAATGGCTTCTAATAGAAATTGATGAATATGCATTTCAAGTGATGCTCAAAATTATGCAAGTTTCACAAGCATTTGAGACCTTGCTGGAAGACATGTCCTTGCTACTCAGAAGCAAATAGGAAATATAATTTTGTCACAAGCCAGATGTCATCAGAGCAAAGGGGTTTTAGTTCCAGTCAATCTCTCCAGGCAATAACCCACACAAACAAGAGTTTTCATGCCTGCTGCCTGGCCGACTGCTCTTTCCTGTCAAGCATTTCCATAATTTACAAAAAGGGACCAATTACTCCCTTATCTACAACAACCAGTAATCAAATGATTAACACTTCAGTAACTGCCTTATAAAAAAGATGACTATGAAAATACATGTTAGTCTGAAAATCTCATTAACATTAATTTTCATTCAGTGTTTTCCTTGAGTACCTCAGAAGAGCATGTACGCAGCGCTATTTTCCTAACAGAAGCAATGAGGCCCTGCTTGTGCCACAATACTTCACCCAAGACAAAAGGAAATTGAGGTTGAAGCACTTCTCTGACCTAGAAAGTATTTTTTCCCAGGGTCTTGCTAAAAGCCATGCCCAGCAAGGCCTGTAAAATTTGAATGGTGGTGTTCAACAAAAGCAGAAGCTTAAGTAAAATCAGTTCTTCCAACCCCGCTTCTTATATTCCCACTAAGGAAGCCAACAGCTCTGGTTCAACAAGCTCATACTTCAACAGGAAAGGATCCCATCTCAACAGCAAAACACAATCTTTGACAACCAGGTTGTCCCTGACACTATATATTTCATTTATTGGCCTACTAAATAGGAACAAGATTCTTACTCACTAAAGCCCTGCAGATAGCAGATTATTTATGCTGACACAGGGCCACTTAGGTGCTTTATTCAGAGGGATTAGGACTGAAGTAAAGACTGGTGGAACCAAGGACTGAAAAGCTGCCCTGGCTATAGCAACTGTCTTCCAGTGGGATTCTGCAATAGATTTTGGCACAAGTATTAAATTTTCAAGAGTACCATGCTCCATGAGAAAATTGTCCTTTGAGTTCAGTCTGCCACAAGACAACTGTGAATATGTTCAAGGGAATTGGAGAGGGTCTGCATCTGCATTAATAGAAGAATTAGTTTGTGCCAGGTTTCTAGTCCAGATTTATTTTACCCTCTAATATTACTATAGGAGATACAGAGAAAACATCTCTCCCAAAGAGAGAGAGAAAAGCTCTCCAAAACCTAGCAGGGACATCTTGCACTAGATGTTAGTTAGTATCAACTTTGTTGGTTTTCACTCTAAAATCCCACGTTTTCATTCTAAAATCTTCCCTTCCCCAAGGGAACCTGCTCCTAATGCTGAGAAAAAAAGCTCAGAGAAGGACTGTTTGAACAATATCATTTCTGCCACTCAAAAAGATGCAAGTGGACATACCGACAAGTTGAAAAGCCCCTTGTTCCTTTGGGAGAGGTCTTATGGTCACATCTCACTAGAAGATTCCTCCTTCCACTTTGACAGCTAAGCTGGCTCACTGTTATATTTTAACAGTTTAGCATCTCCGGGCTGCTCAAATTTTCACACCACCCTTTTAAAGCAGCATATGTTCAATTATTTCGTGTCCTGAAATCTCTGCTCTGCTGATCAAGATCAGTTACTAATACCTCTGGAAGCCTTTTGGGGAAGTGTGGGCGAGGAAAGGTGTGGAAAAATACTGTCCTTCCAACTGGCTTTTGAACCTCTCTCTTGACTTCAGGCTGCAGTGGTGGGACACAGACCCCAGGAAACACTTGTTCACAAACCATCTCTGCAACAGGGAAGGAACAGACAATTCTCAGCCAACAGGAAACACTCGAGAGAACATTCTCAGGGTCACAAGGCAAAGCCCGAAACATTAAAAGCACAATTGTACTGTAGAAAAAACTAACAGCCTCCCTATACAGGTCTGAGAAGAACCCGTCAAGCTCTCCTGAACACAAAATGCTGGTCCTTCTGGCACCAGGGTCCTTTTGCGCAACATCTGCCAGAACATCCTCATCATGATCTTCACTAATTGCTTTCAAGCAGCACACCCCAAATCTTGCCTCAGCTAGCCTCAGCGTCCATGACGCCGCAGCTCCTGAAAAACTGCATGTGCTACCCAATATAATCACATGATGTACTCTGAAGTAATGTTAAGCCTATGTTAAACCTCACATACACATTCCCAAGGGACAGAAAATGGACAAGAAATTGCCTCTAACAAGCAGAGTAACAATTCTCCCAAAGGATCCTACCTTTTATGCAACCATTCCACCAGGATCCAAATGCCACACTATGAAAAAAAAATCAGTTCTACAGCTGACAGTTAGATATTGAAGGACGACTGGATAATAGTCTGCTGTGCCACTGATCTAAGTATTCAGCGACATACGGATGTATTTTATGCTGTCTCTAGGCATTTTAAGACCAGCAAGAGAAGCAAAGAATTGTCACTTTTATTTAAAGCTTGGCAGTAGCTAAAGGGAAAAGGAAGAGGCAGAAGAAGGTATTTTCTATTATCAATTGTTTTTTTAAGTCAACATTAGCCTGTTTGCTTTCTTTAGACATGTTAGAATCCTATTTTATTTAGTACACTTTTTTCTTGAGGGAGATGCAAGTTAGTTTTACCTGGAGTTTGGTATCTCTATTTATCAGTAATAAACTAAGCCACATACTGAGACTGTGGCACAGCCTAGACACATAAAGCTAGACAAGGCTCCCCTTTGTATTTTGGTATACGAAGGGTTCACAGAAATCAATAAAAATTTGTGGACACTAATCACAACTTTAATTACTTAAACTCAGTACTCTTTTCCACTAAGTAAATCCTAAAAAGCACTGACACAGTTGATGAAAGTAGAACAATATGACTGATTATTAATGCATGGGCAAGATTTCTCTTGGGATACACACCAAGCCTTGTGACAGTGACAAAAAATTCATGGTGATAAATAGCTTCATTAACTCTTGTGGGTTTTGTCAGTAATTAGCTTTACTTTTGCTCCCAAAAGGGGAAATATAAGAAAGAGCACAATACAAAAAAATCTCATGCTATTTGCTCAGTCATGGCCATGAAGAAATGAAACACTGAACATGGGTTAGTCCTCTAGTTACATCTCATAACCACTCAGTTTACAGACTTTGCAGCTGTGATTGTTTCTCAACAACTAAGTTGCACACTGCAAAGTTTTCATATAAAAGCTGGTTTTTTCCCACCACGTGCACTAAACTGTAGAAAAGAACAAGTCAGCCCCTGACTACTGAACAGGAAGGAACAGGTCTATTAAAATTATAGAAAGCAAAATACAGTAGTTTGATTACTCTGTCAAGATAGTAAAATAAAAAAAAAGGCATAGAAATGTTACCTCTTAGCACAGCTATAAAAATTAATTTTAAAGTACAGGCCGTGTGTTCTGAAGATGAAGCCACTTGTCTGGTTTTCTGCAGAGGATTTCCAAGTCAACCACATAACATAACCAGTGCTATTTTCACAGTTTAAAAGATTTCTAAAAACAACACAGAGCCAAAATTAGTGTCACAAGAGGAGGACCTTCAGGCAATTTCAGTTTTCCTCGTCTTGCATAACATCGAGCATCTGGGAAGTTACACAATGCCACTTTATGAGTACTTCCAGTTTTCTGTTAGTGAGAACATCTGTCATCTTTCATGTTTAGAACTTTGAATCTTCCATCACTTTGTACAGAAGGGCCAAATATTCTCCTTAAACATGGCTGAAAGCAACTGAGTTTTGAAGAAGCAGAATCCTGCCCATTTCTGAATGATGGACACGCTGTAAGCTGGTATAGAAGCCAGAAATTTTCTTCTACTATCTATAGCAGACCAAGCTAGGAGCTTTTCCTTGGTGGAAGGGACTCATAATCTTGTAAAGACCTGTAGCAAAAAACTTAAGAAGGTATGAATGAAGTATGCAGGTAAAGGCAGGCAACAAGAAGCAACAGCAGAAGAAGGATTAATGGAATTACACATGCAATTTGCTACATAGTGTGGTAAATGTGGTTTCATTCAAATGACCAGACAGCAAGAATAGGAAGAATAAACCTAAGATAAGGTAACAAGAAGATCCAGAACTGGAGCCTTAAGTCCCCAGATAAGGAAAACAAAAGAACAAGGAGACTCAGGAATTTTGCCCAAGCCCTAAGAGGGATAAGACAAAAAACCTAGAGGAAAGGTCCCAAATAATTTCAGCTCCGAAGTGGTACATAAGTACAGCCCACAAATAGCAGCTAAGTGTCAGAAAATCAAGACGAATCCAAGAGACAGGATGAGGACTCAACTGTGTCCTGTCCTGTGTCACATTAAGCAACTCCAGCCACAACATTTGGGCACACATCTTGATCCTTTTGAGGACATGGATGAGAATGCATACAAGTAAAATCTACGCTAGAGTGACTGTGAGTGAAATCTGTTCAACTGGAAAAAAACAACTCCTTTCACTTCCATAAGGGCCTGCACTGAGTTTTGTTACACTTTTTTTTTTTAATGCTGTGGCTCTCAAGAATGGATTCCGGAAACTGGTTTCTATTCCTGGCTTTCTTAAGCCCTGGTTCACTACATTAGAAGCAGCAGCAAGATACAGGCCTGCCTTTCGTACATAGGCACCACAATTTTTGTTTAAAAAAGCCCCCATATTTCAAGACCATGTGTAGGAGCCCGAAGTATAAGACTATTAACCCCTTACATATTTCTAAAAGGAAAATCTTCACCTTTTGATGACACTAACTTTAAGTATTTTGAAAAAAAAAAATATCCCAAAGAGTAACTATTCTTGCGCATGGCAGACAGAAGGGGCAGTTGTCATGCAGATGAGTTCAAAACCAACCAGAGAACAGGAAGGATGAATGATATGCTCCCATTCGCTATGTGAGATATCCAGGAAAATGGGGGGGGGGGTGTGTGCACGCCATTAAGCTTGGGTAATTAACTAAGGTACTCGCAGGTCACCTTTGCATTTCAAAGACTGCTGCACAGGCTCTTCTTATTTGCCAGGAATGAAAAAACAAAACAAAACAAAAAAACCCCAACATTTATAGTCTCAGGATATTTTTCACCACAGCCTGAAGATTTAGCTTTCCTTCTTGTCTTACACAGTTAAAGCTTTTTAAAACAAGTATCTAATTAGGCTTAAAATATGCTCCAAAGGACTTTTATTATTTTAACTGCTCACGAAATGCCTCAGAAGTAAGGCTCTTCAAGCCTCAGTATAAATATTGGTAACACAAAGCAGCACATCTACAAAACTGTAAGAGCACTCGGAAATATTGTAAAACATGTCCCAAGGATCGTCTGATCAAGTCTGGATGACCATGAAGCTAAGGAAGAAGACTCAGTAGTAAGGAAGTCCATGTGATCACAGTCTCTATTCAAAACTTCTTAGCAGCAAGGCACAGCAAGTGGAGGAAGGAGGTCTCAGCTGCTGGTCAACATAAGAAAGAGAATTTCAGGTGGACCTAATCAGCAACTCAGCTGGCAAGAAGCAGGTAAGTACAGATTGGAAAGCAGAAGACATCCCATGCAGGACATGTAGGAGGAGCTTCCCAATAACATCTCAGAAATTTTTTTTTTTTTTTTAAAGCTGATGAACAGGAGCAGTAGTTCTTGCAAAATCATGTCTTCTGGACTCCTCACTCTGCTTTTAAACACTGGATTTCACCCAACACATGGACAAGTATTCCACTATCAGACTGTACAACCATCTCCAATATTAACCCAAGTTATATTTGTATGTATGCTTCTGTGGAAAAAAAACATTTAAGACCAGATTTGGGAGGCAGGGGAGTCGGAGGATGACAGGGGAAGGGAAGGAGGAGGAACAGTACTAGATCTTGGTTAGTAAAGTCCTCTTCATTCCCATTGCAGTTTAGTTGGGAATGGCTGCCTTTCCTTGAGCTACAGTATGAAGATTTACAAGATTCAGCTCAAAAATCAGAGAATGAATAAATCTTGTATAATCTCATTATTAAAAGACAGGATGGTATTGAGGTAAGCAGGCAGAATAGGGTTCTAGGTAGTCCCACTGAGGAAAGATTAAATTAATTTCATATTCCCAGCAGGTCAGGGACTAAAAGTGAATTGGGGCTCTAAAATGACACCTGTATGCCTAGGCAAAATATAGCAGGCTGCTCATACTACAGAACTTATCTCCTTTAGGCTCTGATTCAAATGTCCTCAAAGTGGTAAGGGTTGAGCTGCAGCTGGGTAGTAAACAGGAGTTCAGAGAGTCAGAACAGATGACATTTAGTATTTGCTTTTTACTAAAATGCCCTGTTTAGTTATTACTCCAATAGTCTCCACAACACTCTGGCTAATCATTTCCTTAATACGCAATTTTTGGACAAAGAATCAATTTTGGATTGTGGTGTTCAGGTTGGAATTTCAGAACAACTCTATTTAACTTTGTTCCAGTTTACTCAATGATAAAACACACAGCTTTGCTGTGAGCACATTCAGACAAATTAAATGCTTTTAGAGACACCTCATCCTTGTAGCATCTTCAGTTCAGGCAGAAATGCAGTTACATTAACACTTCCTAAGGTGCTCGCAGTACAAGAAAGTACAAAAGAAAAAAGTGGTGGTTGTTCATATAATAGCTTACAGGTAATTTCCACTGTATTTCTACTTTTATGCATTAATGTTACACAAATTTCAGTTAGAATTTTGGTTCTAATTTATGTGTATGTTTACAAGGTAAACACACTAGCAGACATTGCAAATGCTAAGACAACTTCATCTTCGCCAAACAGCTTTAGCCCTTGGGTCAGGTTGTTTCAAAAAGAGCTCTTGTAAAGTTATATTGCTGAACATTTTTATAAAGCAATAAATTTATTAGAGACATTTAATACATACTGAATGTCAAGTCACTTCTAGCCTCATCAATGGTTTCTAAGCTAGATTCATAGAATAAAGCCAAAAGAAGGAAAGTTTGATCCATTAAATATTTACTTTGCCTTTAACTGTAACTACATGTTTGTTTATTAACTGGGTGGTGGCTTTGTTAGGGTTGTTTTTATTATTTCAACTGCTTTAATGGTCCACTTGCTTCTTACACAAAATTTTGAACCTATCAAGTTTAGAAGACCAACATTTAAGTTTTATTATTGTCATGCAAGGGTAGCTTAATATTCACTTTATATATGATGGCAGTTAAAGCCTATGGGGATTAATTCACTTTTTGAAGCATATTACATACAGGCTAGATCATTCAGACATGCCATTAAAAACAAGTACAGCACTGAGCAAAAATCCACAAGGACACCTTAAGTAATTAATCATTCATAAAATCCAATTTTTACATCCCAGTATTTTATTTTTAAATACCTAATTATATGCTTGTAAAAGACTTGGAAGATATAAAATGTTACATACACAGATCAAAAGTAATTAAGCCACTTTGGACAGACATTGCATTGGAAGTGTAGATCTACTCTTTAAAGCGTGCAACTGTTGCTCTGCACTGAGCTCCTCTTGCAAAAGGGGAAGGAGCTAAGAGCTCCTCCATCACCTAGATCCCAAGATCCAAACAAAACAGTTTTATAAAAACGACACTTCCAAATTCAGAAAACTGCTCCGAGTATCTTAGATTGGCATAAAGTCAGAATCAACACAATTGTTTCCTTCTCTTGCAGTTACAATTACTTTTGGAATGACCATGTTAAATGTAAAAATACTCAAGACTTCATTTCACTTCTCCAAAATCAGTGACCTTTAGGTGAACAATCCATGCTCCTATGAAGCATTTGCTCATATTTACTGAAAAAAAAGTTAGAAAGTGGCAAGAGGAGATATCCCTTCAACTAGATTTCCAGATTTTACTGCCACTTTTAAGTTCCCAGTTTAAATGAGAAACTAATAGCCACAGAAACATTTTGAAAACAAGAGGGAGACCTTCAAAAGATAATAATGAATTTCTAGTTTAAACACCTTTAACACAGTATTTGCTTCCAGAACAAACCATATTCATGGGCAGGTTACACAGGAATCTGCATATAAATCCTCAACCACAACAACGTTTTCCAAAAATCACTTTTGTTAAAATAGGATAAACTAAAAACGATAGGCTAACACATCATCTAATACAAGAATACTCTTCTGCATTCTTCAGAATTATAGTGCACCGGTGACATTTCCCTGCAGAATTATTGGTTTCATTATCTCTGTGGTAAGGCACCACAAAGGTTTCTCTGCCACCATCAAAAACAAATCTTGGTATCTGAGGAACATAATGCAGTAACAAGAGAGATTCCTCTTCCCTATGCAAGAGTACTTAAATACTTTCAGAAATCCTGAATTTTAATTTTGCATCATTCATCTTCTCCAGAGATTTGAGTATTATCAATGACAATCGTAATACATACACTAGAAATTACATCAGTGAAGAGACTTGTTGCCATGCCTTATAATTTGCTACCTGAAATCACCAAGTTCAGCTGCTAGTTAGGCCCCTTCTTGGATAACCTCAGATTATCTTCCTTTTCTTCTTTGGTACAGAGTCCCAGGATTGTGATGAGTTATGTTTCACTCTAACCTTCAGAGCATTCAAATTCCAGTGGTCTCGCATCTTTTAATTTAAGGCGTAAGATTCAGAAAGATGAACAGCAACTTAACAGTAAACAGTCTAAGAATAGAACCAAATCATTTTACATTGTTTAGTTACAATTTAAAATTGGTTACAAAACTGAACTTCAGTGAAGTGCATTCGATGCTTCTTCCCTAAAACAAGTCTTGATCAAAAATCACCTGTCCAGTTCTCTCCTGTCACAAGACTGTCAAAGACTGAGGTGTAAATATATTCCTACTCCTTCAGGATATGTACACATGGGAAAAATCTTGCCTAAACATAGACGGTCAATCCAATATTCTCTAGATGTTAGTGATTCTGAAAATGTAATCTAAGAGCAACAGTATCATCAGCTATAAATATTATTTGGTTTACGTTAATGTGCATGAAAAGCTGTATTCACCAGATACAAAAGGAATCACATCTGCTCCAGACAGCAGAAAATATAGGCAGAAATCAACACAAAAAGAAAGGGGATTGAAAAGTTTGGATAGCTGTAAGGGGAAAAGTCTATTTTATTAAGTTTTAAAAGCATACTAGTTCCCAGATTTTTTTGCAGTCATGAATGCATACCAAACTGCCCCCTAAGAAATTTCTTTAACCTACATTTATTGATAGTGAAAGTCAATGAATGCTATTTAACCGATTCAACATTTGTGGAAAGTCTTGATGAGGACATGTTCAGCTGCTTCAAGTAACTGTGTGGCTCAACTAGGCGTGAAGGTTTAATTCAGTCTATTAATAAAGTTAACACAATGTTTTATCATATTTTTATCAAGAAATTGACCAAAAAAAATCTTACAAAAAGCCAAAACTGAACAGAGAAATTGGGATGAAGTTCAATAGCCATTACCTTAACTTTAGCTTTCAGAACTATTGAAGCAAAACAGCACCTTGTCTCATTCAGAAGCAGCCCCAAATTGAGATGGTAAATCAAGCACTTCACTGAACAGGTTACATGGACAGTGTCCTGCTAGTTTAGCACATAAATAGATTCTACAGAAATGTGAAGTCATTGCTGATACACCAGAAGAAAACTGAATTCCCTCTGTGAGTTTTCTTACCACACCATGAACGCATCAAAATCAATTGATTGTTTGAAGGCTACCACGCCCACCCCATGCCTCAACACTCTATAAACATTATTAAAATAACTTGAGTCTTTGCAAAATCTCCAATTTTCACTTTTAAGAAAGCATGACACTGAACTCTACGCTGGTGGCTGTACTATAATTTTCCAATGAAGTTTAGAAAAAAGAAGGAAAATTTAAAATTATTAGAGACTCAAAAACCAGATGAAAATATCACAATACTATTGACAATGCTGCCTATTAAAGTCACATCTGGCTGGCACATCTGAAAGATCCTTGCAGCAAAGACATCCCAGAACACCCCAATTCCTGCCACTTGACTTGGAGCAGTCAAGTTTTAACCTTCATCTTCTTTTCCCTTCTAGTTTGAGCTGTTATATTTCCCACTTGAAAGCTTAACTGGACAGGACACAAACTGCTGATGGCACACAAAGCTGCTGAAATAAGGAGATACCTCATCCCTGCTTCTAGAGCAACCCATTAAGACTACTCTATACATCATCTTAAAGAAGGAAAAAGTAAGTTCATTTATTAGATACTAGCAACACAGAACAGTACAGCCTTTAGGATTGCTCCTGAACTACATAGATTTCATTAAAAAAATTGATTTGTAGGGGAAAAAAAGGACAATATCTGACTTATTTGCACTATTTTATGAACTTTGATAAAAGTTCTTAAGGCACTGTAAAGAAATTTCTAGACCAAGCAGTTTATCCTTTCTTTTAAAAAAAAATAAAAAAATTAAAATAATTTTCCTCTTGGGAACCATCCGGGCAAACTGGCTCCAGCAATAACACAGCAATTGAATCACAAGATGCAAACATTTTGACTAGTCTGTCTAGGGAGAGTCCCACAGAAAGTATTCATTTAACACTGCAAACAGGACAACACATAAAATGCCTCTATTTAAAAAACATCTCAACAGTGGCTAATTAACTCACTGTAAGAGGTGTTTTCAACTACAAAACACCAAGACAGATTCTATTTCTAAGTGGCAAATATATTAGGAAATGGAATGCCATGAATAAAAACCTGGAAGAGCTCAGTGTGAGCAAGGTGCTTCAAACTTCTGGATACCTTCGCAACATCAAAAGGGTCTTGTCATAATGCTAAATTAACCTTGTAATAGGTATTCCGTGCTTATACAAAAATGGAAGAGAGGAATCTGGGTGATTCAGCTTCCACTCAGAACAGTTCCAGTCATCTTAGGGCAAAAAGAGAAACATAGGATCGTCCTATTTCAGATGTGTGACCCATGGCAAGCCTCAGACTTCTCCCAAGACAGCAGAAGTGGATTCCTCTCCTGGAACTACTGAGAAACAGGGAGAAAAGCAGTTTTCATTAGCTAATTCTCATACATACAGATCATATATAGATTACAGAAGGACAGGTGAACTATTGCCTACCTTCTTCACATTTAGCTAAATCGCCCACATACTTCTCAACCAGGAAATATCCCTCACTATCCCCTTTGCAGCTTTGAACCCTTGTGCTGGTTTTGGCTGGGATAGAGTTAATTTTCTTCATAGTAGCTAGTATGGGGCTAAGTTTTGGATTTGTGCTGAAAACAGTGTTGATAACACAGAGATGTTTTTGTTACTGCTGAGCAGTGCTTACACAGCTTCAAGGCCTTTGCTGGTTCTCACACCACCCCACCAGCGAGGAAGCTGGGGGTACACAAGAAATTGGGAAGGGACACAGCTGGGACAGCTGACCCCAACCGACCAAAGGGATATTCCATACCATATGGCATCATGCTCAGCATATAAAGCTGGGGGAAGAAGGAGGAAGGTGTTGAGGATTTCTTGGCTGGGCAAAGGAATGTGAGCAATCCAGCCGTTAGGTGGGAACGAAGCATAAGTTTACAAAACCCTGGAGCAGACAAGGACGCTGTGTCCTTGTACACTGGGAAAAAGGAAGATAAGAAGAGCCTGACAAACAACACCTGGATGCTGAAGAATGAGATAAGTGACTGCTGGACACCTCGTGAAGAAGCTTGCTCAGCCAATAGAGAATAAGATAGTGTCGCGTGAAACAGGGTATTGTACCAATTAGAGTATTGTATAGGGCGCGTGCACAAGCGCATAAGGTATATAACTGTATCAAATGTTGTAGTAAATGGACTTCACTTGATCACATTGGTCTGTGTGTGATGTCCCTCCGCAACAGGAAGGGGGGACATTCAGAGTGATGGCGTTTGTCTTCCCAAGTAACCATTAGGTGTGATGGAGCCCTGCTTTCCTGGAGATGGCTGAACACCTGCCTGCCCATGGGAAGTGGGGAATGAATTCCTTGGTTTGCTTTGCTTGCATGTGCGGCTTTTGCTTTACCTATTGAACTGTCTTTATCTCAGCCCACAAATTTTCTCACTTTTACCCTTCTGATTCTCACCCCCATGCCAACGTGAGGGAGGTGAGTGGGCGGCTGCGTGGTCCTTAGTTGCTGGCTGGGGTTAAACCACGACAAAGCCCAAAATTCTGGCACATTAATGTAGCTATCAGTTTATTTCCACAAGAATTAAATCAGCAAAAACAACCAACTCTTAGGGAAAGGTGCTAACCAGACAAACTAAACCAAACCAAGAGGCCTCATAAGCTAACAACAGATCACTCAACACATCATTCTTATTCACTTCACTTAATCTGAAAGACTCCGTGGTTAGGCAGGCCCTCACTAATATAAAAGAGTAAACTTATACTTTTTTTATATATATATTTTTTCAGAGATTGTAGAGGGAGTGCTAGGACAATTCATCAAAAAATAAAGTGTTTGAATTTTGCACCTTTAAGGACAACGTATCTCCATTGAGGAAGGAGATTCAAGAAAGTTAATTGGAAGGATGCCCATAGTTTAAGGAATTCTTGTTTTAAATCAGTAAAACAACCGGGGTTTGATGGGAAACATCATTCTCCTAACACCTACATAAAGCACACTAATTCTCTGCCTCCATTACAGATGCAGAGAAGTAGGGGTAAAATTCACCCACGCTAATGCAAATGCCTGATATTACATTACATCCAACCTAGTCACCAAGGTTCCCATTGTAATCAGTGGCATCCATTTTACTGAAGATGAATATATGGTTCTATAACAGCTTTATGTGAAGGCTATCACAACCTTACAGCCAGCTGTGTCACAACAGTTGTGAAAGCTCTAACCCTGTACTCTTTACTCTGTTAGACCACAAGACTTCGGGATTCTTACTAAACTTTCCCTAAAATACAGCATAAACGAACATAAATTAAATAAATATAATAATAAATACATAGCATAAACAGCATAAATTAACAGGCTTCCTAGAGAGGTGGTTGATGCCCAAAGCCTGTTAGTGTTTAAGAGGCATGTGGACATTGTCCTTAACAACACACTTTAACTTGGTCAGCCCTGAATTGGTCAGGCAGTTGTACTAGACAATTGTTGTAGGTCCCTTCCAACTGAAATAGTCTAAAGACCCTGATCTTCACAGCATGACACTATTCATAGAAATTTGAACTTCATCCTTCCTGCTTACTAGCTGCCCAAAGCACCTCTAAAAGTGCTAATTCAACAAAATTTTTCCATACTGTTATTCCTATACACTTAAAATTATTAACCATCTACCTTGCGTTCTCAGCTCCAAATCTAATCAGTACAGGATCTGAGTAGATTTATTTCTATTTTTTTGTAACAGGGAACTACTTCTCTCCTCCACTTTAAACATCTATACAGCCCTCTATGCCCTTCTGAGAGGGGTTCCAGCTCTCTACGAGAAAAAGCCAATATTCTCCTCTTCCCTATTCAAAATACCTGTATTACAGAAATCTCAGATTCTGGCCTCTTAAAGCAAACTGGAGAAGAATCTCAATGAAGCCTGTAATGAAAGAGCACAATACAGGCTTGTAAAGTGTTATCTTTTAAGAGAACCATCTGGATTATTAATTTCTGTAAAGTGTTACTGAAGGGGTTCTAATGTAATTTCTGTCTGAAGAGCTGGAAGAATTCAGTGCATTGCAGGTTCACTTTTTATACTGCAACATCCCTTCATACATTATATATATATATATATATAACTGTATACATAAAAGCCAAACAAAAGCACTCCCTCTCCCTAAACCACTAGCTTTTTAATTGTTTCAAGTATCCAGAAGTTTCTTCAGGTTTTGCAATTCTTTCTTTTAGAGCTCACCTATAAACTCCTTCCCGATTATCCAAAGCTGGCCTCTTCCCCACACCTCAGTACCACATGGTCACTGTTGGTATGAATGCATCTCCATCCTCTGCCATCCACAGAAGGTCTCTACACCACTGTGGCTAACTCTTAACCTAGAGTTCTGCCTCCACTATCTTCTCTTTGAAGTAAGGGCCAGATTCACTGCTGTGATAGGAATAACCAGAATTTTCCAAAAACAGCCCACCTGCCTCTCCCTATCCTACTGCCTTTGGAGAAAGCATGGTAAAGACGTAATTTCTGCAAACAAAAGCAGCTGTGTGTGCTTCTTTGACCTGAGTTTTTCCTGTAATATTTGATTATCTGAAGTTTGGTTCATCACCTTTTCCTGCAGATGATGCCTTCCTAATTAAACACTGCTCTCTGCAGTCACTAAGAAATACAGCATTAGGACATTTGTCACCACTGCATCTGTCATTCTCCTTGAATATTATCTATCCTTGTCCTTTCTTCCTAACCCACAAGGGTTCATTTAGGCTCCTTAGAGCCACAGTTACCTGGCACCATATTTCCACAATGCCTAGGCACAGCTGGATCCCCTCCTAATAAATCTTCTGATTCACAGTGCTAGTAGTTCAGGTAGACAACTTCTTCAGCCCAGTTGCAAGCCAGGCAAATATGGATACCGCCATTCTTCCTGCCAGGAGCTATTTGTGTAAACGGGAAGTTTGACACAAAAATCTTGATAACTATTACAAAGCATAGAGCCTTTAACCAAGTCCACTACAGGACTTCAAATGTTTATCTTCCAATTTCCCCTCTAAATAAGTATGCAGATTACAACCTCCATCTTTGTCCTCTGTTTCCATGCAACCTCCCCCCTGCCCCATCTTAACTATTACTTGCATAATTTAATGAGCTCAAGTCAGATAAATAAAAAAACCTGCATTATAAGATGCAACCAACACTAGCGAGTTAGAGAAAACTAGCTAAAATCCCATGCAGCAGATTGCAGTGGTGAGAGATTAAGTGGAGAGTAGATTAAGTCTGTCTCACAGGAGAAATTTCTCCTTCATGGTATCATGGTATACAACATGCAAGACTTTCTATAGCTATGGAACGTAATGTTAAGATGGCAATATCCTCAGGCAGAGAACAGCTGCAGAAGGGACGAGATAAAATCAGCAGCCACCTGAGTATACATTTCTGGAGTGAAACATTCATGGTTTCTACTCTTTTTCAGCACTAAACATTATTCTAATGCAAGCTAAACCAGCATATGCTATCATCTAGCTCAGGGAATCCAGCCATCATTTCCCTGTACCACATGCTGAATGGAGTCCTTAAAACACGCTATCACTATCTTCCTAAATGTTTTGCCCTTGAAAGCACAACAAGCAATGCTAAGTGAGCCTTTTCAAGCAACGAATTAGAGAAGTTTCAGGAGACCTATTAAAATGCTAGGGATTACTACCGACTTTCCTTCCCTCCATCCTTTAACAAATTTAAGTTTTTCCTAATGTATCCCCACCGCCATTATCCACGTGGCAAAACAAGCAAATACTTCTTCCTGCTCCCTCCTCTCATGACTCCCTACGCTATGCTGCCCCAAAGAAAATTCTGCCCTCTCACACTGTAGCGATTTTTGTCCTGCCTGGGGGGGAAGGAGAAAAAAAGAACAAAAAGAAGAAAGAGAGCTCCACATAGCTTCCTCCTCAGTGACTCCATCTTATTCCCAGAACCTACCATCTTCTGGGCAGCTCTGGAAGGACTAAGACTTGACCTTTACTCTTTCCACACAAGGAGCTGCAGAACAGCTTCCACAAGAGCTCTCTTCTCTCAAACTCATTCTTCAGGCAGACACACAGGTACTTCTTCAGAATGAAGCTCAAACAATATCTTAAAATAGTCCTGATTTAAGGTTGATGCAGCCTGGCTTCTAAGGAGGCAGCTTGTAAGGAAGAGAAATGCACAGTACATTCTGTGCACTTTCATTAAGCGCACCTCTCCACAAAGTACAGCACGAATTCAGTCAGCCTCTGCTGATCCAAGTTGACAAGGATGTCTGTGGAGAATACCTGGGGACTGGTGCAAAAATAACCAGAGATGTATACAATCCTCTGCACAACAATACACATGGGTTGGCCTATATGATGCAACTCCACAGCAACACAGGAGGAAAATAGCTGCTATCAAAATAGAGTAGAACATGTATACCAGTGCATGTTATAAGAGCAGCACAGGACCCTGTTTTTCAGTACCAAAAAAAAACCAACCATGATTTATTTTTTTAGCAACAGAAACCAAAAAACACGTAGAACTTGAGAATAGTACAGTTTAAGAAGTTGCACACCCTGGTCTCCTCAGACGCTCGTATGAGTTTAGGCAACACATATACCTTATGTTAAGAATTCGAGATAAGTGTATTTTGACATCACACTACCCATTTCTCCTTCACGACTCTGCTCCTGAGCTGTGACAGCTTTCCTCCTGCACACTGGGGCAGAACAGAGGCCATCAGCATGGACACTTGACATTGCTGCTGCCTGCTCCCCCTGCACTGCAAATTAAGAACTTCAAGCTCAAAAGATGTTAATCTGGCAAACTAAGCAATGTTAATCCAGCACAACAGTTTTCAGCCTTTCAATGTGCAGGCCTCTAAACTTCCTAACTGAGACACAGACCCCTCTGTAGGGAGTTCAAGCCAGCTGACAAAAAACTTGTCCTTCTCAGCTGCATTTCACAAATGCCTTGGAAAGAGGCCATGGAGCCTGAGGGGTTTGCAGACCCAAGGTTTAATGCTCATCCAGAAGAATTTATTTTAAAAGTTAGTCTTTAAAAGATAGGAATTCGGTTCCAAATAGTCAATGGAACAAGTTTTTTGGTTTTGTTTCTTTTATTCTGACCTTTTCTAGAAAAAGGCTATTCCAAAAAGAATTGTAGGGTTTGACTATAGAAAAAAAGAAAGTGCTTATATGAGAAATTGGGTTTGGAGCAGGATATTCTTTAGAGGAGAATTATCTACACTCCAGCTGGGATACAGTATCTTGAAATACATATTCTCCTCCAGCAGTATTTTCCAGAGGAACAATCCCTTCATATAAGGGCTCTAAGGACATAATACTAGTTAAGTTCCTATTTAACTGTAATATTTACTCTCTGAGACACACAGAAAACACTTATTTCTAACTCTAGCAATTCCCTGGATAAATGTGCACAGGAGGTAATTTTGCATCTTCAGGCTGTCATACCTACAAAACCAGCTTTAAGTGCACCACAGGGTTCTTCGAGGACCTCAAAGACATACTACCAAACACAGAAGGTCACATTTGTTTGCCATTAAGATGCATAAAAAAGCTGCCACCAAGTACAGTAAATACTATGTGACACCTGGTTGCCGTCTTCCACAGTGTGGCTGATGGTGGCAGTGGGGAATCAACTACTGAAATCAAAGCAGCACGGAGATAAAATGTAAAAGCAGATTCTTAAGTCAGGAATTTTAGGTGAATGCCTGAAAAGCATCAAATTGGTGAAAGAGCATAGAGCTGTTCTGAAACTCCTTAAAAGCATTTCATGTAGGACACTTCTTCCCTCCTTCCACTTTCCAAAGGGTAAAGCTGGAAAGCCTTTGCTCTTCCTGGGATCAAGGCTCCAGAGATACCCCTAGCCCAGGATACCTGCTCCTCCACCTTCCAAGGGGCACAGTTCTGACTTGTGACACACTGGAAACAACAAGGACTGATTTAACCTGAAACAAAGCAGGCAAAGCCAGGTGTCAAGTCTTTGTCTCATTCTTAGCTGTGCAACTCTTGCACAGATGACAACAACCATTTAGAACATCATCCGCACAATGCCATAGGGAAATTTTTCTCTAGATGTCAGGACTTACTGGAGGGAATGGATGTAGTAATTAGCACAAGGCTCCTCTTGAGTTTACTATATATTCTGCAGTTCAATGATTTGGGGAAAAACCCAGCTGTCTTCCAGAGAAGAGGAAAAAAAAAACCTCTTATTTTTAAGCAAAATTGTAGAATTCCTAAGGCCAAGGCTGTATTTAACTGTAAATTACTTGCTGTGACAGCATAAAAAGTCCACCAAGACTACAGATATAAACAGAAGCAACCTATCAGCCTGTTGCACTCTCGAACAGAGAGGGAGAAAAATAATTTTTTAACACCAAACCAGCAGATGATTACAAGATTGTGACGCTTTCACTGGGAAAAGCTTTTTTGAAGTCTGCTGTTGCCCTACAGCATCCAAATAAAGAGGTAAATTTTATGGGACACAAGCTTTTTATCTGCCTACTGTTTATGCAGTTTCAGTAAAAACCCTATCCCTTTCTCCAAGGCACACTGAGGTTTAAGAGCAACTAAAAATAAAAGAGTGGTAAAGAACTGTGGTCACAAAGTTAATTGTATGATGGTGGATAAAAGCCACTTCAATGACTGCTCACCAAAAAAAGGCCAAAGATAACTCAACTAGGAAAGAAAAATGGGAAGTTGAAAGAGCAGAAAGAATAGGAATATAATTTTGAATACACACAGAACTGATATTAAGAGGCAGCTTGGAAAGCTGAGAAGTAATTACAAGAACCTGAACTGGTGGGTGGGTCTGGAAACAAGGGGCTGGAAGAGACCCAGCCTGTGAAGACCTCTTTGTAAGGCAAACTGAGGTCAGGAAGGGGGAAAAAAACCAAACAACTTAGGATTTCATTGAGATGATACACCAAACTCAAGCTTTCCTCAGCCATTTTAATTTGAGCCTCCTCCAGCTGTTTTCAGCTGCTATGCTGAAAGATTCACCTACAGCTTTATCCAAGTAAGCAGCAGAAGCTCAGGTTTAGTAAAGCCATCCTAGCTTTTATGCAGACACAAGTGATTTTTCAGCCATTTTGAGTGAGCCAAGGACACAATACTCAAAAACTGCTTCAGCAGCAAATGCATCAATCTGAAACCAGGGGAAGCAGGGGGGGGGAATCAGGTAATACAGACAAGACAAATAAGGCAGCAAACCTCTAGCATGAGGACCTGCCCTACTGCTGCCTAGTAGAGTCAAAAAGGGGTCAGAACTTCCTTTGAAAGAGAAGACACTGCAGCACAGTGTTTCACCACCAATTAATTCCATTATACATGAAAGTTAAGCCCTGTTGATCTACTTTCACAACACTGACTGCATTCATCAGGAAACATTACCTGCAGATTCGGTTGCTTTTCCAAAAGCAAGTGTTCTCCACTTACTGCATTTCTAATCAAATGTCCTCTACCCTGGTTCTGAGTTTGTGCTGCTCTCGCCAAGATTTATTGACCTCCGTGTGCACGCTATGCTTTTGCTCACAGCACTTGCAATAAATTTTGTTCTCTTCATTTCCTCCGCCACCTCAGACATCCACTGGATGATTCAATCACTCATCTAGTTCAGATTCCTCTGCTAAGCCTTCCTTCTGTCAGGCCATAAAAAAAAAAATCCTCCCATGACTGACAAGTAGGGTTTCTCACGACCATTTCTGTGCCAGCAGAAGAGGACAGAGTCAGTAATGAGTGAATATTTTCTACTCCCAGAGAAGGCAACACCTTCATTAAAACAAATGAAGTGCCTAGCCCTACAAGCTGCAGAGAAACACTTCTGCGCTCATATTAATACAATGCTGCCTGCCCATTTCTGTGCAGAGAGCTTCAGAGCCTCTGCAGAGCCGAGCTCTCGACTTGTTAGCAGGAATTCACTCTGCCCAACTCCAGCAGCAGCTACTTAGACCCCCTTGGCAGAGATCAAACTGACAGGAATCTTGTCAGTCCTGCATCAGCCACTGCTTGGAGCTTTGCCGGTGAGACTGCACCTACCGAGAGCCCCTCTCCTTTTAGCTACACATCTATTCTGCATTTAATTTCCCTTCCCTTTGTGTTGCACATATCAAGAACATTAAGAAAATGAACTGGCTGTAACTCAAACCTAGACAGAGACAAATACAGGAAGTGTAGCAGGAGGCATTTAGAGGAATGGAATAAACTGGCCTCTGCATTAATTACAGAAATGTTGGAGTGGGTTGGTTTTATTTGATGCACCAATTGCCGATTGCTCTCCTAGAAGCAAATCACTAAAAAAGTCACTTAACAGGATAAATGGCATTCATTTATATGGTCGCAAACATTAACAGTACAGAGGTTTAAGTGGTCACAATTCAAGACATAGAGGAGACCAAGTGAAAGTTAAGAACATTTTCTCATTAGCAGGTTTACCCACTGGTGCAGCTAGTTCTGGCCATGTCTGAAGACAAATAGCTACCTGCTTACCAGTATTGCTCCAGTATTTCTTCCCAACTCTTTCAGTTCTGGGCAAATATGCTTTAGATTTAAACCAAAGCCTTAATTCTGTGTGTTGATGACACCTACACATGTCTGGATGAGAGAACACTACGAGCCTGCAAAGCTCAGAATAGCTGTGTGGCATCTCCAGGGGATACTGGCAGCTAGTGAAGTCATGGAAACTTAAAAGTATGCCCCAACTCTGTGCACTAAAATGGAAGCAACTACCATGGGTGATATCAGTGCACACCTGTACTTAGGCAGGCACCTGCACTCATGAAATTAGCCAAGGTCAAGCAGGATTTGCTTGCAGAGTTACCAGTTAAGACTCCAGCACAGCAGAGACTGGCATTTCCAGCTCTGGTCCTTGTGATGGGACTAAAGGAGGAAGTTACAGTGTGGACAAAAATGCCCTAAGAGAAGGAAAAGGACTTTGGACCACATACTCTCTAACTGGTTCTCATCACAATCAAAAGTCTCAAGGATTTTGTGTTTGGCTTTGTAAACATACTTGAAAAGTCAAACTTCAGGACATCACACAATGTATTCCTCAGCCTCTCTTGTGTACACTGTAACTAACCCTGTTAGCATCACCCTGGGTATGCCGTAAGTCCAAGAAGTCTTTTCAAAACATACAGTGGACTGGGAAACCATGCCCTGGCATTCTGGCAGCGCTGACTCATTGTGGTTTAAAGCCCTCCAGCAGAAGGAACGTGCTAACAGGGAACAAAAAAGGAAAGTTACACCCTTGTTCTAAAAAGTCAAATTAAACAAATGGCCCTATTGTGCTGTACAGCTGATTAAGGACTTCCTTCCCAATTTAAAGATTGAACTCTGTTTGACAGACTCAACAGGAGGCAGCCAAAAGTAAGCAAGGGGCTCAAGAACTCAGTGGCACAAAAAAAACAGGTCCATGTATCCAACAGGGGGAGGCTTCAGCAGCATGTTTTATAATCACATTGAGTTGCATACAATATCAGGAGTAGGAAGCCTTTCCACTTAAACCCCCAATTTTGATCCTGCTTTGCATTTAGGGTTGGTTATTTTCTTAAGTTGGTATTTTTACTGGTTGACAACCAATGAGAGGCAATTTCCATCTCAAAAGGATCTTAGCCATACAGTATGGCCTTTGCACTACGTTTGATATTTTCTAAGTATAATATATGTACATAGCCCCCCTCCCCAAAGTTACTGAACCATTACACAGTTCACATGGATGAAAAGAATTTACTTAGATTTAGTTTCATATAATATTTGCTTCCCAGATTAGCTTTTTTTTTTTTGTGATGCACCAGGCCACATTTGGGTAAGAGTTAAATACTACTGAAACACACAAAAAAGTCAATTTTTTTCAGTTAATATTACTCAAATATTCCAAAACATATTTAGTCCATTGTGCTTTGAACATAAAAAGAAAATATCCGATGTAAAGTAATTGATTCAATTGTTCACTGTCCCTGGGCCCTTCAATATATTAGAGCCAGAAGAGTTTGTTTTGTGCTGAAGAGAAAAGAAAGAATCCATTTAGCTTTCCAACTTTGTGTAAGCTCAGTAAATAAATCAAGAAAACAGACTTGAAAAATTCTACTTTCACTGCCAGTCCGTATTTTGACTACTGTTTGTTTGCCGAGACACACAATTTTAGACTACTTCCATAAATAATTTATACTGATGTGTCAAACTCATAATCATTTTGATTATATCAGTTAATTTTCAAAATAGTGCTTTTAGTCTTGTCCTGTCCTGCTCCATACCAGAAGAGACACATCAGAGCTCCCATACCCTTTCAGAAACACATTCATCTGTCACAAGGTAACTGTTCTTGCAGGTTACAGGACTCACAGGTGAGTTTTGGAGATTGTCTTGAAAAATCTGATGGTTCACACAGAGACAGCAAAATTCCATTTCTTCTGGGCCATGTTTCAAACCATTGACAGTTTTTGCTGGTTTTGGTTTGTTGGTTTGGGGTTTTTCTTAAACAGTAGTATATACAACAGGTACTTGTACATGCATGAACATAACAAATGTCTTTAAACACCTGGACTAAATTATCAGGTAAATAGGAAGGTAGCTACTTCCTCACAAACTGAGTATGGAAGACAGATTTTTAATGATCAGTGAAGTTGAGAAGAATGGCTGACAGCTGTTGGTTCTGATAATTTCCAAATGCTAGATATTCTGCTAAGGTGGCCTCAGATGAGGTTCCTCACCTTTGTTTCTCTGTTTGTCCCATTTACAGCTTCAGCAAAAGCCTCAGACATCAGCTTCGCAAAACCTGGATCAATGTGCCAAGAAAGTGTCAAGTACCACCAAACACACCAACAGCTGCAGATACAAAATCCATTATTTTAAATCAAGGGATAAGAAGATCCTTTCCTTCCAAGTTCACAAATTATTTTTCAGATAGAGAAAAACACACCAAAGTGCAGAAAGGCGCAGCTATTCTTCCTTTGAAGAAAAGATCTATCTCCTTCAGAGGCTTCCACAAATAGACAGGGATCAAAAGGCACCATGAGAACAGGCACCACAAAACATTTAAGTCTTTTTCTCCAAGTCTGATGTGCTTCTTCCAGATATTGCTATAGGAAAGGCTATTTCAGAAATGAAGAAGAGAAAGAACTGGGGCAATATTCAGCCTCCAGATGTACCCAAGAAAATTAAGTTCAGCAACTCGTGGAAAACGCATATAGTCCAAATATAAACCCAAATATCTGAACACCCTGCCACAGGAAAACCAAGACACTAGGAAATTAATAGGAGGGAAGGGGATAAGATTTTAAACCACTGGCGGGACAAGTTAACAGCTCTCTGGAGCTCATAAAGCTGAGAATTCCTTAAAAAGGGAGTTTTAAGTTGCACAGGGATGCCAGTCTCTGCAAAGAGGCTGAACTGTGACCAGTGTTACACCAGCTTCATGTTACACACAAACCACCTGCAGTTCCCCAGTTATCTAATAAGACATATCACACTGTTCAGCAGTGCCTGTACCAACATTGTTATGCAACAGTATAGTTCATTAGTGGTTTCCAAACAGTTACATTCCTCAAGTTATTATCTGGTACTTATCAGTTTTTTCAATATTAAAAATCTTGGTTCCTGACAGAGAAAATTAGAACAAATTAACATTTTTTAAGATCTTATGCAATACAGAAATGCCAGTAGAAGTAGACAACAGGGACTTATTTTGCTTTCTGTACATATTAATAATGCCCTTCAGACTTGCTCACCAATAAAAGCTGCAGCATAAACCCACGTGACAAAAGAATATTTCTGTTGTGGTACCCCAGCATTCAGTTCTGCTCACTCAATCAAAAAATCGATTTATTAATAAGCAGAGGTGCTCCTATGCAAGGCAGAACTAAATATGTTATTAATATTTGAATATATACCATATTTACTGCAAGCTACCCTAACACAGGTGATGTATACACTAACTGATGTGACCCAGAAATTAGAATTTCTTAAACTTGAGGCATTAGGACTGATGCAAATCACCTGATAAAAGAAGATCAAAGGCAGTAAGAAGCATATTTTTTCCCCACATACACAATAGCTCTATCTAATCCCTCAGCACAGAGCTCTCTCTGCCTTTTCAGTAAAGATTAGCATATTTAAAACTGCTAAACTGTATAATCTTCAATCATTGAGAAAAGTAATTCAATTAAGGCAAGCGCTGGTGAAGTTGCCTTATTGCTAGCCACCCAATGCTATATCCTTGTACTACAAGTTAAAAAAAAAAATGAGAGAGAGAAAGAAAGAGAAGCTTCTTCTAGCTGGACACGGATTATGTTGCAGGCTCGTGATGAATCCACAGTACATGCGGCAAGTACCCAGGCTTGGCTGGGGAGGGGCGTGGGGGACACAAGAACCATATTGCTATTGAGAGGCAATGACTTGCAGTAAATCCTGAAAGGAGCCGTGAGTGACCTGATGTCATTCAGCCAACACACACCACCAGTGACCGACTGATGAGCACGGGCAGGACCCATGGACAGAGAGCTGCAGCGATGTGTCAGCTTGCTCGCCATGGCACCAAGCACTCAAGGAGTTGGTGCAATAAAGGCAGAAATGGCAGACAATGCAAGTAACAGACATGGGAGAAAAGATTTTGGGGATCAGGGAGGAAGGAAAGAAGGGACTTTAAAAAAAAAATCAGCATCTTAGCACGGGAAAGAGAATCTGCAGCTAGTGATGAACAGCATAACTAGGAAGAATCACTGCAGTCCACACGAACGCCTAGGTATACGACATTCAACTCCCACAATATGGCTGAGGATACCAGCAAAAATGAGACACTGCATCCACTGTGCAATCCCACTTTCAAATAAGAATAAAACATCCGGAGATGCTTCCAGATCTCACATGGAATGATACTGTCTCTGATACCTGTCATTGCTCACACAATGGCACAGAAGGGCTGTAAAGCCTGCACAGTAATGAACTCCAGTTAAGAATTTCTTAGCCGTAAAATACACATTTATTGAAGAGCCTGTATACAGTCAGCACAGAAGGTCCGATATTAGCCAGCTTTGGTTGCTGAGGCAGCTATTCGACATCGTAGCCCTTCATAACATTTCATTTGTCATTGTGAAGTCCCCGAATGTAAATGAAACAGAAGCATTCAGCCTCCCTACCAGCAGCAGTAGGGTATCTTTAATTATGGCCTTCCAACAGGGCAGACAACCTTTCAGCTAAACAGGAAGCAAATGCAGCAATCCAGCGCAACAGTTGTACAAAGAGATCTTCTCGTTTATGAAAGCTGCTATTATAAAAACTTTATTTCTACATTTCCCGTAAGCTTCAAAACAAACGACAAAGGGAACTACGTCTAAGCATAGCCCACTTGAACGCCCTTTGCAGCATCAGAGATGCTTCTGTAATTATCTCCATCATACAGAAGAACATTATTAGGGCATTTATTCTTCCAGGAGCCATTTGTAATGGGAGCTATACACCCTTTGGTCAGTAAAAAAAATTAGACAGAATGACATCATGACAGCAATATCTACAGAGCTTCAAGCTGAATTCAGAAAAAGCCGTTTCTCCATCAGAGACGAGAATCATCCGAGTGCTGTGTTGGAGCATGCCCATGCTGCAGCACCCGTGGGCTGTGGACACACCAAGGGCTACGCTGCCATTGGCATCGCCACGTTTAGCACCGAGTTCAGCGCAGATCAGTCACGGAGTCATCACTCAGGATCTGAGACAAAGGCAGGTCTGAAACCCACACCACAGCTGCTAGCTGGGCCCTAACAAGCTAGATTCAAACCAGCCTGAACCCATCCATAAGCCACAGTCAAGACAGCAGTTGCAGTGCTATGTATATTTAGTTAGAAGTATTTTGCTACACTATACCCATAAAATCCCTTCTCTCCTCTCCAGATCTGACACTATGAACAGGATTTAAAACCTTCCAGTATGAACACAGATGATTAGCCAAGAGGGGAAAAAAATGACAAAGACTAGAGGAAGCAGATATCTGATGTTATGTCTGCTAGATTAGGCAAGAAATCCACGTGTAAACTAAGAGCTGCTGAGATTTAAGATCTGTACCAGGTGCTGCAACCTTCCATGGAGGTATTTGAAAAGCTTTGTGAAATCGAAGCTCAGAAATACAGTAAAACAAGCCAAGCATTTTGCAAACTCATAGCTAATACTTAAGATTCCTGTTATCAAATACCTGGGGGGGGGGAAGCTGTTCTCAAATACCTTGGGGGGGGGGGGAGCATCTTTTACACATGACCCTCTTCCAAAATCCTCATAAAATGGCTGGCCAAATAGCACCTCACCAACTAGATCAGGTGACTTACCCCCCCAAAAAAATACCCAAGTTGAACTTGTGCTCTCTGAATCCCTAATATGAAGAGAAGCTATTCCTATACCAAAAAATAAAACAAAAAAGAAATTAAAGGAACAGACTAAAGGAAACCACCGATGTATAGGTAAATAATTTTAATAGCAGCCTTATCACCAAGCTCATCTATGTATGAGTGAGGAAACACTAAGATACAAGTCATTTGGGGAAGAAAAGAAAAAAGAAAAAAAAAAGAAAGACTAGTATTTCATCATCTCCTACCACATAAGAGACCAAAGGTGGCTGAGGGAACAAATACCCCACCCTGAGACAGAAAATGTTTTGCACCTACTCATTATGTCAAAGACCGCTCAATAGCTGACCAGGATTACACAAAGCATCTGACAAATGAGCATTTTTTCAGAAAAGTCTCCTAAGTGGAAGATTTGAAATGCAGTATTGGAGATAGAGGCCTTCTACTGAGGAAGGAGGAGACATCGTTTGGGTTTGGGTTTTTTTTCATTCCAAAGACAGGGAAGAAAATCTCACTGACTGAATTAAATATTTAGAGTGTTGGACCCGCTTTGCCAAGACGTAACTCCATTTTCGAAAAACGCTATATTTACATAGAAAACACCAAGGATTGAGAGTCCTGCCCCCCCCAAAAAAAACAGAGGAGCTGGGATCAAATGAATCAGCAACTGTTTCTGGAGATGTGGCCGTTGGGCTTCGGTGGGATTTTTCGGGTTTTTTTTGTTTTTTTTAAACCATAGCTGAACCACGCTCGGTCTCTCCCTGTCCACCGAAGGAGCTGCGACCACCAGGCAGAGCAGTCTCAGCAAGGGGGAGGCAAACGCCCCGAGGCAGCCCCCCCACCCCACGGAAAGCGTCGGGAAGGGGGCGGCAGACCCCCATTTCCCCTCATAACGTGGTGTTACGGCACAGCCGCCCCCTCACACACCAATAATGAAGAGAGGGGGGGAAAAATCCCCTCAGACGCGACCCCAGCCCCCACCAGGGTGGGTCCGCCGCGGCGTGGGGGGGGGGGGGGGGAGGAACCCGCCCCGCCGCCGCTCTCCTGAGGGAGACCCGAACCGATCCGAGCCGGGCCGGGCGGTGACTCACCGCTCTGCTCGCCCAGGAACACCAGCTTGAATTTCCGCAGCGGGTTGCCGAAGTCGCCGCCCGCCGACATGATGAAGGAGCCGCCGCCGCCGCCCCGCGCTCGCTCCGCTCCGCTCCCCGCGGACGGGACCCGCAACCGCTCTTCACTCGCTTTCTTTCCGCCCCCCACCCCCCCCTACAACGAAGGCTGTGGGACCGGGCGTGCAGCCCCGCTGGAAGCGCAACCGGCTGGGCGAGGTGTCTCCGCCGCCGCCGCCGCTCCCCTCAGGGCCGGGCTCCTTCCCCCGCGCCTCACACCGCGGCCGCGCGCGCCCGCCCTCGCTCGGCTCCACACCCGCGCAGGCGCGCCGCCGCCCCGACCCGTCCCGTCCACTCGCTTGGACGTCGCGCTGCGTGGCCCGCCCGCCCGCCGCGCGGTGGGCCAATCACAGAGGGAGGGGCGGGGTGGGATGGGAGAGGGCGGGGCTTGCCGGCCTCTGCTTCTGAGCTGCGGGTGCGATCACTCTGGAGCCTAACGATGGGTGCGTGGGTTTTCCCGCTCGCTGAAATCGCTGAGGCGGGGGGGGCCCAAAGGCGTGAGGAACAAGCAGAGTCCTTAAGACCAGAGGCCTAACCCTAAACTGATGCAGATGTTCCTTTCAGAGGAGCATCTCTTGGGAACGCTCACTCCACGATGTCCCCAGCAGATCCCTCAGGGCAGGGTGACATTCCCCAGGGAAGTCAATGATTCCCACTGTCACCCTTTTGTGGTGTCGTTCGGAAACAGCTCGGTGCTCCCTCCCTGCCTGGAGGAGAGGCCAGAACCCCACCTGGGGACGAGCTCTCCCTTTAGCTGTTCTTTGCCCATTTCTCCCCACTTTGCACAGCTTGCCCTCGAGGTTCAGCAGATGAGGAGGCTCCCAGCTGCATCCTGGCCCCTCCTGTTTAAACCTTGGCTTCAGGATGTCTCTTGTCCACGCAGCCTTGCTCCCTTCTCTCCCAGGCTGGTGCAATCCCGTGCAGATCGATACTCTGTTGCTTGAATTTGAACACAAAACCTGATTTTTCAGAAGTCCTCACCCCCCATGGGCTTCCCAGGGCTTCAGCTGGCGCTGGCATCGCCTGCCGCTCCCAGGAATATCTCAGCTGAAACAAGAATGTGTTCAATGACGGAGCCCTCCAGGGTCTGCACCTCCTGCCCCATGGTCGTATTCATGTTGATGTTGGTGCAAATCTCTTGCGATCCATTCAACAAGGTCCAAATAATGCTTCATGGGGTATTTTCCACCTGGAAACAGGTAGGTTTTCCACCATTTACCCATCTGGGAGATTGCTCCAGAGCCTCTCTGCTCTGATGGTCAGGGAAATGGCATCCACCGCTCGTTTAGTCTCCTAAATGTAGTCACTGCCAGTGAATACTGTTCTCTTGTGCCCTCTCACATCTCAACACCTTCTTCTCCAAGGCCCAAGGGCTACATCTCAGCACTGCACCTCTTCTGCTAGGGGGACAACACACCCCCAAATCTGTCTCCTCTTTGAAAAAGATCATGGGTTGAAACTAATATTATTCCATCTCCATGTGACCCGCTGTCCTGGATTTGTAAATGGTCCGTGTAGCCAAAGGGGGCACAGGCTCTCGGCAAGGATTTGCTTGCAGGTAGGTCACCCTGGGCCATGAATGTCCTTTGTTCGGTGTCTCCAGCTGTGGTCTCTGTGCTCTGTCTCTGCCTGGTGAATGGAAACGCTCCCCACTCTGGGGACATGAGTCTCACCCCTACCAGCGCCCGCAACCCAGGTGCAGAATTAGACAGCATTTTGAAAACCGAACAGTCTACATTTTCTATTTTTGATCATTTCATTTGTACTCCCTCAACATGATTAACTGCTTCTCCAAAGTTTTTTTTTTCCAGGTCTTGAACTGCCAGTGAACTGAAAGAGAAAATGTGTCTTTAATAAGGTGGTTAAATTTAAATAAGTTTTAATAAAGATATGAGCAGGAGCTCGCATTCAGCTTTGCACCCGGCATTTGGGAGCACTTCCCCCTTGCTGTGGCACTGGTCATGTGGCTGCTCTCCTACACCACCAGGAAAGGGAATCCAGACTGGCAGAGACCTGACTTAACTAATTCCAACATCATTTTAAATACATATATTTTCCTTGGTTATGTGTCAGTATGGATTCAAGGATCTTTCCCACTGATCCCAGGGAAAACAAGGGCTCTCCATCAGGGAAAAGTCGTCTGTTAGGAACAATTATTTTTATCACAAAAGCTCTGCTCAGGCTCAGCATCTCTTCGCACTGAGCAAAGGAAACACTTCTGCATTGCCTGCCGAAGAGGTTTCAGCCCGAGGGGCTGGCAGGGGATATGGATGAGGCTTTCAAGATAAAGCAATTGAGGGACCTGCCTCCACTTGCTGAAGCCAGGGGAGATCATCCCGCCGACCCCTGCGGGCCTTAGGTGCGGTCCTAAGAAGTGCTGCAGAAGGTAGAAGAGGAGACATGCACAACAGAGATTTTTTTCTAAGGTGTATTTAAACACTTTTTGATTGTTTTTGTAATCGAACAAGTCCGAAAAGAGGTGGAGATTCAGGCGCTGGATCTTAACTCTTCTAGGACAGCTTTGCTCTTCCAGACAGCACAATAGAGAGTGGATTGAGAAGGGACAGGGAGCCTGCAACAGCCTTCTGCGTAGGTCGCAAACCGCTCGAGCATCATCTCTGCCAGCACTTGCGCTGTGCACCACGCTGGGTCATTGACAGGGCACATCCAGCTACGTGACTGGGAGAAATCTGCAGCGAAGCAGAAGAGGATGGATGAAACAACCTCTCCAGCAAGGCCTGGCCCTCTCAGCAGCTGGGGGAGCCTTGAAAAGAAGAAGAGCTCCCTGGGTTTCTTTAGCGCAGTACAGAAAAGGGGTGGTTTGGGTTTCTGCGGCTTTGCTTCTTTTTCTAAATGTCACAAAAAGGCAGGTTGTGCTCCTGCAAACAGGGATTCAGTTACCTGGCTGTGAAACGATTCATTAGTCAAAGAAAGGCATAGTGAGGACCAGCAGCTGGGAGCTGAAGCCGAGACACATTCAAATTGGAAAGAAGGTCCACGTTTTTAACAGAGAGGGTGCTCAGCCGCCAGAACAAGCTGCCAAGAGCAGCCCTATCTTTGTATCCAGGGAAAATCAAGAGCAGGAGCCTTTATGAGAAAGATGCTTTCATCGAAACAGGAGTGATCTGCTTCCATACAGCTGCAAGTCAGCGGAAATCTATAGGCTGCAATGTGCAGGAGACTGAATTACATGATTTAACAGTCCCTTTTGGCCTTAAAACGTATCCATCTATGACAGATGTTGGAGAAACTCCACAATGAAGAGATGGACTAGTTTTTCACTGAGACATGTAGGGCAATGATGGACATTGGGAGGGGAATTCCTGCAATACATTTAGCAGTGACTGCTGTACCCCAAACTTGGTCTGGGGCAATGCCCCCTCCTCAGCCACATTTTGTGGGTGGCCGAAAGATGACTCCCCATGAGGGTCAGAGGAAATTAAGGGGTGTAGCCCCCCTCCACGAGCACACAGTTTTTGAGGTCTTGGAACAAGGGGTCATCCTGAGCATGACCTGCTGTTAACTGCAGTGCCTGTCACAGCCTCCCCTGACAAATGCAGGACCAGCCAGTCCCCCTCCAGTCACAGCAGCCCCCTCTCAAGCATGGAATTTCCTCCAGGTTTTCAAAGTTCAGGGGAGCTGAAGCCCAGCTTTCCTGGAATGGGAGTGCCGGTATTAACCCAGCTCAGACTCCCACAGTGCTCCTTGCTCGAAGCACCCTGGAGTTATCAAACAAGTGTCATTGCCAGGGTGGCCCTGCCTGGGGCTTGCGAGGTGAGATCAAAGGGCAGTACAACATCCGTTCCACGTGAGCAGTTTTGTCGTGTCCAGGGAGCGCCACGAAAACACAGCTCAGAGCTGGGAGCCCACGTCCTTGCAAAGTGTGGAGGAGAGATCAAAGGTAGCACAGGTCCACTCTGCTTACTCCATATGCTGGAGGAAACAGCACAGCCCTGTGCGTGGCACAGAGCCCACCCAGGCTCTGCTTTCGGGCAAACCTTGTCATCTCACATTCCTTCTCTCACCACCATGCATCAGATCACAATGGGGATGAACCTCTGGGGTGTCAGGTGTGTCTTGCGAGCTCCAGGCACTTGGAAATGCAGGACAGGGCCTGGCAGGGTAGATCATGGAGCAGGAATCAAATGCATGAGTCTGGTCTGCAGCAGAGGAGACTTGCCACATCAATGAACGCAGATGAACTGGAGAGAGAAAGTCCATCATGAGCCCTGACAGCTCCAGCCAAAAGCAATTGGAGCAGCAATCAGTCAGCAGAGGTAGAAGTCCTGACCTGAAATCAAGCTGCCAGGCAGCTGCTGCCCAGGATAGACAGCTCTAAGATGGGGGCTCAGGGAAGTGGGCAGGAGTATCTGCCACGCAAGAAGGGGGAAACTGGGGCGAGGCAGGAGAGAAGAAAGTGGGGAAGAGCCTAGGAGAAATAAAGGTTTGTATAGGAGATGGCCTGGTGAAGAGGAGGAGGGCTGAAGAGACAGGATAGGGCAGTTTTCAACAGGATGGCTTTTCCTGAGCCAACTCCCAACTGCCAGGTTTGGGGGGCACAGGGCTACGCAGTGCCTATCTCTTCCCACCCCACTCTGCCAGGCAGACCCCCCTGCCCAGCTCCTCTCCCACTGGGAAACACATGCTGCAGATCGGGGAGGTCCCCATCAGTCCACCCTTCCTACAGTCCTCCCACTATAAAGGTTTTAGGGAATTGCCTCCAGAGTGGCTGGGATCAAAGCGCTAGCAGTAAGGCAGGATTCACGCTTCCCTCAGAGGGAGCAGCCTGCTGTGGAAAGAGGAGTTTGTCTTTGCTTCCCCCACAAACCAAAAGCACGCCTGCCATGGGGCCCAAACACCTCATTTCAAGGTCCGTGGCGGCCTGCCAGCATGGACACAGCCAACCCCGGACCATTACACAGCTGGTGACTACAGGCTAAGGTCCAGCCCGTCCTCTGCAACCGCAAAGAAAACCCCTCTGTAGCGCTTGTACCAGGTGGCAGCGCCAAACGACGCAGGTTTAGTGCCAAATCCCCTGGCCCTTGCTTCAGGCCTGCACACCCCGGCCGGCCCCAGGTGCCCTCACACCCCACAGGGCCTGTCTCCAGGCTGGAGCAGGGGCCTGCTGAACCCCCGCTGGGTTCCTGCCTCGATCCCACAGCCAGCACGGATAAAGTGCACTGACTGAGGGCTCATAAAAGCAGACCACCTGCCTGACCCCAGCCACCCTCCATCCCCCCTCTCCCCTCACAGCGTTCCCGCCCTCCGCTGACATGGCCGTCGCAAGGCGGGGCCGGGCAAGCCACACTCAACATGGCCGCCGCAACACGCTGAGGCGGGGCCGGACAGACGGCGCTCAGCACAACCGCCTCGCCCCGCTAGGTGCGAGTCCACCCAGGCCACACTCAACATGGCCGCCGAGCCGTGCCTCGATGGACGCGGCGGAAGGCCAATCAGTGTGCGAGGAGCGGGCGGGGGGCGGGGCCGCGGCTAGCAGGGTGCGTAGCGCTGGGGCGCAGGCTTGGGTGCGCCGCGCAGCCGCTGCCACGTCGCGGGGCTCCGTGGGGCGGCAGGAACAAAGTGTCCGCCATGTCGTGTCGCCGTCCGTCCCCCCCACAAGCATTGCCCACCCCTTCCTGCAGGAGACCGGAGTCCTGCGACCACTGGAGGCGGGGGGGAGAGGATGTCCAAAAATTGGGGCAACTCGGGAGGCACCCGTGGGCGGAACGCGGGGCGGAGAGCCGCGGGCCGCGGGGACGCTTAGCGGGGGAGCACCAAGGCGGGGGGGGGGGGGGCGCTTTAGAGCGACGGACGCGTCTCTGTCTGAGGCGTAGGGATGAACGCGGCCTTACCGAAGGTACCGGCGGGCTCTGGCCGGCTGTTGGGGACACCGGGCCCGGCCTCGGTTACCGGCGGAGGACGGGGCGGGGAGAGGAGGGACAGGCCTGGTTCTGGGACCGGGGACGGCAGGGTCAGGCCCGGCCCTTCTGAGGGGGAGACAGGCCCGACCCGGCCCTGGGACTAGATTGGGGGGGGGTTGTGTCTCTTGGGGGGACACAGGCCTGACCCTGAGTTAGTGCCCTGGGTCGCCTATCTTGGGCAGAGACCCCCACCCCTCCTGCAGCACCTAGGGATCACCCCAGAGACACAAGGTCCCCCCCCGCCATGTCACTGCCCTCGGGGAGCGGCAGATCCCTGGTCCTCCCTGTCCCTCTCGTCACTCTTTGGGGACATTGGTAATTATCCCCCCCCACCCCGGTTGGCATGATGCAGCTCCTGGCCTGCCAGGGTTGTGGTGACAGCAGAGCGCTTTGCTTCGCGCTGTCTTGGGGATGGATGAGCTGTGTTTCCCTTCGTCCGTGCGGAGCTGGAACAAGCACGAGGGTTGTTCGTGCGGCTGTTGTCGCCTGGAGGCGGTGGGACAGGTGCGAGGGATGAATATGGTCTGTAACCAAGGGGAGGAGGGTCGCCCACCCCCACTTGTTGGATCCTGAAGCAAAGTGAGGGGGTGCATGAGGAGGTTACCGCAGTCATCATCTTCCTCCTCCTTCATCCCTTTCCTCTGTGTTGCGGTGGTATTCTGGAAAGTGATAGTGGCTGGTGGCAGTGGAGGGTTATTGGTACATTCAGAGGGTCTTATGTGTTGTTTTGATGGGTGTGTTCTGGGAAGTGTGAGTGAAGACTCACTGAGTATCCACTATACTGTTTGTGTTTTGACCATTGTGGCTTGTTGCAGGTGCTGTGCTTGAGGAAGAGAGCATTGCTAAAGCAGGTGTTTGCGCTCAGCAGGTGAGTGGTCTGAAATCAAACCCAGTAAGTAATACACAGTATAAGGCATTAAAAATGCTCGGTCACTTCTGACTGTCAGAAAACATACATGACAAAAAAAGTACTTTTTGCTAAGGAAAATCTTTTTTGTGGAGGGAAGACTTTCAGCTGATGTCTGGGAGCTGAAAGGGCTGTAGGATGTGAAGGAGAGAAGATCTCTTTCCTAACGGGATCTATCTGTGTCTGAGGGACTTCGGGTGTGAGCCTTTGGTTAAGGAGATCAGCCAGATATGTTGTGTTTCCACAGGTGTGTGAAATCAGAGCTTTTAATTATCATCTTGTTTCCTACAGAGCAGCAACACCCAGAGAAAGCTGTCTGTGTGCTGCAGGTAAGGCCTCTTAGTAATCCAGTGCAAGGCAAAATTTCATTTACCCAAAATAAATATTACATATTTGAGCGTTTGTGTCTTGTTTTGTTTTTTGTTTTTTTTTAGCCAATTTTGGATTGGTTAAATAACCTGAGCAGGTGCTCTTCCACTTCCATACCTTTTTTTCTAACCTTTTCTTCTGTTTCCCTGTTCTTGGCTAAGCAGGTGGAACTAGACATGGCGTTATGCTGTGGAGTGACACCAGCCAGATGCTTTTCACTGCATCACTGCCTGAGAACTGACTTACACCCACTTTAACTTTTATTGAGCTGGTAGAGTCTGCTGTCACAGTTTAAAATAGAATTTGATTTTGATGCGGAGGCAAAGTATAACTGAATGGCTTAGATCCTTGGTGTTCAGTTTTTCTTTGCTGTTCTGAGCTTCGTTTATTAAAATGAGCGTTATTGAGGGTTTCATTTTACTCTGGAGAAGGAAGTATAAATAAAAGCTGATGCAGTTTTGGTTTGGCTTCCTAGCATATGAATATTTGAACAGGACTAGATTTAAAATTAAGTGGGGCTCAGATCCATCATAGTAGCATCACTGCTGTCGCATAAGAGGAGGCAGATGTAATATTTCATCAGTATCCTCACCATCCACTGGTGCTGACAAGTCTGTCTTTTTTTTTTTTGGTTTTGTTTGTCTAAGAATTCACCTGGGAAATGAGTCATTTTTAATCTCTTCCTTCCTTATTTAAACCATAACCAACTGTGAATTGTAACAGGCTTGCTATGGTGCACAGGCTGCCTGCATTGAGCAGAGATCGGCCGAAGCCTTACCCTGCCTTTGCCTTGTGTCAAAGAACCGAGGACAAATTCTTGTCCCTGGTGTGGATTTTGGGCTCTCAAAGCACCCATGTATGTTTTTTAAAAGAAGGGCTGTCTGCCATTCAGCTGGAAACATGTTTGCTCTGCTTTGATTTTAAGGTGATGCGCTTGTGAGTTGCCACAGACATTACAGATCCCGTCCTACACATGGTATTGGGAAGTTTAAATACCTGCTCCCGAAGGAGGTAGGCATAAGAACTCCCCTAATGTGCTTGCTTTCATCTGACCTGTCTTTTTACAGTCTGATTTAAATGTTGGTATTATTAATTCCATGGCTGATGAATCATATTAAAAAGGAATAATGTAGTGGTTTACTGCTACTTTTCTTGGTAGAGGGTGTTATGTCACATGAAGTATGCACTCACAACACTGCATAAATACTTTCTTTTGTCCGGTACATTCTTGTTTAAGTTAATGGGTAGTTTTGGGAGGGAGGAATCTCTTCCTGATGCTGAGTTTAACACCCCAACTTCAAATTATTGCAGAATATTGTGAGCAGGTCTTACTTGCATTTAAACTTTTTACTTTCCCTGAAATTTGGAAAGACAACAATTTTTGTGGAAGGAGGAAGCATCTAACTCATCTAGACAGCTGCCTTGAAGGCAGGAACTGAAATAAAAAGCAGTTTGTTTTCTACTCCTTGGTTTTTTGTGGAAGAAATTAATCATGGTATGCATGTATTTTCTGTGTGACTTCTGTGGTGCTGCCATCCAAGAACTGAACTGCTCAACTTGAGAACATCTGTTAAGATAATGTCATCCCAGTTTTGTAGTCGGGGAAAGTGAGCACAGATGGGCTGTGATATGTTCGACATAGTTCAGCAAACCTGTGTCAGAAGAGAGTACCCTAGCATGGTCTCCTGTGCAGGGGCAAGAGTTAATGTTTTTTTATTTCCAGCTTTGTTCAAAACAGATAGGCTTTCTATTTTTTTTTTTTTTTTTAAATACAGGCTCCAAAGAAGAGAAAGGATAAAGTACAGATGAAAGAGATAAATGTTGGAACCGAATATGAGTATGGAGATGTCAACATCCAGATGACTTCCTATGATATGTGTCTCGTGGAGCATTTTGCTCAGTATGTGCATAAACTCTGCAACCGACTCTCCATCAGAGTGAATGAAAGGTAGGAGGAACACAGCTCTGTGTTTGTCATCCCTTGCAGTCAGGTTGCGTTAGGCCGTGTGAGGCTCGTAGATGATGATACCTTGCAGAGAAGGGTGCAGTCTAATCTCTCTGATAGATTCCTACTTGTAAATCCAAATCTTCTGTCATCTGCCTGGTGTTCTCTTTTTGTGTGTCTGTATGCTTTATTTATACAAGGAAGTCTGAAATGGAGTTGTTCAGGCACTGACTGAACAGATATCAAGGGAAAAAATAGCTGTTACTTTTCATTCCGTTGAGAAAAAGGCTTAAGCCTGTGTGTGCTGACCCCAGGAACGTAGGCTTAAGTATTGCTGACTTTTGCTGCTGTTTTTTCTTTATAGTGTTTCATCCAGGCTCTGCACATATATTGTGCAGTAAGCAAATGATACTGATTATACAAACTAGAATGAGCTTGGGAAACCCCTGGAGATTGTGGGAGAGCTACCAACTGCTTTAGCTTATTATTAGTAGGGGATGCTTCAGTGGCACACTAGATCTCCAAAGCAGGTGTACCCCTGATAGCAGCATTGCTGGTTTTAATGAGTCTGAGGAATGTGATACAGCTTCTTGGTGCCTGCAGTGCACCCAAGGAGCTGTAGTCGCTGGGAGAAGCACTGCATTGCTGTAAGGAAGTAAAAACACTTCGCTGTGATTCTCTGAAATGTGTATCTTTAATTGTAACACTGAGTATAAACACTGGTTCCTGCTCATTACAATTAAACCTATCATTTTCGTTATGTTAATCTACTTTGATGAACTGTTAGCCATGGGTCTGAAATCCTTTGTCCATAGATCAGTCACTTGTAGTCTCATCAGCAGCGACGCACTGGAAAGCATTGGCAGAGAAATCCCACAGCCTGAGACTGTTGATAGCACTTTCAGTGTAAAGCATTATTACTCTGTAACGTACTTGTGCCCTCTGAGGTTGGACTGGGTGTGCAGAGTTCAGTATGTACAGAAAGAAATTTGCCCTTTATGAGCAAAAATTGTAGGGTAAAACATGGACAGTAGGATGTAGCCTGTTGTGATTGATGCTGTGCAAATGGAGATGGGGAGGCTGAGGTCTCTGGAGTAAAGCTAACCGGAGAGCAGAATCTGATCCAGTGCCTGATCATACTCCTGTTAAATTCAGAGGTGCAAGTAATGTCTTTTGAGCGGTGTGTTGCAGCAGTGGTTTTTAGCTCTGTTCCTAACGAACAGATTACAAAATAAGCCAGAACTGTTGCTTTAAAGCTCTCCTTTAGCTATAAAGAAGTTAGAAGTTCTCTTCTCAAGCTGGTGTTTGTAGCTGAAACAGTTTTTTGCTGGCAATACTGCTGCAAGCTTCTCCCTTATCTCTTTCCAGTAAAACACCCGGCTTCTGCCAGTGCTTGATTTGCAAGATACATTGTTTGCATAATTAATTTCTCATGAAAAGTTAATCTCCTTCCACGTTCTCTGCTGCTGGAGGTAGATTCATTCCTGTAAAGTAGTGCAAATCTATCCTCCCTGTCCTAAGCACTGACCTGTGGTTCCTGCAGCTACGCGATGCCCACCAAAACCAACGAAGTGCTGTTCTTGGAAGAGCGAGGTTCCAAAATGCAGCTGGATGCAGTCCTCACTACCCATCAGAGGGTTGTCCAGGTATGAGCTGGTGTTTGCTGATAGTGCTGCGGCTCTTGTGCAGCATCTCCTATCTCAGGCTCTCAAAACCCCTTAACAATTGGAGTTAACTCCCTTGAACAACTGAAAGGCATAAATTGAAGCGCAAAGAAGTCTAATTAGATTTTTTGCTAAAGGTTGCTCACAAAGTAGAAGCAGAGGAGGGGTTCCTGGATTCTGTATTTCAGCCAGAAGATTTATGATCTATTTTATGCAGAATACTTGATACAATGGGTAGAAAAGTCATATTTAAGGATGAATGATTGGACAAACTTGATGAAATATAAAAATACTATTAGTATCAGGGCCAGCATCAAAAGTGTACAGCTGATTGAGGTAAACAGGTATTTCTCCTAAGTGACTTTTTCCTATTTTACAGTGTCTTCCCTTGCTATATGCTAAACCTCTGCTGAATTACTTTTTAACCTAGAGGTAGACTTTTTCCACTGGAGAGAGCTGATGGGTGGCTAACGCTGGGGCTTGCAGGTTCACCGTGGCAGCCTTTGTATTAGGGTGTCACCTAAATTGAGGTCTTCGTGTGTGGTTAAGTCTCTTTATGTGCAGGAGAGCATACAGGCAGGGGCAGGAAGCGCAGCGTTCATAGAGAAGAGCCGAAACGAGAGCTTTGGGCTGTGCTGCATGCGAGAGGTGTGTGCACAAAGCAGGGAGTGCTTCTCTAATGAAGTGGTTGACTGCCACAGGCTCATACCGAAATGGACTCTCTTCCTGTGCCATTAATATAATGAGTCTGTTTTGTATGTGGTGTTCTGCTCCTGCAGCACTTTTATTTCTTCTCTCAGATCAGCGGTTTGAGTTCAACGTTTGCTCCGATACTCTTGGAAATTATTCAGAGTAATCAGCCTGAAGGGGTCCATCTGTTAGTGAAAGAGGTATGTTTAATTTTACCAATGCCTTTGCATTTAGGAAGCAATATGATGCGTGACATGAATTTGCTTTGAAAATACAGACCTGGTCCTGAGGCTACTGTCTAATCTAGACTTAGGGATACCCAGGATCTCCTAGACCCAGGCCCTCACTTGGTCTATCAAAACCCATTCTCTCTAATTCTTGATGAACATTTCATTTTCTATTTAGCCTTCTATAATTAGTGCCACAGAAGGTACCTTCCCAGCCAATCCCATAGATCTGTAGGAAATGGCAGGTTGCAAGTTGCTTTCCTTTGCTGCCGCAGATTCCCTGCGACTCGGAAGGGAACACTTTCCTTCAGCAGTGCTTCACTGCCTCTTATCTGGGAATCACCAGGAACTTCAAGGAGCAGTTGGTAGCAAAGCTGAGACTGGAAACCCAAATGCTGTGCCCTGTTTTGATGGAATTTACTCTGGGAGGGGTTCAGCTTGTTTCCTGCAGAAAGGCCCAACAGTTTTCTCAGCACTGAGGACTTCAGGACAGAACTCCAATCACTGGTGGACAAGGCATAAGGAGATATTTAAACTTCTGTCACTTTACATTCGGATAGAACAGTCCCAGGCCCTTTTTATTCAGGGACTAAAAGACTTCTGTGGCTGGAAAGGAAAGGCAGCACGCTAAATTCAAACATGAAAACACAGCTGGCTTCTTAAGTGGCCTTTGAAGAATGTTTAGTTATCTCCAGCTCTGCAAAACCAGAAGGAATACAGGAGGTCTCTTGAGTCCAGTAATCTTCTCTGCTTTGGTCACAGTCCGGTCTCTGCCTTAGGGCTGCCATGTCTTTTTTTTTTAATTTTGGCTGATGGCTTTGCGTCTGGAGGGAGAACTGTGACATTGTGCCATTTGCAAAGTCATTGCAATCTGATGCAGGAAGCCCAGGGGAGAGACCTGAGCTGGCTTGATATGACTGGCAGTGCAGAAGAGAGGTGAAAGCTTTGGGATGCTCCTGCAAAGGTCTGGAGAAAGTGGCAGGTCTCGTCAGGAAAGTAGATGCTACGATGATAGGCAGTGGCAGAGTTGGAGATGTCCAGTTGACTTCTTGAGCAGAGTGCCATTGCTCAGCCTTCCAAAAGCAGTTACCCAGGTGAGGAGGAGCCTACAAGGCTGAATTTCAGAGTAGTGCGTGCAGTGATCAAGCACGTCCATGACTGCTGTGCTTCCAGGTTGAGCTGCCTGCAAGAGCGTAGCCTGCAGTGACTTTCCACTTGTGCTTCCCACTCCCTGGATTCAGTGGACATTTAAGTCTTTTATTTTGCTGCTCTTAAGTGATTCTCTTTGGGAGAGGGTTTGAATTCCTCTTGATTTCAAAAAGTACTCAAGAGGTGATTCTGACTTGCTTGAGGGTTTTTTTTTTCCTCCCTCCACAGCACACAGAAGCTGACTTCAAGAGCCGATTAAAGTCTCGACCAGAACTTGAAGAGCTGCTAGCGCAGATGAACTGAAGTGAGGAAGAATGCTCCATCCATTTCAGAGCTGCCCCTGGGAAAGCAAGCCTTCTCCCCCATGGCCGTTTGAGCCTCCAGAAGGCAACTTCATGAGCAGTGTACCAATAATTTAGTGAATTGGAAGAAATTTCCACTGTTGTCAAGCAGCTTGTCTTAATAAAGACAAATACATGTGTTTATATGTGACTGATTAGTACTCTGAGAGAAGGGGGGGTCACAATGAAATGTGGGTTACTTTTCTCAGCTCTTCCTCTTTTTTTTTCTTTTTTCCTGCATGTTTTGGGTTTGGGTTTCTACAAGTTTCAGTCTGCAGAAATCTCTGCAAGTTAATAATGCTGCACTGCAACTCTCCCAGAAGCTGTTGATGTGGAAGTGACTGTCCTGCTCCTTTCTTCAGCTGAAGGCTGGAGCAATGTGTTCTTCTCGTAAGAGCTGCTTAAATCAGAGCTTCACCAACATGAATGGAGCCTCAGAGCCCTGGGAGGGGTGGGGATGATCGTCCCCGAGTAGCTGAACAACCACTGCTTAACAGAAAAAAGCCTCAGAGGGCAGAGGCAGGAAGGTTGGAGCTGTGTCAGGCAGTGTGTGCAAAATTTCTCCTTAATTTCTGATTTGCCTTTCAAGCCATAAAGGATAAACTTTCCCCTGGATCCCTGAAGTCAATCTACTTTTTACAACAGCCCTTTGGAAAGGGAGAAATTACTTGTGCCTTGGAAGGACAACTCGCAGAAGCGCAAAGCTGTTTGGAGAATTTCCCAGGATGGTGCCAGATGCTTTTCCCGGGACTGCCGCTTTTCCTGAGTGATGTGGGACCGAATTAGACACTATTGCCGTCCTGCAAAACCCAGAGCCTGTGGGAGCTCTGGCTTTTGGGTGCACCTACGGGTGCTGGGTTGAACAGGTCGTGGCACCTGGGTTTTTGCTCCAATCCTCGTTCTTTCAATTCTGAGACAGGGTGCGTGCAGCTGTTTTTGCTTAGGCTGGAGCTAAGATACACCTGATCATGCCATCCTGTTAGGAAGTATGTTATAATGAAATTTGAGCCCTGCTTTGATGGAAGCTAAGAGAAGGTTCTGTTCCTGCCCCAAAAATGGTTGATTTGTTGGGGTTTTTTCCCCCTTCCCAAGCACCAGCTCTTTAAAAGAGGGAAAATAACCATTAACACTCCCCCCCTAAACTGGGGCTGCTCAGGTGTTGCTGGATATTCACTTGTGGTCCTGTGCCAGCTGTGATTTTTGGCTGGCAGTACGAAAACCCAGCCCTTCGGCAGCCCCAGCACCCACCTTCCCAGGAAGTTGCCCCTGGCAAAAGCCACAGGTGCCCTTCCCTTTCCAGCCTACAAAAAGTGATTTTATTTTCATTTTCATAGCTTATTCCCTAGGAGGTGGTGTTCAGATGAGCATCCCACTCCATAAAAGCCCCTTTTTCCCCCATTCCTAATGCTCCTGGGGCTTCCCAGGAGATAAATTCCCCCCCAAAGTCCTCTCCTGTGGGACATGAGGATATCACTGCTGGGAAAAGCTGTGGGATGGCACAGGGAAGGACAGGGAGTGGAAATCTGCAGCAGGGCGGTCACAGAGCTGAGACCCAGCCTGAATGCTCCCAGTTTGGGATATTTTGGGCTAGAAATCCCCATCTCACCCCACAACCATCCCCTCCAAGCTCCCAGTTAGCCCCGGTGGCGCAGAGACAAATGCTTCACCCAGGACAACAAATGCCACCGGATTTAATTTCCCAACAACATACCGTGGATTTACCCGGCACGTCCACCCGCTTGAATAAAAAATAACACCAAAAAAGGGTCAAATGGTGCAGCTACCCCATTCCTGGGGTGCCGAGTATGGGCTGGCTGGTGGTGCCAGGAGCAGGGTTCCCCGGTGATTTCAGTCCCCGGTGGGTGAAGGATGGGCTTGGCGTGAGCCGCGTGCTCGGCGCGGTTCCTCGGCACGCTGCCGCCGAGCCATGCACTCGCCGAAAGCCCGGACCTGGGTCTGGCAATGCCGCCAGTCCTGCCGTGCCGCCATGCACTCCTGCAGCTCCCGGTGCTGCGCCGCGCAGCCTGTCCGTGAGATCATGGTGTCCAGCGGGTCCTCGGCCTCCTCATCCTCATCTTCCTCCAATGACGGACGGTTCCTGGCGTGTCCTGGCCTCGCCATTGCTGAGCCGGGCTGGAGAGAGGTGGCAGGCGTCAAGGCGCTGCCTTCCTCTCGACAGCCCTGCGTGGGTCACTGCCCCCTTTTTTGGGGGCACCCCCCAGGGTGATCCAGCACTCCCAAACCTCCATGGGTGCTCAGCACCCCCTGCACCCCCTTCCCACCACCCCTATTGGTGCCCAGCACCCTCCATGCACCCATGGGTGCTCCCAGATGCTCCATGCACCCCCAGAAGGATTTCAGCAACCCCCCCCATGCAGCCCCCACACCTCCATGGGTACTCAGCACCCCCCATACATGCTTCCATGGGTGCCCAGCACCCCCCAAGCACCTTACCCCCACCCATGGGTGCTCAGCACCCCCTAAACATCCTTCCGTGAGTGTCCAGCACCCCCCAAGCGCCTTACCCCCACCCATGGGTGCTCAGCATCTCTCTTATACATCTCACCAGCCCCCTCCCTGCCCTCCCAATGCCGTACCCAGCCCCCCCCGCCCCCGTACCAGTCCAGCAGCGCAGCGCGGTCCCTTTAAGGCTGGCGTCGGGGTAGACGCTACCGGGGCGGGGCGTAGCGGTGGGAGCGTTCGCTCATTGGAGGACGCCTTCCCCTTTCCGCTCTCGCTTCGCGGGGGTTGACGGGAAGGAAGGAGGCGGAAGAGGTTGTGGGCGCCTCGGCAAGATGGCGGCGACGCTGCGGATCCAGAGCGACTGGAGCCAAGCGCTGAGGTGGGCATGGTCCTCTCGGTCCTCTTCCCCTAGTCCCGGTCCCCTTCTCCGCACTCACCGCCGCTCTTTCTCTCCGCAGGAGGGACGAGGGAGAGGCCTGGCTGAGCTGCCGGAGCCCTGGTGAGTGCTGAGGGGCCTGAGGAGACCTCGGAGGGAGGCGGGCTGAGGGGGTGTCTGGGGGGCTTGAGGGAGCCCTGTGCGTTAGGAGGGGGTGAGGGCGGTTGGGGATGCACTGTGGTTTGGGGCGGGGGGGTGAGGGTGGTTAGGGGATGCCGTGTGGTTTGGGAGGTTGGGGAGGGCAGTTGGGGGGTTGCCCTGTGGGTTAGGAGGGGTTGAGGGCAGTTGGGGGGTTGCCCTGTGGGTTAGGAGGGGTTGAGGGCAGTTGGGGGGTTGCCCTGTGAGTTAGGAGGGGTTGAGGGCAGTTGGGGGGTTGCCCTGTGGGTTAGGAGGGGTTGAGGGCAGTTGGGGGGTTGCCCTGTGGATTAGGGGAAGGTGAGCTGAAGGGGGGGTCTGGGGTCTGAGAGGTGGTCGAGCTGATGGCTGCTCTCCCCGCAGGGAAGCCGACCCTGTACGGCAGCCTGACCCGCCGCGGGCTCAGCACTGAGGGCGTCCCTGACATCGCTGCTTCCGAGGGCTTCGTGGTTGGGACAGTCACCAAGGTGCCAGGGCTGGGGTGGAGCAGGGGTCAGTAACTGCCTTCCATGTGCAAAAGGGCGATACTTTTACAACAGTCAAAACAGCAGCCTAAAGCTGTTGCCCAGGCCCTTGCATGGTCCTGTCCAGCTGTCCTAGGCCTCCCGCCTCTGCAGTGTCCTGGATTTGGTCTGTAGCATTCCATAGTCGTGCTGGAGCTGTGTGTCATGGCTGGCCAGGACGTAGTGGCCATCTCTTGCCACCCGGGGCCTGGATCTTGAGGAGGCGTAAGGAGACGAGCCCAATGCTGCACCTTCCATCAGTCTTCAGGCTGTGAGAGACCACAGCTGGGTCCAGATCGTAGTTCTACCTTGGCAGCCTCTGTGTTTCAGTAGGCGTAAGAACACTTCTAATTCTTTTCCCCTCTCTTTCCTCCTCTAGAAAAGCATTCTCATTTCTTGTCCTCACGAAAATGTGTCTACCAAGTTCCTGGCCCCATACACAACTTTTTGTAGAATTCATCAGAAAAGTGTAAGTAACCTTGTGAAGTGAATGAGAAATAACTAGAAGCAACCATGAACTTTCACATGTCTCTGACCATCACGTGCTTGTTCTGAGGGGTGGTCTGCAGCATGACTTTGTGTGTGAACTAGGTAATGAAATATATCAGACTGTAAGAACTTGGGAAACTTGATGATGGTTATGTTTAGCCCCCAAACATAATCTTTAAAATTCTTTAGACTGTTTTCTTTCAGGTGATGTAATTTCTGCTCACTTCAGGCCCATGATAGATCCTCCTGTAAAGGAATAAGATATGTGAATTAGTGTGTTGAAAACCAAGATAAAAATAAGAGGTTCCAGGTACTGATCTCTTCATCTCTGACTGGTTCAAATCTATCCCTAGTTTATAGCAGCTGTTTGCTCCTATGTAATGAAGTTGTCTGTATTTGATATTTGCTGTATGAATTTCTGTGTGTAGGGGTGGGAATTGAATATTGCATAAACTCACCTTGACCTGTTGAGAATTCAGACCCCAGAAAGGCCCAGCTTTTATTTAAAAAATAAATAAATTGCATGAACTTCTCACTTATTTAAAAGCAGTCCTACTTGTTTTGCTGAAAAATCTTTCTTATTGCACCCCCATCAATCTGCGGGTGCAACAAGTAACAGCTTGTCACTAAACTGTGATACAGAAAGGCTGACTCTGACCTGAAATTTCATTTCTTCACTCAAGAGAAGCACATAACTTGGCTTTGCTGGAAAGTAGTCTGTGTTTTTGCTGAACACTTAACCCTACGTGGAAATGATCCAAGAAACTACCGAGTGTGTAGCCTGCAGGTACAGCCGGCTGCCCTAAAGGGAGTCCCCTGAAGGCTTCTGGAGATGTTTTAGTGCACTTGTCTCATGATTTATTAAGTAAATGGTTGTGATAAACCCAGCTGAAAATGCTGAAAAGTTAGTCTCTGTTAATGAAGCTCAAAAGTGGTATAAATCAAGGTGCGTTTTGACATCAAGGCAATTCTGCATCTCTACAGCTGTTTTAAGAGGAAGTGGGGGCTCTGCTGAGAGACAGAGCTTGGCAGTAAGGCAGCTCTGGAGACAGAGGTGAATCACTTCTCTGAGCTTTGTGCTACTTAAGAGTCCCCAGCTGCCCTTTTGTGTGATAAATGGAATCAACATTCAAAGCACAGCAAAATGGAAATGCAGGCGTAAGTGTTTAGTCTGCTGTCAAATGGGTGTGATGGGTTACAGCTGCACTGCAGATATCTCCTCTGGAAAGCAGCTGAAGCAATATCTATTAATATGTAGATGAGTTTAAAGCTGGTGTGGACTAAGCTCCAGTTATCCTTTTACCTGCTGCCTCTTGTTCTGGGCACTCGTGCTTGGCCTTGCCTGTTTATGTATCCCTCCTGAAAATTTGAGGATATGTCAAACATCAGTGAGGCTTTTCATTCCTCCTTGAATGACCTTCACAGGCTTTTTTTTTTTTAACTAGGGAGCAAATTACCACAGATTGGTTTGTTATATAAAATGCCACACAAGTTAGAGTCATAGAATCATTTAGGTTGCAAAAGACCTTTAAGATCAAGTCCAACCATAAACCTAACACTGCCAAGCCCACCACTAAACCATGTCCCTAAGTGCCACATCTACATGTCTTAAATATGTCCAGGGATGGTGACTCAACCACTTCCCTGGGCTGTCTGTTCCAAGGCTTGATAACCCTTTTGGTCAAGAAATTTTTCCCTAATACCCAACCTAAACTTCCCTGGCACAACTTGAGGCTGTTTCCTCTTGTCCTATCACTTGTTACTTGGGAGAAGAGACCAACCCCCACCTCACTACAACCTCCTTTCAGGCAGTTGTAGAGAGCGATAAGGTCTCCCCTCAGCCTTTTTTTCTCCAGGGCTAAACAACCCCAGCTCCCTCAGCCGCTCCCCATAAGACTTGTGCTCCAGACCCTTCACCAGCTTCATTGCCCTTCTCTGGACACGCTCCAGCACCTCAAAGTCTTTCTTGTAGTGAGGGGCCCAAAACCGAACCCAGTATTCGAGGTGTGACCTCGTTAATGCTGAGTACATGTTACCAATGTATTTCTCATGTTACAGATATGTAAGTAAATGTACTTAATGGCTGTTGTAATGGCTAAACCATTACCTTGTGCTCTTATTTAAATCTTCTAATTCCTGTTTCCATTCCCGATTGTTTTTTTCAACTGGAGGTTGAGTATTGATCCTGCACCCTATTAAAATTAGCTGTGATTTGAGCTGTCAGAGCTTTTCAGGAGAGGAGTTTGGTCTGACCCTTGCTTGGACAGGAGAACTTGTGACTGAAATGTGGCATATCATGTCCCCACAAGCTCTGGCTGATGCACATGCAGCAATAGGATACCATAGGATGTCCTGCTTAACATCGGGAAACAGCTGGAGATTGATGCAGGTCTGTTATGCATTTGGTCTGCCCAAGGCCATCATCCTTAAATCTCGGGCCTCTAGCTGTCATCTTTTTTGGCAAAGTCTCTCAATCTACTCATATCTTTGGGTTTGCCTGTGAACATGGTAGTAAATCTGACTGTCTCTTCAGGCTGGCTGCTAGCTAAGGCTGAGCATGTGCAAGAGGGTCAACAGAGCCCAGTCCTGTTTGAGAATAGATAATTGTTCAGAAAAGCATTTAATCTGAAGCCTGGCATAAAGATGAGCAGCCTCATCCCTTACATACCTGACCAGGTGGTTGCAACCTGCAAGCGCACTGTCGGACTGTGCAAGTTAAGACCAGAAACCTGTGCTTTGTTGTGCTGGTGAGGGGGTTGGAATGGCGATGGAACTGTAATCTGCATTTCTTGTGGTGGATCTGCATTTCTCACTTCTGGCAGTGGATTTTACCACTGTAGTATTTTCTTCTAATCCATGGAGTGCAAATGCAATTACTAGGAAGCTTTCGGAGGTAATACAGCATGACTCCAGTATCCACATCTTGCAAGACAAAGCAGCTATTCCACTACATAGTTGTGATAGTTTTATTGTTTTTTGCAGGATGCAACACTAGTGTTAACCTTTGTTCTAATAAAATCTATATTGTTTTTTCAGCCTGTTTAGTGTTGCTGCAATCTGTATTGGAAATACCTCTGTCACTTGGGAGATGTAATTGTTTCACTGAAGGCTAGAATACCTGTTATCTTAAATTATTTTAGAATAGAATAGAATATTTCAGGGACCTGCAATGATCATCTAGTCCAGCTGCATTTATCCACAACTAAAATGCATCTGCCTTTCTCAAAAGGCAGCAATAATGTCTGGCATCATGGGAAAGGCTACCCTTTTGCAAGAACATAAGATCAACATCTGCTCTCTTCAGAAGTATTCAGCTTTCCCAGTGTTTATGCAAAGCAGGCAGTTGTTAATACCTTAGTGTGATAGACTGTGAGGAGTTAGCCTGCCTGCATAAGGAACTAGTTTTGAGTCAGTGTTTCAGAAAATTTGCCATTGGCTTCATAAATATCTCAAACAATGTCTTGTGGGCTTGTGAGTCAGGGCGCTCTCAAGCTGGCCAGTTATCTTGAGCTGGTGTGGAACAGCTTGGCTCAATTTCTTACCTGTGTACAGGAGTTGCTAGAAAAATCCAGATTTCTGCTTCACCTGGGGTAAACCTGAAATACAGCTGCTGTCTCTGCAGGCTTCTGACTCAGCATTTCTTTTTCTCCCTGCTTGGCAGATCTCTGTAGAGTCACAGGCAGAGAATAACAATTTCTCTGTCAAATTTGGTGGCAATTACAAGAAATCTAGGGTGCTTTGTGCCAGGTTCCAGTCACCCAACTTGTCTGAGCCCTGGCTGCAGGTCAGCCCAGATCAGCAGTTCACTCTTGAAGGAGGAATGCAGCAATCTGTGTAAACAGATAAACTGAGGAGGATTTCTTTTTGTGCTGCCCTTGTCCTCTAGATAAACCCTGCTGTTCAGGATCTGCTTGTTTTTTGATTTCTTAAGGGCTTAATTAATATCTCATAAAACATATCAAGAGGGTGAGGTGAGAAAGCCTGTGAAGTCCTTGCTTTAATGTTAGGATATTATCAGGCTGAAAATGTTTAGCTAGGACTTTGGAAGCTCTTTTGGGTGTTTTAAATGAGTCCAGCAGTGTGTCTTGGGGAGATAATAGTGCTGAATGATGTACTTGGCAGATGTCCCCCAGTACAGAGTTAGGGTCTTGAGCAGAAATACCTATATACAGGGTCATTCATATAAAGCTAATGTTTGGTGGTTTTACCCTCCTGCAGATTACCTGTCTTGATATTTCCAGTGGTGGAGGGCTTGGCGTGTCTACCAGCACAGATGGGACCATGAAGATCTGGCAGGCTGCGAATGGAGAAATAAGAGTAAGACCGTCTAAGCTTTGACATTGTGTGTTGTCTGTGACATTACTGAAGTCATTCGGCCGTGACTTTGGTCAGGCTATCCACACACTTTTTATTGAAAAGCTAATCGAAATTTGACATCTTGGTGGTTTTAAGTCAAAACTGTTGGAAAACATGACTTCTCCCAAGGGAAATGATGCTCAGCAATCCAGAGAGGAGTCCCAGGGTGAAAATGAGAATGGGTACTTAGGAATGACAGCTAGAGTGCCGAAGGTAACTGACAGCTAGAGTGCAGAAGGTAACTGACAGCTCCTAACCTGCGTGGTACAAGCACTGAATTTCTTCTGCAGTAGAGAAGAGGTGAGGAAGAAAAGACTCCTGCCTGTGATGGATTAACCACATCATGGCTATCTGCCTTACCAGTTAAGGTGTTTCTTGTGGAGCTTGACCTGTCCGCTGCTTGTTTGGCAGAGGATAAAGACATTTAACCTGTGATTAGAAACAAATGTAGTATCCTTTGCTATGTAATTAGCTACTCAGATGGTAGAGGGAAGGTGCAAAGCGTACCTGCTACCTCTTTGACTGCCTCAAATTCAGATGAGTCTGTTCCAGGAACACAAACCCAAAGGATTTGAACTTAATCCTCTGCCCACGTGGGAACGCCAGGTTTTCCAGTGTCATAGCTCAAAAATTGCTCGGCATAAGGTTGATAACAATGGAACTAGCACATAGTTCTTTGTTTTTCCAGAGACTATTGGAAGGCCATGTGTATGATGTGAATTGTTGCAGGTTTTTCCCATCGGGCCTCGTGGTTCTGAGTGGGGGAATGGATGCCCAGCTAAAGATCTGGTCAGCAGAAGATGCCAGCTGCGTAGTAACATTTAAAGGTCACAAAGGAGGTACAGAGTACTTAGCCTTTAAAATGCTTGATCTGCCGTGTGTATAATTGCCTTGCATCCGAGGACTAACGTTCAGTCGCCAGCCTACTGCCCTTTGTGCTCTGCATTTGTATTAGATGTCCAGAGTATCTTTTTCAAGCTCCCAGAACTTGAATAAAAAGATCAGTAGTTGTTGTATTAGACAGATGAAACTGTTTCACCCACCAGCCTGTGTTTTCCTCATTAATTAAAGTAAAAGGAGGGAGGATGCAGTCCATTAGTCTGTCGCGAGTGGCAGAGGTCAAGGCAGAGGGCATTCTGCTCCTCCAGGGCAGTCTCAGCTCTCCAGAGCTCTGACCTGCATTCAGTAAGTAGCCTTGCTGCCTGCACTGAGAATGCCTCTTGCTTGCACCCAGATCATCCTGCTTACATTCAGTTGCTCCACAGCCTCTTCCTTTTTTTTTTTTTCTTTTTTTTTTCTTGCCCAGAAAAGCATATAGCAGTTTATTATGGTCCTGCAGAACTCAGGCAGGCAGTTACCTGCCTCGAGGACATGTGCTGTTGAAAGTGAGTAAAGCAGAACAAGAGGAGCTGCAAAGATAATTAAGAGATTTAAGAGATTATTTCTTAAGAAGGGCTGGAATAAGCATGTCCACCCTTGTACCGAGGGCAGATGTTCAGCTCTGCCCCTGCTGATGGTCGTGCTGCTGAAAATGAGAGCAAATTCTTCACCCTCCTTGTGTCCTCATGCAGAGGATGCACTGGCTACCTTACATGGTTGAGTTTAGTGCTGTTCCTTGCATTCAGGGTCTACGCTACAAACTCCTCCAGTTGATGCTGTCTTAGTCCTAAAGAAGAACTGCAAGGGAAGGCAAATGAGCTACCCAGAAAGGCTCCTGAGAGCTGTGATCAAAGCAAGTTTCTGGACAGAGCCTCTGTTAATCTCTGGAAAGAAGATTTGGTTTCCAGGACCCCTCGTTCAGAAGCAGTGTGGATTTATATGTAATGCTTAAGCAGGCTTCCATTTTACTCCTGTTTACACCTGACCCACAGCACAGTGGCTGGTGCTGCTGTCTTGTCATGGTGATTACTTCCTAAGGGATGCCGACTTGAATGCTTGGGTGATCATGAGCAAATCCAAGTGAATTGTGGATGTGGCATCAGATGCCCAAAATCCTACTCCTAATTATCTCCTCCCTGAGAAACTAACTGCTCTATACAGGTTGTTTTCCCTGTCTCACGAGATGCTAGGCTTTATTGAAAAGGTTAATTAATAAGCCATGTGGCTGGCTGCCCAAAACTTGATTAACTTGAAAACTTGTCTTGTGCTGAACCTGCCATTGTTCTCATATGATCTATTTGTGTGGATTCAAAATACTTTGCTGCAAATGTCCTGTAAACAAAATGCGGCAGGCAGCGTAACAGAGCTTTGGTCAGAATGAAGTTGGCTGGCTGGCTCCTGATGACTCTGAAGTTGACTTTGTTTGCTGCTTATAACTCCAGCCCAAACTGCTGCAGTTGATTTGCTTGGCTTGTCCTGTCATTTAAACTTGTCATGTTTAATGGCTGCTTCTGTAGGGAAAGTGTCAATTAAATCTTCTAACCATCTGACTGTTCCCTTCCAAAAAAACACTGCGTCATTTTTCAGATCTAGACTCAACAGCCCGCAGTGAAGTGAAGTATTTAGGGGATATTAGCACCTGCAAAGACTGCTCTTTTGATGTTGCTGTAGCTGCATAATGTGGATGCTGCTTGCCCCACACAACTTTTGGGATTATCCAGAGCTGGACTTGGCAACGTTTTAAGAGTGCTGGGCCAGACTGTTTTCTGCCCAAGTTAGAGGTTAGTTCTGGAGGTAGAAATTCAGCAGCAGCTGCAGTATTGGCTCAGTTCGAGGTGAGGTGTTGCCGATCATTTTATTGGTAATATCTTGCCTCTGTGTTGGGCATGTGATTTGCTGGGAGCTGCTGCCTCCCATGTACATCTTTCTAGATGCAGTGGCTCCCTGCCCCACGTCGCACACCACGCAATTTGGCTGTGTGTGACTGGTGGCACTCTGGGGACAGTGGCTTGGGGCTTGTAGTTGAGTTCACCTTGGGAAATGAGATGCTTTGTCTGTCTGCCTTCCATGCTGTCTGTCTGAGCATGGTCTTTGCTTTGATGCAGGTATTTTGGACACTGCCATTGTGGATCGGGGAAGAAATGTCCTTTCCTGCTCTAGAGATGGCACTGCCCGCCTCTGGGACTGTGGAAAATCCGCCTGTCTGGGTGTCATTGCTGACTGTGGCTCTCCTGTCAACGGCATTGCTGTGGGCACTGCTGACAACTCACTGAACCTGGGCACGCCTGAAAAAGCTCCTAGTAAGGGTTTTTCTCTTAAAATTCAACCTTTGTTTCCCTTCCCCAAACTGCTTAGGTTTGTCACCAATAATCCTGAGTGCTTGACACGCTGCTGTGTGCCCTTGTACCAACTAGGGAAGGGAACTAGGGTTGCCAAAATAGAGCACTCCAGTCCTGCAGAGGAATTGAGCCTTATCAAGCAGTTTGAGTGATTAACAGGAGTCTCTTTGATTACTGTCCTGCCTTGCTGCATCTGGTGTCTTAGGGTATGGAGGAATGGTGTTACAGGTTCAACAGGGGTGATCCAAACTGTCAGGTTTTGGTACCATCAAGACTTGTTGTATAGCCACTGCTGCAGTTAACTATTGTCCTTTTGTCAGGTGAACGTGAGATTGGGACAGAAGGGAAAATCCTGCTGCTGGCTCGAGAAGACAAGAAGCTTCAAGGAGTGGGACTGCAGAGCAGGCAGCCGGTAAGGAGTCTGAGACTCTCAGAATTACCTGCCTGGGAGAGTGCTCTGAGATGCTGCTATAAAATCAGCTCCGGGGCCCCAGTCCCTTTGTTTCTATTGCTGCTGCAGCAGCTCCTCAGTTTGTACACTGCTGTTCATGTGGCTGTGCGGAGCACTGGGGTGAGGAATTGAGCCAGGTTAAACCTAGATAGTTTATCTATCTAATTATTCAGTGTTATTCCAGCTCCATTCCCCAGTGAGGTTCACCATGTGGCACAGAAGGGGACAGAACCAGGCTGGAGGCAGGGGAGGGCTCATCTGCCTGCCTTTGGTCTTATGCTGCAGTGTTGTCCCCTGTATGTATTCCCTGGAGGAGAGACTAAAACCTGGTACAATAAAGGGATGCTTTCTCTCCTTCCTGCTGGCCAGATTTTTACATGGGGGTTTGAGGAGGAAGAATTGCTCACGATTTAACCTGGGTATGGAGGATATGGTATTTAAATTTGAACAGTGGCCAGTAGATGTCATTGTGAGTGCAGGAACTGCAGGCTGTCTCATCCAGCCAAGGTGTAAAGTTGCTGTTTATTCTGGCAGGTGTTTTAAGCAGTGTGTGAAGGGGACCTTAGGTCGTCACCAGTCCATCTCCTTCCTCTTGGCAAAGGGAGATGGAGTTGGTAGATCTAGGGTATTGAAGATCTTATCAGGCACTCCTGGTGATGTAGCAGATTAAACTGCTTGTGGTGTTTGTGGAGAGTAAAATTTGGGTGGAACAGATAAGCTCACCAAGGCCTGTCAGTGAGATGGCAAAGGCTCACCTGGGAGAAAACTCACAGCCTCTGTAACAGTGACTGCAGCTCTGGGAGGAAGGAGTGGTCTTTGCCAACCTGCCATGCAGATCTGGTCTCGCTGCTCCATGGGTGTCTGAAGATTAGTCTGAGCTCAGTATTGGTTCACCTGTCACAGTGACACATCCTTTATCCAAAGGAGACTCAGGAGCATTCACTGATTGCAGTGTCTCTGCTGACTTGGCAAAACTGATCCTGGAGCACTGTTCCCTTCTGTGTTTTGGAGCAGAGCTGAGGGGTTATTAACCTCTGGGTTTGCCAGTTTGTGCCGTGACTCGTGGAAGTGATGTACTGACTTCTAAATAAATTATTGCTTCCTTCTCCTGGGTGTCCTGTGTCCTCATCCATGAGTGTCTGACACTTGAATTTGTTCCTGTATTCCCAGGTGTTCCTCTTCGTTGGATCTGATGCGTTCAACTGCTGCACATTCCTCTCAAGTACCTATATCCTAGCAGGGACTCAGGATGGGAACATATATCAGCTGGATGTGAGAAACACAAAGTGAGTGTGTGCTTGGGGCTGCAAATATTTAAATGACAGCTAGTTTTTTGCCTGGGAAAGAGAGCCAGATCGAGGGTGCTGGCAGACAGTGCCCCTTCTGAAGGGTGGATACAGCCCAAGCCATGGCACCGTGAGCTCTTGAGCCTCTTGCAGCCATTTCTTTCTCTTGGGGAGCACTGGGGAGGATACTTTTGCTTGGGTTGGTGATCTGATGGGATGTTCTTTGGGAGGTGCCTTCTAAAAGACTATAGGCTCTGTGTGGCCTCCTTTAGTTACTGAAAAGCTTTTCAGTCTTGATCTGTGACCAGGGGTGGTCTTGGCATAGCCTGACCTCTCAGATTATTGCTTTTTTTAATATATATATAAAAATTATGTTCATATATTGTGTACTGTGCATATTATGTTATATATGAATATTTGTGCGATTATATATAATCTATGTACATAAAGAAGTTTTCTGCTAAATCTGTCTACAAGCATAACAGCAGTATTCCTCCCACCAAAAGCACAGGCCCTTCCTCTCCTTCACCAATAAGACCTAAGTGTCTTTGTAAGGTCTTATGCTTTACCCTGATCCTCATTCCAGCATAGGACTGGAACTGAGCTGTCGCTGAGGGCAGGAGCTGCTCTAAGTTGGTTTTTATTGGTGTCAAAGGCGAGCTTCGAGCAGGGAGGCATCCAGATGGTGCTTTTGGGTCGGGGCTGGAGAGGCTGGCACCAACATCTGAAGAGTCTTTCATGCTGGATGAGCTCCAAGCTTTTGTCTGTGCCTTGGTAAAGATAATTCCTGTCTATGATCCATGGAGGCATGCTGATGTTCACCTGCTAGCTACTCCCATTTCCATCCTTTGGCAACATCCGCAGGAAAACCAGTGCTGACTTCCATCTGCTTCTAGGGGACAGAGACTCTTTGCTAACCACTGATCAAGTCCCCATGTCCTGTACATTCTCCTCATGTATCTTTTAACCACGAGCTCACACTCTTTCAGTGTTTGCACATTGGAATGGACTCTTGACTATAGACCGTAATACTCATCCCTTGTTTGTGCTCCTTTTTCTAGCGCTCCAATCCAGGTCATCCATAGATCAGGAGCGCCAGTGCTTTCACTGCTCCCGTACCGAGATGGATTTATTGCCAGCCAAGGTAACTCAAGTCCTGTATTGTGTGAGTAGGAGTTGTATAATCGAATTGAGGAGTTTTCTGCTCTTTGGGTATTGCTGTCTTAGATAGAAGCACTGGCTGGCTGGGCAGAGTGTCCATGGCAAAAAGGGGATGTAGTAGGAGCTATATTATATGGTTGCTTTTTGCCTTCTGATTTTTTTTTCCCCCCGTGTTCCTCCAAAATAGGGCCTCTAAGTTGCCTCTCAATGATTAAAGCCTTTTCCCATCTCTCTGACATCCTCACAGCACTTCTCCCTCTTCCTGGGGACTCTGTCTGCTGTGATCAGGTGTTTCTGATGGGCCTGTTAGTGCTGTTTGCAATAAAGAGTGTGGCTTATTTCACTAATTGGCCACCGTTCTTTCCTTGCTTCGTATCTGTTCTGCTCATGTAGGTGATGGAACCTGCTTTATCATTCAGCAAGACCTCGATTATGTCCTCGATCTCACAGAAGCTGACTGCGACCCTGTGTACAAGGTAAGGAATACTGTGTATCGCCCAAGATAAAGGGTGCAGGGAAAGGTGATGCCAGGTAGCAGGCAGCTGCCTTTATCTCAGGATTTGGCAGCCTGTACAACGGGTTCCTTCACACAGTTGACTTTTAAGCTTATTTTTTTTTCTAGCTGAATAATCTTAATATTTTGCGTAAACAAATCCTCTGTGGTATACTCTGGCGTTATCTCCATCATGCAGGAGCAAAACTGAAGCAGTGGAGTAGCTTGGTGGTTGGAGTAGCTCTGGCAGAACTGTGTTTCTGTAAAAAGCGTGAATTAATTGTGCTCGGAGGATCATTGGGGTAAAAGCAGCAGCCGACTGCGCAGTGCTGCCCATCTTCTCTTGTCCCCTCATGACTTGAGACCAGAAAATGGGTCTTGCTGTTATGTTTCCAGATGCCTCGCTGTGCTTGTGCAGATTGGGGAGGGTGACCTGGGTTCCCTGGGCTTTCAACCTGGTGGCACTGGTGCAAATCAGCTCTTTTTTTTAACCCGTTCCAGCTCTGCACTCCAGTTCCCCCTCTCCTAGCCAACACGCACCCTCAAGGGTAACACTCAGCCTCACATGGAGGCTGAGATTTGACCTGCACAACTCATTGGCGTGTGCAAAACACAAGAAAACTGTGAAAAAAAGTAATTTTCTGTTTCGAATTTAACAGAAGAACCCTTGTGTGAGCACTTACCTGCTCCCTATGCTCCTGGTAAAACCTAGAACTGTTCTTGGAAACCTGCTAATGCTGTTTCAGGGGACACTCACCTCCTCTTCCCTCTGTAAAAGCCCAAAAGGAAAGCTGATCTGAGAATTTTACTTTTAACTGTCACTTGGGAAATACTATGCTTAAATACTACTTCCCCCCCCACCCCGGCTCTTTTTCAGGTGGCTTCTTGGGAGAAGCAAATTTACACATGCTGCAGAGACGGGATAGTGAGGAGATACCAACTTTCCGAACTTTAAGTGTTCAGATTGGCCAGATAGTGGAGAGATGTGTCCAAATAGCTCTTCCACGCTTATTTTCCTGTACAGTGTGTTTGAGATGTGTATATAGAAGTTTTTGAGGCTATTGTGATGACCAGGCTCTATACAGAGGTTTTTGGTGACAGGTAATATTTCTTACTACAACACAACTTTGATCATTTTTTTAATTCTGAGAGCGTCTTTGAGGTGTTAGAGAGGATCTTGTGTTGCAATAATTTTTTTTCACCGCTGAAAAACTGCTGTTTCTAAGGGGGGGGGCGGGGGGCGATGCAGGCAACTGTATCACGGTATGGACTGAAATAAAGCTACTGCTTTGATAACCCGCGTGTGGAAAAGAAATTTTCCAAGAAAACGTCTTTTTTTTAAAAAAGAGAGGGGGGGGAGAGAGAGAGATAAAAGAGAGAAGAGAGGAAAAAAGAGAGGAGCAGGAGAGAGGGGAGAAACCAGAAGAGAGAGAGGAGAGTGAGAAAAGAGCGGGAAAGGAGAGAGAAAAGAGAAAAAAGGAGAGAGAAACGGGAGAGAGAAAAGGAGGAAGGGGGAAAAAAGGAGGAAGGGGGAAAAAAAGGAGGAAGGGGGGGAAGTTAAGGGGAAAAAAAGAGGGGGGAGAAGAAGAGAGGCCTGGGGCGGGTGGAGTCCGGAAGTGTGCGGGGAGAACTACAACTCCCATGGTGCCCGGCGCGGCACGGGACCGGAAGTTCCCGTCGCCCCCCGACGCGGTGTCCATAGCAACGTGGGAGCGGGCAGCCATGGGGCAGGACTACTACGCCGTGCTGGAGCTGGGCCGCGGTGCCACGGACGCCGACATCAAGAAGGCGTGAGGGGCCTTGGTCTTGTCGGGGGGGGAAGCCCCGGGGCCGGGGAGAGACCTGGGGGTCCGGGACCCTGTGGGTGGCTGCCGTTCGCCTCCCCCTGCTCCCCACAGCAGGGGCCTGAGGAGGGGAAAGGACCTGGGAGAAGGTGTGAGGGAACAGCCTAGGCTGGGGGGGGTGGAGGGGTGTTCTGGGGCACCGGGGCTGGCTACGAGGCTGGGCTCTCCCCTCCTTTCCCCTTCATAGCTATCGGAAACTGGCCTTGAAGAACCATCCTTTAAAATGCAAGGAGCCCTGGGTGCTGGAGAGGTTCAGGTGGCTGGCGGAGGCCTACGATGTGCTCAGCGACCGTAAGTGGGGAGACGGTTCTCTTCCACACAGTTAAGGGGCAGGAGGGGTCGGACGGGGGGGTGAAGCGCCTCTGGTGTGGCCAGAGGTGTGCTGAGCTCTGAACCCCCGGTCCCTGGCACACCCAGGGAGGTGGCGTCAGCTTTGTGACCCACAGCCAGGCTGAGAGCTGGCATATGCTCCTGCTTCCATCCCACCTGCTGCTGTTCACAAGGTGGTGGGGAACCCCCCCTCCAGCCTCCATCCAAGCAAAACCTGGATCTCAGACTGGGGCTCTCACCCCGCACCCAGCATGGGGGGAGCGTGACCATTCCCAACTCCTCCTTGTTCCCTAAGCCATGAAGAAAGGCATCTACGACAAGTTTGGAGAAGAGGGGCTGAAAGGCGGCATCCCCTCGGAGTTTGGCGGCGAGAACCCCTGGACCGCCGGCTATGTGTTTCACAATAACCCTGACAAAGTCTTCAGGGAGTTCTTTGGTGGAGACAACCCTTTTGCAGGTGGGTAGGGGGGCTCTGAGGGGTGGCCCAGGCCAGTCTGTGGCTGTCGTGGTGCTGTGGCCACTGCCAGCTCTGAGCTTTAAGCTTTACGGGGATGTTTCCCTGCTCAGCTACTCTCAGGTTCCTCTGGGGTTGCTGGTCTCCAGTGCTTGGAGGTTAGATCCTGACTTCCCCCAGTCCTGGGTGGGCAAGAGGCCCGAGGGGTGCGTGTTCAGGCTGTCAGGTCTCCCCAACTACTGTTGTGACCCTTTTCTTGGAGGATTTCCATCAAAAAGAGGGGTCAGGTTGGCGAGACTGCTGTAAACACGTGAGCAAGATAAAAACACTCCCGGAGAAAAACACTTCAGCTAAAGGAGGAAGGTGGTCCCAGGTAGAAGCAGATGGGAGGTTTCTGGGTGGTGTATTTGGGGTGCTCAGCTTCCACGATGAGGAGGCTCTGGGGGACACCCCTGACCCTCTGATCCGAGTGAGGTGACCCCCTCTCTGCTTGCTCACGCAGAGTTCTTTGCTGAGGACGGCTCGGAGTTGATCCTGCCCTTCGGAGGGCTGCGAGGACGAGGAGCGATGAAGCAAGATCCCCCGATCGTGCGGGATCTCTACCTCTCCCTTGAAGACCTGTTCTATGGCTGCACCAAGAAGATTAAGATCTCCCGCCGGGTAGGGGCAGTGGGTGTGAAGGAGGGGGGAATGCTCTGCAGGGTGAGGAATTTGGGTCTGGGCTCTCCTCCTTTTTGTGTAGAATGTTTCGGCAGCAGAACCTGAGGCTTTAGGGCTGGTCCTGCTCAGGGGGCTCAGCAGGCCATGGCACTGTGTCTGTGCCGCGGGGAGGGGTCGGAGCCAAACCCAGCAGAAACACCAGCAGGATCCAAACCGGTACCCTCCTCTCCTGCCTTGGTGAAAGGAATTCAGCACGAGAGGTGATGCAAAAGCTGCTGGGAAGGAAGGGCTGATTTCAGAGTGGGGTGGAGAAGGAGCACAGCGTTTCCTGCGCTCCCCTGATTTCATTTTCACATGGGGCTTTTTGTCCTTTGTGCTCTCAGTGACCTGAATCGCCCCCTCTCACTGTCCTGGTCTCCTGGTTTCAGCCCTGAGTTCCTCCTAATTGATCTGTCCCCATTTGTTCCCGCAGCCACTTTGCTGCGGAGTGTGAGCTGTACTTGCCCTCCTTTCTGCCAGCTCACACGCAGCTGGATGAGCAGAGCAGTTATAACGTCCTCTCTTTGGGCACCTCAGTGTCACAGATCACCGCTCTGTTTTGTCCCTTGGGCCCTGCAGAGAAGGACTTGGTGGTACCGGTGGATGAAAAGCTGGACATGAGCTGGCAATGCGAGTTTGCAGCCCAGAAAGCCAACCGTGTCCTTGGCTGCATCACCAGCAGCGTGGCCAGCAGGTTGAGGGAGGGGATTCTGCCCCTCTGCTCCGCTCTGGTGAGACCCCACCTGCAGTTTTGCATCCAGCTCTGGGGTCCTCAGCACAGGAGAGACAGGGACCTGTTGGAGCGGGTCCAGAGGGGGGACACGAAAATGGTCAGAGGGCTGGAACATCTCTGCTGTGAGGACAGGCTGAGAGAGTTGGGGTTGTTCAGCCTGGAGAGGAGAAGGCTCCGGGGAGACCTTACTGCGCCCTTCCAGTACTTAAAGGGGGCTTGTAAGAAAGATGGGGACACACTTTTTAGCAGGGCCTGTAGCGATAGGACAAGGGGGTGATGGTTTTAAACTAAAAGAGGGGAGACTAGATATCAGACTAGATCTAAGGAAGAATTTTTTTACGCTGAGGGTGGTGAAACACTGGCCCAGGTTGCCCAGAGAGGTCGTCGATGCCCCATCCCTGGAAACATTCAAGGTCAGGTTGGACGGGGCTCTGAGCAACCTGATCTGGTTGAAGATGTCCCTGGCTGTGGCAGGGGGGTTGGACGAGATGACCTGGAAAGGTCCCTTCCAGCCCAAACCGTTCTGTGATTCTATGACCCAGCTCTTCTAACCCCCTTGTCCACTCCCCAGGTGATGAACGAAGATGGTCAAACGAGCACCATCAGGGATAAGATCTTAACAATTGACGTGCAGCCGGGTTGGAAGCAGGGCACCAGGATCACCTTCGAGAAGGAAGGAGACCAGGTAGTGACCGTGACTTGACGTTCTGGGCCAGGTTTCCTTGAGATCAACTGTGCGCTCTTTGCAGGTTTCCCATTTCTGTGGGCAGTTGGCAGCACGGCTAACGGAGCAATTCAGTGTTACTGTTCTCAGAAACACTCTAAGGAGCCCTTCCTGCCTGGATTTTCCTTAGGATAGATAAAAAATAATTGAAAGGGGTGGCTTTCTGCCTAGCATCACCTTTGTGAAACCCAGTCTGATTTCCCTTAGCTGAGCAGGAGTCTTCAATAAAAGACTCCTTTTTTTCTTAAAGGAAGAGAATACCTTTCCCTTTTCTGAAGCTAGCTGAAAGCAGCAACAAAGGGGCAGGCATTCGTGTCACCTTTTCCTGTATAAAATCATTTGTTTTACACCAAACCATTTCCAGGTATCTTTATGTTTTTTCCTTCCATTTTAGGGCCCAAATGTCATTCCAGCTGACATCACCTTCATTGTCCAAGAGAAACTCCACCCAAGGTTTAAAAGAGCCAACGACAACCTCGCTTGCGTCACCACCATCCCCCTGGGAAAGGTAGAGCCAAGCGAGGGGACGGAGCCGCCCCAGCTTATGTTTCCCCTCTGGGGCTGCAAATGCAGCTCCAGGTCCCGCTCTGTACCTTGCAGGCGCTGATCGGCTGCACGGTGGACGTGAGGACGCTGGATGGGAGGCTGCTGAACATCCCCATCAACGACATTGTGGAGTAAGTGCCGCAGGGCAAACGGCTGATGGGCTCAGATGGTCGGCTGGGGCCTTTCTGCAGAGCCTGGTGGCCAAGGAGGTAAACGGACGCTTGGGAGGAACCTCAGCATTGGCCTGTTCCTCTTGGCAAGCGCTCGGCACTTCCCAAGCACGTCCCTGTTGCCTGAATTACTGGGGTGTTTCAAAAGCTTTTCCAGCAGGTTCAGGGCTCGGGGGGGTCCCAGCCTGGAGGAGGAGGAGGAGGAGGAGGATGCCCATTGTGGGCTACTCATCTGGTTGGGGGCCATGTTGGTGGTAGCAGAGGCAGGGAGCGGGCTTGGCGTGGGTGGGTGGAAGACACGAATGAGACGAGGGCTGGATGGTACAGCCTGCAGGGCAAGGAACATGGGGACACAAGGCTGGAAGAGGAGGGCAGGCCACCAGTTGAAGCTGGAGGAGCAAACTTGCCTTAAGAAACCCTCTCAGAAGCATGCGTGGGGCTCTGCACGTGGACACATTGGGGCTCAGGGCCGTGGCCCCCATGTTCAGGATCATCCCACAGCTCCTCTCAGCCCCTTCCTTTGCTTTGCAGCCCCAAGTACTGTAAAGTGGTGCCAGGGGAGGGGATGCCGCTGCTCCAGGACCCCCGGCGCAGGGGTGACCTCCTCATCTATTTCAACATCTCCTTTCCCAAGAAGCTCACTCCTGATAAGAAAATGCTCTTGAAAAGTGCCCTCCTCTCCTAGGGAATGACGACCTTCCCCCTCTCCTCCCACCAATAAAGCTCTGCGACCAGCACTGTGGCTGGGTAGAGGTTGCTCCAGGTACCAGGGACCCTAAAACACAGCACAACACAAGCTAAAACACAGCTTCCCCCTCGGGGAAGGGGGGACCCCCTGCCTGCACCCCACTCAGGGCAGGGGGAGCGGGGACAAGGACTTGGGGGGGGGGGGAGGGGGGCGATGACCCTGGGGAAGGGACAGCCAGGGGATTGGGGTTCCCCAAGAGAGGACACAGGAGTCCCCAACAAACCGTGGGGGGGGGGGTGGGGGTCTCCCAGCAAGGACATGGGAATCACCAGGGAGGGTCCCCAGCACAGCCTGGGAGGGATGGGGGGGTTCTCCCCGGGGATGGGGGTCCCCAGCACAGCCTGGGGACTCACCAACTGCTGCGGGGCTGGTAATGGGGACAGAGCAGGAGGGGCCCCGCTGCACCCCGGCTCTTCTAGCGCAGGTTTGAGACCTGGCGGTGGCGGGTTGGACAGAGGTGGGTGTCCCCCATGGTGGGCGTCCCAGGACTGGGCACAGCCATCACCAGGGCATCAAGGCTGCACATCCCATCGCGAGGGGATGAGCCGTCCTTGGGGCTAGTGCATCCGACGTGGGGGGGGCAGAAGCTCTTTGCATCCACACACTTGGCTTCGATACTTTTTTTTTTTTTTTTAATCACAGAAATTATCTCTTCTAAAGCTGATCCCCCAATGGCACGCGACACTCAGGGAAGTTAAAGGCTGGTTTGCCTTTTCCAGCAGCATGCCAGGGCTGGGAGAATGACCCTACCCCCCTCCCCCCAAAAAAAGGCGAGGGAGGCCTGAGCCCTGCTGTGATCAGACCCCATAGGGGCGGTTTATTGGAAGCGTCACTAAGGCACAACAGGAATCGCTGCATCCTCTGGTCTTCGAATCAGTTCCACCTGCTCACGCTGCTCGCCTTGTTCCCGCTGCTGCCACTGGGAAGCGATGCTCTTCCCTCCTGGAAAACCTATAAGCTTTTTTTTCTTCCTCCCTCAACTCCCCTCTGGAAACCTCCGTTTTTCCACATTTCTCCACAAACATTGTCATTTGTCCTTTCATCTCGCTGGTCCCTCTCGGGGGGATCCCCATCGGGTTGGGGGTGTGCAGCGTCGCTGCTCCTTTGCCGCTTCAGCAATTAATATAATTTACTCCTGTGTCTCACCAATGCTGGCGAGAGGGGCTGGGGTGGGATGGGGGTCAGGATTGGGCCGGCCGGGCCAGCACCGCGACACGCTGCAGCTGCTCGTAGGAGACAAACATCACCACGTTCCAGGAGCCGAGCCGCAGGAAGGAGGGGATGAACCTGCGCCAGGAAAAGCAGCGCTGGAGGGGACGTCACGGGGACACCCCTGCGGTCCCCAACGCCCTGCCTGGCGCTCCGGTGGCGGCACATGGGTTAGGACGTTTGGATGATGCTGCAGTGTGAAGCAAAGCCGGCCCACGCCAGTGTCCGTGCGCATCGTTGCGCTGAGTTTGGCAGTGCTCAGTAGGGGCACGTCCCCAAACTCACCCCTTGTAGAAGCCGGCGAGGCCGTCCTGCATCAGCAGGGCCAGGAAGCAGCTGAGCACATTCCGGTACTGCCCGGGACCGGCGTTCATGTACCGTGTCTTCACCACATCCACTGGTGACGCCACCACTGTGGCGCAGAAGCCGGCCCCGAAGGCGGCCACGAAGTGGCAGGGGACATTGTCTGTGGTGCAGAGGCAGGGGTTGAGGGTCGCGGGGACGGGGATGGCGCCCAGCTGCGTTCACCCCCCAGCCCGGCACCATCCTCACCTGTCATCAGGTGCGCCCGCAGCAGCGCATCCTTAATGAGGTCGTAGGTGACGAGCTCCCCGCAGTTGATGATGGCGTTGCGGGCGATGTTGGGCAGTGTCCCTGCACGGGAAGGTGGTGGCATTGGGGAGGGCGGTTGCATCCCCTCCTGGAGCATCCCGGATGGGTGCTCCAGCCTTGCTGTCCCCATCCCCATTTTGTCCCCATCCCCATTTCATCCCTGTCCCCATCCTCCCCTACCTCTCCAGAGCCCACGGATGCCCTCCTCCCTGGCGATGGTGCGGTAGGCATCCATGGTGCCGCTGTACCGGCGGACGCCGTCCAGCTGCGCCCCGTTGGCCTGGAACCGTACCTTGACCACGTCGGTGGGCTGGGCGCACGTCACCGCCACCGCCCCCGTGGTGCAGCCCGCCAGCACCCGCGCTGCCAGCCCTGTGCCTGGAGAGGGCAGGCGCTGGGACCGCCGGCCCTGTGGGGACCCCCCCGGCTGCGTGGGGACCCCCAGGGCGAGGGGTCTGGGGTGGGGTGGGGGGGTTGCTTAGCAGGGGGGGCGTCTCCATGGGGGTTGTGCACCCAGGGTGGGTTGTTCACTCCCCCCTGCCCGGGGTGGGCTGCTTCCCATCGGGGTGCTCTGGGAGAGGGTCGTGCATCGGGAGGGGGGGGTGCGCAGGGACGGGGTCCCGACCGCCTGGACACTCACTTTCGGCACCCTTGGGGGTGTAGAGCTGCTTCACCGAGTCGTACAGCCCGATGCGGATGGAGGCGAAGCTCATCTGCCGCTGCAGCCCGGCCACCAGCCCGCTGTAGAGGCTGCGGGGTCCCTCCATCCTCACCATGGTGCTCAGCGTCCCCAAAACACCGCGGTACTCCACAGTGCCGATGCTCCGGGGGATCCGCACCTCGCCTTGGATCTGCAGGATGTCAACTGCGTCACCCTGCCCTCTGCCCACACCTCCCCAAAAAACGCCACCAGCTCTGGGGTGGAGCTGGCGGGGGGGGCGGGCTGACCGTTGTGGGGTGCTCCCTCCACCTGTGGGATTTGGGGATGGGGGGGTTGGCAGATCGTACCTGCAGCCGCACTTTGGCAGTGTCCAGGGGGAAGGTGCAGAGGTCAGCAATGCAGCCAGCCACCCCGGCGCTGACAAACTTCATGGCGGCTGTCGGGGGCACCTCGGGGGGCTTCAGACCCACCATTGTGGCAGAAGGGCTGGAAGGAAAGGGGAGGGGGTTTGTGCGGAGCCAGGATGCTGCGTCGGCTTCAAGCAGGTGTCCGGTTTGGGGTTGGAGGTGACAATGTGCCCCAGTGGCTCTCGCTGGCTTCGGACAACCCCAAAAGCCAAATCCTGCCCCATTTCTGTGCCTGCATCCCTGGGGAAACTCAGGCACGGGGCTTCCTCACTCAGCTGGGGGCTGGCATGGGATTCACCACTGCCCACCCTGCCCTATCCGCCCCCCAGCCAAAATGGGGGGTGCTTGGTGAGAGCGTCTCCCCCAGGGTGACCTGCCCAGGGCCAGGTCCCCCATGGCCTCACCGTAGGGACTTCAGCACTATGTCCTGGCTCCTGCCTTACACCCCTCTCTGCGCAGCCATTGCCCTGAGAGCCAACTCCTTGGCCCCACCTTTATATAGCACCCGGGAGGAGATTCCAGCAGCCGCCAGGATCAGGTGACAGTGAAACCCAGTTCCCCCAGTGGCATTTGAGCCGATGAGACTGGGGCCACCCAGCACCCATGACAGGGTGGCTGTGTTTCAGCCCTCTGCTCCCCCACAGGACTTGGGCATGGGGGAGGTGTGGGGGGGGGAGTGTGGGGGTGTGTGTGTCCTGCCCAGACCACCAGCACCCATCAGAGTAAAGCTGTGGGGCAGCAGCACCCAACAATGCGGTCCTGCCCATTTGGTGGCAGCTGGGACCTCAGGAATGGGGGAGTCATATGGTTTTTTAACCTAAAGGCACTCTGGGAAGGACAAGATGCAGAAAACACTTGCCCAAGGCTTTAAAAGCAAGCAGTTCAGAGGCAGAGCAGCACCGAACACTGGCCCCCCCCCCTTTGCCCCTGGCACGGACCACGCAGCCGGAATTCATCCCAGGCAGCTGCCAAGCTTGTCGGCGGGATTTCCTCTGCACGGTGCAACGTGTCCCCCAAGCTCACATGGACCAGCCGGAGGGCAGGGGCCACGCGCGTGGCTCGGAGGTAAATCCCTCCCGTGTTTGTGCTCTGCATGATGAAAACCATGATGCCCTTTCACGTGTGGCCGTGTGCTGGGTCTGTGGTCAAGGGGAAGGTGCTGCCAGGAGGGACAGGGCTCAGGATGAGGCTGGAGGCCAAGGGTAGGGTGACAGCTCAAGGAATTCCCCTTTTCCTCCTTTTTCTTAAAACTCAGTGTGTTTAACCCTTCATGCTATTTAGCACTACACACACGTTCGCAAGAGATTGCACGTCCCCGTTGACGTGTAGAAAGCTTCCACTCTTGCGTGCGAGCTCGCCTTGCGCACGAGCACACAGGAGGGATTTCAAGCTGGTTTGATACCCTGAAGTCACCTTTGCTCCCTTGATCAGGCTCCAGGCAGAAGCACATCTGGCGCTGACACCCCTCTCCGGCTGGCGGCTGTCATGTTTTCCTGGCTGGCTGGACCGTGCTCCACCACCGACCTAAACATAAGAGAAAGAAGTTGTTTATCTCACACCCTAAATATAACGCGAGTCAACATCGTCTCCTCCCCTATAACCGTGTTCCCGACCCAGCCAGCATCCCACCTGGGTTTTTGGGGACACTCAGGACACATGTTCACATCCTGACCCTCGCCCAGCAAGGGGATGCATTTGCAGGAGAGGATGGGGGCTGCTGAGGCTGCGAGGGGCAGCTTGCAGGAGGCTCAGAGCTCTGCAGGCAGCGTGCAGGAAGGGCAGAAGGGATTTTACCACTGGGGTCTAACCCAGCACAGGCAAGTTGTGTGTTAATGCATTTAGGATTTCCTCTGTGAAAAACAAAACCGCAGAGATGGGAGGAAAAAGGGATGCTGACACTTTGGTTCCTTAAATCCTCAATTCAAAGCGTGGTTTGAAAAGCAGCTCTAATTTGGAGCATTCGCTCGCCTCCGAGATCCGATTCGTTCCATGTGGGCTGCACTATACAGCGGTATTCCATTACTTTGCAAAGCAGTGACCTTTACATCTGCCCCTGGCCACACCATCTTCCAGGAATCATTTCCATGATGTTCTCTCCCGCTCGTTACTGGAGGCTCTTGGGGGAAGGAGTCCCGTCCACCTGTTAATGACAAGCTCGTGACCTGGCAGCGGGACAATTTGCACCAGCCGACAAGAAACCAAGGGAATTTTATTGAAACACAAACACTGGAGAGCAGTACAAAAATAACTTAGCTCAGTTCGCATCAAAGTCTGTTATCCAAAAGGTACCTGACATAAAAATGTACAAAAATAATTTAGAATATAAAAGTTCCATATTTCTAGTAAACCCCTTTTGTACACACATCAGTATTTTACAGTATCCTTGGCCTGTATTTACACAAGCACCTTGAGCACATACATTCCTCTAGAATCAGAAAATTACACTTCCCACCAACTATTTTCGGAAGGTCACTGGGGGAGGGAGCTCATCTTCCCTCCCCATCCACAGCACACGCCAGCAGGGAGGCAACAGTTCTCTGCTTGCCGATGGGATGGCAAATTTCTCACGTTCTCCATCCTTTGGCTGAAGTAAAAGGAGCTGTCTCAAAATGGGATGCTTTGTGTTTACTCAAAAAAAAAAAAAAAGGTTAATGAATTTCAAATGAATAAATCCCCAAAATGGATTATCTGGAGACCAGATAACAGCTCATCAGTTACCCGAAGTGTTGAGACTCAGTGGGGACTTGCCCTTGCAAGACACAAAGTCTCTCAGCTCCCCTTGGTTGACCACCAGGCTTTAAGTCTCTCTAATGGGATACCAATTAGGCAAATTAAAAATCAGATCCTGAAACCTATGGCTTCCATCTCCTCTTCCCTGGAGGCCCCAGCATTGCTGATGCGTCAGGCTGTGTCTCGGGAAGCAGCCGCTGCAGGCGGCCTCTCGCCAATGCTATTCCTTCTTGGACAGCTGAGCAGAGAAGATCCTGGCGATTCTTTTGGTTTCCTCTTCTGAGAGATCGGCCACGGGCCTGGGACGATTCGGCCTTCGGTACGGGATCCCCCCTGGCACTGCTCTGCTTCTGCTCTGCGGAGAGAAGGAACAAGACGTTAGAGCCCTGCCAGTTCTGCCCCGCGCCTGTTTTCTGATTGTGGCAAACCACGGCATCATGCAGCGTGCAAGGAGTTGGACACACAGGAAAAAACCCTCGTGATGTGTTTTCTGTTGCTCACTGGTTCTCCTCGGAGGATTTTTTTTCTCTTGTTCCGCACGCTGAGAGACAACTGTTTGGAAAAAGACCTGTTTGCTCCAACTGTTTGGAAAAAAATCCACGATGATGAAATATTTCCCTGCCCAACACAATATTAGGTGCTGCAATGCTATTCTTTCTCAATGCTGCAGAAAGCAAAAGCTGAAGACCAAAATTAGAAAGGTCCAAGCCACACAGTTTGACTCTGGCAAGTGAACTCTGAATTTGTGAATCTCTATCCTCAGCCAAAGTCATCTTGTATAAAGCCAAAAGGAATTACACCAGTGTGTTCACTGGGCTCTGATTCTCTGAATTTTGGTTTTCGACTATTATTTTATTTTTAATTTGCAGAACCACCTTGCAATGGAGAGGAAAGGCTCCTACAAAACAAATCCAAGCCTGCTGACAAACTAGATGGGCCGGTCTCAGTTGCCTGCAGGGACCCCTAAGCAGCAGAAGCCCATGAGATGAAAACCACCATTTTAAGCATTTTAACATCATCCTTGGTTTGCATGCATCCTCCCAGCAGTCAGGCTTTCTCCCAGGGCAGATAATTTCAGCGTTCAAAGAAACTCGCATTTCTCCCCAACTAGTTTAGAGCCAGGTTGTGCCTGTGAAACACCGAGAAAGGAGAAATCCGGCCTCAGCTGCCTTTAGAGGCTGAAGCAAGCGGTGCTCATTTAGGACATGCTGCTCATTAGCTGCAGGGCCAGGACAGTCTGCTGGCAAGCAGGGTTGATTTGGAAAGCCAATACGACGGTCCGGCCTTTCCCCTACATCGCTGGGCTGCTTCTCCATCCCAGCCGGGCTCAGCCTCGCTGGGCACAGTCGTGGTGGAAAGGTCTCCTGAGGTGATCAGCTCCCTCCCATGAGAAACGGCACCAGGATCCTGTTCATGTGCGCTCCCCGCTTTGATGTGCACTGTTTGAGGGGGGGGAGGGGAATGGCTTTTTTAGGAATAAGTGGGTTTGGAGATTTCTTGTGTTTGGTTACCTGCACTTTACAGGCTCAGATGATAAGCACATTGAGTATTAGCCCTGCGACGGCATTGCTGGTGAAGACCCTTATGGGAAAACAGTCTGCAGATAAAAAACACACCCTGATCTATACATCCTGTGTTTGCTAGAGCCAGGGCAAAGCACAAGAGGCTAACTGTAAGCTAATTTAACACCAGCTACAATTTCTGCAAACAGACAAGACCACGAGAGGCTGTAACCACAGACCAAGATTTCCTAATGGACCATTTTCAGATACGCTGACCCAGCCTGCTCCTGCGCAGCCAGATTTGGGAGACAGATCAATGCTCACAAAGATGATGGTTTTGGTCGCTGGCTGGCTGGTTAATAAAAAGGATGACAAGGGTGGGAACAGCTCGCGTGGTTTCACATCCAACAGTGCAGAAAAGGCTTCCAACAAGCTAACCATAAATTCCTATACCCTAAATACCATCTCCTAGTTTCATTGGGCTAATTGTGTAAATTATGTGAATAGTGCTGCAAAAGACTTCAAACTGTATCCAGGAAAATGCTATGGCTTGTAGTAATTTAAAACAGTGCCCACAATTATCATACTGAAAAATATACATCTATATTTATGAGAATCCTTGCTTTGTTTTTCTTTCTCCTTAATGCTGCTCTAGGATGATTTTTCCTAAAGCAAAATGTAAGACGCCGAGAGAGATTAAATGCAGACCTGGCAACATTAGGAGCTTAAAAACCACAAGAGAGAGATGCTTGTTGGACAAACCAACTCCTTTTGACAGCATATTCTGCTCAAGGTTGTCCAGAGAAGACCCTGTCAGTAGCTTATTCTTCCCATACTGTTTTCTGTGCCAACTGTCTATGAAACAGCTGAAACATGAGTATTGGCTGGAGACGGACAGTAACCAGCTCACGCTGGCTCTGTGCTGGCCCCTGATCTTTGTACAGCATTCGTAAGCAGTTAATAGAGAAAAAATGTTCAAAGTGAAAGCTCAGAGGACTGGTAAAAGGGTTCTGGTTTTAGTGCATCAAGCAGCATTTGCTTCTGAACACCAGTTTTATATATTTGCAAAGAACCGGTATGGATCGCCCTATCCCTTGGCCCAGGAAGGTCTGTAACTGTAACAAAAACAAAAAAACAAGGAAATTCTGGCTCTTAAATCTGATACACTGGCCAAATGGCAGCTAGACAACCCTGCGATGCTTCTCTGCACCGGCACTGTACTTCAGAAACTCTCCTTTCCTTCCAGTTGCAATGTTGTTTGTCCTGTTCTACCCTGGAGGAGGCTATACCACTAACATACCTAAAAAAGATTGTCTGAACAACTACGTGCATGTGAAAAGCTTGCAGGAACTAACTGCAATATTAAAACCGAGGCAGGTTTACACTGTAGCAATGGCTCCCTATCAAATTCTCCAAACCATCCAATTAACCCTATTTCAAAGGGTCACGAAACTGCACTTCCTACCTCTCACAATTCCCCTCTCACGCATACTTGTCCTACACACATCTTCATGCACAGCTGGGAACTGAGAGACAGCAACTCACATTTTGAATGCAAGAAATAAACACAGATGGCTTTCACTGACCCAACAGGACATTTCTAACAAATTTCAGTGAGAGCAGCTGCATGTCCTGCAACTCAGAAGAGAAGGTAACATATCATGTGGGAAAAGATAAAGGAAAATAGAACCAAACTACCTTAAGAATCCCAGACCCACCTACCATCCCAGAGGCAGCACAGCTGAGTATTTGTGCAGAAATGAAACGACGGGTTTTTTTGGCTTGCACAAACCCAGTGACCCAAACCAGCTGTAAAATAATCTTACCCTCTAAATGAGAAATTAAATGAGATTTTCTCTTTTGTTCTTAGAGTTAACAATCCAGAGGTGCCACAGTACTTCTCCTGCCTCAAGTGAAGCCAGGGGCATGTCACAAACCGAATTGTTCCTGATCAACTCTGGTCGGCCAAAGAGGCTGCTGCAGAAAATACTGCCCCTCGCTCGCATTTTGCCGTCAGTGCAATAACATACCTTGAAAGAGCACTGTACTCTAAAAGCGAAAATACCACAGAAGAGCAGGTGTCTGCTGCTATCAGATGACACCGAGGCGACGGATAACAGTTCACATGCTCCGGACTGTCAGTAAACAAGGTGTGTTTGGAAAACATACTGCTTGCATACTGTTTCAGATAGAAGTGGCTAAAATACTCCTCCCTCCAATTTTCATACCACCATGTCTATCTGCAGCAACGCAGAGGTGTGAAGAGGCATGTATCTATCCAAAGGACCTTCCTAAAAATGAACTTCCAGCTGTGGGAAAGGTTTAGCAGCATTTCTTGCTGCTATTCTACAGGCACAGGTGTGAACCAAAATGAGAGAAGTTTAAAACCACATTTAACACTCCCAGCTCACACAGATGATCAGAAGCCTTACGAAATTACACTTGCAGGTTTAGTTTCACTGACAGTTTTGGGATATGGCTATAGGAAAGAGCTACACTTCTATACTTACATCTGTATAAAGCTATTTTTCTTTGAAATATGCAAATTCCTCACACACATAACATTTAGCAAGACATTTTAGCCTCAATGCTGCATTTTTAAGATGTTCCTTTGATACATCAAACAGGCTGTTTCAGTCAAAAATTTTAACCTTCTGCATAGTTTCGAGAGCACACAACTGAAATGTCATGTTTACACCGTTTGTTGCCTCTGAAACAGGCTTTGCCAGTTCGGATACGACCTGAGCACAAGCAGTGCTTGCCCTGGGTTTCTCCTTCTTCTAAGCCAACAGAGTCACACACTCCAAGTGTCTGATGCTCAGCCATGAAGCGCACACATTTAATCAGAAAGGTACAAGAGGAAAGAGGACTTGCACACAGAAGATCATGCTTCACTTTTCTTTTTATAGAAATGGCAGCGATACGGCAGGACAGTTAAACCAGCCAAGGATTATCTAATTGCTGTGTTCCAGGGATTGGAGTAAAGCAAACAGATTTATTAGCATTTTATACATCTTGGGGTGTGTATGTTGCTTATTTCAAGGTCAAAGAATTCTGGTAACCAAGGCAGAGAATGTTTCAGCCCTGTGGCTCAGCAAGTTTAATGGCTAGTTTTGTTTGCACACAGTGATGAAGGAGTGAAAACAGATCTGTGTTAATAGGCTACAACCTACCCCTGGAGTGACCTTGCACCTACTTCTGCTTTCTGGACAGGAAAAGGTTTGTATGAAATCACAGACCACAGCCAGCAACTCCGAAACGGATGCGAAGAACACAGCCACCTTTTCTTTTTTTTCTGATTGTGAAAATGAAAGACAACATCAGCATTTCTGTTCAGCAGGTTCGGAGGACAAATTTAGCGAGTCAAAGCCTTAGCTCTGTTCTCTGGGTAAGCTGAGTAAGGAAAAAGAAGAGCTTTAGTGGCTGCGACTGAAATGGGAGCAGATCAAGAAGCAGCATTACAACCAAGAAAGGATGTTTGGACCGTTGCTAGCCATCTGTATTTTTAGAACAGATAAAAGCCTGTTATTCTGAATCCGCCTAAGTCTGTGTTATAAAAGTGTTATTTATAATTTACACTGAAGTTAGATCTATGTATATACAAATATTAATTATTCTGAGTAAAACTGGTTTCCATATAAGTTTCCTATCCTTTTGGAATATTCATAGAGGTGAGGGGGGGGGAAATCACAATATTCTAATGAAAAGTTTATTAACTCTCCAATTTTTTGAATACTTCCTCCTGCCCTGCAAAAACCCAGCTTCATTACCAGTAGACTGGGCCAATTCTGAAAGGCAGCAAGCCTTAATATCGGTTTCCCAGCCAGCATCTCATTAGAATCACATTTAAATGTTTTTACCCTAGCATATGATTGCCCCAAACCCTGACCAGAATCGATGTTGCAGTGCCCTCTGTGTGAAACACACACCTAGAGAGATTAAGTTTTTGCCTTGAAAAATCACCGACAGTATATAAAACAACATGGAACGTATGAACGCAGTAAAGGCAAAGAGGGAGGAGAAGGGAGGCCAGGGGCAGCAGTCAGAAATAAGATTTGGATAGTAATCTGGGCCACCTACACAATGGCTCAGACTGATTTAAAAAATAGTTGTAGCTTTACAGTAAATACGATAGTGTTGGATGCCGTTAAGTTCAGCCATGAACTTGGATAATTTTCCCTAAGTTGAATCAGGAACTGCCTGGAGATGGGCTACGAGGAGAAAAATGGAAAGCTGATCACTGAACTTGTAAAGCATCAGAAGTTGAACCAGGACTTATGGATCAGACAGGACAGCAGGTGACCAGTGTGGAAGAGGAGAGCTGGGAAAGACCTCAAGAACTGGAAGCCTGAGTCTGATGGAATGGAGAAAAAAGGTAAAAAAATTTCCCATTTCATGAGGCTCTGCAAAACTCAGGTCCCTGGAAGGTGACCACAGCATCCAGGCTAAGGCTTGAGCTGCTGCAGCACCTTCTCAGATCCCCATGCCCTCACAGCATGAGCTGAGAAAACCCTTTTGTCTCAAAATGCTGCCAGCTCACTTGACGTGGCTGCCCGCTTCGCCTCCTAGCTGTTTCTTTATCATTTTGCGTAGGAAGACAGGGAAACTGGGGAGTCAGACAAGACAGGGAGAGGAGGCAGGAACACTAGGGAGGCCAGGAGAGAGGTTTGCCAGCTGCCACGTGAGCGAGAGGGGACTGCTGATCTTCAGACGAGAACAGCTCCAATTTCAGCCTTGCTGTCACGCTCTGTGTTTGCTGAACGGCACAGAAACCAAACAAACCCAGATTTAGAAACTGATGTTCTTAAGGCTAATTAAGGACAAAATTATGAGAAAGCAGTTTTCCTGAACTCTGTTTTACCATTGGCATAAACTTCTTGTTTTTCATACAGGGTGTTTGATGCTGGGGGCACAACACGAGGCACAACTGAGTCCTGTCTCAACAGACCCCTACAAGTGCTACAGTGAAGGATTAGCTGTAGCTAATCCTGGAATTAAGCTGGTTTAAGGTCAGCTATATCCAAATAGTGCTAATATTCTCCCTAATTATTAACCACTTTCAGGAGTGTGTTTCTAGCCACTAAGCTTAGCACTGCGGAGAGAGGGAATTCAAGTAAAGATGGTATTAATATCAAACCGTAGGTTTGAGTGATGATTTGCAGATGCACAGAAAGACGTGGTGCTTCCACAGGAAGAACCAGAGCTAACTCTGCAGAGAAAGCAAAACTCAGAAGTGGGGGCATGACAGCAAGATAGAGGGGAAGGGGGTATCAGTGACAGAGGCAAACACAGAGAATTTGAAGGAGATTCCAGAGGAGAAACACATCTGAGATTCTGCTTCTGATTTAATCCAAAATATTTAGACACAGCATGAAAAGTATGCTTAACAAACACTAAGACACACTGCAGTCTAGGTGCTATAATCAAGGTACATCTTAGGATCCTTAAAGCATACTATGCCCAAGACTCCCTCATAGAGGTCTCTGCTTTCATCAGGAATAAGTTTCAAGGGCTTTAGGAGAAGATAATGTTAAGTAAATCAGAAGAAAAATAATTTTTACAACACGAATCAGCAAAAAGTCAGGTATATTACCTGAGCTGTAAACACGTTCATTAATTTAAAGTAGTTTCCATTACTTCAGCACTATTAGATCCTGCCTGTTTCTGTTCTATTTAATCAAACAAGCTGTTTCTAATTACATAAATGTTCCTTACAGCATTTGTTTCATAGGTCATAAGGAGGGGAACCAACACATTATCTTTTCTGGGAGTGGTAAACAAACAGCCCAGCTGCTGCAGCGCCCAGGTCCACATCAACATCCGCAGCAAAGCTATGGCTGGAAAAGAATAATATGTAGACCTCAAAACAACTGAGCCACAAACCTCTTGCAGTAAATTGATGTTTATGCACATAAAACCACCTATGAAACAGCAAGCAATCAACAGCGTTCCGGTATGAGGAACGATCACTCCAACTATTTTACTATTCCCTCCATCAAAGAACAGTTACTTGATACCTCTCAAGGAGAGGCTCTCTTGCTGCAAACTCCCTCATTTCACCCTGACCTAAAAGATATAAATTGGAGTCATAATTACAAGTTACAGCTTGTGTCCTCAAAATTAGGCACCTTACCTCCCATTAAAGCACAGAGAAGTGTGGAGTGAGCACCTGCCACTTCTACTGACCCCAATGGAGAAGAGCAACATTTGCCATTGTATATAGACAAACCGGTTAACATAAATGCATAGGTATCACCGACGACGCAGCCATGAATGTTAAAAATGATTCTCACAGAGAGAAGAGGTATCAGAAAGATTCTCTTTGACTTGATTTGGAAACCATCACTTCTAACCTGAGCGCAGACAGGCAAAGAAAGGGAGAAGTACTTTTGTTCCTGCTTTGACAAACAGACTCTGTTAAGCTAGGACAATAAAGTAAAGGATGTCCCATACTTACTTTCAGAGCTGCAGAAGGATGAGAAGAAATGCTGAGCAGTCTCATGGAGGCTTCCATCTGCTGGGGTGGAAGGAAGAAGTTGGGAACAACAACAGGATCAGATCTGAGCAGAACTGTTAAGGAACAACCTTTGGCAGCGTGTAGTTGCACAGAGCTCCACAGGAGCTGCAGATTTGGAATGCCTCACTGTAACAGCTGTTAATGGATCCCAGATGCTGAATCTCATTCATTTAATCAATATTCTATCATTCTGAACACTTGTTTCTCTCACCTGGCCTCACAGAGCATGGACACCAACTTGCTTTACAGTAATAATTCACATGTTTGTAGAGTACTTCATCCTGAAAAAATTCCAACACGACTTAGTGAAACTGAATGTGAGATTTGGGATCTGTGCAAGAAACGTGGCAAGTGTTTTAAATGCAAAATAAACTATGTTTCTTTTAATACAGAAGAAACACAAGAGCTATAATAGTGCCAACATGGGGGGAAAAAAATGCAAGACAACATGTTGAAACTACCCAAAATGAAATAACTCTCATGGATCACAGAATATATTGGTTACAAATGGTAAGGAAGTCATCACTACGCTGCGCAAAACACAACATGACAAGGTCTTCCACTACCTTCCCAGGTCATCAATTCTAGACTCATTTCCCAGGGAAGAGCTCCACACGGTGAATTTCTTTCCTGAGGCCAGTCAGATTCTAACCAAGAAATAAGACAGGCTCCTTGAATACAATGTGTGCTTAAGAAAAGAGAAAAGAAGGATACAAAACAATTTTTGGTTTGGCAGGCTTTTCTAACTCTTCCAGTGGGTCTTCACTACTGTCATCAGAAAAGCTTTCACTGTTTCCTTCCGAGCCTGCTTGGGCTGATACACTCTTAACACAGATCTCATCGGAACCACTTTCTTCCTCATCTTGACGATCTTCACCTACAACCTCACTGTTTTCCTCCTTCTCTCTTTCTGTGTTTTTTGCATTGGTTAAACCAACATCTGGTGGAAATTCCAGTAGTTCTTTGGAGACTGCATGAAACTCTAAATTTTGCTCTACAGGTTTAGTGTTAAATGCTCTGTCCCAATCACAATTTCCATTTTCTACATGGCCATTGGCTGTTCGATGCACTTCTGACAAATTAGTAGGCTGAAACAGCTCTTTATCCGTTGTTTCTGTGCCACTACTCAAGCTTTGAAAGCCTTCTGTTACTGCCCAAGCCTGGAGGCTAACGCACGGGCTGAGGGCGGTGAGCGTGCTTTGGTTGTCACCTTGTAGTATGCCAGAGAAGGTGCTGCTCCGTCTGCTGTTTCCTGTTTGGAAACAATCTATATCCACCAAGCGCTGATCTTCAGGCCCCAAGTCTATGGGCTGCTGGTCAGCAGCCTGCTCCACTTCAGATAGCACACTGGACCAGGGACTAGTTTTGTCTGTTATGGTTGTTATTTCGTTAAGAGTTCGTGGTTCTATAACGTCTTCTTCATATTCTTCTTCACTGTGTGGCTGGACGGCAAAAGCACCTTCATCTTCCTGGATGTAGTCCATTGGCAAAGGATGCTCATCTTCAGGGACGGCCTGGTCTAGAAATTCATGCAACATGTGTCTCTCAAACACAGATCTCCCAAAAGAGCATGGCTGCTGCGTATCACTGCAAACGCTGGGTGAGTCCAACTCAAGTTGGCCTTGACATACTTCAGGTCTGGCTTCTTCATCCTTCTGGCTGGGTGCATACGTAGCACCCAGCTTTCTGCTGCTGTCTTGATGCACATTAGAAGATTCTTTACTATTTTTAGTTATAGTCTGTAAGTCTGATTAACAGAAAACAGCATCAGTAAATGCACAGAACAACAACTCACCTTTTACCTGATTTATTTGGGCTTTCTGCAGAAAATCAGGTATGTAAGAATGGTTAGGAGTTAAACATGCAGAGCTTTGTCAAACACTCTGCTGATGTGATCACATTCTGCTCTCTACTATTGACAAGGCCAGGAGACAAGGACAGAAATGCTAATGAAAAAAGGAAATGTTCAGGATGAAATACTGGGAAATAAGTAGAAATACCTACATCAATATAAAGAAAAAAAATTGGGACAGTGAAAATACTCTGATATACAGAGTACACCTAAAGCAAATGGAAAAAATTCCTATTGCTTGGAGTGGCTAAAAACAGTGGACAGATCAGACCACATGGGGAAGGAGAGAGGAATAATCTAGACAGGAAAGACAGATAATCTTACCACCTTTTCCTCTCATAGCTTCCCCAGTTTAATGTAGGGGCCCAGAAGACACAGTTCCTACTGATATTCTCCAGCTTTCAGTTCAATTTACCAACTCGAATCAAATGACAGACAATTAAATATTTGTAAAACAGAAATTCACTCAAGGCTATTGCTCAGTTGTGGTGGTAAAATTGTAGAGTCTGAAAACAGAGAGCTGCCTGTGCTCCTAACACAGGCTCTGAAAAAAGGTGATTGGATTAGGAGCCTAACATCAATAAAATCTATACAATCCTGAGAATCTCTGGGGATTTTACAAATTCTTTAAATAGCCACAGTCACCTATTTTTGGTTCCTAGTTAGCAGATCCTATTCATTTCTTGCATTCTTTGAGAAATTAGTTCACCACTATTAGGTTAAATGGCAACCTACTGCTACTGCGAGGCAAGAGAAAAAGTCTTGCTATAAGGTAATGGTGGAGAAGATTTGGAAAAGGAGGAGTTTGAGACAGATTGTAGAGGACAGCTTGTAAAGAAGCAGTAAACTGATGAGAAGGGGAACAAAAAGAGCAAAACCCTGGAGAAGAAAAAGAAACAAAATGAGAAGATCAAGGTGGTGATATAAGAATGGCAAGTTCTGGCATAATAGAAACGTGCCCTTCAACTCCATCTCTTGAAAGCGCTGCTTCCCTGTAGGTAGCCACAGGCAGAAACAGCACTGAATAACTTTTCAACTGGCAGCGCTCTGAGCCACGGTTTATTCTCTACTCTGATAAACTATTTTAAAAGGACCAGCATGGATTTGATTTCCTAGTCATTTTGCTACTCACAGCACCTTTGGTATGAGATCAGAGTGGCATGAACAGTTAAGCTAACATTAAATTAACTGCAGCCAGTGAGCGGTCTAGTGCTGAGATGAAGAGCGGTTACAACAGAGCTGTTAGAAATGCCAGGCAGAGTGAAAAAACGTACATCTGAAAACAAGGTGTACAAAGAGATATGGTTTACCTTCCCTGTTGTGTCATACTCCATCCTTATTAAGGATGTCATTCTGTGTCCAACAGCACTAACGATAGGGAAAAATAATTGTGCTGATGCCTCTAAAAGAGGAAATGTATTGAAGGTGATAAACAGAAAAGAAGCTGCTCACTAAGAGCTTTGTCTTACATATCCTAAAAAAGCCTTATTTTAGCTATTCATCATAGGGCATAAATTTCACCTGAAAACAGAGATATGCCAGTTCCTATTAGCAAAGAACCACAGACTCAGCTCTGTACCCTTCTGTGGATTGCTCTTCTGCAAGACCTCCCTTCTTCTGCTGAACAGACATTGGAATTTAAGGAGAATTTAGGCTATCTAGAGAGGGCCCTAACTCCCACCTAATCTTCCTTCTGAATGTTTCAGTTCAACACTACCATTACTGACAGGAGTTTGAAAGTCTCTCTGAAGCATTCTCCCAACAGACCAACACATGCTGATTACCGACACCAGGAACTGGTCCCGATTACGCAAGAAATTTCAAGATACTTTAAGGCAGCTTCTGACAAAAAAATCCAAACCAAGTGACAACTTACCATTGATTAGGCTGCTGACCTGACACACCAATTGACTAGATTTTTCCAAAAGATGGCATCCATTGGGATCCTCTTCTCTGCCCATCGAGCCCCGATGATCACTCTCCCGCTCCTCACGACTTGGTTTGGATGCGTTACCATAACTGAAGTCAGGAAAAGACCTGGTCAGCTTCTGACTGAAGTATCTTTGAACCTCATCCAGCTCACTCAAGTTTTTTCTGTAAGCAGTGGTAAGAAATTTGGTAAGAGAAAAAAAAGCCTGCAGCAGATTGGTTCTATTGGTTCTGTCTATTGTTCCAGACAACAGTGTGTAAACATGCAAATACAAGATTAAGGTTTAGTATTGAAAAATAGATCAGTAGGTAAGTGTTCATGTTGCTCTGTCTAAGTAAAAGGACAACACTTACTAAAGAATAAATGCTGAATCAGCTATGAATAAATTTAGGCTGGAAGTTAAAAAAAAAGAGCTAGTTTTAAACTTACTTAATCAAAGAAGGTTGGATTTGAGATGGCCTTCCAACAGAAGTCATAAAGGCAAGGATATTAATTGCCTTTATGACTGAGCTTGATAAAAATCTAAGGATTTCTACCTGCTTAAGATCTAAGGATTTTATGATATATTGCTTGTGGTAGCACGGGAAGGGATGGAATAACTCAGAAAGTCTCTTTCAGTCCTATATTCCTACGGATAATAAATATTATTCTTCTAAAATTTATACCTGATTTAAACCTAGAGTCTAGTCAAGAGAAAAGTGCTTCCAGTAAGGAGAAAAGCATCCTGTTGGGAAAGGAAATCCTGCTCCATGCATCACGAAAATGCTTACAGGCTTGCTCTTGAGTCTGTGAGAACCAACACAGAGGACTATTGGCTTAATAAATAGTGTGTGTTGTGTTACCGATGTACAAAGATGGACAAAGCAAAGCATTCTAACCAGATTTGAAAACACTGCTGCTGCTGTTTCACTTCAGAAACTCACAGCATCACTAGAGCACCTCAGCCCTGATGCAGAGTTCCCTGCCTAGTCCCTGCTTTTCCAATCTCATCTCATTCTGCTGTAAATGACACTATCTCACTGATACCTCTTAATCATTAATATACAATTACTATATGTTTTCATTTTTACTTCCTTTAGAATTGGATGCAAGAATTCTTCACTTTCAAGCTCTGCTTTGCAAACCTAAGGCTTTGAATTACCTTGTTGGCTATATCTCTGCTTTACCTGAGAGCAGTTAGAAGAGAAGCACGCGATGACAGCGATAATGAGTCCATCTTTGCCGCCCGGTGTGCGTTGCCTTCTGCTTGCTGCAGTGATTCGTGAAATCTGCGCACATTCTGCATATGCTCTTCGTGACGAGGTGTGTGTGTTCCAGGGCGATTAATTCTGCTAGAAACAGGCCTACATTTAACAACAGAACACAGGTTGAAATCTCTAATTGTGAAAAGTCTGCCAACTAAGACTGTCCAACATCTTTAAATGCACTAAAGAGCCACCAATGGATGAAACTAGCTCTTTCAAATGTCATCAAGAATGGCATTTACTGTTTCAGATTTAGACTAAAATAAGGTAAACCGCAACTACCCTCTCCGCCCTGGTTAATAAGTGTGGCTGATAGGGAATTTGCAATGTCTGCTGGGAGCTGCCAAGCCAGCTGCTCAGACCACACAACGGTGGCCCACGGTCCCTCTAAACTTCAAAGACACATACAGGAAAAGTATCATCTCCTGTGTACGCTAAATAAACAAACCGTGAATTAAAATGCTCTCTCACATGTTGCTAGTTAAATATATAAACATTGGTGCTTGTTTTAAGGGACAGAAAGCAGGAATTGCTGCAGGATATCTGACGGTCCTAGTCCTGGAACATGCAATACTACAACATTTCACCAGCTGTCATTCACTGGCCATGGACAGGAGTTACAGCAAAATAGAGGGGACGTATCAGTAATACTCTATTCTAACTTGCACCTATTATCCTTATTAAAAATAAAACCAAATACGAACACAACCCTTATTCTTATAAAGGCCTGGAAGAAGTACCTGCCAGTTTCAGCAATGGCATAGTGTAAATCCTAATGTAAATGAAACAAATTGGGAAATATCAGTGAGAAGAAGATCTGGGTTTTGTAGAAAGGAACCTGCCTCAGGACCGCTATCTCCTGGGCCACCCTCTAACTGGTAAAGGGAATTTGGTATAATCTTTCAGGCCAAACACAGGGAAAGACCTTTGACAGGGTTTGATATTTTTCAGTAGAGTCAGTAGGCTTTAGATAGGTAGATTTCTGAGCCCTGAAAATAATCGAAGTGGTTGATAGCCAGCGGACTTACTGCTCTCGAGTAGGAACACTGACTTCTTTTGACAAGGTATTCAATGTCTGCTTGGAAAAGCTTGTAGCATAACTAGGAAATGTTGGAAAGCTGACCTTCACCTGGAATAAAGAGGAACACCGCACATGAGTTTTCCACAGCAAGAAAACAGAGAAATTAAAGTAGTATCTTGCTGAGCTAACAAACAAAAACTTAAGTTTTCTAAATAGCTTTTAATTTTCAAAGAATTTTTCAGCAGAGCCAAAGTACCATGTCACAACATTCTTACTTCAGAAACATTTGTTAATTCCCCCTACACTACCAAAGAGTAAACTGATGAAAAGTAGGGTATAGGGGCTCCATTACATGTGTATATCACACCCCAGTGTAACTGGAAAGTCTAGAGAATAAAAAAAAAAACAACAAAAAAAAACAACACAAGAAATGGCAAATCTTCCAGAAAAACAGATTTCTGCCAAACTACATATTTCCTAACCAACGAAAGGCTGAATTTACAGTATGTTTTGGGGCATCTGCTGCCACCCAAACCAGCAAACAGAACAATGCCAGGCTCCCAGACATCCAAAACCACAGAATATTCTCCTAACAATAAAAAAACTCAGACACCCATGAAGCAACAACAGAGTGAAGCCACTGGAGATCATCGTGACCTAAGTTTGAATGAGTGCTGTAATGAGTGTTGGCCTGCAGCTACCATGGAAACACAGAGCAGCATTCTTAAACAAGGGATTAAGTGTTTCTGGTATATTTACACAGACTGATCCATTACAGTACTCTGAATTTGCTATGCTTGCTCACTACTTCAGAAATCCCCAGAGTCAGTGCTGATTATTAGCAATCTAATCAGATATGCACAGGGGAGGAAACTGAAGCACGTACTGAAGAACTTGGTGGCTGGGTCCGGATTCTTGCCTGCCTTTCTTCTTTGAGATTATTTATGTTTTGAAGAGGGGAAATTGCTACTTTGATCTGCCCTCGGCACTGTCCACTGAAGTCCGTAATATTGTACCACCCGCACACGAGCTGGAAGCCAGAAAGAAGAGGAGAAAGGTCCACTGATGCAAATCCTATCACTCGCTCAGTCTCTGGGGAAGAAGAATAAAAAGCAGATATTAATTTCAACTGCATGTAAACAAAACATTTTCAGGAATGCTAAAAATCAGCCAGTTATACAGCCCTTGAAATATGCTTAGACTTTACAGGGAAAGACATCTTATAAAACTGAAAAAATGGTTTAAAAGCTGACAGCTCTCATGGGGTAAAGAGCAATTAAAGAGTGGAACAAAAAAGTGGAGGAAAAAGAAAACAGAGTTTAAGACAACATAAACGAGACTTAGATTTTGGTTGTTAACATGCTTCAAACTAAGAGACCTATGGTGCCTGATTGAGAAGCAGGAAAAATTGTTTCCAGCAATTAAACCAGCTTCCTCCCTAAGGATCTGCCAGACCAGCTGTCCCTACTGCAGCTGTTGATAACCTGAACACCTGCATTGGTAATAATTCACAGTAGAATGAGTGCCTTGCTGCAGGTTTAAGAAACGACATGAGAGTTACGTACCCCATGCAATACTTAATCAGCAGAACTAGTTAAACCAGGCTTGTAATAAAGGGAAAGATACTCAACTTGAAAATGGGCTGGAAATAAGAGACAATCAGAGACTTGAAAAAATAAACCTGGAGGCCAACCCGGGAACCTCAGCAAATGCATTCCGCCTCCGGAATTGCATTCTCACTTCAGAAACTCCTGTTTCTTCCCTTTTCACTTTGCCAAAACTTTCAAAAAGTGCTGACTTGTCATTACACTGTTGCACTTTTGTGCAACATTTTGTACTTTCTGTCTTGCAAATTTATCTGAAGTACAGAACAAACAATCCTATCCAAGAAGAGGATATTATTTGGATTACTTTAGCAGTTACATTCAGCTAAAAATGTCCCTGCAGAGATAATGAAAGACCAGAACAGGGAGAGGGATTGCCAGGAGAATCACTGTGTACACACAGTACTCTCTATAATACAGACGAAAGGCTGAGTTACAAAGCAAGTTTATTTTTGAAGCAAAAATCAGACAGCTGAACTTTAATATGTAAAAAGAAGGAGAAAACCCCAGTAAAGATCATGTCCTAGCAGTTTGAATTGAAGAAGTAGGGCTGTCTTCCCAACAACAAACATGGATTTTTGCGCTTGCTTGGTACCAATTAAATATTGGAGGATCTGGGCTAGCAACAAAACAAGCAAACACCAGTTTGAACTATTAGCAGCATCTTTTATCATTTAATAATAAACAGCAGGTTCAGTAAATATGCTTGCAAAGAGCTTTTATGTTGTTAGGTTTGAAACCCAAGGCCTTCAACTCCCCCAGTGAATGCTGAGACCAGATACAGGAGCAATTGTTAAAATATATCCATGCCACTATAAAAGTATTTGATTACAATTGGCTGGCCACACTTCAACCAACTGCAGAGGCAACAAACAGCATATGAAAGACACAGTGAAGAATTTCCTTCGCTAGGAAAAGCCAACCTCTAAAATACTGTCCAATTAAAACCAGAAAGAATACAAATGAACCAAACCTTGCCAGATGATTAATGGGGAAAAGGAGGATGCCAAGAGGCAGGAAATCAGTGGGTATTATCTCTAGCATTCTTCTAGTGCAAGGTAAAAAATGTTATTACAATTCTACTCTCCAATTTACATAATAGAATTTACTTTACTTGTATTAAATACAAGTCTGCAAGGAATGCAGAAAAGACACTCCTCTCAATACTGCACTACAAACTTTACCTGCTTTATGCCACACTTTGAAGACCAAGGTTTGCTGTGGATCCAGCAGAAGCTCTTTGGATAATCTGTTGGGAACAAAAATCATAACATTTTATACAAAGTAGGGAAAAGAACAAGTACAGTAAAATGCCTCTGAAGTTTCAATGCCATTGTATCTATCCAGACAAATCAGCTTCTTTCTGGACTGATGGGGTAGGGGCAAAACACACCAAAATCCAAATCATTGAGCCCTCAAAAGCATAACTATCTTCACACGGTTTGGGCTTTTGCTTATTCAGGAAGTATTTCCCTCTCCTCATTCTTCTTGTAAATTTAAAAGACAGGACAATAAAACCATGAAGAAATGGAAATACAATTTATCTCATGACTCAATAACACAGTGACAGCAAAGCACTGGGTTTTATGGTTGAAAGCTATAATGTTTGAAGTTGATTTCTGGAAAAAAAACAACCTGAAAATTGAGGTGTCAAATGTACAACAGCTTTTAAGTTGCTTGAAGCAATTCAGATATGACTCTGAGCATAAGCAGCCTCTGAAACAAAACTTTTAAACTTCAGCTATCAGAGCCTTTCAATGGCTTAATCTTCATATTACAAATTCCCTAAAGCAAAAAACCCAACTCAGCAGTATGGCAGAAAAGACCAGTCCTGTGGAGGCACTGGTATATATTTGTGATTGTCAGAATAAATTCAGTATGCTTTCTTGTTGCCTGTAACAGACTTGTTCCACCTAGTTTAGAAAACGCCTTTGGCTACTGCTTTGGAATTAATTTTAAATCTGGTATAGAAACACTGGGGAAGCAATAAGATTGCAAACACAGATTTATTTCTGAATATTACCATGTACAACTTGATCTGCTGAGGTTCCTTGGAGTGGTCAATTCATCTGCTCTAATTTAGGTTCAGATATCTAAGTCCAAGCTATGTTCCCTACACTATTTTGGCAGTCACTGGAGAGAAATAGGCATCCTTAGGGAATTTTGTCCTAAGCTAGGTCTCTAACACAGATCAAGTGACTCACTGTCTGGAGGGGCCTGTGTCTCTCCAGTGACTGCAGAGGAAGCCAAGGCTGAACAGCTCTGGAGTCAGAAACCTAACTTTTCAGTAGGTGAATCCAAACTTAAGAGCTCTGGTCCTGAACCAGGGCATAATTTCTAAGTATGAAACTAGTAAAACATACAGAAAAAGCCAAAAAATTGGATCAAGTCTTACTTAACCTTGCCAAGAGTCCTTTAGCAATTAGCAGCCCCTTCCTCCAGACAGGGAAACTACAAATGAGTGGAAACAGACTGACTCACCCGAGGTCTTAAGCCAAAATACAATGCACCCAAGGTTCTGTGCATGTCAAACTGCCCTTCCTCACATAAGCTTTAAGATCAAGCCTTCTCAAACAACTTTTCACCCAATATTAGCAGCACTTGGTAATTGTAAAACATGGAAACAAGCATTTTTAGCTGAGACTACAGGCCTGGTAAGTAGAAAAGCACCCCCTCCCAACTGGATATGTCCTTTTCATACCTAGCCTGGCTGTCAGACGCAAAGTGTGTCTGTGCGAGCCCACATCACTTACCTTGCTTGTTGCTGAAAGTCCCAGACTGGTGAGTCTGTATTTTCTATTACTGAAGTGGTTATTGGAGCATCTGCACCAGCAACAGCAAATGATACACAGCTACTGGGTGCTGTTACTTCACGTTCTGTCAAAGGACTCCCTAAAATTATACAGAATTAAATACAGACTTGTTATTAATAATTTTAAAAAGCAAATCTAAAAGCAGTTCAGCAATTAAAACCAGATAATTAACAAAGAAATCCACCACCTAGGAAATACTCCTTTCCATTGGTGGAGCTGAAAACACAAATATTTACAATGGGAGCAAATATTACATGAACCTTTTACAGAGCAGAAACCAGAATATTCAAGGGAGAAACAGGAAAAACATTTGCCTGAGATCATCTGAGAAGTCAGAGGCAAAGCTAGGAATAACCCCGGGTCCCCAGGTCCCTATTCCAGTGCTTGATCTACCCTCCATGCTGGGCCACAGTTTGGCAATCCTAGCTGCAAACACAGAAAATATTCAGCATTACAAAAGGCAGTTAGACTTAAGAGCTGGACTGCTGAGAGGAAGCTCGCTTGTGTGAATAAGAAAACGTACACCTGGTGTTAATGATACCCAAGGATTAATAAACTTTCTTATAGCCTCTCTTAGTTCTTCTCAAAAAGACCGAAATAGTTAAGAGAAATTCAACATTCCCGCAAAGTAGAAACAAGCACCACTCGCATCTGTTATGAAGATTTAAATACAGAGGAAAAAGCAGTATATAAAATTTTACTTCAAGTTCTTGCTGGCTTCCCTCCCAACTTTTCCCACCACCCTTCATACCCATGCAGAAGTGGGAGTTTGTGTTACAGATCAATTGTCACAGCCCCCTGTATTCTCCCATGGTACGCGCTTTGAGCAGGGATAGAGCACACAGAAAATAAAATACCGGTCACCATTACTACTTGAAGTGCACATGTGCTCCCACTAGCCCTGCTCTGACACCATCAGGAAATTTGAGAGAAGAAAGTCTACTGTAGATGAGGCCTTAACATTTTGACCAAAACATCAAAGTTTTTATCAGAGGTGGGGGGGGGGGGGGGGTGTCAGGAATCAATTGCCTTCATGTCCTAGTCCAGGGAGCTATACATGGCGCAGCAGGTAGGCTTTGCTAAAATTGTTTTTAAGTAGCTTCAGGAAATACCATTTTTAATTTATGCACAAACTAGACCTTTGTGATTGCCAAGCTAAGCAACTAGGATGGCATTCACTCTACAATACACCAGTGAAAGCTTTACAAAACTCCTTATGTAAACATCGTTTCCATAGGGCTAGAACCATAAGCATTTAATCCCTCATTCATCCTGAAATAACCTGGGAAAAGGTTTGTAAGAAAACAGATAACGAATTAACTAGTCTGACTTAATTGGGCATGTTTGCACTCAGAGGCAGATAGTTTATCATCAGAGGAATGCAAGGTCAAATTAAGGGGTGGAGCTAGATGTTCCCCAGATGCTGCTGGATATTACAGATTAGGGATTGTTGAATGAAAGCTGTAGAAATTATACAATCACTTGCACTGAATTATAGCCCAAAAAGGAGGAGAGATGCTTAGGGCCTCCTCCCTTCTCTATGTGACCCTTCCTCCAGGCTTGGACCCTTTTAGTCATGGTCACATCAGTGAGATTAATTTGCTGCAGTGTATCATGGCTTGTAAAGCTGTAGTAGCACTTTATTGCTTATGGAGCTGTTCAGATGGTGAATTTGTAGCTAGGAGAAATGGATTTAGCCAAGGGGAAACAAGGTCAGACTTTGCAACCAACTATCACTCGGTTATTACAGACTGCTTCCTCCTTTCTGCTTTCCAAGGATTCAGTATGTGGCTTTGGACTTTTCCAAGACCTTGCTGGCCAGAATGATCAAAACTAATGAGTACAAATCTGATTTAATGAAAAATAATTCTCTTTTCTCCTGAAGTCTGATTCTCTGTGAAAATATGATCAAATACGACTGATTTATAGTAGCTTACTGAGCTCATTTATGCCTTGACCTTGAGGATTTGCTTGAGAATGAGGTTTGTTTATTTTAACCATATCTACAATGACTTCAGTTAAAACATGCCACAAAAAACTCTTTGCAGTTTGGTAAGACTGTAGATGTGACAATTCAAACACAGACATGGGCAATGTGAGCTCAGCTTAGAGAAACAAGCAAGACCTGTCCAGACTAGCTCACCATATCCTGCATGTAAAGATCAATCTTTGTAGTCAAAGGCAAAACCAGCATTTCTCAAATGTTAGCTTCCTTTTCTTCTAGAAAAAGAAAGCCTATTATAGAAAGAATTGTTGGCTCTAATAGGAAAGCTCAGTCATCATCAAAGGAGTCTTACAGAGCCTGATTTAGCCTAGCAACTCCCAATGCCTGAACTTTGCAAAGAAATTACACTTAGAAATATTAGTTTCTTTCTTCTTTACAAAAGCAGTGTTTGAAAGATGAGGTGAGAGAAGGAATTGAGGTGTGTGACCTGACAGTTCAGGAAGCGGGTGGTAAAACACAAAAGCTTTAAGCCTAGGGCACCTCCTGCATGACGTGGTCTGGACTGGCAGCATAGTATGCTGATGGCTACCACAGATAGAAAAAAATTAACAGACATCTATTCCATGGGGATGCAAGAACCATACAGGAAAAGATTAAAAACATGGCAGGAAGAGGTTAGCGACTGCAAATTAAAGTGACTTCAGTCCTTAAAAGATGCATGGGAAATTCTGTTCTAATATTGTTCAAAACAGTGTTCAAAACAGTTAGAACTAAGTTAGAGAAAAGACTTGTTGGTTTGAACTTCTGCATTTTTATAGAATTAATTTCATTCCTTTCCAACATTACGAAATTTAGGCTATTTCTTTTCTTTATATCATTTGGAAGATGAAGAAAAAGAAAACAGGAAAATTGACTTTAGACCACGAAAAATATGAAGAGGCTTGGGGAAACATTTTGTATCTTCACTCAGTTTCTGAAAATCGTGTATCTTAGGTAATTCTTCCAAAAATGCAGGAAGCTTATCATCTATAACATACTGGACTGGAAACATATTCCAGCCTTTTTGTTTGTAACACAGTAATTAAATTGTTACCATGAAGAATGAAAATTCTTCTTGAAACCAGCTTATATAGCATTTGTTTCAGTGTATAAATTGCCTCTCAGTTAGTTACTTCTAAAAATCCCCTAAAATGATAAGCTGTTTGAAGATGGAAATATTGCAAATAGTGTACGCCATCAAAAGAAACCTCCTTTATCCCATCAAAAACTTTGCAGTAGCAAACAATGTTGCATCAGGTTTCCAAAGACCATGAATTCCAGAAGATTACAAATCATTATAGAAAGCCATCTGTAGGGCTCACTATGTGTCAGAATTACTTAAATCATGGCTTATATTTGATTCTTTCAGTGGTGTTACCATACCATAAAATGCTGAGTGTTCCTTTCTGGCATATCACCTGGACTGTGAAACTGTTGATCTTAACGGAGCCTTTTCCAGTAAACTCACCTTGGCTCAGTTCCTTATTCCCATTTGTATTTAGGTAGCATGCAATGGCCTAAACAAGATCAGATCACTCCAAGTGCTGAGCAAACACAAAGTGATCAAGTCATGCAGTGCTAGAGGTGCCCAAGATGAAGGGTAGAGCACCTGATGTGTTTTAAAGGGTTTAACTCATCTTTAACAACGATATTCATTTACAGACTGCAACTTGAGGGAAAAACAAAAGGCTCCAAAAACCTGCAAATTCACCAAGCGTGTTACATTGCTGCACATCAAGAACCAAACATCACCGGCTAGGAAGGAATATTTTAATACGCTTAGCATAAATTTAAAAGCAAAGAGCAATTCTTTGGTGACCCTCAGCACAATGACTAGCCACCGAACTGTAATTCCCACTCTACAGAGCGGGAAGCAGCATGTCAAGCTTGGGAGAGCTCAGACTGCTCTGCCCTTACATTGCCCTTCCTCACTGCTGTGTCTGGCAGTCTCCAGATAGCACAAGTAAGCCAGCTTTAAAAACTGATTATACACTAAAAATGCAAATTTGCAAGAGTCTTTGAGATATGAGTGTCTTGGGGTTAAGTTATTCAGATAAAGCTTAACTTCAGAATTCAGCTGTCATCTGTAACAGTGAACATTATATTACTTATATTTTGGATTTTATTAATAGAGATAGCTGAATAGTTTAACCTCCTGCTTCCCCTGTACTTATACAATGATGCAATGCTCTCGGGGTTGCAACACTATGAAGCCAAGTTCAAAACCCATCACGTCCATTCACTGTGCTGGAGTAAGTTTGAGGATGTGTTTTTAAATTGCTCCATGCAGTACCTGTTATGAATAGAACCCAGGAAAGAAAACAACACCAAACCCACAAAAAAAGAAAAAAGAAAGAAAAAAAAAGGGGGTGGTGGTGATGTTACCTTTTAAACTTAGATGCATTGCTCTTTCCACAAGGATATTGACAGCAACTGTGTTTTCCAGAAATATCACATCGTCTTCTTGTGACTTGCCATTGGTGATATCTGAACTTATGATATCCAGTTTCTGACTCTGATTTTCAGAGACCTGTTGGCTCAGATCAGGGGCTTTCTCTGTGCCTTCGTCTTCACTGTTGCTGTATTCCTCAGCACAGTGAAGTCTGCTGGGCAGAGCAGCAGAAGTGGAAGAAAGGACGATGTGAACACGTATAGCAGCTCCTGCCAGATTTGCAGCATTGCATCTGAACAACGGGTAAACCCCTGCGAGAGAATTCACAAACAACCAGCTAAACAAGCCAAATTAAAACAAGGATCTTGGAAAACAGCTGGTACAGTTCATTGCGGTAGAGATCTCCCATCAGACCAGCAGAATGAATTTTGATTTTCAATGTAATTTCTATGCAAGGTATCACGCAGTGCGCTTTTAGAAGTATCAGTTTGTAAAGGCTAAAAACAGTTGAACAATCCCCCCAATTGGGTACACCTTCATTTTCCTGCTGGCAGCTCAAATTACTATTTTAAAGAACATCAACTTTCTGAGAGCTCTGGGAATAGTGCCTCTGAATAATTTTATATACATATACAGAGAATATAACATATACACAGCATAAAATTTTTTTTTAACTCTTGTTCCTTCTCCTTCCCTGAGCATACTCAAAGAGCCAATAACCTGTCCACAAATCTACCTGTAAGCTGGTGGCTGATGGATACCACATAGATGACAGAAGCCTAAGTAACTGAATAGAGCAGAAGTTTCCATGACGTTCTCAGTGCTCAGTCATTTGCTCTGACTGCAGGCATTCAGCCTCCTTGAGAGACATTATTCTTACTGCGTCTCCCTCTATCATGATGCCCAATCTGTAATTCTGAAGAAACTTTCTCAACCAATCCATGTAGGCTAATTGCTGTCCCTATTACTGCCATTTTTGCACTCATTTAAACTTGCTAAGTTTTGAATTCAGAGAAGCAAGCGTTTTAACCTTGTTTATCTTCAGTGAAAGGAGGTGTTGAGTGTGTGTTGCATACAGGACAAAACAAAGCTGTAAATATTTTGCTTAAAGTGACTAGAGAAGTAACTAAACTAAAACATCAATAAAGAGGAATGAAACATGACAATGTTCTTTAGGAACTTACCACTAACACTTAGTGTTGTCCTTGACCTCTCTGCTAATGCTGCGAGGTCAACATAGGCAGATCCAATAAGACGATCTGTATCAAGTGGTCTTTCCACATCATTTTCTTTACCATATGCCCACCACACCTGTATTTCTAATTTCTCCTCTCTGAAGAACCAAAGCAGTCCTTGACTCCTTCTGAGAGTCACCTTGTTTGGTTTCTTAAAGTTCACTGTAACGTTCTTTGTGTCGTCACTCAATTTTGGCCTCCGAAGCAAAGTCCATGTGGCTTCCTGATTATATAGCTTATACCTGAGGTAGCAATAAGTGCTTTTATTCAGGTGTGTCTGGCCTGCAAGCAGCACACAGTCAACTGGCAGCCATACTCTTGGAGTTGAGATGGTCACAGTCACTGGATTGGCACTCTGCTCCCATTCGTCGCTATCATCCATGCTGTCTTCACAGCTCTCCTCACTGTTCCATCCTAAAAGCTTAGCGGCCTCCAAAACACGCTCTCTGTCATCCTGATGAGCAAAGGTAACAGAAAGTTCCAGTCCTCCCACAATGGCCTGCATGATGTTTGTGCAATGTGAAGGCATTAAATCTTCAGATAGGGTGACTGGGTACCAGCCTGTAATACCTTCAGGAGAAAAGATCATAATTAGACTTATCCTACCTTTTGAAAAACAGTAAAGAATTTTCTGCTCTCTGCTCATTAGTCAAGGAGCAGTACTTGAAGTGTTTATTTCTTGTGAAAGTTTTGAATTTGTCAAATAATTTCTAACCTGAAAAAGCAGCAAATTGTTAGGCCTCAGAAAACCTTGCCGGTGGTTCTGATCCCAAAGGCATTTTACTTTCCATTTCACTAATGACACTTATTTTACAACAAAACTATATCTCCATATAAAATTAGGCATTCTCAGGTTTTTCCTCCTCTCTTCCCATTAAAAATAAACCTGAAACTTCATGTTGGAGAAAACTAGCACTATACTGAGATTAAAGCAGAAATAACCAAGATGATAATGAAAACATTATTATTACAAGACATAATCATCACAAACTAAGACTACATAGAGGAGGTATTTTACATTTAGTTTAAAAAAAGTTAATCCAATTGCTTTCTAACTTATCCAAGCCTTTGTTTCCAGCTTTGACATCTGAAAAGCAATCATTGGTCCTCCATGAACACTACAACCCTTGGATCTTCCCATCTTAAGGTAGAAAATAAACAGCACTGCATAAAATACTAAGGAGGTATGCTCGTTTTAGCTGGGATGGAGTTAAATGTCTTCATAGTAGCTACAGAATATTAATTCAGCTACTATACATCCCACACCCTGAAAACAGATCTTCAAACAACAACCTTTATATGAGTTTTCTAATACAGGATTTTTAATGAAGATGTGCAATATCTGAAAGAACTTTGGTCTAAAAAAACCTCAAAACCAAAACATCCACAAAAACCTCAAAATGGGAATAAAGACTGTTTTAAGGAATTACAATAGCACTTACTATTGTATGTCAGCAGCTTAACACTGTTGTATTACCTGATCTTCTTCTCAGGAGGTCTCTGGTTGGAATTGTGACTGTCCCAAGAAGATAATCTCTTGATGTTCGAGCTGCCAATGTGTCAGTGGCTGGAAAAGAAATAATTTTGTAAATACACCAAATTGGAACACAAGATTTAGAAGTAATTTGAGACAGCATCTCCTTTGAAAGGAAGCTGTATCGCCTCAACAGCAAATAGCTCAGCTGTCATACTGAAAACGCTTTTAACCCATGAAAAAAGGACAAAAGCTAAAAAAATTGCCTGGGACATATTAGGCCAAAATCCATGAGAAACAGGGTGTGAATAAAACCTGTCTGTGGACATTGATTGCCAGTGCACATTCATGACAGGATACACGCTCCACCACCACTGAATTTGGAGAAACTTTTAGAGGGTATTTCCACAGATGAACATTAAGTAACCAGTGGGGAGCTAGTGGTCAGTTACCCCTAACAGCATGCCACTCCTGACTCTTCTTCCCCAGGAGTAAAAAACACTGTCATCCTTAGCTAGATTTTGGGTTTAAAATAATTCTACAACACGTTGTTACACTGTAAAACAATCCTGCTTATCTGCCACAGGATCATTGGAGGATTTTAAGGTATCATTTTTCTTAACTACCGTTACCTCTCATGAAGTGGAGGCAATAAGGCATGCACATACAAAGGCAGGCTGCTCCAAGAGTCAAGTGCTGTTACTGTTAATTGCATTATCTTTTTATTTAAGAGGTGATCTTAATCTCCTGGAGTCTTAGAAACCTCAACTCATTGCACAAGGGGAACAGTATCTCCGAAAGCCTCCTCTGAAGACAGTTTAGGTAATTACATCTATTAGCAACTGCACAGAGTAGTCCCCGGAAACATTCAAGGTCAGGTTGGACGGGGCTCTGAACAACCTGATCTAGTGGAAGATGGCCCTGCTCATTGCAGGGGGGTTGGGCTACATGATCTTTGCAAGTCCCTTCCAACCCAAACTGTTCTATGATTCCATGAATAGTCTCTCTTCTAAACCAAAAATTAAGGGGACTGGATCATTCTGCAATAGCATTCAGCCATTGTAATCACTTGTCCTCCTTACCTGACTTGGTGCTCTGATGGTAGATAGAGAAGACGATACTGGCAGACTGCAAGAGTTCCCCCAGACAAGTGGCTTCTCCACTACTTTTCTGAATGATGAGGTTACAAGGAAACTCTATGTGATGCTCGAACTCTGGGCAGAAAGTACAAGCCACAGCTCGTGTGCTGCGTCTCTCTGCCTCAGGTAGGAAGGAGAGGTGCACAGAGACGTAAGCATTAACTCCCACACCTGCATAGTACTGGACCGAAGGGTTCTTTTGTGCCACAGCTCTTCATTTAGTATGTAAAAAGAAAAGAAGAAAGAGAATGAATATAATGTACAAGGAATCTAGGAACTAATGCAATTAAAGGTTTCAAGTCTTCATGATGAAAAGATGGGACAAAACAGTGAATGTTGTAAGTCAAAAAAGATGTGGGTTCTGGCTGCGCATTATTTTTCACCATTTTTTTTTTCAACTGAACATACTAGGAACAGATATGAAATGGTGAGAGTAACTGTCACATGGTCCATCACTGGTGGCTGCACTCTTATTATTGTCAGGATCTGAGACCAAAGTGGTTGAGAAAGTACTCAGCACCTTTAAAAATATCCCACACTGTAGAAAAAGTTGTAGGGTAACTTCCCAGAGAACCTGCTCTACAAGGAAGCAAAAGGTAAAGTCAAATTATTTTTACAGACTAGTACTGACAAGCAAAAGGAGGTGAAATTAACAGGTGGAATTATTTACAAGTAAAACAGACCCAGGTATTACTCAGGTCATACACCTGAAGGATGAGGAGTCTGAGCTCATTCCACTTTCTTTAGTTCTCCAAGTACCATACGGTAGTGATCCTCATCTTACAGAATCTACTTGAATTAAGATGGATCAGGAGCTCAGCAACACTGAGAAAGGGTCAGTGCACTGGTCTAGAATGACAGGAGCCGTCCTCTTATGGAATGGACTCCCTCTCTTCTAGCCCTTCCTTTCTTAATTCTTGAAAATCGCGTATTGGAACTAAGTTCAGGTGATACCATGCACTTAGGGCAGCGGCCTTCTGGTGAGAAGGAACTTGTTTCATTTACTAGTTAGTTTATCAATGTTTCCACAGTGAAATTCAAGAAAACAAATCTCAGCTAGCTTTTAAATAGCATCAGTAACACCAATATCCAATGCCCAAATATGTACCATTTTATATCAGCCAATTTTTATATCAGCCTTTGGTGTAGAAAAATGTGGAAATGTAGAAAAACGTGCCCTTACAGTCTCAATCCCTCTGCAGAACAAATACTACCACACTGTACTGCAGCTTAAAGGACAAAAATAACCACTGATGTTCTTTATAAAGTTATTTTCACTTCTGATCAGAACCCAGTTTGAATCTCTGTCTCTGCAGATGGAAAGTTGGCCAGTTACAATTTGTTCTAATCTAATGTCTCAGCCTGCTGCCTCCAGATAAAGCTATTTTAAGAGAAAAATCTTCCTTTTAGAATTAGGCTTTACCTAGCTGCTGCTTGCAAACCAGCTGCTCTGTGTATTTGTACAGAAAGAGAAACAGCTTGAGCAGTTATTCCTGCTGCTGTTTTCATGGATCGTTGGTATCTCACACTCACATCAAGCAAGCCTGGATTAAATAAAGAAAGAAAGGAAAGAAATGGTCAGCTTTTTATACAGTTACATCCAATATAATCAATACTTAGTTATACCTCTTAATACAAAACTTACTCTATTCATGCAAAAAAATAATTCCATATGGAATTCATTGAGATTGACTGTGCAAGATGCTGTACTTCAGCCAGAAGTTACAGCCTCATACAGGAAGCACAGAAGGAAATAAAGGACTGCATCCTGCAACCTGCCCTACCGGCAGTCAGATCAGATGGTCTTAATGGCTCCTTCTCATTGGCAAATTTATGCCACAGTAAAATAGGAGAGGCTGTTTAACCCAGCCGCGCCCTCATGTGAGTGTTCATTGTAATACTTTTAAAATAGCCCACTGCAGTATTTCAACACATCTTTTTTATAGCACTGCAGTGACAAAATCTTCAGAGAGACAGATTTTCTGCTGCTGCACGTGGTGAACCTTCAAAATAATTGAAGCATACTGAACTCCCCCTCCAGCCCCAGCTTTTAAGGCCATTCTTTCCAAGAAACTGCCTCAGAGTTCCTCAGTGCCCTGCCAAGAGCTGATGTTTGTATCATTTGAAGGAACCACAGTGAACAGAAAGATGTCTCTGCCCACACCACGTACCATAAACAGCCCTTCTTTCAGATCTCCCATTCCCTACCTTACACGGGAAGCTTAACTACAGACTGTGGCTTATTGGCAACTAAGCAGTTCAATACACAGGGAGGGCTTTTTTAAACTTGTTAGCAGTTTGAGGGTTGCTCATGTTTAATTGCTGATTCTTCACTAGGTATGGTGACAGTGAAAGCTGGGAGGAAAAACTCTCATGGTTGGTATCAGTTGCCAACACAAATATGCATTTTTGTTTCCCTTGGCAGCAAATATACAGATCTTCACTTTTACACATAAAATGAAAACCCACAAGCCTTCCTTACCTGAAGACTGCAGATGAAATTCCACTGAGGAATCAGTCCTACGGACCAATGGAAGATTAAAAGTCTGTAACCCTATCTCTTCACGATGCTGCATAGTCACCATGGCACATAGCCGTGACAAAGGCAAGGTCCCTTTGGCAACCATTTGGTCTCTGACATTTGGGTAATAATACCTGGTAAAACATAAAGAAGCAGCATCAATCGTGCTGTTTTGATGATGACAAAATGATCATCATTTCTCTCACGACTGTACATAAGTCAACTTTGTGTGTCTTCAAACACTAGTTAAGTCTCCCGATAGCTAAGGGATAAACTCAAGTAAATGAATTTCCACAGAAAAAAAAACAAACAGTAAGCGCTCAAGTAGATAATGCTACAAATGTTCTTTTGCACTAGTCCTAGCAAGTCAACTAGCAGAAACTCTACTAAAAAATTGGCATCCCAAAGAAAAACAAGAGAAGGATCTGGCACCAAATACTCTCTGCTCTCAATTTTCATTAACAGATAAAAACGCTACTTGCAAAACAGTTTGTGAGTGTAAAAAATGACTCTGGACTGCTTCTCACCATGCTGCTTGGCTTCAGGCTCATCCTAAAGCAAGTTTTGGCACTCTATCTAATGAACAACAGGTAGATCAGGAGAAAGGCATCCACTGGGTTTTCAGTAGCAGTAACTGAGTAACGTGGTAGTGCTATAGACTCGTGTTTTCCTTTCCATTTTGGGACAAATTCTGAACATTAATTTATTGTTTGAGTCTTGGGTAGAGCACTGCCTGAGCAGTAGTCCCAATATCTTGGAATATTACACCTGTTGGTTTCTACGTTTTCCCCATACACTTCCAGGAGTAATTCAAGATGCTGGCATCATAGCAAGAACTCTCTGACTTGGAATCTGGCAGTCAGTATCTAATCTCCTTCCTAATTACAAAGATCTGTTGGTAAGCTTTTTCCATTTCAAATATTGCAAACTGGTAAGAGGATGTTTACAGAATTCTTAAAAGGCTTCCAGCTCAGTAATTTGCTCCTTTCACCCAGAACAGCCTAGATTTACCAGCCACTATCAGTGAGTGGTCAGGACAAGATTAAACCAAAGTCTAGCTGTCCTCAGGAAACTCAGCTAAAGCACATTTTTGAAATGCCAGGTACTAACAATTGGTCACTTCAACTGCTCTGGTCATTACCAACACTAATGTAAACACATCCAGCATGTAGTAATTCTCATGTGACTTCGCAAATTTTAAATAGCTTGGTTTGCTTACTACAGAATGAACAGATCATTATAATGATGCTTTTCTAAAACTATCTGTCTTCATGGTCTCTGCTTTCCACTACTAGTAATTAGCTTCAGTTGCCAAAGAAACTACAATATGAACTTACAAACATTTTATAGTATTTTTCTTTTGTAATCAGTGACTTTTATTAGGGGAAAAAAAAACCCAAAATGAAATTATACTGCCAGGGTGCTACTAAGTAAAATTTAGATGTGCCAAGCATTTAAAACCTACTTTTAGATCCCTATGCTGATGACAAAGTGGAAGAAAGCAAACTAAGACCACACACTTTTTAAAGAAGTTTTAAGAAGAAAAGTGTAATTAGCACTCTTGGGGGGGGAAAAAGGCTCACATGTCTTAAATGCAATCTTAAATGCAGATATTAGTCACCAAATGTTGATGAGCTCACCATTTTTTCACTTACTATTAAATATCCATCCCCTAGCTAGAGATTTTTCAATACCAGATATGTCTCCATCTGTGTTGCTGTGACATCTACAAAAAATAGGACGTTATTCTGTACCTGCACCAGACTTCAAACTGGATTCCTCCTCCAGCCGCTCCTGGTGCCATAAATGCACTGACCAGGAGCCTCTGGACTGGGACATCAGCAGGAACCAACAAAGAATGATGATGCTCATCATTAAAGACGGGATCGGGGACGCACAAAGTGGTTGCTGTGCGAAACGCCTTTAATTTGATGCCTACAAGTCAAGCAGAGTTGGTTAAAAATGGTTGCATTTGGGGGTTTCAATCTTTTCCTGTTTGCAGTCCTTCAGGAGGCAGGACGCAGGACCCAGAGACAATAAGTTAAATCCTCCTGCCAGAAGACTAGCTCTTCTGAGTTTCACTTTACAAATCTTTTACAAACAATTCACACAGTCCCATGAACCTGTGAGCCACAGGCTGAAAACTACTGTTAAATGTGGCTGGAAGCTGACATAGTCCACAGAGCTGCTATGGAACAATGTTACAGACCATCATTTTTCAGAGGAAATGGATATTAATGATTCAAAGCACTCAAAGACAACATTAAGTCCTTTTCTACAACTGCAATTATTTAAATACTCCTTTATAATCCCAATGATTTAAAACATGCAAGACTTCTCTTGGTGTATCCATGAAAATGAGCATCTTGAAAGGCTTATGTAAAGCCTTTGTTGAATTTAACTGTATACAATCGTAGTATTCCCTGTGACTCTGTTCTTGCATCTTTGCAGGATCAGTTGGTGAAATCTTATAGGATCTTTAACAAAAAGGCACCAAGTGAAGAGATTCAGAACTAGGTATCCTTTTTTGCTGGCAACTTTGTCATCTGCCTCAGTCAAAGCAGGCTTTTAATTTACTGACACAGACCAAGTACAGTTGTATGCAGATCTTCTGAGGAAAGCAAGCACTGCCTGCATTATGGAAGCTCAGAGAAATACAAACCCTCTTACTTAAGCAGAGAGAACATTACTAAACAATATTTAACTAAAGCAATGCTCTAAATAAGGATGTATCATAAACCAAACTTACCATCTTCATGCAATTCATTTCCTTGCAGTGCACCACAACCAGACTCTTGAACTGGGAAATAGTACTGTACATAGCAGTCAGCCTCTCCCCAGACAGTGGATTGTAAGGGAGTGAGCCCTTTCACACTCTCCACATGGATCTCAAACACATGTTCCATCAGGCCTTCCCCTTCTTGGTCTAACTGCTAATAAAACAAAGGAAATCCACGTGGAAAGGATGACTCCTTAGGTAACAGCATACGAGAGGACTGGGAACATAAGATTCTAAGAAGCCTGAGACGGGGCAGAACCACTATCTGCCATTTTCCTCCTAAAGTTCACAGAAACATCAAAAGCCTGATAGCTTTTTTTTTTTTTTTTTCTGCAAAAGCAAAAAAAACACAGCACATAAAAAGCATGAAGATTCCTACATATCCAACGCAGAAGGTAGTGGCAAAACCTGTATGGTACAGAATAAGGCTGTGAGAATTAAGATTTTTCTCCAATTTTGGTTTTTTTTTTTACTGCACTTGTCATGTAGATAGAAGCAATGGATATGCAGGGCAGTAAAAAGGGCAATAACGTCAGACTGGTGAGGGAAAGTGGGTAAGAAAAAAGTAAAAGTAATATAATTCTGCAAAGAACGTGATTGTTTATAACAAAATTGGCTACAGCATCAAAAGAGATTGGGGATCACTGGTCTGTTAATGAATGTACTGGTAAAATCCTTTTCACGTGTCCCTAACAGCAAGGGAATTTACTGAACAATACCATTGTGGGCTTTGTAGGAGGAGGGTCCAGAGAGTGGGAAGGGCGCTGTGTGACAGGAGGTACCATGCCTTCTTCATTTTTTAGCCTTTGCAGTGCCACTATTTGATCAGCTGACCCCATTGCCAGAATGACCCTCAGGCTTCCACTTCTACTGCCAGTAAAAACATCTATCACAGGCATATAGCTGTCCACAGCAATCACTGGATACTGAGCTTGAAGAAGCAGGTGATAAATCTTTGGATCTCTAGAACAGATAAAACCAAAAAAAAACCAAAAAAAGACCCAACATGAGAATAAGCCATCTGAATATGAACATGATCACACAAAGCTCATTTTAGATGGGACTTTCAATGCAGTTAGAAACCAATCTATCTCCATTCCTCAAAAATCCATCTTAATTACATTAGTCTTCACAAAGCACAGATCTGTGAGCTATTTTCAGCAACAAGAGAGCACAGCTCTCCAAAACCTAATGTGGCCTTAGCTATAAGCCAGCCTAGAAATCTGTGAGCAAGGTGATGAACTACAACAAGACTCCCATTAATATACTGTAGCCATATGATATTTTTATGAGGCAGTTATACACCTTTGGGAATGGACTTGGGCAGGAAGAAAAGAAGGAACGGGGACAGTCTCCGAGAGAAATGTAAAAACCTCTAATAATACACAGAAGATACACACAAGTAAACTACAGTGGAGTACTGAACAAATATCCAAATGACATACTAATAATTAACAAAGTAGTGGCCAGTCGGTTCCAGCACCATCTGATTTCCACCTATCACTAGTCTGACCAAAATAAAAGGAATTAATCCTTCCCATTAGAAAGAATCTCTTCTGTCCGGTATTTCCATCAATTTAAATTGCTTTAAGCAGGTGTTTTATTGAACAAGAAGCCAAAACACTGAACCAAAAAGAACAAGAGGTCTGGAGAGACTCATCAGCTAAGACAATTAAAACATGAACTATTTAGAGACCTTTTAGATACCACAAGCATTATCATGTTCTGTGCAAACCGACAGCATCCCTAGCAATGGGATCTATGCAGAGCATAATCACTCCATCAGTCATAACCTTGGAAAATCACCAGTGGGAAACCACACTTACTTTTCCCATGCAGTCATTTTGACCTCTTACAGTTTTACTCTTTCACAGGACCACAAGTTAACCTGGCTCCAAGCCTGATGCAGTGCAGTGTCTTTATTTCTCACAGTCTACTTGATTTCTGTACGAGGACAGTGTAACTTACTTATATACTGCTCAGTGTAGGAAAGTGCCAGAGGAAGCTTGGCAGGACAAAAATGCCCGTTGCTATAAAGTATAATTATGAACCCTTCCACACAAACTGTAGACACCATCCTTCCCTTCTTTCTCTGAGCATCAGTTAGGATATTTCGCAACCCAATAAAATATGGAACAAAGATGTTTACTTGAATGAGATGTAAAACTGATGCAGAGGAAGTTTCACTAATCCTAGCAGTCTGTCACACCGAGGACTTCCCATCTTGTTCCATGCTTCAATAATCATGACATTGTTCTTCAGCCGCTCCAGGTGTTTGGAAGTCAATGAAAAAGGCATCACCTGAAAGAGTTTAACGCAGAACTAGTACACAGAATACACTGGAAGCTATTGCAAAGTACAGAGCATTCTGGTAACGCTACATTATTCCAGTCTATAGAACTGTGCTCTTTAGATATGGAAATTAAAAATCAAATGTATACTTGCCTAACAAGTTTCAGAAAACTGGTAAGCTTGGAAGAGAGCTAGCCAGGAAAGTAAATGCCATTTAGATAAATTTTAACATAAGATCATATGCTATCTTGAAAAACATTGTTTTTATCTTTAAACACCTGTTTACTAAACAACAGATAAATAATTTCAGACAACTGTTTCAGATGTCTTTTGCCATGTTTTTACATTTCACTCTTTCAGCTAAAGACTAAGGAGTCTCACAAATCACTAGGTGTTTTTAAAAATAAAACAAATGCATTTGAACATCCTGACATTTCCAAAGGAAAATGTCCATAATAAAATTACAAACTCATAACATTATTAAATGCTTGAAATTCTGCTGTTTGCCTGGGGAAGGCTCTGGCCCATATAAGGACAGTAACCCACACTTCTGTGCTCATATAGCCATTGAGAAGAAAAAGAACACCAAGCAATGGAACAAACAAAAAAAATCTACATCTACATATTAGGATGCCATGAAGATGCCATTAACAATGTGTTTTCTTGCCAAAATGGAAGAAAGGAGAAATCAACTTTTTTTCAGTTTTGACCTACACTTTTCTGACTATTTTTCTTTTGTACTTCAAAAGTCCTGTTTATTATTTGGATGATTCAAGGAACTGCATTTCAAACTGTGCAATGCAGCCAAAACAATATTGAAAGTACCTTTAACATACTGAACAGGGCCAAGAAGAGAAGCTCCTACATATATAAAAGTAACTTAGCTTTGAAATATGTTTGTCAGTGTGGAATAGCACATTTCAATCAGTGTTAAATGGAAGATATGTGACTTGCCTGAGAAAAATTAAAGGCAGGTTGTGTTGTGCCCCATATGACAGCAGATCTTGTTGCCTCCTCAGAGCTGAGGAGCTTGCAGTTTAAATACACATTACAAGAACTGTGGAGTCCATAGTCTTCAGCACCAAAATCCTTTCCATCAGGCACCATCAACAGCACATGCAGTAACAACCCATCCTCTTCAGATGCAGTTATTTGTGTCATCAGATTACGGGCTACAGAGGTTGGTACAGCCTGCGATGGCTGCATGACGTTTATGCTGGCTGCTCCTGTATTCTGTGAGTCCTCACAGTTGTTAAGTTTCAAGCAGCGAGGGCTTTCTGCATTTATACTCTTCCTGTTGGGCTCCTGGAATTCCAGACGCGGACTTATTACAGCATGAGCTGGGACCTGCTGCACAGCCATAGTTGACCTGGCAGCGGTGCAGGTGAAGTCTTTGTTGTCAGCTGCAAGCTCTAAGGATACCTGCATTGTGCAAGGCAAAGCAAGCTGATCAGAAGACATGCCCCATACAAAGACAAGAGGCTGCAACATAAACTCAGGAAAATGCATGGCATATTTTGTTCAAGAACTGTGTTAGATCATCACCCAGAAGGCTTACCTTTAGACACATGCTGGTTACAAGCTACAACTGTCACTGCAAAATAAACTACATGCAGTTTTATCAAATAAAGCAGTAACTCAAGTACAAAAGTATACAATTACAGCCGAATAAAGGAAAAAATTAAAACCAATCACAAAGCTGACTGAAAAACGAACACCTACCTAGCCAAGGTGAAAAGTACTGTAACAAAGTATCATAACTATCATTTGTTCCACTTTGCTACAGCACTTGCTGCTCGCAAAAAATTATTAAAAAGAAGCGTTTCTCTCAAAATGTTTTCTTTCACTGCTCTTTTGCTTTTACATTCCCTGCTGATTTTAGCTGTCCCTAACTCCTCTCCCTTCTGTGGGCTCCTTTTTCTCTCCAACAGTCTACATATTCCACTGCATTTGTCATCTTCTTTTTCTGAGGTTGGGGTTTTTGGCTTTTGTTTTATTTTTTAACACTCTGTCCCACATTTGAATTGCCTCTTCATGTTGTCAAGATTTGCAAACGAAATAGTTAGATTGGTATGAATGAAAATATATGTGTGAAAGCAATGAAAGAAACATGAGAACAAAGGTTAAAGGAATTGCAAGTGTTAATTTGCAAGTGTTAATTGCTAGAGCATCATAGATCTGCTGGATTCATTCACATGACAAGACAGCAAGAAGCGGAGGAACAAACTGAAGCCCAGAACATAAGGTAACAGGATAAAGAAAAGGACTGGAGCCATAAAATGCCCAAATAAGGAAAACAAAATAATCAGACTCAAGAATTTTGCCTATAACTTAGAAGGGATGAGACAAGATATTGTGGCAAAAGATCCCAAACAGTATCTACTCCTGAAGTGTATAAATAACACGTCCAAAGATGAGGAGTTCAAGGCCGTCTGTCAGAAAGAACCCAAGAAATGAGAAGTGGACTCAATAGCTGACATCCCTTACCCTCCATTGCCTGGCCAGAATAGCTGGACATACATGTATTTCCGATAGGCAGGTATTACACTGAGTGAGTGAAACCTAAGAGACAGGGCGACCAAAATCAGTTTTCTTTAAGTATTAGCTTCCCCTTCCATAAATTCTTGCATGGAACTTTGGTTCATTAATTCCCCACAATACCTCCTTCCGCTTTTCTCCTCTCACACCCTGTTCCACTCTATTCTCTCCTCCACAACACACCATTTCTCCTCCTGCCTTCAATTAACTCCTCCCACACCTAACCTCTACATTTTATGATTCACCCTTCTGTGGCTCCTCTACTGGCAGCTCTGCTGAATGGCTCCCCTGAAAGAAGTTTCACAGCCCCTGTGACAGAAAACATTGCTCATCCCATGAATTACAAAGTGACAGAAGCAGTCCATGATCATGTTGTCTGGGAATAATTTAGGAGCTCTGAATGTAAAATTCCTAAATACTCTCTTAAACCTTCACTTGCTAATCTAGAGAGCTGTTTATCTTCAGAACTGGCACATCTCTCAAATGTGCTGTGCAGAACTGTTAATTCTTCTCAATCAGAAGTTGAGCATTAGTAGAAACTTTGGCTGGAGAAGCTAACTCCTTAAGTGACAAGGTGGTACCAATGACAGGGAGCATCAGGCCTCTGTGGCAGGAGAGACCTCAGCTCATGTCATGTGTGGAGCAGGAGCCAAAGCTCCCAGCCCTGAATGTGTGCCACTCAAAATCTGCCTGTAAAGTGGTTTCTGTATCCAAGCCCTAGCTTCTTGACCCTCATTTTACCCTGCAGCCAGAGGAACATCACACAGCAACATCCTTAGACATGCAGGACATATATTAAAAATATTTCTCCAAAACCCAAAGGAAAAAAAGGGTTCATGTTATCTTGTATTGGTCTTACAAACCTTCCTATCTGAGACCTGGCAAATTAAAACAATGAAAGAAAAGAAAGAGGAGGAAAAATTAAAAAAAGAGATAATATGCAGCCAAAATTAGTAACAGCACGTCATGTAACTCAAACTCCATACAGTAAAACACATACCTTTAGTGGTCCAACTTGTGTCTGATCTCTCTCTTTTTCCACAGGTATTTCACAGCTTACAGCGAGCAACTCAGACTGGATAACCTTGCGTAACTGAAGTGCTGCCGAGCCAACAGCCACTGGCTGAGGGCAGAAAAAGAATCAATTTTGCAAGATTTCTGTCAGGTTTAAAGAACTAAGGGCGTAATATGAAACAAATGGGAAGCCATGGTCAGCCACTCCTCAGTCCTATGCCACTAATTTTACCAATAGGGATTTGTAGGAAAGTTTCCCTTAGTTTCCCTTAGTTCCAGTTTCAAGTATCACTAGGACACAATAAGGAAAATTCTCCCAGTACCTACAGTAAACAGTTCCAGGATAATGCAAAAATGAACATTCCAAATCCTAGTAACTGAGCAAAATTTCCATACTTTAAGATGCAATTTATTCACCCCTTAAACGAAAAGCTCCCATTAGAACAGATGGGCAGATATCCTTGGTGATGATTAAAACAAAACATAAGCTGAGTTAACACCTCTCACTGACTTCATCACATGCAGATGATTATGCAAATATTTTTACCCAAACGAAAGATACTTTTTTCCCCCTCCAAATGCACAAGTTACACCATTTTCTCACACCTCATATTACTCCCCTTACCCTAGGCAGAGTAATGATATCAACTGCATCCACGTTAACTCGTTCTATATTGCTAAACGAGCTGCGTTCTCATTGAAGACTAATGCTTGTAATTGATCCAACAGCTTGTGATTGCTTCAACAGCAAGAGATAGTTTTAAAGATGAGGGAAGGACAATTTCTTTTGCCTGTCAGTCTCAAACTCAGAAAATCATTTAGTTGGGCAACAAGACTGAATAGCAATTAGTTCAACATCTAGTATCTGCACATAATGTCATTTCCCTTCATAGTATCTGGCAATGGTCGATTAAGAAGTGGCTCAGTAAAGCCACATTACTTTGTTTTGCCTCTGATGGCTGAGATGGCAGCAACTGCAATGAAGCATTGCAGAAGACTTAGAAAAGCCACTGTTGTCTGCATAAGTATTTGGAGGAAACAGAAATGCAAAGAATTTCTTTGCTTTTCAATACACAAAGTATAAACAACTTTTAATAAGTACCTTTTTCTGTGTGCTTTTTCTCATGTAGATTTTAAAAGCAAGGTCAGAGCTCCACCAGTGCTCTATCATTGTTCCACCAAAACGGACAGGGAACACAAACCGCTGCTGAAATTTCACAGCTGCAAGGAAGACAGAGACTTGTGAGCTCTTAACTGGATTCAGATCTAACCTGTCTTTTGAGCTTGATCAGGAACAGAGAAATCTTCAGTCTCTGCAGAGAACATGCAGGGCGAGTAGAGACAGATGCAGTTCAGAAGGTATGAGGGGAAAGTGATGGCACTTCTGAGAAGGATGGACAAACAAAGAGCATTTGCACATCTGCCAGAATCAGAGATCAAGCAAGGCTGGGAGCTGAAGGGGGAAGGTCTGCCGCTGGAACCCTCAACAAGAATCTCTCGAGGTTTCAATCTATTAAATTATGTTACAAGTCTGTGGGTAACTTACTACTTTTTTTTTTTTTGTTATTCACAGGAGCAACAAATATTCAAAATTAACTGAATATAAATAAACTTTCCTGTGGAGATTGCTCTGTTGCACACACAATCACTTAATTTTGCATTACTTATTAACACCAAGCCCAAAGTAAACCATTCTTCATTTTCCAAGGCCAAAAAATAGCAGGAGGGCAGCACAACAAAATGAGTACTTTAAGAGCATCTAAAGGCTGCAGTTGATACCAAGTCTCTGTCATCCTAGCACGCAATGAGACTTTCCCTTCTTCAGTGGGAGAACCCTGTCTCATTTTAAGCAATATATTTCAAGACACATCTTGAGAGAGTCAAAGCTGAACTGCAAGAATAATTGCAGGTTCTGGAGAAAAGTAATATCTGCAAGAAAAGACTGAGTGAATTGGCATTTAGTCTAGAAAGAGCAGAACAAGAAGTACAAGAACAGTATTGAAATAGTATGCTTTCTTTGTTCACAATGGATAAAGGAAGTATTCTTGTGATGACAAAAACTCAGGTTAGACATACGGAAGCTTTTCTAACAGGAAGCGCAGCACTTCTACAACTTGCCTGGGACGGCTATGGAATGTTTCTCATTGGGCATCTTTAATAAATGAGATAAACAGCTCTCAGGAAAGATAATGGTACAGTGGATTGACTTGACAGCTTCCTCAAATTGTTTTCAGCCCTACCTCTTTTTCTAGGTTCCAAAGAGCTGGAATCTAACCACACAAGACAACATGAAGGAGGCTGTATTATTTTTGTATTAAAAAGAGCTAAGGTTCAGAAGAATTAGATGTTTTGTCTGGACACAAATGGAGAATGTACAAGAGAACTGAGAATTACCCCCAGATCTCTCTCTCAAGTGCCACCCAGAAAGATGCAAAGCCAATGAATGACCATATGGGAGAGGCAATTGAAAGCAACCCTAGCATTCCAGTTTCTGGGAAGACTGGGCAGAGAGGATCTTGCTCATACAGCATTCTCTGCTCACTGAGGAAAGAAACACTAACATCAATTGTTCCCAGGGATACAAACACTGGTGACTCTCAGTAAAGAGATTAATGTCTACTGATTTGAGCACAGGACTCAAGATCTCTTGGATCCAGCAGAGTCTCTGAGCTCTTGCAGATATTACATGACATACTTCAACATCTGGAAAAATTATTTATTTGAGATGTAAGTATCTCTGATATTTCTAGAAGTACTTTATCATCCTCATACTATTGCAGAAAGGATATTGGGTTTATGCTGAAATGATGGAATGGGCTTACTGACCTGCTATTATGTCCCTAGGAAAAGAAATTTGAAAATCGCAACATGAATACTTCTTGGAAGCCAAAAAAAAAAAAAAAAAAAAAAAAAAAAAATCTCTTGGCTTCCTTCTCCCTGAGAGGACCATTCCACTACCTGCAGCAAAGCAACTCTGTTGGCAAAGGTGCCACTTATCATACTGTATTTTTCAGGCAGCAAAGAAAATACATAGAAAATGCTACTAAATAATTTCTAAGAGATGAAGGAGTCAACAATACTAAATACAAGGGGGGAAAATAATGCTCTTACCATCATCTCTGATTTTACTTGAAGCTATTCGAATTACTTCTGTTTTTATGGAGACCTGTCTTTTTTCATCCTTGGAGGCTCCCACAGGAAAGTGGTACTCAACAAAGAAGGTACTATGAATGAAAAAGTGAATGGATGATCACAATCCATCAAAAATCTAATGTACATAATGAAACTGAACATAGCAGGCAAGTTTCATATCCACAATTTATTGTTACTCTATTTTTTTAGAATAACTGAACTACCTATTTTATGAATTCCTTCAACAGATTACACATATGTCAGATTCTCCTCCAACAAAACCCCCTTTTGTTTCCAATGTACTGCCATGCACAATGCACATTTGTAACTCCCCCAAATCCCAGAAAAAGCACCACCTGAAGTGAGCCCGCATCAGGATAAATTATTCACATCTCTAACTTTCAGAAGTCTATGGTATACAATTTCCTGAGAGGAGCAGAGAAATAGGAAGACCTCAGAAGCCTGGAGAGCTTAGGTAAGCTGGACTACACAACAGACCTCAGAGAAAGCTACCTTGAAGACACAAGTAACAAGCTGGTGAGAAACAATCCCCCTTACCACTTATTAACTGATACAGGCCTTGGAGGCTTCCCCATGAAACCTTTCTTTCTTGGTGTAATCTGGATGCTCTCAAGAGGGATTTTCAAGCTTTCAATGATGACTCTGGCTAGGTGTATTCGCTCCAGCAATGCCAACCTGTCTGCACTGAAGGATGTGACATGAGCTTCTTCTGTGTGATCTTCTGGAGGAACCAGTGGCCTAGTAGGAGAGCGGCTGAAGAGATAAAACTGAGAATCAGGACTACACAAACATTCTTAACACAACCACATGAAGGGAAAATTGTAGCTTGGTGGGATATTATTTAAAAACTGCTCATGGTTCATTAAAATGCACATTTTTAATGTATTTTTTACAACAGATTTGGTGGTCTCTGTAACAGAAATCTTCTAATATACAATATCTAGGGAACATAATTGTGGGGGAAAAAAAAAGCAACAGTGTTTCACATTGTTGGAGTTTTGAAAAAAGCTTATGCAGTCTAACTCTTCAAAAGGAAAAGCCTCATTCAATATCATAAACAAAAAAAGGGAGAAGATACAGTTATACACATGGACAAGTCACTGCTGCAGAGGAACAGCAGCAGGATTTTTGTCATTATTTAAAACCTCACTTGCACTTTATTTGTAAGACTTGACTTGTAAAAGGTTTTGTGTTGGTACTTCTGGAGATATCAATTTTATCTGAATGTAAAAATAGCAGTATTTGTAAGAAAAGTTTCAGAAATAATTGTTTGAAGGTGAATTAGAAAAAAGAAGAAGTCATAAAACCTTAATGCTAACTGGTATTGTACAAGTAAAGCTTGATAACTGGATTTTTGGGGACACTGTTTTATTGGTTCTGTCATGGAAAAAAGGGAACACAGTTTAGATCGGGTCAGAAGAGAAGTTTATTTACTACAGCTATAGGAGAGAACACAAATCAGCAGAGAAACAGACTCTGCTGATGTGAACTCTGTCCCTGTAAAGCAGATACAAATTTTATACACATAGAGACATTGTGCAAAGACAGATAATAGGATGTGAGTTCTTTCATATCTGTTACATACACAAGGCCACAGAACTGCACAAAGCTCGTCTGGAGTCTGCTTTTTTCAGTACAGGGACTAATTTAGCATGAAGATTACACAGACATTATTGTTTCAGGAGATAGGGCGAGAGTTCAGTTGAGAGGCCCACTCAGGCTTTAGCAATTCTGCTTCCACAGTTCAAAACATTATTACTAGGCTTATTGCAATTTTGGCAAACTTGTGATTTTAACTAATTGCATCTCAATAGTTTCTTTAACAACATATAGCAATGCCTGGGTGATGCTGATGGCTTATCATTCCCAGCGATGCTATGAAAATTCCCCACCAAAATGGTTATTCAGTGAATTGTGTGATAATAATGGAGCACGATAACATAGTGTGATTCTTGCTAATACTAACTCACAATGAACAAGAAGCTGCAAAACAAGTCACTAATGTAACTATTTACCTGGGTTTAATTTCTGTCACCTTCTGACCCTCATCAAAGGCATTAGAATCCTTCTGTGGATTCATTGGATCAGCTTTCTTGAGAGTTTCTGTCTTGGTTACTTTTTTGGAGGAGTTAACATCATCATCACTGAGGAAATCACTTAAACTGGAATCATATTTCTGAAACAGAAATAATGCACATAAAATAAAAAGTTAACTACCGTTGTCAAGAAAGATACATAATGGTCATAATACATAAAGAAAAAACAACTTGCTGATTGCATAATTCAAAACAATTAAGATGGTATCAAAATTTTTTAGAGGTTTAAAAAAAGTTTTCATGGACCGCCTCAATCCTAGCAATTTCCAAACTCACTGCTTGACTTTGTAGTCTTAATAGTATTCTTTTAATAATATTAATTTTAAGCAATGTTCTCACAAGCTTCTGTATGATACTTAATGCTTATTAAGCCTTACTAATACTGAAATCTGTAGCCTTTATTTTTTGATGCAGACTTCTGATTTTCTTCACCTTATGGGCTACATATTAAGCACCTTCCTTTTGATCTCCACTTACAGGAGCTGTGTAAAAAAGACTCTCTAGCAGACTCTGGTCATAATGCGGATCATTAAGTTCACTGTCATACACCTCACTCCTGAGAGACAGAGAATCCAAAATTGAACCTGACCGATCCCAGAAATGCACAGGAGATAAATCAGCACTGTGGACACAAAAGAAAGAAACATAACTTAGTGTTGCAAGTTCTGCAGTCAATGTCTTATGAATTCTGACAATACTGTCTATTCTATACTGGATTTGTGCTATATAGGCTCCAGATACAGCCAAACTGTGCTTACATAGCACTGTACCCAACCTAATACATGTCTGTGACCTGATGGGTTATCTTGTGATAACATCTCTGGACTCAATGTGAAAAGTGCATGTGAATACATATCCATAGAATTGCAGAACAGCTGAGGTTGGAAGGGACCTCTGGACATCATCTAGTCCAACCCCTGCTCAAAGGCAGAGGATGCAAATAAGAAAACTGTCCAGTCAGATTCTGAGTATCTCCAAAGCTGGAGATTCCACAACCTCTTTGGGCAACCCGTTCCAGGTGTTGATGACTTTCATCATAAAATATATCTATTAATATCTACCTATAATTTTTATCCATAAGTACATTATAATTTTTTAATGCTTTAAGATACCAGTAATACTTAAGGACAGTTTAATAAAAAATAAATACAAGCTATATCTGAGTAGGTAAATACATGTATCTTTAGAACATCGTTGGAAAAAGTTGGGTTTTGTTTGGTTTAAGGGTTTTTTATCTGTGCTGCGAGTTCAAAACCAGTTTATGATCTGCAAACACTTCAGTGTGATCCAGTGATAAACCACAGGGAAAAAACAAGTGCAGGGCACGAAACATATGATCTGAAATTTTGAACCATATCCAACACAGAGGCTGTATGCTTCATACCCCTGATTTGGATAAAGACAACCTCATCATCATTCATACTCTTACTACTCCTCACAAAATGAGAGAAAAAGGTCAAGTTAATATTTGGAGAAAGATTAAAAATAACTATTGGTTCTCACCATTTTTAATTTATAGACCACAAGTTCTTCAAAAAAACATTGTATTTGTTTTATGTACTTCTTAACATTTTAGGGCACAACAGTTACAACTATTTAATAAATTATTCTTATCAAAGATTGTGGTTACTCTTTCTGACATAATTTTTACATCAAGGTACTTGGAGCTGTCTAGGTTGTCATACATTAAAGTTGAGTGCAAGCTGAGGTATAAAACACCTCCATCTCTTGCACATATGATTCGCTGGTTACATTTCCAGAAATGTGCAGAACTTGAAGAGTCAAGAGGCATTTTTCAGTATAAAGTGCTCAAATAAGGACAATTTTGCAGTAAGCCCCAGTGCATTACACTCACCTGCCCAATAGTAAGTGTATTGCTCTCTCTTCAGAGTTTAGGTCAAACTGCTGACCTGAAACTTCAGATGTGAAGAGATGGGAATCTTCAGGAGTGGGCACAAAATTTGACTTCAAGCCTTTTGGGCTCCTGGATAACAGCAATTGCAGCAGAGACAGCAGTAAAAGGAAAAATAAAGATATTAAGGCACGTTCAAGATTAATCCATCAAGGATAAAAATCAAAGGTTATGTACAGGCTTCTCCAGTTTGCAGCTTAATCTTTAGATACACAAAAACTTTCTGCAACCCTGCAGTCTGCTGCAAGTCGCATCCAAAATCTTATACTTTGCAACGTGTCACAGAATCATAGAAACATTTAGGTTGGAAAAGACCTTTAAGATCATTGAGCCCAACTGTAAAGGTTGACCCAATCTTGCAGTTTAAGCACAGCTACTGCAAACAAGAGGAAAGGGGGCCTGAGAAAGACAAACAAGATGTTTATAAATGACACTCTTATCAATTTTTCCTGGAAAGTCCAAAATAATCTACTTTTAAACAAATTGGAATAGTTTGAGCAGAAATAATTTAAATTGTGTTTGCAACAGCATCATTGACTGTCAAAGACAGTGACAGTATTTTCTGGTTTATAGTGGAACAAAAGGCATTGTTAATCTTTTCCCAAAAACAAGGAATTGAAGTTTCTCCTGTAAAAAACATGCATTTGTCTCAATACTTCTAAATTTCAATTTCACTGAACTGAGAACATTTACTAAGCCTAGTACTAAACAAAGTTGGAGTTAGAAGTTGAAAAGGCACAAACACTTTTTTTTTTTTCAGTCTGCTAAGAAAGATCATATGGAAGAAGATAATGACTACTAATTCTGAGAACACAGTTATAGATGCAATTTTCATGGGTATTTTGGCATCAAGAGGTTCAAACTAGAATATGCAAAAGTACTCAATTTATGTCACTAATTACTTACATTTCTTCAAAAATCTGTTCTCTGTGATCAAGAAACATTTAATTTGCTATGTTCCTTATCATACTCTTACTCCTTATCAACATTTAACATTTCCTTATCAAATAACACTGTACTAAATAGAAATATACTGTGAAACAAAATTAAAATCAGTGACTTAAATCAAAGCTTACTACATGATGATTAAAAACAATTCACAAAATGTAGCATTTTATTCACAAGTAGAAGTTAATTTCCCATTTGAACAAGAATCCTAATATAAATCACATGAATCTCAGTATTTCAAGTTTTCCTGATAGGGTCTCAAAATTTATGGTTTGGAACTTAATATGACTTCCCCCTTTCCCAAGCTCACTTTGCTGGTGGTTTGAAGTTGTCCCTCTCTATAAAAGCAGGCACTTCATTCAGTTCAATCTCCATGTCCGGGCTAGATTTCATTGCAGAAACAACCATGGCATCACGGAGTTTATTGCCTTGATCCAAAAGAGCTGAGAAATAAGCAGAAGGATTAAATCTCAGCATTCAAACGCAATTTAAAAGCAACGTGTAAACACAATAAATGTGCCAGCTACAGTCAAGAAACTTCTGTTCTCTGCTGTTATAAAGAGATCTTGACATACTGGAGATTAAGTGCATGCTATACACTGTAAAACAGATAGCACAGCTGGGAGTGAGTGAGAGTAATCCTCTATCACTCAGAGCTGTACAAATAACTCATCTGCAGGCAACGAGTCAGGCATTAGAGGGGCATTATTAAGATACAGTAGCAAAATTAATGTATGGAAGAACAGCTTGTCACCTTAGCACGTCTCAACTGCAGTCTAATTTTAGGCCGTCTCTGTAAATATAAAAAAATAACTCAAAAGGCAACACACATGGAAATGTGCCCTACTTTGATGCTCTTTTGAATCCAGTCCAGGTGGTCTGTGATCTAAAAGGGATGTTAACTGGCAGGTGATGGAAAAGAAATTATTTTCCATCTGAAAATGCCAGTGGCATAGAAATCCTCCCAAGACCTACCTGAATGTGAGTGGAACCTTTGATGACTGTCTCAGAAGACATGTCAATGATTAAACAGGCTGCGAAGCTGAGCTTCTTTTTCTTTTAGCCAGGTCAGAGCTCAGGCATACTGCTAGGACAGCATGTTTTGCCTGATCCTGATACTCAAGCCACCTTCCAGCAAGACTAAATCAGTACTTTTTAAGTAAAGACCATTTTATTATCATTTTCTGTTTGAAATAATATAGTGAGAGCATGCGGAGTATCACTTTTCCTTAAGTCTTTATCTCTAGATAGGCAACTGCAATATTATCAAGAACTATTTATTGTGAAATCTAAAAGATGACAACAATTGTATACAAACCTGAAAGCAGGTCTTTTGTAGCTGGATTATGCAAAGAGAGCACCCGCGTGTTTGTTCTAGCAGGTGCTTCAGGATCAGTGCTGGTGGGAAATGACACTTGCCAATTTGAAGGATTCACTTTCAGACAGTCATCTGGTAAAATCAGATGGTGATGAGAAGCAGAAAAAGTGTCCTTTATGTTTTCAGAGTTCTCTTGGAAGAGCAAATGGTCCTTTCCTCTATTGAAAAATGAAACATTATTTCAGTAACAACTAAAATGGATTGGTAAAGGGATTCAAATCTCTTCAAATTCTCCCTAGCACTGCAGCTGCCCCCCTACAGTACAGGCTCCAAAAAGAAATGTGACACATTATTTTAATGACTCCTTATCTTCCACTTATACCATCAGAGAGACCGACTCAAGCTGTAAGTACAAGGTCTGTGGTACCTCTTGTGTCAATTAGCATAGCTTGAACTAAGTCAATGTAGGATGCAAATTTATATCAGATGAGAAACTGGCCCTGTAAGCTCTGAAATGCTGAATGTTCTGGATTTCATATAAAATGCATATTCAAAAAGATCAAGTATTCCCTAACTTACAAGTGTATAGCCATTGCTTAAAAAAAGTGTCATGAACTGCAAAATAAACCAGAATTTTGTCATGGGGAAAAAAAAGATACCTGGGAGTTGTGGCTCTGCTATTGTTAACGGACTCTTGGCCAGCAATAGTCACCCGCGTTTGCCTGGGCTGCTGTGATGGAGCAAGAACCTGGGGCTTGCTGCTTCCCTGAGCAGGAGAGACATCTAAACTTGCATCTGTGGTTGGGACAGAGCTGCTGGTGTCATACAATTCTGGCAGAGGTTCTAGAACTAGTGAGACCTGAAAGACAGAATGTGAAAACAGTATTTCGTTATTTTCTGAATTAAGTGCAACACATACTGTATTCAACTTTGTCACACTCTGGAAAACTGTTGCTTTTCTATGCAAAGTAATATTTATATCATGCAGTTACATAACATCATAAAACTCTGACATGTTTACAACTACTTATTTCACATTCTGTGTTTTCAAATCACAGGCAACTATCTTTCAGCATAAATTGTCCAGAGCCAGGGCTGCAGAACAGAACACCACCTTCTTTACCCCAGATTTCAAAATCTGCTACAATTTGAGCCCAGTGAGGCTCTGGAGAAGCGTCAGAACTGAGTATCTGTTTTAAATCCGCTCTTAAAACTCACTCTCAGCGTAGAGACTACAAATTTTCTTAATCAAGTTGAACTACCAATGCCACACATCCTTCTAAACAAAAGAGAGTCAACACCGTCAGTATTCATTTTTCATTCGCTACCTTAGTTCACGAATGCCTTGGACAGAAACCAGGTCTGTAGTGTACCTAGTACAGCTTGATCCTGGCACCTGATTATACTGGTAAGTGTTACAGCAATACAATTTATTATAAAGAGCAAAGACATAAGGACTACCTGCAGCTGTCCTAGTTTATCAGATGTTGGTGAAACTATGGTGAAAAACCCATTGATCGGATGGCTGGGAGAGAGCTGGGACAGTTCAGTGATTTGCACTCTGCCAATTGGAAGATGGTCAAGTTTGGTCATTACCTCCAGGACAAGCACACCCATATCTGCGAAAATTAGGAACAGTTTCATTTCAGTCTCACAGAACACGGTCACAATTAAACACAACTAAATCTTTTTTGTTAAAATGACAGAGGTGCTAGAGGTTAACATAATGTTGTATCATGAAATTATGATAATGAGGCAGCAGGTAAAGAAGTGTTATACTGATAATAAATTATGATAAATAAGTACAAGATTACCACAAAAGGACTACTGAAGACAGGACAAGGGGTAATGGTTTTAAACTGAAAGAGGGTAGGTTTAGATTAGATGTAAGAAAGGAATTCTTTATGATGAGGGTGTGAGACACTGGAGGAGGTTGCCCAGAGTTGTGGATGCCCCATCCCTAGAAGTGTTCAAGGTCAGGCTGGGCAAGGCTTTGAGCAACTTGATCTAGTGGGAAATGTCCCTGTGCATGGCAGAGGGGTTAGACTAGATGATCTTTAAGGTCCCTTCCAACCCAAACCATTCTGTGATTCTACGAGCAGCAATAGCAGGCATAGGTTTTACAGACAGACTCTAGACATCAGGCTTGCATTAATTTCCTGGAGATCTTTCACTAAATCAATCACCTTAACAATATTACCAGCTCATCTGAGCATCTTTTTATTCTTCCCGCCTTTAAAATATGGAAATGTCTATTTAATGTGATATGTATAATAGTAAAAATCATCTGATCTTGACACTAAGGGGACGACAGGAGGCTTCAACAGTTTGCAGACCTGAGGGCTAAACCTGATTACTAGAGAGACTGATACCAGCAATTCCAAAAGCCTCCCGAATCAGGAAAACGACCTAAAAAGCCGTAAAGCGAAACCAGGACCGGGGTTACTTGGCAGGTAAATAACTCCCCAGCTTTTGTGGGTCTCCCGGCAGCTCCAGCCCGGCCCTGGCCTGCCTGACCAGGGGGAAGCAGCTCTACCTGTCAGGTAGGCAGCGAACTGCCTGGGCCCGCAGCGGACAGCGTAGCGGGCGGTGGTTCTCCCCGCCGGCTGCCCGGGCCGGGAGGCGGGCTGGAAGACGGTACCGTCGGAGGTCTCCCCCCACCACCTCAGGCGGACGAAGGGGGCGGCGAACGGCTTAGGGGCCGTCCATACAACTCGGGAGACGGTGCAGCGAAGGAAGCAGCGCAGCGGGCCCTCCACAAGCGGCGGCAGGCTGGTGGAAGCGGGGATGTCTCCGGTACCTGTAGGGACGAGGGACCGAGAGGCGTCAGCGAGCACCGGGCTGAGGCGCGTTCCTCAACCGTCGCCGCCGGCTCCCACCACCCTTCATTTTCCCCCTCAGGGACCGGCCCACCTCTCCTCCGCCGGGAACCCCCCGCCGCCGGGGCGAGCACCCTCGGCCTCCTCTGCCGCATCCCGCCTCGCCTCAGGCCTCGCCGGCAACCGCCGCCTCGGCGGGAGCGGGACGCCGCCGAGCCGCACTTCCGGGACTACAACTCCCATCATGCACCGCGAGCACAAGCAGCACCCTCAGTGAGGACTACGTTTCCCAGAAGGCCACGGGAGGGAAGCTACGGGTGCCCGGCGGGGGGAGGCCGCTTCCGGTGGGGCGGTGCGGCGCGGAGCGGGGGTTGGCGGCGGCCGAGGCGCTCGGCGGGGGCGGTTTTTTTTTTTTGGGGGGTGGGGGGGGTGGGTGGGTGTTCGCCGTGTGTTTTTGTCTTGTTGGTGCCTCGTTCGCCGTCATGTCGGCTCTGGAGAAGCAGCTACACCTGGGCCGTCTCCCTCCGCGGCCCCCGTTACCTGGTGGCGGCGGCCAGTCCGGTTCCAAAATGCGTATGGGGTAGGTGGGGGAAGGGTGGGAGAGGCTGAGGGGACCGGGGGGGTTGAGGGAAAGGGAAAGAAGCTAACGGCGGTGGGGGAGGGATGCTTGTTGCTGCGGGCCTGGGGGTCTCCCTGGCAGTTGGGGGGGGGGGGCTCCTTATCGGGAGGGGGCCCTGAAGGGAGGGGGTGCTCGTTTTTGGGGAGGGGGGGTTTGGTGAGAGGGGTGGTCGGTGGAGGAGAGAGGAGCTACCCTTATGTGGGCAGGTTGGGGTGCCCTGTACAAAGGGGGGGTGTGTTCTGTTCTGAGTGAAGCTGAGGGTGTGCTTTGGGGGATGGGTGACTTCTTGCTGGGGGGGGACACACCGGGGGCTGGGGTGTTTGCTGCTGGGGTGTTTGAGGGCGGGGGGGCTGTGGGAGAGGGGATTTCGTGGGTGGGGTGCTTGTTCCTGGGGGAATTGGTAGGGAAAGGGAGAAAAGTGGGTGCTATTTGCTTGGGGGGGGGGGGGGTAGTGTGAGGGGGTGGCAGCCCAGTGGAGGTGGCCGGCAGCGTGGTGGGTCTCCATGGACGGTGATATGATGCGAGAGGCCATCAAGCCCCCGGGGTGGGGGGGGATTGCTCACTAGTGCCCCAGGAGAACAGCATCTGGCCGGGGCTTCTCCAGCCGCCTCTCCCTGGCAAGGAGACAGGCAAAGGTGTTACCGCACCGAGAGTATCCTCAGTGCTGGGGGAAGGTGGCTGGTGCTGGGATTGCTCTTCAGCAGCCCTTTTCTCTGAGTCCTTTTGTCATCTGTGTTTGAAGGGAGGGTCAAACGTGTTGTAATTTGTCCGAGTTGTACCTCAAAGTCGGTGAAAGCATGGTTCGGGGCGAGAGGTATATTTAAATGTTTTTTCTCAGCAGCAGACGCTTACGTGAAGCTGTACAGTAGGTGAGCTCTGCCAAGTGACTTAAGTCCCTGCTTCAGATGATGGAAAATCTGGGGTACAGGTGTCAAATCTCTGAAGCGGGAGTGAGAACATGTTTTGGAAGCTGTGAGAGAAGACTGACCAGTGTCTAGCTGTGTGGCTGGCAACTAAAAAGGACTGACTGGACAAGAACAACCTCGGCAAAAGCTTTATTCTCTAGCGATGAGTCAGAGGGAGCAAATGGGTTGCAAATGGGATGGCTTTGAAGGGAATTTAGTCATTTCCCCTCCAGAGGTGTGAGGGAGAAGCCTGTCTTGCAAGCAGGTACCTAATTATGGTTAAAGGAGAGAAGATGATCTTGCAGCAGGGTTATGGCTAGATTGTAGGGAAGTTATCGTTGCAGAGTTAAGCAAAGGAAGCTGGCAATAATCATGGGGACTTGAGCTCAGGAGAGGTGCGGTCTCAGGACGCTGCACAGGGCTGCCAAAATGTTCTGTTCAAAAGTGTAGATTTAAGCAGAATGGCAGAAACATGAAAATTTTATTAAATCTGGAGAAAAGGCGTTTTCAGGGCTGTATGACTTTTCATATGTAGCTGATTGTTGAAGTACGAAATCTGAGGTCTGGATTGTGACAAAGACCAGGGGTTGATCCTCTGGAGGAACGCCAGCCTCTGTGCAAGAGCGAGCCTCTGCGAGGTCCAGGTGTGCGCTGCACGATTTCTGCACGATATGAAGTGCTCTATTTGGAGGATAAAAATATCCTACAATCCCTACAGGAAATCTCCTTTGCCTTGATGCATGAAATCGGATAACTAAAAGAAATAATGAAAAAGACAGCTACTCTGCTGTGACTGAAATAAACTGTTTAGGTATTTATGGATGGGAGAGGACTATTTCTCCTCTCCTTTAAAGCATACTTTTAAAACATTTATTTTACATCTTATTATTTCTATTATATTTGAACAGATATAATACAATTGAAGTAGTTATTACATGAACTAATACTAACAAATCTTCATCAAATACTTATTTCTTTTAATATGAATTATTTTAAAGCTAAGCTTCATGTAAGTGTTTAGTGGCATGGCTTTGAGGCTAAGCAAAAAAGTTGTATTCAAGGATTAATTTGTACTGTTAGTATGGAAATAGGCATAGAAATTAGAAAGAAGCAGTTTGGAATGACTTTCAGAGGGGGTTGCTCTCTGTCAGGACTGCTGTGCTCTCCTGTATTTCTTGGTTATCTGACGTTGAGAGTTGGGACTCATGGGCTCTGTTGTGTTAACTGTGGCGTTACGAGCAAGTCACTGTACCGCTGGTTCACCCGTTTGTGTTGTGGAGAGTCTTGTATTTCACAGGAATGTGCTGAAGGTTACGTGGTACATATAAGGCTAGATTTAATGTTAAATATATTATTTAATTATGTTGGCTCTGTTCACAACAGAGTTAACCAAGCAAACCCTTATGCTGTACAAAGTCTGCCAAACACACAATTTTTCTGTTTTAGGTGAAGAAATGAAGTTTTTATTTCTCCCTCTTGTTTTATCCTGTTTAACTTAAGAGTTTTCTCCCTTGTGGTTATTTTGTGTAAATTTGAATGTACTTCATACTGGTTTCATGCATTGTAAACTTTGTCAGCACCTCATCTAATTATTTCCATACAACAGTGTATACACCGATGGCACTGTAAACAAACATCATGACACATTGCTTGTTCAGCTAGGTATTCCTACTTTAGTAATAAATCTAAAAACTTCCAACATTGGTGTTAAGGTGGCCTTAAACAGGATGAAAATCAGGTTGCAGTTTGTCTTGCTGCTGGTGTCAACTTCTGTCAGCTATTTCCTGAAGACAGGTACCTCCATGTTAAATAAAAAGTCAAAAATTAATTTCCTGCAGCACAGGGTGATCTGCACTCTGCTACAAGACCTCAGAGTTGGTAAACTAAAGGAGCCGATGTGTTTTTCATGTGCCTTTAATTGGCCGTGTTCTTGCAAAATGATGCCGTACTGCAGGATGTATTTTCCATGTCAGTGTTGTCGTTTCTGAAAATCCATCCTCGTGATGATTTTTATTAGAAAATAAGACAAAAGGCCATTAAGTTACTAACTTAATGAGGTGCTGACAAAACCCCCACGATATTTGTTGCTTTGCTTACTCATCTCAGGTAAACAAGCAACTTAGAATTGAGCATTTCCAGGGATTTTTAAATGGATTTTATGATGTATGCCTCTGGGGTATTTTTGCAGGTCAGTAATATTTCTGCTCATGCAGTGCTCATTAGTAGCAGTCCTATATAGTAATTTATATAATGCTTTCTATCTTGCTGATCTTTGGAGGGTTTTTGGACCCTCTCTGTTAGGGAAATGATTATGAAGGGAAGTTTGTTTTTTGTTGTTCTATAATGCTATAAACCTCTTTTTTTCCCTTTCACATACTTTCTGGAAGCACTGATATGAAATCCAATGTTGCAGTTAAGGATCAAGAATTCTCCTCTCTTTCCCCTTCGAAGCAGCAGGGAATAGTTCATAATCACATTGTAGTTGCATGGTGCAGTTTTATGTTTCGTTTACTGCTCTGACATCAAGTAAATCCCTTTACGGGTGATCTTCCCGTTGTGTGAGGCACTGCACGTCTGACATGAGAACAGTGTCATCTGGAGAGACTTGTGACTTATGTGTAAAAAGGAGACAAGAAGAAGTGGAATAGACAGCAAGGTACAAGTAATGGTGAGGTGAAGCTGTCGTGCTGTAGACACTTTTATGGCTGTTGTTGCAAAGGAGGGCTGGAAGGGAGATCTGGCAGGGTGGTGAGGTGGCTTTTTAAATAGGTGTTGACTGTCCTTCCTGAGTGGGTAGGGTGGTACGTAGGAGAGCTCCAACATTTGTCTGAACATGGAGCGTGGGTAATGGATGCTGCTGCAGCAGAAGCTTTGGCTCAGATTTTTAGTTGAAGCGTTCAAATGCCAGGACTGCATGGGATCGAACTTGTCAACCTACGTTTCTGTGATTGTATCATTTACTTGTCTCTGGTTGCTGATGAAGCTGGCAGGAGATAAGAGTGGCTGGATGTCAGCATCATCTAGACCCTTGCTTCTGAACCTGATTAGTTGTAGACTCAATACTTTGTTCCTTTAACCTTTTCTTCTTCCCCCAAGATCTCTGATCTCTCCTCATCTTAAGCTGTGTTTTTATTTTTGGACAGCAGTGCCCAAAACTGGACGTGGAACTTCAACAGAGGCTTTCACACATCTGTGAGCTGGAAAGATTATTTCATCTACATTTGTAGATGATATCTTCATTTATACATCTCAGCAGAACTGAGGGGTTTTTTGGTGGTATGACTCTGCCCCTCTACTCACGTTGTGGGCTACAGGTTTGCATCTTGTCTGCTTGATTCTTGTCTGCTTTTGTGTGAATTATTTCTACCTGGGCTTAATTTAGGCTTAACTAAGTTTAGTCTTAGCAGGATGCAGTTCAATACAACCAAGTGCAGGATTCTATAGTCAGGCTACCAAAAGAGAATGTAATTAATTTTATAGAGAAAAATGAGTGTGTGACTTCCGGTGCTGGCAAACGTACAGGGCTATACTGAAATAGTCCTTTAAAATTCAAACTTTTATGGGGAACAAAAATAATTAAACTTAGAGAAACATTTGTTTGCTGTGTTAAGCATCTTGTGTTTATAAACCTGTTTTATTTCTGCACTTTAAATTTCTTGAATTGGAAGCAGCGCCATTAAAAGGGGTTTAAACTTAATATCCAACAGTGCTGGCAAGCTGATTTTTCCATGGCTAAATGCTTTGCTTCGTACGCACCAATCCTCTGACTAGCTGCTGGGTAGTCTCTTTTTTATTCTTTCTTTTTTTATCAACCAGGCAGGCCATGTTAATGTGACTGTATGGTGTGGTTGAAAGCAGATCATAAGCAGAGGGTGAAGCAAGTGAGATTGCTTCAGGAAAATAGAAAAATAATTTACTGCAGCACTGAAATTTCTCAAGCTTCAGTCCAGAAGGGCAAGTTACAGGGTAGGATGCTTTCCTCAAAACATCGTTTTCAAGCTTACTCTGAGATTATTTGTTTTGAAAAGGAGATTTTGCCATTTATACTGAGGACGTCTAAACCAAAATATGTCTTAACCATCTTTTTCGTAATACATTGTTAAAAGTTTAATACAAGTTTCAGTAGTTTGTAATAAAATGGCACCTACTATTGCCTTGAAATAGGTGAAAATAGACTCACCTCTCTTTTTTTCTTTTTTTCCTTTTTTTTTTTTTTAAATTTTATTCTTTTTTGCCATTTTCCAGTACGATTGCTTCCTTATGTCTCTTTACTGGAGAGTCTCATTCAAGAATTCAAAGTGGCCGAAGCAAATAGCTGTGCTGTGCCCATGGGACTGTCACACGAGGCCAAGTGCTCTGCTCCATCACTGTGAATCTTAGCTCTGCTGCCAGCTGCAGCCTCTTCCGTGCTTCCAGTTGTTTATTAAAGTAATGACATACATGAAAATCCAAACAGTAGGGATGTTGAATCCTTGATTGTGTGGAATACTGATATTAATATTTAAGTAAAACCACTGAATAGTTAAAATGGCTGCTGCAACATAGTTTTGACTGGCTTTTGCGGTAGCACAAGATGTATGCTTAGAATTTCATCGTATTTCACAGTACATTGCATTGATTTCTGCTACCTTGCTTCCTCTAAATTACAGCCCCCTCCTGCCTGCAGACACACACGTGTGCATGCACCGTTCCAGCAACACCCACCTTTGCTGGCGTAGCGCTTTCCTGCCTGTATTTAAGTGCTCTCCGACAGAATTGTCCAACTGAATGATGTTACCAAAAGGCTGTTCTTAAAGGAAGGTGTTACTTCTCTTTGACCTGAGCAGTACGTGAAAATCACACCAGTGAGAGGAACCTGAAGTTCATTTTTCAGTGTCCATTTATTTTCAGGAGCAAATCTGTCTAAGATTGTGTTTGAAATTGCCTGCATATTGAAAGTGATTCGTTTGAATTGGTCGGTTGAAATGGAAATAAAGTCAAACTTTATGGTCAGAGTTCTCTGGGGAAATCAAATAATGGAGTTTGCAAAATCACTAGTGAAGCAAAAGGACCAACACTACAGCAGCAGCTCCTGACAGCTGTAGCAGCTGCTGCATTTGCTGTCTTAATTTTTGTCTTGAGTTTTTCACTACTTTGCTTACAGAACTAGCTTATTCAGAGTTAAGGATCCGGTTGGGATTTGAAAATGAAAGACAGTTTGCTGTTCTTTTCCAATATGTGAATAAAAATTACATATGATCTCCTGAGATCTTTTAATTGTCTAGAAGGGCTTGATTGGATCAGATCTGTGTAATTCAATCATGACAATTTCAACTAATTTCTCCCTTTCTAATCCATTTTTTTCCCTGCAACTTTTTTAATAAAGAAACATTGTATGTATTCAGTATCTTCAACGCAGAACTTAAAATACTGCCCTTGTCAATTATTAGAATTTTTAAATATAGCTTGTCAACTATGGCAGTTCTTTCATATAGATTATATTTGATTTGCTTTGGTCAGGTTCAAATGTGGTGCAAGAATTAAGTATCTTGATTGATGCACATGATGTTCTTTAACTGCATTAATAGTTTTAAATATGGACTCTCGGTCAACAAAAAAAGGCATTTCTAAAAATGGTTCTCCCTGCTTGGTACAACCTTTTTTTTTTTTTTTTTTTTCTTTTTAGGAAAAATACCTGCAAGAAAACCCCTTTAAAAATTGGTGAGAGATTTGTTGAGCCGCGTGGGCTCCTGTTGCTCTGGGATCGCTTGCAGTATTTGCACATTTTCAGTACATGATGAAGAGGACAAACTGCACAATAGGATAAAACTAGCTGTAGAGGGTGCCCAGAATTTGTTTTGTGATTCCAGTTTAATATGCTGGCTGGCTGGCTTGGAGTTTAAGGATCGTTCTAGAAAAGTTATTATGTTGGATCCATTTCTGTTTTGGTCTGCCGGATACTTTAAAAAGCAGTAATTAGTTCTGTCAGTTTAAATATTTGGTCAGCAAAATACTGCTTCAGCATAGTAAGGTGCAAAAATCGCAGCTGCTGTTTATTGGGCTTGCTTCTAATTTTGAATGTGTGTTGATGTATCGCTAAAAAAAGGAGCTCTGGGAAAAATAACAAATCGAAGATACTAATTCTTTTCTTAAGAGAAATCTTTCTCTGAAATCAGCCACTGCCCAGCTTCCTGCGGTCGCCACGTGTTTTGTGGAAAACTACATGTTTATTCTGCCCTTCTCAGGGCTCACTATTAAATGAGAGGTCACGTATGTTTTCCCAAGCATCGTTTGGAGGCAAGTATTTTGCTTTAAATTGCAATTTGCACGTATTTGTGTTGGAGGTGACAATAGTTTTTAACTCCCAGCTCCTCTTCACTTTCTGCTCCAATTCCCCAGCAAACATAGGAGTTACGGTATATATTGTTCCCAGACATTTCATATATGACACAGAACTACTAACATTTTCTCTGGAGGTGTTAACTCTTGTTAAGCTGAATTTGAAGCATTTGCTAATGCCACTAAATCAAACAGTATGGCAAGAAGTAGAGTGGCAACTTCCCAGGGAAGGGCTTGGCTCTGATTTCATGGGTTCCTCTCGCAATCTAGGAGCTACTCTGCATGGATCTGTCTTGTATTAACATATGCCTGCCTCTTGCATGAAAATTTTAGTAGTAATCCTTGTGTTGGAGCTCTGCTATCAGAAATGGTGTTAGAAGGAGGTACAAAAATACTCATGTCTTTTGATTGTGCCTTTGTTGGGTTTTTTGTTTTTATTTCCCATTCTGTTTTGCCCCAAGCAAAGTGGAAAGTTGACCAATCTAATCTCGTTTTTGCTTAGGAATTATGGATGGCTTTTGTGAAACTGAGCAAAGTTTAACCATTTCAGTCAATAGTTGCTTCACAAATTCAGACTATGGCAATGTGATCAGGCCAACCCTGTGTGGGTTTTTGCTGCCACTGAACGGAGCAGTTTGTCTCCTACTGTTCTGCTACTTGTCTTCGTCTTAGCCATTGTTCTGTGTTTGGGTGGCCTTGCGGTTAGCCAGGTAGGGAACAGATCTGGCTGAAAGATCTGGGAAAGACCAGAGCAGTTGTGGATGCCCCATCCCTGGCAGTGTTCAAGGCCAGGCTGGATGGGGCTTTGAGCAACCTGGTCTAGTGGAAGATGCCCCTACCCATGGCAGGGGGAGTGGACTAGATGATCTTTAAAGGTCCCTTCCAACCCAAACTGTTCTGTGACTCTATGAAAACCGTTTTTGTTTTCAGCTAGATCTGTTCACAGGGAGTGGTTAACTCTGGAGGAATGGGGAAGGAAGGAGATGTCTTCTTCACTAGCCTCGCAGGTTTATTCTACGTTACAGTGACTGTGTATCAGTGCTCTCCGTAACTGGAGGGTCACCTTTTCTGATTGTCTGCCAGTTCCAGGAGAAAGAGCTGCATCAGGTCAGCCTAAGAGGCTTGAGACTAATACCAAGTTCTCCAGATTATCTGATCTCTTGAAGACATCTGCTTGAGAAAACGAGCTAAAAATCCCTGTCAGTCTGAGCAATTGAGATGAAGTTAGCTTACCCCTTCACTCCTCCTTCACCACCCTGCCCCATGTCGGTCCTGGTGTGTTTAAACAGATCAGCTGGTCTTGATGATTTCTACACTTCTTTGAATCCTCCTCAGTTATATCCTTAAGTTATTGATCCAGCTGCAGGTAAAGTATTCCAGACATGGTGGCACCAGCGCCTTATGCAGCAGTGGTAGAATCTGTGCTCCAAGTCGAGGTTGTCCTTAGATGCCTGAGAATCAACGCCACGACCGGGGTCACCGTGCTCTCACTTTGGTGTATGCAGTCAGCTGATGAACCACCGGCTTTCCGGAGACCATGCATCACAGGAGTATGTGCCCCGTGCTGTTAATGCCATTTCTTGCCTTGTGCCTTGGAACATAACTTCACCTTGTTGGTTTTGAGATATGTTCTTCATCTGTCAGAAAAAGAACAATGCCAAGTCCCTCTTCACCTGCTCTTGCCTGTGCAGGATTAACGAACATTTTCTACGTGGCTTGGCTATTGGTAGCCAATTTTGGTTGGTGCTGTGCTTAATATTCCCTCTGGCAGTCTTGAATGCTTAAAAATATTCTGGTAGAAACTATGACATGGGGTTTGGTGTTTGTGACAGATCCCGAGTCCGATGTCATCAGTGACAGCTCAAGCTATTTCATGGTGTTGCAACTTGGGCTTGTAGCATTGGTGTGCAACTGTGAGAAGTTCATTTATTTTTGTTATGATTTATTTTGATGCTAAATACTCCAAACTTGTGCTACGTGATGATTCATGTGATTTCATACATTTCATACACAGTACGGGTTTAATGTCCTTGCACTAGTCAACAGGCTACTGCGTTCCCTTGCCTTGTGCAGTAGTGGCTGTCCATACTGTAACCCTGCTTTCACAAAAGTGATTAATTTGTCACACAACCAAAACTCTTTGTCTGGCATGATACAATTAATCAGCAACTTGCTCCAGGATTTCCCCATGTTCTGCCTCCCTTATGGGTAAGAGAGTCCACTTACAAACTTTCTGGTCTCACAATACAGGGGAGGTTACCAGGGAGTTCCTGCTGTTTACTGGATTTATGGGTTGTGTTGGAAGGGGTGTAGCCAGGCAGATGACGATAGTTGCTAATCACCTGGAATTACTCAGGACAATCAAACCTAAAACCGGCTGTAACATGCTGTGGAAAAGTCTGACTGTGCTGAAATGCTGCATTTTAAAACGGTGATCAAATTTGTTGTCACTAACTGCACATCCTACCTATTCAAAGACCGGTGAAGGGAAATCGTCCAAGCTGTGGGCAGTTCTCTCCATCTCCAGAAAGAACCAGAAATGGCATGGAGAGAGAGCATGATCAGGGCTGGGATGGCTTCCAGGCAAGGAGACAATCAATAAAGTAGGATTCTCGGCTTGAAAAATACATGGCCAGGCAAGGGAAATATGATAGGAGTGTATACAATCATTAATACTGTAGAGAAGAGCAGGCAAACATTATAGTGTGGGCTTAAAAGCAAACAGAAGTAATCCTTTTTGCTCAAAGCCTAATTAAATTGTGGCACTGTTGTCACAGATGTTGTGGAAGTAGCTCTGGCTGGAAGCAATTCGTATTTTATGTGACGAGGTAATGGAAACTGCCCTCCCTTAATGCAACACAGTGCTGAGGATGCAGCCTCTGGAGATCCCCATCCTGCTAATAGTGAAAATTTGGAGGCAGGTCATACGCTCTTCCTTACTTAACCCTTTCCAGAGTATTTGCTGTACTGGCATCTCTCAGTGACACATTGCAGAGCTGGATGGACCTTTGCTGTCTCTCATCATACTGATTCTTGTGGTCCTAGAAGATAAACCAATTGTAAGACAGGTAGCTTGAAGCTCTGATTAATAATAAGAGTTTGCTGTGTTTCGTACCAAAATCTTGCTTAGGAAATTCAGCATTAGTTGTTCTTTTCATCTTGATCTGCACTGGGAGTATTTGTGTTTATTTTTTTTCTAGCAGGATGTTTTATCAGTGTCACAGCAAATGTTGTCTCCCTTCTTGGATACTTGGACACTTATGCAGGTGTGCTTGGTTCTTCCCAATATTATGACAACTCATCATCTTGATATTACTTCACTTTGTTCTTCCTGATCTACAGCATTCTTTGAAAGGCTAAGGTTTGAATGTGGTATTTTTTCTTTAATCAGAGAAAGATTAAGCTGAGGCAGTAAAAGAGATTAATATTTTCTGGATTTACGTAGGTGTGTGACATTTTATTTAATTGAAACTTGACAAGAGCAATACTGAAGTCTGGAAACCCACAGAAGAGAATTTGGACCGTTCGGGGGTGGTTGTTTTATGTTTCATTTTCTAGAAATATCAGGGGAAATAGGAGTTTTGTTTCTACAAAATTGAAAAGCTGCTTTGTCTGTTCCTTTCTATTTCTTTAGGAAGCCAAGAATTCAGGAGAAACTCCCTTCAACGGAGGAGATTTTTCTTCTGTGAAGCTCTTTCACCCCCTACGCCCATGCTTGATTTTAATATTCTGTGCTGATTGCCTCCCCCAGAAGAGTTGAAGTGCAAAAAGCCTGTTAAAATGGTGCACTGTTACTCATCCTGTATACTGCGCTCGAATCTAGTCTAATTATGTCACTGCCGAAATTAAGCACTACTCTTTTAGCCTTACTGAGTGAATATCAGCCTGAGAAACAGATTTTGCATCAACTGAGTCATCAGGAAAATTCTGATTGCGGAGCCTTTTGTTAGTAATGGGGATACAAGGAGAGGGCACAGCTGCACCTTTTGATGGAAGCAAAAAATAAATTGGTTTGCCAACTGGGCACCTTTGAGAGTCCTGGTTTAGATGATGTCCGCAGAACAGGTCTTCTCCGTTCACCCAATAATTTAGAGGAATTTAATTCCCTAAGGTGCTGGATACAACCTGACATTAGTACTACAGGAGCAGCTAATTTAAGATGTAATTTGTTGCAGTGCTTTGTGATATACCTGTTAACAAACTGCAGCAGAAATTAGCCTTACTATAAAGAGGAGATGAGTCTCACTGCTTATGGGGAATAATGACTGTGATTCACATTTTGGAAATGTGTTACTGGGAAAACTAGGTTGTTGGTTTTTTGGTTTGGGTTTTTTTTTTTTTTTTTACTGCCTCTGTTCAGGTATTATTTCCTGGGTATGCAGAGCACTGGCAGGAAGATGCCAGCTTATACAAAAGGAGGAAACCTCTCCAGGTAGAAGTAGTTACTAGACACGAAGCAGTCCACAGGTAGCGCTGATGTCCAAATCTTTCATCACACCAAGTCCTCTTTTAACACAATAGTTTCGGTCCATCTCCAAAGCACCTTCTCTTCCCCTGGTGTCCACCATTATGATTTTTTTGCCTGTGCAGTGCTCGTTCATCAGTATTTGGCAAACGATGTGATAGAAAAAGAAATCTTGCTTCTGGGCACTAGCTCCCTAGGTTTGTGCTGGATAGAATTGGGCATCCAGAAGTCTCCAGTGATTGGAATGTGGTTGGCCAGATTTTACCTTTCTGGGTTGTTGGATTTTTTTTTTTTTTTTTTTTTAAATGACGGTAAAGCAGTGTTTCTGTATGGGTAGATTATGACTTCTAAAGCAATTACAGCAACCTGGGAATAGGTGCAAAGCCTGGAGCATATGGGAGCCTGAAAGCCCATTCTCGCGTGGAAATATTCTGCCAGCATCTGTGTTACACAGTCTTGTCATTATGATCCTTAATTTAAAATGCAAGTTTCTAAAGGTCCTACTTTTTTCTTTTGCTTTTTTTTTTTTAATTTTATTTTTTACTTTACCCTTTTGGACCAGTACCTTTTACTTGCATTGCTGGACTTGATAGCATCCTTCCTAATGAAATGTTTTTATTATTGGATATTTTCAGAATCACAGACAGGTGCCTGTGTAGCTCTAAGAACAGGGAAGAAGGCAGCTTGAGGAGTGTTTGTTGGTCTTTATTGTGATGCTGTTCTCATGGCCCTTGTACTTAACTGAGGCAGGATAGATATGGAAGCATATACCGAATTAATTTGGTCTTGTTCTTTTCCTTCACAGCCCTGATGTTGCTGTACATACAGTATTTAAATACTAGATCTGTTTTACAGATATGTTAAAGTTTTAACTGTTGCAATAAATATCAGGAAACTTGAGCTGAAATTAAACTTGCTGCTGTTAACTTAAACCTGGTGGATTTTATTTATTCTGCTCCCAACAGTGTTTCTAAGTTTTTTCTGTATACAACACTGTTCAATTCTCTCCATAGTTTTTCTACCAGCTGCTTAGCCATCAGGGCAGGTTGACTTTCTGTTTGAATTATATTTCTTCCAAAAACTAGAGGAGATTTCTAGGAAAGTTGTAATCTCATGACAGGTAGTACACGGTAAATTGGTAGTAACCTTCAGTAAATAGCTGGCATTCTGCTTTTCAATACTGTGGTGTCAAGGTGATTTCAGAGAGGGACATATTCTTTTTTTAATTATGATTCATGGGCTGAGTCATAAAGTTAGGATGGCTTCCTGTGTTCCAGGCACTGGAGTGCTCCCAGTCATGTCAGCATCAGGCTTGCTTTAAGGCTAGAGCGAGACCATTAAATACAAAGGTATTTAGTGACTTTTGACTCTGACTTTTGAAGCATCTGCTCTATGGGTCATTGCAAATTGGGAGATTGTACTGGGACAGTATCACTATGTGCCCTGTTCTTTTTCTTTTCCCTTGTCTTAGGTCTGTGTAGTCTAAATGGCCATTGTTCAGTCTTCCTTGGTGTTGCTTTACGAGGAAAATACTCTTCTCTCTGTGTCTCCACTAGTTTTCCTGTGCATCTTTGTAATATCCTCAATAGGAGCAACAATTAGGGGAAAAAAGGGGGAGATTTCCTTATTGACCATAAAATTGCTAATACTGTAGTTGTATGGGAATTTCACTGATGCATCATTTGCTTCCAGTCCTAAACTGTTGTATAACACCAGTGTGTTCTCTTCAGTGTGCATAATGATGCCTGTATGCCAATTTAAATGAAAGATTTTAAAAATCCCTCTTACTGATTTTTTTTTTTTTTTTTTCTGTGTGTGTGTCTTGCAGCCCTGGAAGAAAGCGTGATTTTTCGCCAGTGCTTTGGAGCCAGTACTTTGAATGTATGGAGGACGTTGTGGTAGAAAATGAAACTGGCAAGGATATATCCTTTTTTCCCCAATTGAACTTTTCTTATTCTCAGTGACTGGGGCATTATCATGTTTAAGTTTGTCATTGAGTTTATTGGGCTTCTCAATTTTTTTCATGTATTTCTTTTCATCTTCCATTTTTTTTCTTTTGTAGGGATCAGTATCAGTAACTAGAGCAATACCTTCTAAGCTGACAGTTAAGATGTACTAGCAAGGTCCATTTCTGGTATTGCTTCTTTTGTAATCATTAATTTTAAAAAGTGTTTTCAACAGTTTAATAACATATTTTGCAGGGAAATACAGTTTAAACTATGGGAACTAATGAGTATCAGGATCAAAGCTGTTGTTGATTTTTATTAACACAGGTAGTTAACAGGCAATCAGTGAACTGTATGTTCAGGATCAGTATCAGCAATAAAACAGGTAAAGCCAGTCTTCCAGGTACTGTTTAATTCAGCTGATGGCAGTCATCCTCTTTGACGTGCTCAAACTGCTGTTGTATCCAGGCCGTTTGCTAACTGGGAGCACTCCAACAAGTACAGTGTGTGAAGGTACTGGGACAAGACTTCCCATCAGTCCTACCTCTGCCTACATCTCTGACAAAAGCAGGTTTGAGAGGTGTTTCCAGGTCTTTTGACCTAATTACAAAATGAAAACATTTTAATCTGTGTTTAAATAACACAACCTTGTAGTTTAAATAGTTGCATAGTTTTTAAGCATGCATATTCTAGCTTGGCCATTAGGAAACCCAAACTTTCAAGCTATTTCTCTCCAAATACCAATTTATGGATTACTTCTCTAATGCCGGTAGCATGTGATGCTTTGAAATGAGAAAATTCTCTCTCCTCGTTGTTTTGCTCAGCTTCTCGTTGTTTTGCTCAGCTTCTCATTCTTTTGTGTTTATTAACTGCATTTGTTCAACTGATCCTATGAATTCTTCATGATTTACACCTTGTCTGCCTTTGATGTAAGGGCCGTGCACATCCCCGAGGCTTCATGAGTAATAAAATAAAAAGTATAAGGGACCTATCTGAATAGGTGGTGTACATAAGCATCCCAAATTTAAGCAAATCTTAGTCGTTTGGGATTTATTTTGCTACCTGTGATGTTTGGCAGAAGCTTGAGCTCCCATATGAAAGGTTTTGGACAGATGTGTACTGTAGAAGCAGCTGAATTAATGAATGGAGTTGGTGCCCACTGTTCTGCCCCAGTTACCTGTTACTGCTCCATCAGATCTCGTTGTGTGAACAAACCCCAGCTGATGAAAACTGTTTTAAGCTGACACAGCTCACTGTGACTGAAATAGTGCAGGCAGCACCTGCGTGAACTGTTTGCAACCAGCAAATCCAAAGGGCACTGCAGTATTCAGCAGAAAAACGATGAACAGCCTCATCAGTAACTGCAGCTAGCACAGTTAGATTCAGAAGAGTGCTTTAGTCCACCCAAGACCAGAGGGAGAACAGTGGAAGGAGGTGAAGTGACTTGTCTGATCTGTTGGTCACAGTTTCAGGCATTGAACACATATCTCACAACTCCCAGTTCTGTGCCTTTCCCTAACTGACGTCAGTTTTAGTGATAGTTAAACTGATTTTTCTTTATCTAAATATATACTGTAAGGTGACCTTAGCTACCCTAGTGAAGCATCTTTACTGTGAGTGTTCCAGAGAGTAATTACATTGCCTTAAAAATCTTGTTTACTGGTTTGTCTGACTTTTTTCCTTTGAAGTAGTAAGAAAATACACCAGATCAAAATTACACGCTCCGAAGTGTATGCTCGTCATGGTTTGGTTTTTCTCTTAGTTGTTCAATTCACTGTTTTGCACTAGGGGAAAAGGGTGCTGGGAGGAGGAGACCTGGGCAGCAGGAAAACAACTCTTGAAGCTTAAATAAAGTGGGTTAAGTTTTGTCCAGGTTATGCTTGCACATGCCTGTTGATCAGAGGGAGAAATGAGGCCTTGGGTACACAAGGGTAGAAACAAAACAGTATTGGGCATTGCAGACTCCAAAATACATTCAGCTAAGTAACTTCAAATAAGTTTATGAAGTGTCCTTAACTGTTCATACACTTTTCGAATTTACAAAAGCGGATTGGAGGGGCCTGTCTTACTGCTGTTACATGGTGGAGGCCATTCTGCTCTTTCCTGGGCTGTATTTACTGTAAGTAAGCTGCTGCTTTATAGAAGTATATATGCATGCAAATATAGTCCTCTGAGCATGGAAGGCAACTAACCTTTCAGCTATGTTAAGCACAGAAAAATCAGTTCAGAAAACTTGTCTTATAATCTCCTGGAGTGTACCTGACTCAAGTCTTCTAAATATTTCACTGTCAGTGTATTTATTAAGTAGGCAAAGCACATGCAAAGGTTTATCATCTAGGTTTTAATTATCATCAGTAACCAAAACTACATCTGCCAAATAGCTTGTCTGTTTTAATGAAGAGCCAAGACGTTTCCCATCATAGCATACCCATTTTTTTTCAGAAGGCTGCTTTTTCATGACTACCAGTGAAAGTTCAACAGCTTTATCTCATCATAACAATATTATCTTTGCATGGTTGCAGTCTTGTTTGACTTGTCGAGAAATCTCATTTGCTGCTCAGGCAACTCTCTGAAACACGAACTGAGGTGATGGCAATAGGAGTGAGTGTGGGGACTGACCAGCCCAAAATTCCTCCCTCCCACCCATTCCCTTTAAAAAATAAGGGGAGTTAAGGAAGAAAACTTTTAAAGGATTTCAAGAAAAGTAAAATCACTTGCAGTGTGTGATTTTTTTATTTGGGACGTTTTTAATCCAGGAACTCTTTGTGCTCTCTACTTAATAGAAGGATGCTATAGGATCACTTTGATGGAAGTGCGACTGGACAGACGAAGTCTCTGTGTCTTGCCTGTGCCTTTGGCTGTGTCATATTTGTTACCTTTTAGCAGTTTGGTGGTCTGTAGATCACTTAGCCTTTAAGCAGAGATTCAAATGAGTAACAAGAACCAATGTTTTACAAGAGTCACTACCAGCTGCTCTTGAATTCCCAACATGACTACTGTTGAGTAATCCTGATGGTGTAATCATAAACCATCTTATAATATGAGACACATTAGAAAAATTCATTGCCGCCTGGGCTGTAATTTTGGTATTGAGTAGTAGTTTTACACCTAACAGTTCATTTGTAACTAGCTGACCCAGAGACTGGTGCAGATACAGGTCTTCTGAAACTGTTGAACTTTAAGTCTTAAGTCTTACTAAATCCTGTAGTTACTTGCTTGTAGCTCACTAGTTGCCAAGATGGATGGATGTCTTTTCCTCTGCTAGTTTAGGGTTGGGGTTTTTTTATGGTATACAAGTGCCTTAAACAGATGTAATGAAGGTCACTGCTTTTAATTGGAGGCAGAGGTATGAAGTCATGTTTTTCTGAGTTAAGGAAGGGGCTTCTTACAAGACACTTCCACCCTTTCTAGGGCTCTTTTTTTCCAATAACAACACCAATACCATTTTTACATTTAAAAATCTCCGGAGCTGAATTTAGCGGAGTGATTGCAGTTATAACGCTGTACCTTACAGTTGCTGGCTTTTTATGTTACCATTAGCAGTTAACAAAGTTAGATCATATACAAAATTCACACAGATTTACGCCTTGCACTTGAGACTGCATTTGGAGAAAGAAACTGCCGCAACAATTAGCTCATGCCTTTGTGTGGCTGCTATAGAACTATTTCCTTTGTGCATTTTGACATGAAAGTTTGTCCCAAGCAATCAAGTGTTAAATGTTTGGGATGAACCAGAACTTAAAAAAACCAAACAAACAAACAAACAACCCCTCCCCCCAAAAAACCAAGAAGAAACCCCAACTGGAAAGCATTGAGAGTAACCATCTTATAAATAAAATAACAGACTGCAGGAGTGGCATGCTCCTTTCTTCTTTTGCTTATTGGCCTGGTAACTTCCTGGATGATGTGTTTGTACTTCTCATGGCCAAAGTACTCCTATTGGGATAAAATTCAGGGCACTGGAAAGCTTCCCATTCTCTCACATCAGGTTGATGTTCCTCTTTCTTTACTCCCTACTGACAATAGTTTGATTTTTAGCAGCAGATTGCTCATCTGACTAGTTAAATTATTGCTTAGGTGCATAAGCACCTTGCAGATTGAGGTTTCAGGGTGTCTTTAGGGGCTCTAAAATATTAACTTGTGGATTCAGTGGTTTTGGGGAGAGCAACTGCTACAGTCATTTAGGAGTTGAATAGCTGAACAATCAAAATATGAGGACTGGGTAGCTTTCAGATCTCTCTACCTGTTATGTAGGTGGTTCTATTAAGAATCCCCCAACAGATTCCCCCACTCCTGCAGGGCTGTTATTTAAATAATCAATGATTCTTTAACACAAAAGTCTTCAACAAAGAATGATACTTAATCACTGTGATGCCTGAAATAACTTACATAAATTGAGCTGTCAGGGACAAATAGAGCCATAATTGTATTGCAGCCTTACCTTACTCTGAAAGGATTCCTCATTTGTTCCCCCCAACCCCTTTGGACTAATCAATTTTTGTACATTTCAGCCTTACTGTAAAATTTTGTTCTTTGAGAGCAAATTGAATGTGTGCTGCAAAGCAGCTGCCTCATCTTCATGTCTGCTGTATAGCTAAGGCTGATTTTGTAACATGTGGGGCTTGGGGAAGGGGGGCATCCCTGTGGTGTCTGTAATCCCGCTGCTGCATTTCAGTTTTCAGAGGTGCTACAGAGCAAACATGCATAATGTCTTATGCACAGGGAAATAAATGTCCTCAAAGATGGCGTGAACAATGGTAGAAAGGATGGAGCTTTGGTTACTTAAGGATAGTTTATATGCAATATTCTTGCTTGCCTTCTGTGACACCTTGTGCAATCCAGGTTCAGCCACTTTGTTGACAATAGCAGGTTTTTGTTGCACCATCCAGGCCTTTGCTGTTGTTTCAGGGAGTCCTTAATGTTGCTAATCCTTTTTTAGATGAGGTGTGGCACTTTGCAAATTGTATTATCTTTGTCCCTTCTTGCAGTCTGCAATCATTAACAGGATTCAGTGTAGGATTGTGGCTTTAGATCTCCGAGGCCATGGTAAGTAAAATCACATAAGCATGTTACATGCTCTCGTTTTTTAAAGATGATGTAATGAATCCCTCCCAAGATGACTAAGAAAGCATCCCTAAGGCATCCCAATTTTTATTCAAAAGCAGGGATGGAAAAATGGCTTCTAGAGCTTGGCAGCCACCTGTCCTCACGTGCCAGAAGCTGTGATTTTGTGCAAGGTGGTGGTGGACTTGTTCCTTCCTACATACTGGCACCAACCCCCTCCTTCATATTTTCATAACCTGTAGGTGGTCTTTACCATTAGAAATAAGGTCTGTTCTTTAGTTTTAAGATACATTGCAAATGTGGAACAGTTATGGGGAGTGTTTCCTACCCGTAAGCTATAATGCGATAAAGTACTAACTGTTCCTATTAATTCCGGGTTTCTTAATTATTCATGTTAACTGCACTAGGCTCGCTCTTAATAACTGTGCCAAAAAGCTTTGTTCAGTTGCTGCTCTAACTCCTGAGGGATCTGAAGGTTTTCAGCTTACATGAACTTTACTTTTTCTGTTCTTTCAGGAGAAACAAAAGTTAGGAATCCTGAAGATCTGTCTGCAGAGACTATGTCAAAGTAAGGAAGCTTATGTTCTCTCTTCAGTATTTCTCTTTTCATAAACCTTTATTTTCTTTCCTTGAATGAACAATAAACTACTTGAGGACACACAGCCTTCATGCAAGGGAGCTTGAAGATAGTTTCATTCCACATGATTCTGGTAGTTATCCCTTCTTTTCCTTCCATTTTGGGACAGTTTGAAATTACCTCTTCCAGCCGAGTCAGATTCCAAACTGGAGTCATTCTCTAGGTGCCCTCAGTTCTTAAACTCACTTTAAAGATCAGTGGCTTCATTGCAGAGAACACTTTAAACCTGCAACATGCTATAACACTTGCTAGAGATTTCCTAATAGAAGTGGAATGCTTTCCTTGGACATAACCAACTGGGGCACTTTAGCTTGAAATCACCAGTTTGGTTCTTCTTCAGCTCCTCGAGCGAGCGTTCAGAGCATGCCCGCCTTGGACTGGCGGCATCCCAAAGTGTGGGTCACAGACTGAGACTTTCAAGCGTGGAGGGAGTTGCTTTTTCAAACTATCACGACCTGCTTTGGGATGCAAATCCCCCTCTTGACAAAGCTGTAAGAAAAGCAAATACCCACTGCTAAGCACATTACGTTATGTCCACATTTAATACAAAGAGACTCTTTGCTATGACTACAATCAAATCACGAAGGATTTTGTAACCTTCATATGAACAAATCCACTTGGTTTGTTGTGGGGAGGCCATGTGTGAAATGTATTCTGACTTCCATTGTATACCTTATTGCTACTGCTTACGGCTTGTCAGATCCTGATGCGTTATTGTCCTGAGGAGATGCCGTATGAAATGATTAGAATTTTTTAGATCTGGAGCAGCACTACTGTGGGGGAAAAACAAGTTCCTTTTTGTTTTTAAAACTTTCTCTCCTCTTAGCAATGAGTTTGAAAGTTATTCCAGAATAGCCTTTAAAGGGACCGTTAAATTATAGCTGGTTTTCATTTTTTTTAATCAAATCCTCAAGCGATTTTCTCTGACAGAGCAAACAAGCTGGTCAGCCTCTTTTTTTTTTTTTTTTTTTTTTTTTTGACCTGTTTTCCATTTTCTAGTTGCAATACTGCTCAGGTCTCAGGTTCCTCTGAATAGTTTTAGTCAGGAACGCCAGTTTGGGTGTCTTACACTACAGTGCTCTTCAGCAGATTTCCATCATTAGCTCTGCTGTTGTTTTGGGTTTTGTGAATTGCACCAGCCAGCTTTCACATACTGCAGTGACAACTTCAGTTTGAAGTAGGTGCATTATGGAAAGGATAGGGAAATTGCCCCTTGCCTTGTAGTATCTGTGCTCATAGAGAGTCTGAATCTTGTTGCTTGTGCTCAATGTTGTTTATCTTCGCATTGGTCAGTAGGGCTCAGTTATTTTCTCTCTTTAATTGCAAACAGTTTCTCCTTTCAGAACGGTGAGTTTCTTAGTCTATGCTTCCATGCAAGAGGCTTTGACAGCTTTTTCTCACCTTTTATTTAAAATTCTCACCAGCTAATGTCAATGTAAAATGTTCTCTTCAGGGATTTCTTTTAAATGAGCACTTTCCGTTAGTAAAAATGGAAGTGACATGCTTGTTCAGGAAACTATTGGCTTGAATGATTTCCTGTATCGGTACCTAGATGAAACAGTGGTAAGAGAATAAGCTTATCTCAATTACCTGTGGGTTAAATGATCATACAGGCAGGGTTTGGAGCCGGATGTCCATCTTGGATGTGTACTTTCTCCTCCCATTATACAAATCTGCTTCAGAAATGTATCAAGGTAGAGATGCCGACCATGCTTTTATCTTGATTTGGCAGAGACGTTGGAAACGTGGTTGAAGCTCTGTATGGGGACCTTCCTCCCCCTATCATGCTGATTGGGCACAGCATGGGGGGTGCCATTGCAGTGCACACAGCGGTCGCAAATTTGGTGCCAAGTTTACTGGGTCTGTGCATGATCGATGTTGTGGAAGGTAAGTGTGTGTACCCGTGGATAGGGTTCTGTCTTCCACATTGATCTTTTTCTTTTATCCCCAAATACCTGAATACAGAAAGTTTTGCCCAGTTTTTAAACCAATGCCAATTCCATCCTCCTAACAGACGCTACCTACGCAAAAGTCTTTCTAGTGTGACCCCTCTTTTGCTTTTCCCAGATGGGCTCTCTGTTTGCTATTTTCCTGATAATTTCTTTGCAATACTTTCTTGTTAGTGGGGAGAAGGGTGGCTTTTTATATAATGCATGGTGCTGATGAGTGGTTACTGCCTTCTCGTACTATCTGAATGTCCTACCTGTTCAAATATTAATTCTCTAATGTGGGAGGAGGTGTGACTGTGGACTTAGGAGTACTAAGCTGTACTTTCCTTAACAGCATTAAATCCCCAATGAGCTCCAGCTCTCTCTGAAAGTGTGTCCCTGGTAGCCAGTTCTGTATAGAGGGGATGTGGCAATTATTTCATCAAATGCCATAAAGTTAAAATGCTTGTTCTTAGGTACAGCCATGGATGCATTGAACAGCATGCAGAATTTCCTAAGGAGTCGTCCCAAAACATTCAAGTCACTTGAGAATGCCATTGAGTGGAGGTAATGCATTGGCTTATTATGTAGTCTCCAAAATCACTGGTCTTTGTAGCTTCTCTCCTGAAGGAAACAAAGTTTATATAATTTGTCTGTTTTCTCCCTTTGTGCTCATTTCCCCAACTATTGTCACCAATTCCTTGGCTGATTTGACAGGGAGAGAGACGTCTCAAAGATAATTAATTTCCTAGGAAAGTTGGCTAGGCATTGGAGAAGGATCCTCTAAGAGCTTCAGCTAATGGAAAGCTTCATGGAATGAATTGCAGCTTCCTTGTAAGTGTCCCAACTATTACAGAAGAAGCTTGAGATATCCATCCCATGTGTAAGAAACAGGACTTATTTCCGATTCAGCAAGAATTAGTTACACATTTGGCAGCTGAGTTTGAAAGGGAGAGGTCTTGTGGTTAAGTTTGTAGATTGGACTACAGAAAGCTCAGGCCTGTTGCCAAATACCCATGTAGTTTCTGACCTCCCCCTATCCCCTGCAATAAAATGGGTATAACACTATTTCACTGTTTGCCCACAAGCACTTCTCCCACGTGTCTTTTAAATTCACAGTTACAGTGACAACAGGGCGTTCCGAGTAAGTTGGCATGTAGTGTGAGCCACTCTGAACACTTTTTGAGAACAGAGGGTTTGGGAGTGACTTGTGGAAGTCGTGAGCTGTAAAGGGGTTTTGCTCCTGTTTCTGGGCCTGCTAGTTCCTGAATCTGTTTAGTAAATATTTCTGCCTTTCTTCTGAATTTTCTTCTTTTTTTCTTTTTTCTAGTGTAAAAAGTGGACAAATAAGAAATCTTGAATCTGCCAGAGTTTCTATGGTCGGTCAAGTCAAACAGTAGGTGGTTTTTGGTTTCGTTTTTTTTAAAGCTCTTAAAATACTCTTGCCTGTTTTACAATACCATTACTACAGAGCATAAATGCACTTGAAAGTGAAAATTTCTTCTAGCAAATACAAATTTCTTATCATTTGATCACAGCTGATACCAGCGGCAGTACTGAATCGTAATCATGGCACTTGGAGAAAACCTGGCCAAAATTTCCCTGGGACAAAATCTGCCAAGAGCCATGTTTTCAAAAGTTTAACTACTGCTGGTTGTGTATTCCTTGGTTTGTCTGCCTTTCTGCACACATTAAGTGTTAGTTTGATGCCTTTTCAGAAATTTTGCCCTAAATCAGGTTGGCCTTCTGGGTATGGTATCTTCCACTTACTTTTAAAAATTGTTTAATTACCTGTTGCATTTCAGGAGTGATCTGAGGTGGGTTTGGGGGGGATCAGAGTAACCTGCTTGTGCCACTCTAATCTTTGACATACCTGGAGCCTCTACAAATGTCTCATACTCCGTTTAGAAAAGCTGTTGTTGATTGATTGACCGACCAATTCTGCCTCCTCTAAGTAGCTATTTGCATTTATATTTGCACTGGGATACATGTGCTGCACAGGCACTCGGTTTCATGGCTAGTCATGACTGTATCTTTCATCCACAGCTACTTTTAAACTTGAGAGGGTTTTTTTTCAGCCACTGTCTGAGAAATTGCTGAATGCTTTAGGTTAAAACCTGTGATTTTTTTGATTTTTTTTTTTTTTTTTTTTTTTTGGCAGGGAATCAGTTTATGGTTTTATTTTCACAGATGCGAAGGGGCTGCCAGTCCTGAATGTCCTAAAGCCATAGTGGAGGGTATTATTGAAGAAGAGGAGGAAGAGGAAGAGGATGAGGAAGGGGGAGGCTCTGTCAACAAAAGGAAGAAAGAAGATGACACGGAGGTAGGGAATTTTCTTACTGTGTTTTCAGCTTGTGTTTGCACAATGCTCCCTTGCAAGAGTAGCCACCAGTAGTTATCCAAATCGTTCTAATATAAAATGGAGCAACTCCAGGGACCAAAAACTTTATATTGTGACTGTTGTTTTTCTTCTTCATCTTGTGCCACTGATTCTATCTTGGACTATTACCTGCAAGTGTGTGTTTGGTTTTCTTTCCTGAGACGCTCACAGATTTAATGCTTATGGCCTGAAATGGTGCTTCTGGCCTGAATGAGGAATGCTCTTTTCTGAGTCTTTGCGCTATTTTTGTTCATTTCCAGGGCACAGTGGCATGCAGGAGGTTCTACAGGCAATTGCAACCTAGGAATGTAAATTCCTCGAGGAAAATCGTTGTAGCCAGCTTAGCCCCTTGTATTTCTGTGTCACCTAAGTGAGAGCCAAGTCTGAACTTTCAGGCGATTTGTGAGCTATTTGTGCAAGTAAAAATAGCAAATTGAGTGCCCTGAATACTGCAACGTTCTCTTGATCTGTAGGTGTAGCTCCTGCTCACTTTCTTGTTCCCTACTTGTGTACTTTGGCTGTGATTTGGAGAGAAATTTAGGAGCAAGGAGGGTCATCCCTGGAGGTGTGTAATCCACCAGAGGGAGCCAGTATTTTTTATATATACTTCCAAGTGACACTCTGAGTTCATTTTATTTCGGCTGTTTTACTGATCACTAATGCAGAGCTCTCTCTCCTCCCTGCAGACAAAGAAGGAGCACTTATACACGTGGCGAATTGAACTGGCGAAAACAGAAAAGTACTGGGATGGCTGGTTCAGGGGTTTATCTAACCTCTTCCTAAGCTGTCCAACTCCAAAGCTTTTGCTTTTAGCTGGTACGTGTCTCTTGCAGTCCTGCTTAGGTTCAGTGACTGTTCACTTCAGTGATGTCCTATTGTATTTTAGAGAATACGCCAGCATTTGGCTAATGTCTTTCTCTGAGAATAGCGGACCTGTTTCTTCTACCTTGGCTTTTCTATGTATCTTGAAATACCACAAACCAGTCCATTTGATCTGTGCAGATCTGGAATTAGTTCAGAGCCTCTTAATATCAAAATAGCACATAATGACATATACTGTGTATTGCTGCTGTTGGGTGGATGTTTTACTTGTATGATGTGGAAGAAGAGCAAACAGGACAGATCAAAGCTACCCTTCAGCCTCCATTACTATGATATTTTCCTGTATATATGGATGTAATTTGAACTTTTCAACTGAAAGTCAAATTATCGATGTTTTAGAGCCAGCTGTAGGCCCTTTTTGTATCCTGATAGGAAATTAAGTGTGTAGCCAAGATAACCACCCTTTTAGTTGTTGGGAAGGATGTGTTAATGCATTTTTGGCTGGGATTCTTTCCTGTCGCTTTACTGTCTTGCAGTGCAGCAGTGAAGAGTCCTTGTGGGTGTCAGAGATGATGTTTCTTTTGAGTTTTTCAAGCCAAATGTCGCCTTCAAAATGTGAAGTAAAGCCCTGCTTAGACAGTCATGTTCTCTCTGGCTTTTCTCCAGTACATCTGTTTGTTTGATTGTAGGTGTTGACAGGCTGGATAAAGATCTAACAATTGGACAGATGCAAGGTAAATATTTAATATTGTTACTCTATCCTTACTGTAATGCTCTTTTTGGATGATAGCTTGTTGCTATGGGTACACAAACGAGAGATAGCTGGAATGGCCTTTTAGCAGGTGCAGTCTATATCGAAACAAATGTGCATTAAAGAATTAGTCCATCCCAAAGTGTTCTCTTAGCTGTCTGTGGTTGTAGGTAAAGTGGAGAATTTGAGAAGGGAAAGGTTGAATTAAAAGTTGTGAAGGGCTGTTGCCATGGGTTTTGTTCAGTCTAGTGTTCAATGTTTCCAGCAATGGGGCTATCACACTTCTCTTGGATCAAAATGATTGGAAGGGCTTCTTTCTAATCTGTATTTTCCCCTTCTAACTACATTCCTGATGCTATTAGCTAGAACACTTGGGACCATCCAAAACTGTCTGGTCTCCCGGTGTTTCTGGCAGACATCAGACCAAGTTTCAGCATCTGCATTAATGTTTTGTGGTTTGTTTTTTTGGTTTCTTCCCCATCCCATCTTCACTGATTTCCAGAGCAACCAGTACTGGAAAGTAGTATGGGGTAGCAGGGTAAACATTACATTAAGTTAGATCTGATAATGGTTCCAACTCTGAAAAGTAGTCTTACCTGCATTGAGAAGCTCTAAGAAGTCTAGCTTCATTTTAACTCCTGGGAACGTGCTTTAGTTACACATGGGGAAGATGAATTAAGCAGCTGGTTCTTGCTTTCTTTGCAAAGATGTCTGCTGTGTGTATTGTACAGTTTGCCCTAGACTTCTGTGCCTTCTCTGGTCCCTCTTCACCAGATGCATATAGTGAGATTTAGTGAGGTTTGTTTGTAAAAAAATGTGAGACCTTTTTTAGAAGAGTTCATAAATTCACAGTGCTTTTAAGGGTGTAGTGCCTGACATTTCCTGTGTGCACAAGAACTGCTTGCCTAAACTATTGCTGTTAGAAATCAAGACCACTTAAAAACCAGCTCCAGTGATGACTCTTTTGATCTGCAGGGAAGTTTCAGATGCAGGTCCTCCCACAGTGTGGCCATGCAGTCCATGAAGATGCTCCAGACAAGGTGAGCCCCACTGTAGGGTTGAAGCTAGATAAGTCACGGTCTTCATGGCTTAAATGCAAAAGGGGTCCGTTGCTTACTATGAAGCAGAGATTATACTTCAGGGGCATTTTTTGACATATCTTAAATGGCTATTTGCAAAACAGCTTGGATTTTTAAGCTGGCTGGAAAGCCTGGGCTGAGATGTTACATGACGCAGGGCTTGGCTAGGTTACAGATTTAACTCTCAGGCTAGTGGTGATACAGCTAACTCTTACCATGTGGAGTGTGGATTTGTCCTCCCTGCCTTTCCTCTTTAAGTTCTCCACTCTCCCTTGTACTACGCTGCAGCTTTTGGGGTTGGTCTCTGTTTTTCTGAGTTGGGTGGCTCACATTTTCCAAATACAAAACAAATGTTACTCAGACGGCTTACAGACTGACAGAGCAGTGCTGCTTCTGAGTACTGCTGAAGTTAGTGTCCAGATAGAAGCAGGAATGTGGTGCAGCCCATGGAGCCTGTGGTTGGAAACACGTCTGGTTTTAAAGCTTGTTCTACACTGACTGCTGTGAGTGTAAAACTCAGCCTTTCTATGCATCACTTCACCAATCTGAAACGGGGATTTTTATCTAAACATACTGAGTTCTTACATAGTTATTCTTTTTAAACATTCTAGGCAGTATTATTACTGTCAGGTTACTGTCTTGATTTGTTCTTTATAGGAACAACTTGCATTGTGATTTCACCAGATCTTTTTTCCCTGCTAAACTTGGGCATTGTTTTAAGAATTACTGAAAGAGGTGGAGAAAAAGTTTGGTCAGTTCTTGATTGTGAGATCAGTGTCAGAATAAAGATGGAAGCACATAGTTTTTTTTATATAAAAGCGTGTTACACGGAGCTCTTAGTTTTGAAGGAGCAAACTTGATTCAGCAAGAGGATCCTGGGGACAAGAACTGTTGTTGGAAATGCTGCAGGCTTTGGAAACTGACTGGATTTCTTGTTATCTTTGTGTCCCTTTAAATTCTGACCGGTTTTTTTTGTTTTTTTTTTCCCCCCTCAGGTTGCTGAAGCTGTTGCGACGTTCCTGATCCGTCACAGGTTTACAGAGCCCATCGGTGGCTTCCAGTGGTAAGGCTCTGTGGGTGCTTGAGCTGTGCAGTCCTCGAGCAGAGCTCTTGCTCTTACCGCCTGCATGTTTGGCTCTCAATGTGGGATGTTGGAGTTTTAGCATAATGCTAAAAACCACATGTAAACAAACAGCTTTGAATCACAGCCAGTAATATATTCGATGTTTATGTGTTCTCTCTAAACTACTCGCATATTAACTTGTGTTAATGAAACCTTCCATGGAGGGGAGGAGCAAAGCAGATCCTCCCCAGCTGATTCCTTTCTTTATAGCCTGCCAGAAGGCAGAATTACAAGCTTTATGGTATTTAGTTTAAATAGTATTTTATTTAAGTAATCAAGGCCCTGTGTTTTGGAAACAACTTGCACCACACTTCCTTGGCCGAGAAATACTGGTGAGATTAGACAGATAAAACTGTGTGCTTCACGTTGCCGACTTTCCATATTGATCTCGTGTTTTCATATCATAATGAACTGTAGAAGCCAGGCCTCTGTGCTCAGCCACACAGCGGTGAGAGTAGGTTGTGACTGATAAGGTTGATTGGAAAAACTCCCAAAGTCTTAGTTACAGTACCATAAAGCTAATAACTAAACCAACACAGACCTCATGGAAGGTGCTAATCTGTTTTAGGATCGTCTTTCAGGTGAATGGTAAAATAAACAGGTTTCTGTGGCAGTCCTGAAAAGTCTTCTTACTTTTAGCTAAGAATTCTTCAAAAAAAGCTGTAAGCCCCAAAATGTGTAATGCTGTAGGACTGGCAGTGCTGAAGGGGTATCCCTGGATGTTCCCTTTCTTTTTTTCCCCTTTAACCTGTGCCCTTGCGGATGAAACAGTAGAAGTGTAGGACTGTGGACTGCCTATTTTAAATCCAGTGAAAGGATATGGTGTAGGTTAATGTGTAAATGGTGAGAGAGGGAGAAGGCGAAAGGACTGTACTACATTGTAATGTTGAATCCCCATGAGGTATTTGGCAACCTGTGCTATCTCTGTGAGTCTTTGAAGGTGGTAGCCTGTTGCTTCTGCTATTATGGTTGTAGCAAAAGCAGCTTTAAAACAAGAGGCTTGGAGAAAGTGAGGTGGCTTGCTGGCTTTATTGTGTCCTTAAGCCACAGACAGCAACATATTAAGCTTTTGTGCTTCTCACTATTACGTAGCTTACAAGTTACTGTTGAGTGCATCAATGCTGATTTTAACCTGCATGATAGACTCCTTTTGGCCTTCTTTTACCTTGGGTAATCAACTAAATTTAGGGTGTTGCAGAGCCAAATATCTGCAGAGAATACCTTGATTTTAATGTGTGACCTTTCTTCCACTCTCCTTTTTCCCTCCTAGTGTGTTTCCTGCTTGTTAATACCCTGGTGTTCTCCAGCACTGAGTCCTGTTGTAAATAAACTGCACCAGAGGCCACTGTGATGTATCCATATCCTTTCATCTCTCCAGTTCAGCAGCAATGAGAAGTTGGTGTGAGATTCATCCCCTAGAACTAGTTCTCCAGAATGTGTAAATGCTTAGGGACTTCCTTGCTGGGAAGCAGCTTGTACTGAAGACCATGAAAAGCTCTTCAGGCCCTTGGAAGTGGGCTCCTCTCTGCTGCCACAAGGAAAGACCTCCTGAAATCCCAAGTAGTCAATCATACCGATCTCTATCAATTCTCAGGCTTTCTTGGACCCAACTGCAAAGGGGCTGTTGGCAGTCCAGATCCACCGAGGGCATTGCAGTATAGCCAAAGGCTTCAGGATTTCTCCATGGAATTGTCTAATCGTCTTTGAAGTGCCCCTTAGGTTTGTTTTTTATATACACATGTTTCTTTCCCCTAAAGCAGATGAGGAATCGGCTTCATTGGGAGCTCAGGTTTTGTCTCACCAATGTCAGCCTTATGGGTTAAGCTGCAGGAAGAGCCTACATGCTACTTTCCTGTGCAAAGTTAGACAGGATTGTAAAACAAAAAAGCGAGGGGGGACCGTGAGCTCCATTTCAGTCTTGCGGCTTTCTTAATACCTGTTTCAAGTTCTCACTGAGAAAAATAGCCTGGATAACTCTTGTCTACTGCAGACACATAACAGGCAGGGGACTCTGGGCCTGCGTTTATGGGGAGGACCCAAGAGCAGCAGTAACAATGTGGTCTGCAGGCAGTTTGCCTGTTAGGCCATTCTCTGTGCCTGGAATGTGTTTATGCTTCCCATCTTGTAGCTGCTACACACAACTGAGCAGAGATCAGCACCTTTTGGATGAAAAAATGCGAAAAGGGCAGTAGATAAAACCCTGGAAGAGCTTGGAGTCAGTCCTGCTGATGTTGATGCAGAGGTGTAGGCAGCTGCTGCTGCATTATGCTCCCCCCAGTATTGGAGGAAAGACCTTGCCTTCACTGTCGCTTCCTAGATTGTTTTGCTGCCTGCCTTCCATATTTCCATGTAAATGCAGTAGTTGCACGGAGAGCTTTTCTTCAGGGTTAAATTATCCACAGACAGTTCGTCAGATTGCTTTCACCTAAGAATCACTCTTGAGCATAAGAGCAGACACGTTTTGGAGCAGTTATCCTCAATATTTTGCTGGTGGATGGCTGAAATTTTTTTTTTTTTTTTGCCTTGTGTCCATAACCCCTCGATGCTGTATGATGAAAGCAGTATTTTAATGCTGTTTTGCTGAGGCAGAGTTCTGTTGTTGGCCTGATTTGGGAGCTGCGATGTGCATCTATGCGTACGTCCTGTGACGAGCCATCATGAATTCTTATTTGAGAGGTGCAGGTGGGGCAAAGGGAGGTGGTGTGAAGAGCTGACAAAGCCTGGTTTAATGTTGCCATTTACCCTGATGGAGAGCCGCTCATCTCCTCTGATTCATTCCCATGTGAGCCCTGGACACGGCAGTCATGGCCTTGCTTTGTGTCCCTTCCCTGACACATCAGGGTGGGAAATGCCTGAATTAGAGACAAGAAAGCCTCATTCCAGAGAGCTCTCCTCTCTCCTGGCACTTTGGCCATCAGCACTCAGGTGTTAAAAGAGCAATTGCTGGCTCCCAGCTCTTCCCTCTGTAAGTCGCCGTGTTAATTATTGCATTAGTTTGCTGTGACCTTGATGTAATGTCCACCCCTGTTCTAGATGCTGATGGATTAAATGGATCTTCAGTAGTTGAGATGCAAAATAGCACTTTCCCCAGCTGTATCCTGAAGATTGGCAAAATTCTCGGTCCTTTCCAGATTACTCCTGTGTTCAAATTGTTAGAGATTAAATAATACAGTGTGTATGTCCAGAGTATCACTTTACGGGATAGTTAAGCATGTGCCTGTTGTCGTACTCATGAATGATCTCTGCGAAGTCACATTCCTCCGTGCTGAAGTAACTTGGAGGATCTGGCTTTGAGTGATTCGTTGCGGTAACTCCTTGCGTTTGCCTCTCATGTTATCCCTTTCATTTGCTTTTACAGTTTGTGAGATCTTAAAAAAACCAAACAAAACCTTCCATGGAAAGCAAAAGAAAATCAGTTTTGTATTCTGTAGAAGCACCACTGGGGAATGAATGACTGTTTCTGAATCCTGTGGGCTCCCCAGAATTATATTTTGTTGTTAACATTTGAGAAGTGAGTGAAAAAATAAATATTTCAACAGCCTATTTAATGTGGCATTGCTCCGTGCCAAGCTCTCAATCCTGACTTGCGCAGAATAGGTAGCGGTTCAGGGACTCATGTAGTGCTGGCTTCAAAAAAAGGCGACTACAGGGACAGCAGCGATAGTGTGTGGGTGGGTGGAGGGGGAATTCCTTTTGGCTGTGTCGAGCCACAAACATTTTTGAGACTGTACTTTGAAAAATATTAATGCTCCTGTTGCAGTTTTTTCTGCCTTTTCAGGGAGCTACAGGCAGAGGTAAATGGTATTTAGGTGAAGGATAGCACAGACCATGGTAAAAGTAACTGCAGAGAGAAGAAATGTTCTCTTTGACTCATGAAAAATGAGAACATCTAGAAAATCCCCCCATAACTACCAGCTTTTCACTGCATTTTCCCACAGCCTGCAGCATTGTACTGTCTCTGTGTAAAAGCAGATAAAAAGGAGGCTGTCTGAATTGAAAGGATGCTGGTTTTATGCTGGCGCTTTTGAGTATTTAGAAATCTCTCTTGCTTTTGTTCCAGTTGTTGGATTGAGGATTGGTGGAAACTTTCACAGTGGAAAATCCCAAGGCTCGGCAGGAGCAGAAGATGCAGTTTGGGAGGCTGGTTTGTTGTGGGGTTGGCTTCTTAAATTTTTCAAATCAGACCCAGGGTGGGTTTTGCCAGCTCCCGGATTATATGCACTGAGCAAAACCCTGGGTGACTTGTAGATTCCAGGAGCATTGAGATTGTTGGAAAAAGACGATTCCTGTATTGCAGAAGCATGTAGTTTTGCCTTGAATACAGATCCTGCAAACGCAGAGCTCGGCTGTTTGTCTTCGCACATGCTTAAGCTAGCACAGTTCCTCCGTGCTGGTGTTTTGAAAACACTGTTAGTGACTGGGGCAATCGATATGTACAGACGCAGACACTTGGTCTTGAAATGATTGCCAAATCGTGTTGCTGTATGGAGCTCACTTTTCTTTTGAGCCTTCTCTTTTTTTGTCTTCAGCCTGCCCTGGTCCAGATGTGAAGTGGGTGGGAGATGATACCAAAGCCAATTAAAACCACCGATGCTTATTGCAGCTGGAGGTCATTTTCTCTGCAACCAAGACACCCTCTGAAAAAAAAAAAAAAAAAGTAAGTTCTACAGTAAAGCACGGAGTGACTTCTAAACTGAGCTCATGGTCAGGGAGCTCTCAGAGGTGGTGGTGTTGTGAGAGATCCCATTGGTAACACCAGTAGCCCAGTAAATACCGTGCTGGGGCAGTTCAGAGAGAACCTCCTTCCTTTTCCTCTCTCTGCAGCGTAGGGCTGAGCGATTGCAATAGGGCAAAGCCACTTGCTGGCTTCTTGCTCAGCAAGACCATCCCAGGACTCCAAAAACTTTTATTAGCGTGCTGCCACATTCAACAGGGTCTTCAGCGAACAGGGGAGAGCAAACAGCTTTGTGCTGATGTTCTCCACCTCCTTGACTTTAGCGCCGATGTTTCTCCTCCCCTCCGCTATTGCCTTTTGTTTTGAGTGTCAAAGGGCCTGGGAGGATAGATGTTCAGAGGTGTCTGGCAATCAGCCATTCACTGGTTTGAACTGGTGTTCAACAGTCCTGAAAATCTAGACCTAGATCTTCAGGTAAGGTCCAAAAAAAAAAAAAATAGTTTATGGGCTGCCATTTCCAAGAAAACTTGGCCCTGGTGCGTTATAACACCTGTCTCTGAGCCTGGTGCTCCTCTCACAACCTGAACCTGCTGTTTGTGTTGCCCAAACCTGCCTCCCTTGGCTGTATCATCTGCCCTGATCCGTCTGGTAATGCTGCACCCTCAGCACATTGGCCGTAAGGCATCCAAAACCTGCAGGATAGTGCTTGGGTGTTTGCTGCGAGCTTTGCTGGTGGATGCTTAGCTGGTTTAGGCCAAGTTTTCCCAGTCTGGCAGGGTGATCTCTTACCACGTGCTGCTGTTTCCAAAAGGAAAATGTGTGTGTATGTGTGTATGTCAGTTCTCCAGAGACCGCGCTCTGTGTCCCTTGTCAGCCTCATCCTGTTCGTGTCTTGTTCGGTGTCCGTTTCTCTCGCCTACAAATAAAAGCAGTTGTGAAAAGCCTGGGGTAGGAACTCCTTCTTTCCCTTCATCTGCGGTACTCGGGCTCCTCGGAGCAGCCTGTGGAGGAAGGGTGTCAATCCGGCTGTTCCTGCGACATCCTCTTAAAGGTCTTTTCCAACCTAAATGATTCTATGATCCCCGGGGCCAGACCCAAGCCCTCAGTTTTTCTGGTGACTCATGGAAGCCTCCCGTCATCCGAAATATTCCCCCATCCCTTCTCCGCGGTCTGAGGTGGGGAGGAGGGGGGGATGCTTTAGCCACAGCTTTTGCTTTTTCCCCTCCTCTCTGTGACCGATGGCTCCCACGTGTACAGAAACATCTGAAAGTAATAAACCACGGCACTCTGGCTGTTAAGTAACCTGTGCTGTGTTGAACCGTCTGTTTTATAATAGCCTGAATGCTGGGGTGGTGGTTCCTATCTGAAGAGCAGGAATTTGGGGAAATTTGCTCTGAAATTTTGCAGGCTGTTTTACATTCAAGCAGGCCTAACAGAGCCCAAAAGGGCTCCTGTATCATCCTCCTGGTGCTCCAGCTCCTGTTTCCCTGCCCATCCCCTGTGCGTCTGCAGAAGGGTTAATCCGGGGCTGGATAAACCCAGCCAGGGAGTGATAAATGCACATTTTTTAACCCAAAGCAAGCAGGAGAGCCCTGGGAGAGGTCTGCCTGGTGTTTCTATCCCCCTCCCCAGTGTTTGTCCTTTTCCTTCTAGCTAGCAAAAAGGCTGAGAGGTGATGGGGTGGCCTGGACCCCCCTGGGGAGCCGGGTCTCCCCAGGCTGCGGTACCCACAGCCTCTCCGTCCAGGAGGATTTTAATCTCGTCCAAATGTCGCACAGATGAGGCTGGATGGATGTGGAGTCGGGGAGTTTCTATGTAGGGGCTGATGGTGTCCTCCAGCTTGACTCTCGCTTCATCCGCGCTGTCCCGCCTCGGAAGCGGCCGGGGAGAGCAGCGTGGAGCGTGGGCTCCCTGCCTGATCTCCAGGAGTTGCTGGAGAGCCCTCCTGCCTCTTTTTGCCTTCCAGTCACGCAGGTGCTGTGGTCAGGCTGGAGAAAGGGAGCTTGTCTGCGGGGCCCCGGGGGAGCGACACTTGCGCAAGCATGGTCCGAGCACGGGCAGGCTGGGGGCCAGGGCGGCTGGAAGGCAGTGGCTGCCTTCTCCCTCCCCAAGGTCCCTCTTACAGTGACTGCCCTGAAAAAAACCCCAAACACCCTTCTGGGGTGCAGAGGACGGGGGGCCCTATGCTGTTGTTGGGACGAGAGCAGAGTGTGGGGCTGCACGATCAGGCCCAAGATGCAGCTAGGCACTGCAGCAGGTTTCTTTGAGGAAGGATAGCGTAGTGTCTTTGCTCTGGTCCTGTATGGCCGTTCTGTTCACTCTGAAGCCTACCGATTACCATAGAAATACCACGTCACTAACCGCCAGTCCTTTTAGCAGAGAGACTTTTCATCTAGGGCTGGAGGAGGGGACTTGAGGGTGCATTTAGAGTCCAGGCTGGAATCGGGGGGGGGGGGGAATGTGGGGGGACACAGACGCATACACACCCCCACATCATCCTGTCAGGTACCACACTGAGGTATTTCCCCCCGACTCCAGTTTAGTGTCTTTTGACTTTATTTTCACCAGATTCAGCCATGGCTGAGCAAGTGCCACCACCGCTGATAGCACCCCGCGCAGCTGCCAACCCCGTCCCTCCCTCCTCTTGGTGGCAGCCTTGGGGACACACTGCGCGAGGGTGGCTTTGCCACCCACGGGTGCTACGTCCTTGAGCCCACGGCAGCTCAGTCTTGCGGGTCGGTGCTGCACGGCCGCCGAAACTCCTGCCCGTGCTCGTGGATCCACTTATTTGCCACTGGAAGGGTCAAGGACAAGGACCCCTGTCTGCCTCCATCCCCCTGCACCCCTTTCCGACCCCACTCCAGTATTGGTGACATATTTTTCCCTATTGCCCAGAATTTTTCTGGGTTCCCAGCCCCTCTCGCCTCCCTGCTGGCAGAGCTGCCTCTCCAACCCCATGTCACCCTGGGGTGACACCAGGCACAGTCTCTCACCCCACTTGTCCCCAGCCAGGACGGGGCAGCCAGCGTGCAAGGTGTCCCCGTCACCGTCCCCGTTCCTCCGCAGGTTCCACCAGAAGAGAGCTGCATTCTGTGGAGCAGAGAGGGGGTGGGAGCTCTGGGGTTTGGCACCCCTAAAACAGAGCCAGGAGCCCCAGAATTGTGGTTTGGCACCCCAAAATAGAGCTGGGACCCCTGGAGTTGGGGTTTTGGCATTCCAAAACAGGTCTGGGATCCCCGAGATTGGATTTGGGCATCCCAAAACACAGATGGGAGCCCCAGGGTGGGGGTTTGGCATCCCAAAACAGATCGGGGAGCCCCAGGGTTGGGGTTTGGCATCCAGATGGGCTTGGCCACAACTCCCTGCGAGAGATGAGGCACAAAAGAGCAGCATCCCCCCCCTTCCCTGCTCCTGCGGGGCTCGTGCAGGTCTCCCTCACCTTAACCACGGGCACGCTGAAGTTGGCGTAGATGAAGGCAGTGGAGCCGCCAGCTTCCACCGCGCTCAGCTGGAAAAGGAGCAAAAATATGAGCCATAGCTCTACCTCCCCTCTCCCCTGTGATATGGCTGCTTTCCATGGGGAAACTGAGGCACAGAACCTCCCTTTGTCCCCCACAGCACTTCCCTTGCTACAACATGGCACAGGCTCTTAAATGCTCTGCAGATGTTGTCATTTAACACCCCACCACGGTTTGGGTTAGGGCTGCCCTCACCCATCCCAAACCTTGTTCATTCTGAACCCTACTGATGACCATGCAAGTGCAGTCTCTCTAGGCTCGGAAATGGGGGGAGAACTCACATAGATCATGACTGTGGCGATCCTGTTGCCCGACTTCATTCTGTAAAGGGGGCTCTTCCTGGACTGCCCCAAGAGCAAGGAGGTGGGGACAGTCAGTCCCACGCTGACACAGCCTGGCCTGGAGGTACCTCACCCTAACAGAGCTGGTGGCTGAGCTGCCCCCAGGGAGATCTCTCCCTCTCCCTTCTTTTCTCTCCCTCCCTTCCCAGGAACATCCCAGGCACCATCCCAGGGATCACCATGGGGACACCCCCAGGGACCTCCCCCCAGGCAACCATCCCAGGAACATCACGGGGACCACCCCAGGCTCCACTTCCAGGGCCATCTGAGGGACCAGCCCAGAGAGCACCCCAAAGACCACCCCAAGGACCATTTCCAAGAACATCCCAGGGACCACCCTGGTGACTGTGTGAGAGACCACCCCAGGAACCATCCCAGGATCACCCCAAGGACCATCCCAACAGGAACCACCCCACGGACCACTCAAGCAGCTCCCTGACCGTGGCGTGGTCGAAGTGTGGCTCGTAGTGACCTCCCAAGCCATAGTTGACCACCTGCAGGTACTCGGCGTAGGGTGGCCGCAGATCCAGGCCGGTGACAGCAGCGATGCGCTGCTCCAACACCCTCACCACTGGGTCGGCCGTGTCCTTCAACCAGGCGCTGCGGGAACACCCTACCTTCAGCCCCCCCCAAAATTCACACAGGGCTGGGCTTAACCCTCGTGGCACTGCTGGGTGTGGAGGACCCAGGCTTCCCCAGCATGGCCCCATTGCCACCTTGGTGGTGGCAATGGGGCCATGGTGGTCCCGCTGGCTGGAGGACAAGGGAGGGGGTGGCTACTACCTCTTGCTTATTCGGTACTCGGCTTTCTGCTGCTTCTCTCCAGAGGCGACCACGGACCTCTGCAGCTGGAGGACACATGGCGGGGGGAATGTTGCTGCAGATGGGGACCCCCACACCAAGCAGGGACCCCAATCGGGGTCAAAACTGGGGGGGGGTGGTTTATACCAGCTGGTGGCCAAACATCCCCACCCCAGCGTGTCCCATTGGGGTGATGGAAGCAGTGATAGCAGTTGGATCCAAAGCAGTTGGGTGTCACCACGTCAAGCCTGGCTGGGAAGGGGTTCAGGTGCATGCATGGACCTGGTTTCTCCCCAGAATCTTTTGGGGGGGGGCCTCGGTACTAAGCTGGGCTCATCTCCCCCCCAGTGTCTCACTGCAGAAGTCTTTGGCTAAGCCCTGGCTTAAAAGCCCTCCTATCTCTGCATGCTCAGGGTGGTCCACCCTGGACCACCAGGTCTTGGGGCATCCTCCTCCAGGAGATGGACAACCTTGGGGATGGCTCACCCAGGGTCCCGCCAGGCCCTTGATGGTCTCAGCTTCGGCATCGCTGATGAAATCGTGGTACAATGCCACGTAGGGTCGGATCCGGACCACCTCCTTCTTGGCAGGCTGGAGTAGGAGGTAGGGGCTGCCATTGGTCTCGTAGGAGCAGCTAAGGCGCGGAAGCTGCTCCGGGGATGGCTGGGGAGAGAGACGACCAAGGAGGGTATGAGGAGGGGGACAGTGGTGGGGTGGGGGACCGTGGCACCCCCCCCTGCCAGCCCCACCTGCCCCCCTGGGCGCTGGCACAGCTCCTCGTAGGCATCGCGGCTCTGCAGGCGGGTGCCATTGGGTCGCCGCAGGGGTCCGGCACTTGCCGCCATCCCCGTCTCCAGCAGCTTCTCGTACTTGGCCACATTCCTCGCCACCCTTCGGTTACTGGGGTCTGCCAGAAAGGTGGTGTCACCCGAAAACGCCGTGTCCCCATCATCCCCCTTCCCCCGGCATCAGTCCCTGGAGAATCACCCCACGTGGGGGCAAGAAATGGGTTGAAGGAGGCTGGTGCCATGAAGAGGTGATGGGGACACTCCAAAACCTCTCCCCACCTCCAAGGTTGCCCCACATACCATAGTGGAGAAACTCCTTGGAGAGGCTCAAGGCATGGGAGACGTTTCCAGCCTGGATGGGGGGAGCAGAGAACCCATGAGCATCCCCGTGCCCACGGTTCGGCTCCACCGGGCACCAGGGTGATGGGGATGGGACTCACGGACGTACCATAAAGTAGGAGAAAGCGAGATGGTCCAGAGCATCCTCCAGACTGCTCCGGTCCTCGGGATTCCAGCTGCCGTAGGAGAGGCGGAAGAGGCTGACGGCCTCCTCCAGCCACGCAATGGAGTGGTAGTAGTCGCCCGTGTCGTAGGCCACCTGCGAGGCAGCGCACCGCCCAGACCCACCGGCTGGGCCAGCCTGGCCTGCATTCCATTCCCACCCTGTCCCGTCCCATCCCATCCCATCCCATCCCATCCCATGCTCTCCTGTACTGTCCCATCCTCACCCCCATCCTCTTCTCACCCCATCCTATCCCCATCACCATCTTCATCCCAATCCCACACCTATCCCCTCCCATCCTGTCCCTACCCTGTCTCATCCTATCGCATCCCATTCTATCCTATGTCATCCCATCCCATTGCAATTCCCACCCATCCTGTCCCATTACATCCTGTCCCCTCCCCATTCACATCCCCATCCCCATTCCCACCCATGCTATCTCCATCCTGCCCCATCCCTTCCTTTCCTGTCCCATCCCCATCCATCCCCATCCCCATCTCATGCCATCCCATCCCAGTCTAACACTCCATCTCAGCTCTGCAGTGATGCTCAGAAGACTGCCCTGAACAAAAACCTCTATCAAAGTATCCAAATCCCCTCCCAGGAATTTACGGACCCACTTTTCCCCCTGGGCAGGGACCAGCCCTGTACCCAACCAGGATGCTGGGGTGGGAGGTCTCCCCCGAGCCACCAGCTCGCCTCTTCCCTTTCCTGAGCCACAAAGCAGGGAGAAGGCTCGTTATTTGGGCGAGAGCCGAGAGGCGATGGCAGGCAGGAGGATGCGTGCGGGCTGAGTCAGAGAGGCCCCTCCGCATCCACACGGGAAGAAAACCCAAAGTCTATCCCTATGGAAGCCACAACCCAGGCTGGAAAAGCTTTGCGGTGGGCTGACGGGGTTTGCCCTCACCTTGCCCACATGGAAACAGTCATCAGCAGAGAGGGAGACACGCCGGCTAGGGCTGTAGAGGGGCGGTCGGCTGGCGCCGGCTGGCTGGAAGACGCCGTTGGCCATGCCCTTGACGCTGAGTGCGTAGACGTCCTGCAGCCGCATCAGTGCCTGGGCTGCCCCGTCCAGGTCCTCGGCTCCAGGCAGCTCCTGCTCCACCTCCTTGAAGCCGGCATGGAGTGCTGAGCATGGGTAATGGGGTGCACGGAGGGAGATTAATGAGCTTTTGGGGTGCAGTCACCCTTATCAGCCCTTCTCCATCCCTGGGGACTCCACATGCTGCTCCTCCACCCATTCCCCTGTTCCTCCATCCATTCCCCTGCTCCTTCACCCATCCCCTTGCTCCACCACCCATTCTCCTGCTCCTCCATCCGTTCCTCTGTTCCTCCATCCACTCCCCGTCACCTCCTGGCTCTCCCCAGGTGACAGAGGGGACATGCAGCCAAGCACCCCCCCCCCCATACCCTGGGTGTTTTCGGTGGCTTCGTCACTGTAAATGACATTGGGCCAGTCAGAGTGAAGACGCTTGATGAGGCTGAAGGCCAGCAAAGGGTTGTCCACCGAGGCCTTGGGGTCCTGGTGCAGCGCCTGGACCTTCTCGTAAAACCTGCAAGGCACCCACCGGGTGACACTTTGATGGTCCTGGGTGGTGACACCCCTGGGGTGGGGTCCAGGGTCTAGCTCCCCGCCCCATAGTGGGGCAGCTTTGCCCCAGCATCCATCCACTTTTTGGCCAAGCCAAGGGTGAGGAAACCCCATTGTGGGTGCTGGACCCCATCCCTGGTGGGACGTGGGGGTGGCCCGTGCCTTGGCGATGCCGTGACCCACGTCCCCGGTCCCCAGCCCAGGGTTGGGGGGGGGACTATGTCCCCCTCCTGGGACATGGCTGGGGGTGGTGGTGGGGTGCCCAGTGTCCGGGCTGTGCTCCCCATCCCCACCACGATCCCCCAAGCTCCTATTTAGGGCCACCCCCAAAAATTGGCAGCTGGGGGGGGGGTGTAGCTGGGTTACCCCCCCTCCTCTCCCTGCCAGGAGTCGGGCGGGGAGGAATATGGCTCCCAAGAGGGGAGTGGGTGCTGCCAGCGCTGCGTGGGAGCACCCACGCGTGATCGCGACCAGGTGTGTGGGTGGGGGGGGTGGGGGGGGTCCCATACCTGGCCAGGCGGCGGAGGCGGGCGCTCTCCTCCCGCAGGTAAGCGCGGAGCCGGCGGAGCAATCGCCCCTCGGAGCCCAGAGCCCTCCGGACGCTCAGCATGGCCGTGTAAGTCTCGGCCGGGGCGGGGGGGGGGCAGCGGCAGCAGCAGCAGCGGCAGCAGCAGCGGCACCCCCAGCCCCAGCCCCAGCCCCAGCCCCAGCGCCCGCATCCAGCCGCCGCCGCCGGGAGAGGCCGGGGGAGGGCGGACGGGGGGGGGGAAGGGAGGGAGGGAGGGGCGGGGAGGCCCCGCCTTGGGGGGGTGGGGGGGTAGGGGGGGTAAGGGGGGTGCCCCGGATCCGCCACGCTGGCTGGGGGTGGGGGTGGGGGGGGCGTGGTGCTGCCTGTCCCCGTCCCAGACTGCCCCCCCATCCTCCCTGCCCCCATCCTGCCCGTCCCCATCCCATCCTGCCTGTCCCCATCCCATCCCCATCCCATTCTGCCCGTCCCCATCCCATCCTGCCTGTCCCCATCCCATCCCCATCCCATTCTGCCCGTCCCCATCCCATCCTGCCTGTCCCCATCCCATTCTACCCATCCCATCCCATCCCGCCCGTCCTCATCCCATCCTGCCTGTCCCCATGCCATCCCCATCCCATTCTGCCCGTCCCCATCCCATCCTGCCTGTCCCCATCCCATCCCCATCCCATTCTGCCCGTCCCCATCCCATCCTGCCTGTCCCCATCCCATCCTGCCTGTCCCCATGCCATCCCCATCCCATTCTGCCCGTCCCCATCCCATCCTGCCTGTCCCCATGCCATCCCCATCCCATTCTGCCCGTCCCCATCCCATCCTGCCTGTCCCCATCCCATCCTGCCTGTCCCCATCCCATCCCCATCCCATTCTGCCCGTCCCCATCCCATCCTGCCTGTCCCCATCCCATCCCCATCCCATCCTGCCCATCCCATCCCATCCTGCCCGTCCCCATCCCATCCTGCCTGTCCCCATACCATCCTGGCCCCATCCTGCCCTGGCCTCAGCCTCATCCTGCCTTGTCCCCCTCTTGTCTGTCCCCATTTTGTCCACTGTCACCATCCTGCCTGTCCCCCTCTTGTCTGTCTGTCCCCAAACTGCCCTGGACTCATCCTGCCTGTTGCCATCCCGTCCTGTCCCCATCCTGCTTGTCCCTGTCCCATCCTGTCCCCATCCCATCCTGTCCCAGTGGGATGAGGGCGGTGGGTCGGGGACGTCCCGCTGGGTTCCCACCAACACTGGTGACACTTTCTCACCCTGGAAAAACCCCTTTGTGCAGAAAACCTCGTCGGAGTGGGCGCTCAGGTGCCCCATCTGGGGGACAGAACCGCAATGGCACCCCAAAATACCACCACCCCACCCCCCCCCCAGGCTGAGCACTCCCAGCCTCCCTGGAGTCTCCCAGGGAAAATGGGCCAGAATGGGCTGAATTCCCAAAGGAAAGGCCAAGAGAAGTTGGGGAGTGTGTGTTTCTCTCAGGGCGGCTGCACCTGCACCGAGGGGCCAGCCCTGTCCTGCACCACAGTGGGGGTGATGATGGGTGCAAGGACATGATGGGTGCAGGGCTTGGGGTGGGCATTGTGCTGAGATCTTCTGCTCCAGGGTCTGGGTACCATGTTCCATCGCTTGGCCATGTCCCATGTCCCCGGCACTCAACCATGTCCTTCACCCCCATCATTCCATGTCCCATATCCCATCACTCAGCTGTGTCCCCCTCACTCCATGTCATAGGTCCCCACCACTCAGCCGTGTCCCATGTCCCCATCACTCAGCCATGTCCCCATCATTCCATATCCCATGTCTTCATCGTTCAGCCACGTCCCATGTCCCCATCACTCCACATTGCACATCCCCATCACTCAGCCATGTCCCACATCCCATCGCTGAGCTGTCTCCCGTGTCCCTGTCACTCAGCCATCCCACATCCCCATCATCGCATGTTGTATGTCCCCATCACTCCATGTCCCCATTACTTAGCTGTGTCCTGCATCCCCATCACTCTGCTCAGCTGTGTCCCCATCACTCCATATCCTACATCCCCATCACTCAGCCGCGTCCCAGGTCCATTGCTCGGCCGCGTCCCGTGTCCCCATCACTCCATGTCCCACATCCCCATCACTCAGCTGTGTCCTACATCCCATCACTCAGTCGCGTCCTGCGTCCCCATCACTCCACGTCCCATGTCCCCACCACTCAGCCATATTCCACATCACCACATCATCCCCCTCTATATTCTCCCCCCCGCCAACACTCACCCCAAGAAGCCAGACAAACAACCCCCCCCCCAAACTCCAGTGCTTTCCTCACCCCCCCACCCCCTGCCCACCTTCACACGGGTCCCCCCCCCATCCCCTGCGTCCCCCGCGTCCCCGCCAGCAGCCGCCGCAGCAGGCCGAGCTGTCGCCCGTTGCTAAACCCCATCCAGCAGCACCCTCCGCCGCCAAACCCCACCTCCCCGGTACCGAACCCCATAAATACGACCCCAGGTGACGCTGGCGTCCCCACACCATGACCCTCCCGTGCCTGGCCCTGCTCCTGGCCCTGCTCCTGGCCACCAGTCCCCGGCCCCCCACCGCCGGCATCCCCCAGGACCCCCCCGGCGACGCCATCCCCACCAGCGCCCGACCTTGCGCCCAGCACACCGGCCGCTGCCGTCGCTTCTGCTTCGCCCACGAGACGCAGCGGGGACATTTCGGTTGTCCCCGGCGCTACCGGTAAGACGGGGATGCCGGGACTGACCGCCCCCCCAAAATAACTGGTAATCCCATGACCTTGTGGGGGGGTCATCTTCTCTTCCAGGTGCTGCGTGCCCAAAATGTAGCGGCGGGATGGAGGTGACGATGTTGGGGGCCATCCCGCATCCTTCCCCGGCGGGGTCATCTCCCTTGGGATTTTCCCAATATTGGCTGGATTGCACCCATTTTGGGAGGATTTTATTTGGCAGCAGCACGTGGACGTGAGGTCGCTGTCACTGTCGGGATGCCACAACCTGTCCCCTAAGGAGCAGAATAAAAAAAAAACCCCGAGATTTGAGTGCTTTTTCCCATGGGAATACGGGGCAAAACAGCCTGAACCAGGAAAGTGAAGAAAATGGGATTAAAAAATGGTAAGAAAGGGGAATTGTCTCTCTGCCACATGGGGAGGACATAGGAATTGCCAGTATTTTTAACTAAACCACCATTTTGGGGTATTTTTTCCCCAGGGGACCAGCTGCTCTCAGTGGTACCTTCTGCTTTTTTGCCGCTACCAGGTGAAAAATGCCGATTTTTGGTGACGCAGCAGCATTTTGGGTGCCGTGCCGGCATCCCCCCAGCCAACCCGCAGCAGATCCTCCACCCCGCCCAGGTTGCCAACAACATCTATCTGATGGGTGATTAAAAAGCCAAGTGTTAATCAAATAAAAGCTATGCGATGCCGAGCCTCCGGTGCATCTAAAATGTCCCCGGTGAGGTCCTGGCATTTCTGTGCATGCCAGCTCCGGCTGCTGGCGGTCAGGAGTGACAGTCCCCCCCCACGCCCCCTTGCTAAAATGGCTCTGTTTTAGGAAGTTTTGAGGTTCTGCTCGCCGCGGTCAGAGGTGTCCAGGGTGAAGAGGCAGAAGGCGATTTCCTCGCAGGCGCTGGTGGTGCCGCACTCGAACAAGCAGCCGAAAAAACCGCCGGGGCACACAGCCAGGTCAGAGTAACCGGACGGCCCTGGGTGCAGCACCCATGGGTGCCGCCAACCCGCTTTGTCCAGCGGCGAGGCG